>NC_092142.1:771309-1433809 GCF_043159975.1 Macaca nemestrina
AGCCACAAGAAGTTTTCAAAGTACTATGACCATTCCCCACACATAAAACATCCCCCCTACTATTTCTCAGCCTCTAGGAAGAAGCTTAGAAGATCATTATAAAAGCAACAATCTGGCCGGACGCGGCGGCTCACGCCTGTAATCCCAGCAGTTTGGGAGGCCAAGGCGGGTGGATCACCTGAGGTCGGGAGTTCGAGACCAGTCTGGCCAACGTGGAGAAACCCCGTCTCTACTAAAAATGCAAAATTAGCCGGGTGTGGTGGCACATGCCTGTAATCCCAGCTACTTAGGAGGCTGAGGCAGGAGAATCGTTCAAACCCAGGAAGCGAAAGTTGCAGTGAGCCGAGATTGTGCCACTGCACTCCAGCCTGGGCAACAAGAGTGAAACTCTGTCTCAAAAAAAAAAAAAAAAAAAAAAGCAAGAATCCAATCATCCAAGTATTGATGCCCTGAAACGTCCACTCCTCCCTTTATTAAGCGCAAAGGACCATGTCTACCGGATAGATCCAGATCCTATTTAAGAGAGTACAGACTCTACTGATGAAGGGTAAAGTTTACATGTCATCGTGACTTTGAAGAATTCCGAGGTTCCTAATGACTCATAAGTCATCTATTTTAGTCTGGTCTGTTCTCAGTAAAAGTACTCTCAACATTACAAATATACAAAAGTATCTAATGACAAATGCAAAAGTATCACGAATAAGAACAGAACCAAAATTCAACCCCAACTGCAGCAGGACATCCAGTGTGGGTTAACGCCCGCCTCATCAGCACCTTTCTCTGGCTTGTTCTCCAGCTCTCGGAGGTGAGTACAGAAAGCAGGACGCTTGGCGTCGGACTCACCTGAACTCTCTGCCTTCGCTGTACCGTCTACTGGAGGAGGCCCTCGGGGCAGCTGTCTCCAGGAGCAGCTTCTGAGGGAGTCTTCCGGGAGGAGCAGCGTCTCTGCCATCGTCCTCGTCCATGTCCTGGTCACATTTCCATTCCTCATCTTCATTTAAAGTCGGCAGGTATCCAGATATGCCCTTCCCTGTCCCTGACCCAGAGCTCTGGTCACTACAGACTTTCGGGCTCTCCGAGCCTGTCCTCGTATATTCCAAATAAATATCAGACTTAAGGAAAGAGGGGTAGGTATTTTCCTCCATAGTGGCCTGGATTTCCGTCTGGGCCTGGTCAAACATGGCAGGATCGATCAGCTGCTTCATGATGCAGCCCTTTATGAAGCTCTTGGTGGCTGGCTTGGTCTGCCGGGACACGATGCCATTGTTATCAAGGATGTACTTTCGATAGATGGCTCTCGCCAGCTTCAGCCTCTTTTCCTCGTTCGAGTCACAGGGCTCCAGCTTCCTGAAGCCAGTGCAGGCAAACCAGAAGTCCAGCAGATCGGCACAGCCCTCCTGCTTCAGGAAAGTCCTGAATAGGCTTATCCCATCTTGGTCATCCAGCAGGGAGTGCAGTGACTCAGCCCACTTCAAGTATGGTGGGGTGGGGGAGGCACTGCCCTCAGGCTCATACCCCAGGTCCAGATCCGAGCGCCTCGGAGTGGCCGTCGAAGTCTCAGCTTTAATGCCAACACCTTTCCCAGAGCAGAAACTGTAGCTGGCGGGCCTCGGGTCTGTGGACACCAGTTCTCCCTCCTCACCAGGCACTGGGGGTCGGGGAGCATCTTCGGTGAAACTTGCTCCGAGGTCCAAGGGGAAACCCTGCTCTTGGATATTCATTTTGGGACTCTGCGTCAATGAACAATGAGCGCTGCACCCTAATACATCAGTACTTACAGCTCCAAAGTGAATCAATCTGTCCTGTTGAAACCATTAAGAGGACAAGGATTAGGAAAGGTGGGTCCATGAAACACGACCAGAGGTTTTCTCAAGACAAGACTCACGATGATGCCCTCCCGCTCAAACTCAAAGCAAGAAACTCAGTTTAAATGTTCAGTCGAGCTATATTTTGGCTACAAGCATAGTTCCACTTTAAAACAATTTCTGGAAACGTTTACAACGACAGGAATGCCTCTCATGCTAAGAAGGGATGCCCAGGACACGGGAATGCCACTCCCCACAAGTCTCACTGCATGAACATCACGGAGGCTGGCAGCTTGAGCACCTCCCACCTCAGCTGCAGAGCTGAGTGACAGGGAAGACAGGAAGGCTGGAGGCAGGAAAGCTGCCTCTAGTCCTGGCTATGTGTATAAACCGGAGTGAGGGCTGGACCGTCACAAGCAAGATGGAGACAATCACTCCACCAGCCCCAACAACACTCAGAGAGAAAGGAAGGCGCGCTGCAGCCCCGAGCATGGTGAGCGTCTTCTGAACCCCACATCCTCCAGGCTCAAGGCCACTGTTTTCCGCCTTTGCGTCACGTCACACGCGGTACACCTTGCAACACATGAGAACACACGGCACGGTGTTCCTCCAACTCTCAACACGCGCCTCAAAGAGAGATAATCATGGGTCACCTTCAGCCCCATCAACCAGGGGATCAAGGACACCACCCACGCCCAGAGGCGCTCGGACACCGCCACTGGAGACAATCTTAACACGCTCTGTCAGAATGCTGCACTTGACTCTTAAAAGCCTGTCTGATGAGGATTCAGATAGCAAATAGTAAATGGGTAACTTAAGGAACAGAGAAGGTACAGAATAAAAGGAAATGCAAATAGAGTTTGTAGCTAAGGAAGCTATAGTTCATGTGACTTCACTCCTTAAGCTGAAAACCGAACCACCCACCCTCTTAGACATCAGGGAACTATAGAATTTGCTGCTACTACTGCTGATGCTGCTACAAGCCTGCAAGGAGTATGCAAAAGAGACTAGGTAAGGGCTCCAACAGAACCCCTGCCATGGTCTGTGGTCCTTCCTGCCACGAACTATAGGAGCCCAGGAGCTCTGGCTATGCCTCTCAACCTGGCCACGCAGGTGACTGCCACACAGCCTGCCATGATGTAAGTGGTCCTGGCTAAAAGGGGCTGGAGAGAGGGCTTTAGAGAAGCATGTTGGGTTCAAAAGCCTGGAGTGCTGAACAAGCCACGGGGAACAAATAAAACCCTAAAACCCAGGACCAACTCAAGGGGGATCTCCCAGCCACCACTCCACACTGCTGTCCCTGGTCTACATGGAATCTGTCCCCCACATGAACTTCCTCACATTGCACACACTTTACCAGCCAACAGCTGCTCCTGGCTGGAAGCAAGAAGGATCCACAGAGCCAGGCATGGTGTCACGCACCTGTAGTCTCAACTACTCAGGAGGCTGAGGCTGGAGGATCCCTTGAGTCCAGGAGTTCAAGACTAACCTGGGCAACATAGTGAGACCCAATCTCTACAAAAAAACTTTCTTAATTAGCCAGGTATGGTGGTGTATGCCTGTAGTCCCAGCTACTTGGAAGGCTGGGGCAAGAGGATCCCTTGACCCCAGGACTTCAAGGGTGCAGTGAGCTATAATCGCATGCCACTGCACTCCAGCCTGGGCAACAGAGCAAGATCCTGTCTCTAAAACAATAAAATAAAATTACTAAATAAATAAGAAGTACCTATAGATGGAGGATGGGTTGCAACTATGTGCCCCCAGTGACATTTCAGCAGCTCAGGACTTTTTGGGAACGCTGCTGGGTAGTGTGTCATCTTGGTCTCAGCAGGAACACAGCTTCTAAAGGTCAAGGCCCAGTGAGCTGTGCTATCCTGCTGCTCACACACCACTTCAGCGGCAGCCACTCTGTGAGCCCTATCAGCATGGAGGGAGCACCCTGGGTGTGGACACCTCCACACTAGCTCACGGTCATCTGTCTGGGACGCCGTCACAGGAAAGAAGGCCTGCACCCTGACCACCTGAGCCTTACCGTGATAGATGCGCTGCCATTCACTAGCTTGAATATTCATCAATGAATATTTAATTCATTGATTTTTAATTCAATGATATTTAATTCCTTGATTTCATTCATTGATGTAAAAAAGACAGACATTTGTCACAGATGCCAAACACTGGCTCTCTACAGATGCTGAACTACTGTACTACAGAAAACAGCAGCAAATTCTTCCAAAACTAATGGGTTTTGTTGTTTTGTTTTTTTTGTTATTTTGAGACAGGGTCTCGCTCTGTCGCCCAGGCTGGAGTGCAGTGGGGCGAGCTCAGCTGACTGCAGCCTCAGCTTCCCAGGCTCAAGCAACTCTCCAGCCTCAGCCTCTTATATGGCGGGGACTACAAGCAGGAGCCACCAACGCCCGGCTAATTCTTGTATTTTTTGTAGAGATGGGGTTTCACCATGTTGGGCAGGCTGGTCTCAAACTCTTGAGCTCAAAGCAATCTGCCCATCTCGGCCTCCCAAAGTGTTGGGATTACAGGCCACCTTGCCTGGCCCCAAAACTAATGTTTTAATTCATGTGTGAACCAAGTCCACCTTAATTATTTTAAACTATTTTTCAGAGCCCAGGAGAAAATTTTTTTATAATCATGTGTATTTTGGGCTGTCAACTGACAGAAGACTTTTTGGTGTCCCTGGAAGCACATGAACCCCTCCACAAGTTACTGATGTTGTTAAAACATATCCCAATTCCTGAAATCTCTGGGTTTCCACATGGAAGCACACCAAGCATTTAGTGTACACACACGTAGACACCACACATAAAGCAGTTATGTTTACTCAGGTTAGCATCAAATGCCCGCAAGCACTGAAGCTGGCCTACAGCCTGTAGCTACCATCAATAAAGTGAGTCCATAAAATGGGCAGGATGCCTACAAGTCTGACACCGTATTTAAAATTCCCTTTCATCACTGCTTAGGCATATGCCCCAGGCACCATGGCAGCAAACTCAGTGCTACCTACGTGTGTAGGTATTTATTTTACCCAAACTTAACTTTTGAAATTTTGATTTACATGGAGGATGCAAGTAAAACAGCACGACTCTGACATCTTCCCAACTGTCCACTGATTTAACTCTTGAAGGTTCAGGGCTACTATTTCACATGTAATTTGTTCCCCCATCACTGAAATTCTCAGTGACTAATGTAATCCGAAAAAGTCTGCTTAGCTTTTCTGAAACTAGAAATCCAAGTCAACACCAGCTGAAAATCAAACAAAAACACTGTTTTTCATGCTTTCCCATCCTTGTCCCCGAATGGAGATCTTAAAACTGAAACTGAGGCCAGGTGTGGTGGCTGACCCTTGTAATCCCAGCACTTTGGGAGGCCGAGGTGGGCGGATCACCTGAGGTCAGGAGTTTGAGACCAGCCTGACCCACATGGAGAAACCCCAACTCTACTAAAAATACAAAATTAGTCAGGTTTGGTGGCACATGCCTATAATCCCAGCTACTTGGGAAGGCTGAAGCAGGAGAATCGCTTGAACCTGGGAGGCGGAGATTGCGGTGAGCGGAGATCACACTATTGCACTGCACCCTTTATCAATTATCTTAGAAGGGGCCAGGCACGGTGGCTCACACCTGTAATCCCAACACTTTGGTAGGCCGAGGTGGGCGGATCACCTGAGGTCAGGAGTTCCAGGCCAGCCTGGTCAATACGGTGAAACCCCGTCTCTACTAAAAATAGAAAAATGAGCCGGGCGTGGTGGCGCATGCCTGTAATCCCAGCTACTCAGGAGGCTGAGGCAGGAAAACTGCTTGAACCCAGGAGGTGGAAGTTGCAGTGAGCCAAGATCGCGCCACTGCACTCCCAGCCTGGGCGACAGTGCGAGACTCCGTCTAAAAAAAAAAAAAATTATCTTAGAGGGGGCGGTGGTCACGCATGTAGTCCCAGCACCTTGGCAGGTTGAGGCAGGTGGATCGCTTGAGGCCAAGAGTTCAACAACACTTGCTGGGCAATATAGTGACACCTCATCTCTACAAAAAAAAAAAAAAAAAAAAAATTACCTTATAGATGGGCTGAGAAAAATCCCTAGAGAACTGACATGTTTTTCTCTACTTTCTTCAATGCCAAGCCGAAAGTTTCACTGCTCGGGCAATGCAGCTCTGGTTTCACTGGGGGCTAAATTCCAAAGTGCCGGGCGGGGGGTAGAATCTAGGAACCACACCCAAGAGAGAGACGAGTGTTTGGGCAGCGAGGCATCAAACCTGGAGGGCACGAACGCCTGAGCACGCGGCTACTCAGGCCGCACCGCGACCTGGACCCGGTACGCGGCCTCGGCGAGGGCGGGCGGGAGTGCCCTCCTCCGGGGCAGCCGGACTCCTGCCGACTTCTGGGAGGCGGGGAGGGCTCCAGGCCCGGCTCTCCCGGGGTTCCCGCACGCGATGCGCGGCCCCTGCAGCTGCTCCGCGCCCCCAGACGCGCCCGAGGCCTCGGAACTCCAAGCGGCCCCCGCGCCGCCGGTCTCGCTGCCCAGGGACACCCCTGCCCCAGCTCCCCGCGCGCCCACCCCCTCGGCCCCACGCGCGTCAGCCACCCGCGCCCCCCGCCGCTTCCGGGTCCCGCCCGCCCGGCCTAGCGCGGCCTAGCCCGCCCCGGCGCCCGGCCCTACTCACCCGCGCGCGGAGGTGGCGGGGCCCCGGGCCCGGCTCCCGGAGCGGCGCGGCGCAGCCCGGCCCATGCGCTCAGCGGCAGCGCGGCGGGCGGGACTCGGCGGGGGCGCGGCCCGGGGCGGCCCCCATCTCGGCGGCTGCGGCTCGGCGGCCCGGGGGCGGACGCGGGGCAGGCCGCGGGGGCGCCGCAGGGGCCCAGCCGCCAGCTCCCACCCGCCCGCTCCGCGTGGACGCGGCTCCGGGTCGACTCCGGCCGGCTCTGGCGGCGGCAGCGGCCACGATTGCCTCCGGAGCCGGAGCCCGAGCCCAGAGCGCCGAAGCCCAGGCCCGAGCGCCCCCGCCGGCGGCGCCCGGAAGTGCGGGGGCGGGGCCGGGGCGCGGGGACGAGGTGAGAGCGCGGGGCGGGGCCTCAGCTCGGGGCGGGGCCGACAGCGAGGGGACGAGGTAAAGAGTGTGGGGCGGGGCTTCAGGCGCGGGGCGTGGCTGAAAGCGCAAGGATAAGGTGAGGAGCGTGGGGCGGGGCAGACAGCGATTGGACAGGTGAGGAGCGCGGGGCGGGGCCCAAGCACGGGCGGGGCCGGAAGCGAGAAGACGAGGTGAAGAGCGCAGGGCGGGGCCTTGGGAGTGGGGCTGCGGCCAGGGAGCAAGGCGGGGCCCGCCTCGAGCCGAAGAGGTAACGAGCGTGGGGCGGAGCCTCGTGCGCGGGGCGGGGCCGGAAGCGAGGACGAGGTGAGAAGCATGGGGCAGGGCCTCTGCGTGAGCGGGAGAGGGGTGTGGTCAGCCCCTGCCGGGGGCGGGGCGCGGCGGGGGCGTGGTCGCGCGGTCTTCCCGAGGGGCGACGCGGAAGCGGAGCCGCGGCGGCTGCGGCTTCCCGGAGTGCGGAGTGGGGGAGGCGCCGCTGCAGGTGCTTGGAATGGCTGCGACCGTGGGGAGCGCTGGGCGGACTGCCCGCCCCGACGGGCGCACGCGGGGCGCAGCCCTTTTCTGCCGCCAGTACATCGGTGGGCATCCAGGGGGCTGCAGGCCTCGGGGCTCCCTGCCCCGCCGGCCCTGGACCGGAGGCCTCCGCGGAGACCGCCACGGCCTGCCAGCCGCCGTGAGGGAAGCAGGCTCCCAGGAGTTGGGTGGTCGGCAGGCAGGGATGGCCAGGTCCCTTGGAAGGTGGCGTGGGCTCCACCCTCCTGAGTCCCCAGGCAGCCGGGACTCACAGCGCCAGGGAACACATTAGGCCCCAATATGTGCTGGCTGTCACCCGGACAGGAGCCACAACCTCCAAGGAGCCCACCGGCTAGGACCCTCTGCCTTGATTTCTCCCAGGCACCATCTAGTATCAGAGAAGGGTTCTCCTTCCCTCCGCTGCCCAGGCCAGCCTGAGAGGAAGGCCATTGGAGTGTCTGAAACCCTGCAGCCCCTCCCCTGGGCTGTCTCCACAGCGGCCCTGCCAAGGGGTGCAGTCCAATCCTGCCATCCTGGCTGCCCAGATCCGTGCCACCTGCCCTGCAGGCCACAGAGCACAAGGCCACAGCCCCAAGCATCCCACAGCAGAGAGGCACAGGACCCCAGCAGCAGCCCCCACACCAGCTCTGGCCAGCCCAACCTTGTCAGAACCAACCCTCTGCTCTCCACCCAGGCCTCAGCCGACCATCAGGCCCTGCCTCCCCCAAGGAGGAGGATGTCAGTACCAGGATCAGCCCTGTCCTTCCCAGAGCACTGTTGGGCCTGACACCTCCCAGGACGCCCCAGGCAGCCCCCTGGGGTCAGCTATACCCCCATTTAACAGAGGAGACAGCTGCAGTTCAGGTCACACAGGACCAGCTCACCTCCTGCTGGGTGAGGGCTCCCCACCTCGTCCACCCCACACCTGAGCCAACGACCCTCATCTATCTGCCCTCTGCTTTAGGCCTCCCAGGGCTCTCTGGTGCCCACAGCCCTTCAGGGCCCTTCCTAACAGCGCCTCCCCCATGCCCTCCCCTAGATGCATCTGGCCACTTGCCCGCCTCTGTGCTTCTGTGTCCATCATGTCCATACCCCCCAGCTCCCTCCAGGCACCTCTCACACCAGCCCCATGTCTTTCCCTGGGCTATGTCACCCTGGGTGCCCAGCCTCATCCTTCAGAGCTCCCAGGCAAGCGCAGAAGTCCCAGCTGCAGGCTCCCTGAGCCGCCAGCCCACCCCCCACCAGATTCCCACAGGTGGGACTGCATGGGGAACCATGTGTGGAAGCCTCCGAGCCCACGCCCCTGCCAGCCCTCGCCCCTGCCAGCACTCAGCATGGTGTCCGATGCCAGCATTGCTGTGTGGGAAAGGGAGCAGCATGGGATGAGGGCCACTAGGCTGTCCCCAGCCTGCCAAGGGCCCAGGCCCACCTTCTAGATCACCATGCTCAGAGCAGGTGAGCAGGGGCTGGGGATATGAACGAAGCTGTACTGGTAGGCCAACACTTGGTCCCGCTGGGTCCTGGCAGCAAGCACCCTGCCAGGTCCCACAATGCTGGACACTGGGTCCTCCCTGCAAGCCCCCCCAGCCCATTCAGCCTCAGAACCTTAGAGGAGACAGAGTGGGTGGCCTCCATGCTATAGCCCAGTTTCCAGGGATGAGGGAGTCCTGGATGGCCAGGCAGCAGGACCTCAGACACTGACCCATGGGCTGCCCCCCACTCCCAGCAAGGTCCCCAATGCTTGCCTTGGTTCTGCAGAGCTGCCGCTGCGGCCGGGCCAGGCTCTTGGGGCTGTGTCCATGTCCATCCTCCTCTTGGCCCTCGGTGGCATGTGTCCCCAAGCCCTGGGACCAGAACAAGGCCCTTGGGCCTCCAGCTCCTCGGGGCCCCTGCCCTGCAGGGACAGGAAAGGGGTCAGAAAACCTGGAGGAAATGCAGCAGCCCTTCTAAAGTAGGTTGGGGTGTTGGTATGGAGAGGAGCTTCTCTGAGTCTGGCACAAGGAGGGGGAGACCAGAGGCAGGCCAGGCAGGAGAGATGTAGAGGAAGGCCCTGAGGAGAGCAGGGAGGCCGTGGGGGCCTGTGGTGTGCAGGGTGAGGTTCAGCCACCTCTTCCTCACAGAAGGGGCAAACGCCCTTTGCTTCGAGTGCGAGTTTGCCACGAAGGCTTTTATTTGATTGACCATGGATGACATTTAATCAGGTTTTGTTTCTAGGCACCAAATGAAAAACTTAAGAGCAGACGTGAAGTTATTTTTTTCAATGTAGACATAGAGGGAATGCTTTTTTATTTTTGGAGATGGAGTTTCACTCTGTTGCCCAGGTTGGAGCCCAGTGGCATGATTTTGACTCACTGCAGCCTCCACCTTCCATTCTCAAGTGATCTTCCCACCTCAGCCTCCCGAGTTACTGGGATTACAGGTGTGTGCCACCACACCCCACTAATGGTTTGTGTTTTCGCTAGAGACAGTGTTTCATCATGTTGCCCAGGCTGGTCTCTAACTCCTGAGCTCAAGGGATCCACCTGCGTCAGCCTCCCAAAGTGCTGGGATTACGGGCCCAAGCCACCACACCCAGCCAGAAGGAATACTTTGAAAATAAAGTGACTGGCTGGGAGCAGTGGCTCATGCCTGTAATCCCAGCACTTTGGGAGGCCGATGCATGTGGATCACGAGGTCAGGAGTTTGAGACAGCCTGACCAACATGGTGAAACCCCGTCTCTACTAACAATAGTAAAATTAGCCGGGCATGGTGGCGGGCGCCGTTAGTCCCAGCTACTCAGGAGGCTGAGGCAGGATAATCGCTTGAACCTGGGAGGCAGAGGTTGCAGTGAGCCAATATCGCCCCATTGCACTCCAGCCTGGGTGACAGAGCGAGACTCTCTCAAAAAAATAAAAATAAAAATAAAGAAAAGGCCAGGCACAGTGGCTCACACCTGTAGTCCTAGCACTTTGGGAGGCCAAGGCCAGAGGATCATTTGAGCTTAGGCATTCAAGATCAGTCTGGGCAACACAGTAAGACCTTGTCTCTACTAAAATATGTTTAAAAATTAGCTGGGGTGGTGTTGCGCACCTATGGTCTCAGCTACTTGGGAGGCCGAGGCAGGTGGATCACTTCAACCCAGGAGTTGGAGGCTTTAGTGAGCTGTGATTGCACTATTGCACTCCAGCCTGGGCAACAGAGTAAGACCATGTCTCAAAGAAATAAAAATCAAGAAAATAATAGGCCGGGCGCAGTCGCTTATGCCTGTAATCCCAGGATTTTGGGAGGCCGAGGCAGATGGATCATGTGGTCAGGAGTTCAAGACCAGCTTGACCAATATGGTGAAACCCCGTCTCTACTAAAAATACAAAAATTAGCTGAGCACGGTGGCAGGTGCCTGTAATCTCAGCTACTCGGAGGCTGAGGCAGGAGAATTGCTTGAACCTGGGCAGCAGAGGTTGCAGTTAAGCCGAGATCATGCCATTGCACTCCAGCCTGGGTGACAGAGTGAGACTCTGCCTTAAAAAAAAAAAAAAAAGAAAATAATAAAGTTTTGATGCCTTAAATGTGTTTATCCACTTAACTGAGGAAGACTACTTATAAAAAATGACTCAAAGGAATCCTAGAAGACACGCCAAGGACATTCGTTGGGGAGCGTTTGCCGCTGTACGATGTGTGATGGAGACAGCCAGCTGCAGAGACGGATGCTGTGTAGCCAGCGTCCCTACACCAGTGTAAGGGGAGCGGGGGAAAAGGACGGACGATTCTGATCCAGGGTACCGGAGGCCGGGGGAAGCCTTGGGTTCAGCCTCTTCCTGTCTGCCGCTTCCCCACCCCTCCACCCAGTCCATAGGTGTGAGAGGTGGGAGTGGGCAGGAAGGGGAGGCCCCTGGAGGGGGAGTTCGGGTGAGGGAGGACTGCACTTTCCATCGCAGGCACAGCCACCACCACCCTCCGTGGCCTTCCAGGTGGTAAGGTGTAAGGCAAGCCCCAGCTCTCATCCCTGAGTCTTCTTTTTCTATCAGTTCTGAGCCCATGGGAGAGGCCAGATGCTGCCTGTGCCCCCATCCCAAGCCCAACAGAGAACAAGGAGATATAACACCCCGGAGAGATGCTGCAAGGCCACACACATAGAGCACCACTTTTCGTTAAAATAGAAAATGTGGGCCAGGCACGGTGGCTCACACCTGTAATCCCAGCACTTTGGGAGACTGAGGTGGGCGGATCACTTGAAGTCAGCGGTTTAAGATTAGCCTGGGCAACAATGCAAGACACCGTCTCTACAGAAGCATTGTTTTTAATTAGCTAGGCATGGTGGCGTGCGCCTGTGGTCCCAGGTACACGGAAAGCTGAGATGGGGATGGCTTGAGCCTGAGCAGTCAAGGCTGCAGTGAGCCAAGATGGTGCCACTCCACTACCAGTCTGGGTGAGAGCAAGACCTGACTCTGGGCTAGGTGTGTTGGCTCCCTGACAGGCTGGGTGGTGGGACGGAGCCCACGGCTGGCCGTGACCCAGTTCTGGTGTTCCAGGCACATCGTGAGTACAGGGCAGGGCCCACTGGCCTCCCCCAACCTCAGTGCTGTTTTCCCAAAAAAGGTGGCACCCAAGTGCAGGGGCCATGCCCCGAGGGTCCTCGGGCTGACTTCGGGAAGCAGCAGGTGAAGTCCCACCTCCCCGGGCAGCCTTGGGCTGCTTCCTGTCCTTGTTGGGGGCACTCCTGCCCCTGCCCCACGGATCCCAGTCCTTGTCCCTGCTATTCCCTCACCTGAACGCCCTTCCCTGCCCTGATGGCCTCCATCCCACAGGACTCTCTGGGCGCCGCCGCCCCCCGTTGGTGCTCATCTGTCTTTCTACCCACTCTCCCCAGCGGCCCCAATGCCTGCACACCCCAGAGCCCAGCGGTACCCCCTCGAGCTGGCAAGGGGACATTAAACGGGAGGTGAGGAAGTGCAGCCCCCAGCGGGCAGCTACCTTCACCCCGGCCCACCTGTGGCCCCGTCCACCTGTGCCCTCCACTGCCTCCCTCTGCTCGGCTGTCCGGAGACATCTCTCTCGGCTGCCTAGGAACCCTGCGGCCGCGGCCAAGTTCTGAGTGTGTGATTGTGTGTGCTGGGCCCCAGGGCCCTTTGTTGCCGCAGCGTCTGTCGTGGCAAACAAAAGTGCACTGGATTAGCCACAGTGGATTAAAAGATTTGCTTCTCAGAGTTTACCTAATAACCTAACAATCATGTCGCCGGGAGCTTTGAACCCCCAGGGCGCGCCTGCCAGGCCAAATGAGAGCTCAAGAGCTCTGTGGACAGCAGGGCGTGGTCAGGGGAGGAGACGCGGCCACGGCTGTCCTCACACCCGGCTTGGCCCCTGCAGGCTCCTCTGGGCAGAACCTGGGGAAGGGACAGCCTCTAGCAGGAGGTGGAGGTCTTCCAAAGGGTGCGGGTGTTGGGACCAGGTGTCCGGCCCAGGCCCCCAGCCACATCCACACACGTCGCACACGGCAGCAAGGACACAAGCGGCACGGAGACGGCCGTGCAGGCGACGTGTGGGTCCCACAGTGCTGTGGTGCACGACATCTCTGCTGTCACCCCACGGTGTCCTTTCCTGCCCGTACACGCATGCACGCGCACACACGTGCACATGCACACACACACAAGCACGCCCCGCTTTGATCTCCAAAGGAGACTCCATTGACAAGCTCTTAATCGCAGCTGCCCTTGCAGGGCCTGTCCCTGAAGTCCCGAGTAATGGGATTTGGCGCTTCTGATCCATCGGGCTGGCCGCTTCCCCTGTCATAGGTGGACATTTTTTTCTTTTTATCGCTTCTGTTTCTTTCTTTTTTTTTTTTTTCCCCTCGAAAAAATGCTGCTTAAATGGCACCGACTTGACATGGCTTGTCACCCTGGAGCGGTGGCCGGGACGCTGGCCTGGACCAGTCGGGGGTCTTTGATGCCGCCTCTATGTGAAACCTGACGTGGAAGACCCACCAGGGCGGTTTTGGGGTCCGAGTTCCGTCAGGATCCATCCTGCCTCACCCTGCTCCCTTTGTCTCTTCCCCTGACCCTTCCTTGGGACACCCGGAGAGGGTCTGAGGGTGAGGGTGCGGGCGCTGTGTGTGGGCTTGCGCTTGAGGGTGGGGTGGGTCGAGGGCAGGGCCGCAGCCGCGAGAACAATGGGCAGAGGAGGCGCGTCCACCTGTCCGCCCGGCCGCCTGCCCGGCTTACCTCACCTGCCTGGCTCCGTGTGCCTGCTCACGCCCCACCGTCCCGCTGTCCGCCATGATGGGCTTGGCCGTCCGTCCGAGCACTTTCAGCCACTCTGGGAAGCAGGTCCCTGCTCTTGGCCACTGTGTGGCTGGGAGGCAGAAGCGTGACTCTGGGCTGCAGCTCGGGCTCCTGCCGCCGATTGGCTGAGGCAGGGACCAGATGACGGGCCTCGGAACCCTATGGTAGCCATGGCAACCAGCCCCTTTAGACACCGCCACCCCCGAGCCACTCCTGACTGCCGAGGGAGCAGGCGGCACTGCCCGTGGGCCCATGCCAGGGTCCCCTTGGAGGAATGAGGCGGGCATGGCTGCATGGTAGCTGTCCCCACAACAGCTGTTAAGCGTTTGCATGTGTTTCATTCATGTCCAGTGTGTGGGGTCCTTGTCCCTCTCCTGGCCTGTCTGGGGCCACTCCGTGCCCTGCCTGACCCCCAGCAGAGGCAGAAGCACTGGCCTTGAAGCCCCTGCTGAGAGGAGGACTTCAGGTCAGGCTTGCCCCAGGGGCTGAAGGCCAAGCACACTCTGGTGGGAAAATAAAGGGTGGAAGCAGTGGGAGGGGGAGCAGGGAGAACTTCTTAGCCCCAGTGGGCAGAGCCAAGCTCTCATCCACCTCAGACGGCAAAGGCTGCCAGCTTTATCTCTGCCCACAGTCCACTCTACCACCCTCTCGTTAGCTGCAGTCCTTGGAATATACTCATGTGCTCACACAGTCCTGTCTCACAAGCCCCCTGAGGCCCCTCCCATGGCCTTGCTCCCTGGACCTGGGGTTCCCGCCGGGTAGGACTCTGGGTCTTTGGCCATGCTGAGCAGACCGTCTGGCCATCAGCCACACACCTGCGGCTACACCTGCTCTCCCCCTGGGCTGCAGTGCCCTCTTGCGTCCCGAGAATGCCTCTTCCCTCCAGGGTGCATTAGCATCGGCCCTGGCAGAGCTTTCCCATATGTCCGGAGACCAGGCTTCTCACCCGTCACCCATGGACATCCTGGGCATTGCAGGGCACTGAGCATCCTCAGAGCCACCCCCCACCCCCAGCCCTGTGACAGCCAGAAACAGCGTTGGCTTGTCCAAGCGCCCTGGCAGCAGCACTGCTCAGCCGAGACCCCTTCGAAGGCCTCGCCTAAGCCTAGGAAGCTAAGTCCCCCTTCCTGGCCCAGGCCCAGCACCTGATGAGCAGAATCTGGTGATGAACCGCTCCAGGACTGCAAGGAGCAAGCGAGAGCCTTGGGCTGCTGCAGCCCAGGGAGGCCACTGCCAAGGCCAGCAGAGGGACCTGGGAGCCAGGGGAGCCTGCAGTATAGTCCACGGGGATCCACCTTCAAGAGGGCAACTTCGGGGCCGGTCCCAGGGAACATGGTATGGCCTGGGCGCTGGGGGTCTTGGGCCGCGGCTGCTCCCCCAGGACCCTGGGCCTAGCTCCAGGCTTCTTCACACTGGCCTGGTGGTGAGCCACCTGTCACAGGATGGAACCCGGCCTTGAAGCACCCCCCCATGCCATGCTCAGAGCTACCAGCTTGTCTGGGGACAGGGTGTGGGTGGGGACGCCAGCCTGGGACAGCAGGCAGTGGTTGGGGAGGATGGTCCAGGGCTGGAGCCAGCCTAGGGAGGGCTGCGGGGCACTGCAACAGAAGGAGCCAGGACTGCGAGGCAGTCCAGGCTGCTGGGTGTGGCCATGTGGCCAGGGTTCCAGCTTTGGTGGCTGGTGGGTGTAGGAGGGACAGGGACTTGAGGGAGCCTGGGAGCCCCACACAACCCAGCCTGTGCCGGGGGCCGGCAGAGGGTTGGTGTTACAGATGAGCACTGGTGAGAGGGAGAGGGTGGCCAAGGACTGAAGGTGGAGGCGAAGCCCTAAGCAGGACCAAGGGACACACAGTGGTCTCCTGGCAGCTCCCTTGAGCTCCCAGCACACTGACGGGGCAGAGGACAGGAGCAGAGGTGCCAAGCGACCCAGAGGGCCCGTCTGCTCTCCACACCCTTCCCTCCACTATCCTGCTGCTTCTGTGCACCTAAGCAGGACTCAGGAAGCAGGCGAGACCCTTGGGGTCAGGGGTCAGACACGGAGTTGAGACTGGGTACCACAGACCAGCCTCACATCCATTCCACCCTACCCTTTCTGGCCTTAGCTTCCCAGTCTCTATGTGGAGTGATGGGGTCACTGACGCCCTTTCCAGGCCTCCAGTTTTCTACCCCCAAAGGACCCCTGCCCATAGCCATGGTGAGGGTCCACCCCGGAGTCCACCCTGAAGTCCACAGCCCAGTTTCTGCCCAACACCGCAGCTAACTGTTGTCATGGAGACACATGGCCTCTGCCAAGCCTGGGACACACGGTGGGGAACTCCTGGCCCCTGAGGGCTCTGACATGCTGGGGCTGGTGCAGGCTGGCCCAGGGCAGTTCTGCCTCCTGCAGGGTTCATCTTGCTCTGCACAGACCCCTCTCCCACTCCTGGTACCTGAGGGTCTGCAGGCCGCAGTGAGGGAGAACTGGCCGTTCTCACAGACCGAGTCCAACACTTCAGGAAGCAGCCTGACAGTTGCGATTGGTGAGGACGGCAGGAGGGTCCAGTGGCCCCAGCCTGACCTGGCTCTGGAAGGGGTGAGGTGGGCACAGGCAGGGCAGGAAGGTGTGGGGTGGGCACAGGGAGGACAGGGAAGGGTGGCCGGCAGTCATTCCCAGGTCGGCTCCCCAGGCTCCCAGCTCAGTTCTGGGTTCCCCATGTCCATGGCGGAACCGGTGCAGTCCCTGGGACCCCTCCCCACATCCCAGAAGGCAGAATAGTATGCTGGATCCAGCTGCTGGGCCCGTCCCAGAACTGAGTCATGGTTTGATCTTGGGAGATGGGTCCGGCATTCACGGAAGGCCTCTTGCCCTTTTCTCAGTCAAGCACTTTTGTGGCCTCTGACCAGAAAGCAGTCAGGGCCCTGGCCACACCCAGACCCCACCTCAGTCCAGCCTGGCCTCCCCTGCCGTGGGCTCCAGTGAGGTGACTGGCACAGGAGGTGACCTGCTGAGGCCAAATGCAGCTCCTCTCACTGGTCAGCTGGCAGCCTGGTCCCAGACCCACGACCCTGAGTCAACATAGATCAGGACACTGATAAGCACGTTCCACCACGGCCAACAGGGGGACCGAGGCCAACACCTGTGAGCCCGCTGCCAAGCCTGGCCCCTCACCCCTTGGGGCCCCCGGAGTCTGACCCAGGAAACCCTACTGGCCTTGACAGGAGCCCTGCTTGCCCTGGGGCCTTGGGTGGGGTGGGAAGGAGCAGGTGGTGAGTGAGGGGCAGCTGCTGAGGCCTGAGCTGGGACGTGTTGGACACACACACCATCGGGGAGCCAGGGGCAAGGTGAGGGACTAGAGGGGGCTTGGCTTAAATTCAGAGCTGAACACCAGAACTATAGGGGGCAGAGAGTGGCCAGAACATCCCAACTCTGGCTAGAGCTGGGGCCTGGAACAGCACTCATGGTGTGGGCAGCAGGGCTGAGCCTTATGGCCCCACAGAGCTGGGAAAGGGACTGGCTAAGCACTGTCTGCTTTTCATACTTTTTTTTTTTTTGAGACAGAGTCTCACTCTGTCACCCAAGCTGGAGTGCAGTGGTGCGATCTCGGCTCACCGCAACCTCTGCCTTCCAGGTTCAAGTGATTCTCCTGCCTCAGCCTCCCGAGTAGCTGGGACCACAGGCGTGTGCCACCACGCCCGGCTAATTTTTTGTATTTTTAGTAGAGATGGGGCTTCACTGTGTTAGCCAGAATGGTCTCTATCTCTTGACCTTGTGATCTGCCTGCCTCAGCCTCCCAAAGTGCTAGGATTACATGTGTGAGCCACCGCACCCATCCCAAATTTTTTTTTTTTTCAGACGGAGTCTCGCTCTGTTGCCCAGGCTGGAGTGCAGTGGCACGAGATCTCGACTCACTGCAAGCTCCGCCTCCGGGTTTACGCCATGCTCCTGCCCCAGCCTCCTGAATAGCTGGGACTACAGGCGCCCGCCACCTCGCCCGGCTACTTTTTTGTATTTTTTTAGTAGAGATGGGGTTTCACCGTGTTAGCCAGGATGGTCTCGATCTCCTGACCTCATGATCTGGCCGTCTCGGCCTCCCAAAGCGCTGGGATTACAGGCTTGAGCCACCGTGCCCGGCCTAAAATTTTTTTCAAGTTCATTCACAGAGCAGGGGCATCACGTGAGGGCGCTGGTATGGAGAGCAGCAGGACACGTGTGCAGAGGTGCCTGGTGTGGACAGAGACCTCACAGGCACTCCCAGGGCTCTGAACCAGGCAGGTCCTGACCCAGTGACCTCTTGTGGCCCCGGGAGCCATGGGCTCCTCTACAGCCCAGCAGGGCCAGCTGCTCCCTCTGGACTCTGCCACAGCCCTCTTGGGAGCTCAGGGCCCCTCAATCAGCCAGCAGGCCCACATCGGGCAGCTGCCTCCAGTTCACCCCAACCTGCCACCAGCTAGGGCTGGCTTAGGCTCAGGGGACATAAACCCCCCTTGTCATTCTGCACATGCGGCTGGGGGAGCCCTCCCTGTGCTCCCTAGGAGAACTGAATGGCTCTGGAGGATCAGGATATCCAGGTAAGGGTCAGGGGAGAGGGCCAGGCACCCCTAAACCTCAGGGCAGGAAAAGCCTTAGGGTACAAAGCCCAGCTTCCCGCTGGCCATACCTCCACCCTGCAGGTCAGGTGGGAAGTAGCAGGAGGGGACACCAAGGTCGCAGGTCCCCAAGTTCGTGTCACCCCCACCTCCTGTACCACTTGCCACGACAGTGCTGACCAGGGGAGGCTCCTGACTCAGGCAGCTGCACCAGTGGGGCCCTCTGAAGGCCCCTCCTGGTTCCTTCCAGTCCCTGAAGAGCCAGGCCACAGCCTCCCTAGCCCTGCTCTGGAGAATGTTCAGGAAGGGCAAGAATGTGCAATGGAGAGGGAACGGGCATCAGCCGGCTACACCCCTGGATGCCCCCAGCTACACCAGACCCTCTACCAGAGGAAAGAAAGACACGGAATCCGGCCAGGGTGGTGGCTCGCACCTGTAATCCCAGCACTTTGGGAGGTCGAGGCAGGTGGATCACCTGAGCTCAGGAGTTCAAGCCCAGCCTGGCCAAAAAGGTGAAACCCCTTCTCTACTAAAATACAATTAGTCATGCATGACAGCAGGTGCCTGCGATCCCGCTACTCAGGAGGCTGAGGTGGGAGAATCGCTTGAACCCAGGAGTTGGAGGCTGCAGTGACCTGAGATCACATAGATGCACTCTAGCCTGGATGACAGAATGAGACTTCATTAAACAAAAAAAAAAAAAAGGCCGGGCGCGGTGGCTCAAGCCTGTAATCCCAGCACTTTGGGAGGCCGAGACGGGCGGATCACGAGGTCAGGAGATCGAGACCATCCTGGCTAACACAGTGAAACCCCGTCTCTACTAAAAATACAAAAAAAACTAGCCGGGCGTGGTGGCGGGTGCCTGTAGTCCCAGCTACTCGGGAGGCTGAGGCCGGAGAATGGCGTAAACCCGGGAGGCGGAGCTTGCAGTGAGCTGAGATCCGGCCACTGCACTCCAACCTGGGCGGCAGAGCGAGACTCCATCTCAAAAAAAAAAAAAAAAAGGCCGGGCGCGGTGGCTCAAGCCTGTAATCCCAGCACTTTGGGAGGCCGAGACGGGCGGATCACGAGTTCAGGAGGTCGAGACCATCCTGGCTAACACGGTGAAACCCCGTCTCTACTAATACAAAAAAAAAAAAAAATTAGCCGGGCGAGGTGGCGGGCGCCTGTACTCCCAGCTACTCGGGAGGCTGAGGCAGGAGAATGGCGTGAACCCGGGAGGCGGGGCTTGCAGTGAGCTGAGATCCGGCCACTGCACTCCAGCCTGGGCAACAGAGCTAGACTCCGTCTCAAAAAAAAAAAATAAAGGCCGGGCGCGGTGGCTCAAGCCTGTAATCCCAGCACTTTGGGAGGCCGAGACGGGTGGATCACAAGGTCAGGAGATCGAGACCATCCTGGCTAACCCGGTGAAACCCCGTCTCTACTAAAAAATACAAAAAACTAGCCGGGCGAGGTGGCGGGCGCCTGTAGTCCCAGCTACTCGGGAGGCTGAGGCAGGAGAATGGCGTGAACCCGGGAGGCGGAGCTTGCAGTGAGCTGAGATCCGGCCACTGCACTCCAGCCTGGGCGGCAGAGCGAGACTCCGTCTCAAAAAAAAAAAAAAAAAAAAAAAAAAAAAAAAAAAAAAATGGTGACAGGCCGAGGTAGGCGGATCACAAGATCAGGAGTTCAAGACTTGACCAACACGGTGAAACCCCACGCCTACTAAAAATACAAAAATTAGCTGGGCGTGGTGGTGGGCACCTGTAATCCCAGCTACTCAGGAGGCTGAGACAGGAGAATCACTTACTTGAACCCAGGAGGCGGAGGTTGCAGTGAGTTGAAATTGCGCCACTGCACTCCAGTGTGGGTGACAGAGCAAGACTCCGTCTCAAAAAAAAAAACAAAAAAACCACAAAACACAGAATCAAACCTCGCTCTCTGCAGCTCAGCTGGGGACAGGCAGCCAGAGTCAATGCCCACGGCTCATCCAAGGTCTCAGGGACAGCAGGGGCAGGGGTGACAGGATCAGGGTCCCCAAAGAGAACGCCGGTCCTCAAAGCAAAGACGCACACACACAGCCTGGCCCAGACTTTACTCGCTCCCGGCCCCACGGGCACAAGCAGCACTGCCCCGAGCATGGGGGCCCCCGCCTGCGAGGAACTGGGTGGCCCCAGGCCTCCTGGGGATCCCTGCCAAGCTGGCCCCAGGCTGGAAGGTACATGGGCAGCACACAAAACCAGGATCCACTCACTGCCCACGAGTGGCCCTCACAGCTCCCCAGGATCTGTGTCCTCGGAGCAAAGGGCCTGGCAGGGAAGGCTGGGCCTGGCGGTCAGGCACGGAGGAGCTGTGTGGTCACTGGCCACTGGCTGTCTTCTGCACCACCACCGGCTCTGACAGTGCCTGCTGCTGCAGCCGCTGGATCAGCTCCGCCACGTAGATCTTGAACAGGGGTACAGGGTCCTAAAGGGAAGAGGGGCTCATGGTGAGGCCAGGGAAGTCCAAGGCAGCTGGAGTTCTGGTGGGGATGGGACCAGCAGCTGCCGCCCAGAGGAACTGGGGCATGAGAGGCCCTGGAGGGCAGAGCCCTGTCAGTGAGATGAGAAACCCCCTCCCTTGGGGACACTGGAGGCACACACCTGCCCCTGTCCCATCCCTGTGGTTGTGGATAAACAGAGGGAATGGGGGCAGCCAACTGCCATGCCATCAGGGGCTCCCGGTCCCGACAGCTACCACAGGCTCCAGACCCTGGGATGCTGGTGGCCGAGCAAACCCTTGGTGCAGGAACCCAATCCTCCTACTGAGGGTCCTGTGGCAGGACAGGGTGGGGACTTGGAGGGGAGGGAGCGGGCCATGCTCCTCTGTGGGGGCAATGCAGAGCAGCAGCTCCTCCCCTAGCCCACCCAGTGCAGCAGCCCCTCATGCAGGCTCTCTCCAAGGCAGCACACTCCCAGACCCCGCACACCAGGCCCTGGGCAGGCAGCGGTGCTCACACCCTCACCTTTTCCTCCAGAAGTCTCTGCTTCTCAATGGCCTCCTCCAGTGTGAGGCCCACCCACTCTGCCTCCTCCTCTGGGATGGCAAATTCCTAGGCAGACAGAGATGGAAAGGGTGGTGAGGCCCAGGGCCGAGCCAGGAGGCCCCAGGGGCAGGGAGCGGGATGGAAACCCTCACCTTGTATTTGTCGTAGATGGCCGCCCGCCGCTCGGGGTCCTCGGGGTGCAGCTGGGGGTCCTGCCGGGCAAGCCGCAGCAGCATCCCTCGCTTCAGGTCCATCCCGAACTTTGAGCACAGGTCTTCCTTCGGGGTCTGGCAGGAGGCTCACATGGGGCCAGGTGCTGGTGGCAGGGCCCCGCCTACCCTTCCAGCCAACCCACCCGGCTCCTCTCTAGCCGCTGGTGGTCCCAGGACAGGACAGAGAAGGCCCAGGTGGGGCCGCCTGATCCCACGGGGGTGGGATCAGAACAGAAGCAAGTCCAAGAGCAGGGAAGGGATCAGCTGTGCTCACTCAGGTCCCACCGGAAAGTCAGCCACCCACAGAGCAACGGCCTCTCCTGCAGGCAGGAGACCCCACAGGCGCTGGCCAGAAAGGGGCACGGCCCCATTCACGCTTTCCCAGTGATTCTCCTGCACAGATGCCAGCGCGCCCCGGTGTGATGCTGACCTGGGGCTCCCTTGAGTCTGACTGGCCCATCCCAGACCCTGCTGTGCACTGACTCGCCCCACCCCGCTTGCCTTGAGGATGTAAAAGTCGAACCCGTAAGCCTCATCGATGAGGTCCAGGGTCCGCATGGTCACGGTCACCGTGAACTTCTTGTCCAGGATCTCACTGTAGAGCTCTCGCTCAAACAGCTGTGGCTTCCACACCTTCTTCAGCCTCTTGGAGAGCTGAGGGTGCAACAGAGCCTCTGTGAGTACTGCTGCTTCCTCCTACAGACCAAGGGGGACCCAGGGCAACTGCCCTCACCCTCCCCTGGGAGACTCCATCACAGACCCACAGCTGTCAGACTGGGGACTTGGAGCTGAGTGGGCCGGCCCCCAGCCCACTGCTGCCCTAGCCCAACCGCTGGTCCTGGCTGTGTACCCAGAAGTCAGCTGCTCCCCAGCAAGCTGGGCGTTCCCGCCCTTGTCACATGGTTGCTGGATGTGTTTCAGAAACATGTGCAACCCCACAGTTTACAGGTCGTCACATTCCAGGCTGGAGGTGACACAAGTCTCCCCAGAGGCTTCAGCAGTCCCGCCAGGAAGTCCATCATAAGCAGCCTCGAAGCTCTGCTCGCCTCCCGGACCTGCTCTGCTCCTCCTCATCCTAACGTTACCCCGACTCCCCACGGCCTCTGGTTGCTCCCCGGCCTGAATCACCCCACCTCACCCCTAGTTTATCAGTCCTGTTTGCCAGAACTGCGGTTCTTGCTCTGCATGCCCCTTTGCTGGAGCTGTGTCTCCGCCAGGCTGTAATCCCCAGAGCCCATCCACATCTCTCCAGGTACCCCGGGCGTTCCGCACAGCCAAGCCCTGGGAGGAGCCCCTGAAGCCCGCCTGCCGACCCACCTTGTCGTCGTTGGCGTATCTTTGGCCCAGGATCCAGCCCTCGCCGCCCCACAACCCCCGCTGGGACTCGGGGGGAAAGTAGATGGGGATAGGCACGTCCTCCACACGCTCCCGCTGCCCGTTCTTGGGGTTGATCTTGAACTTGACCCCATGAGGCCTATAGTGCACGGGAGTGGGCGTCCGCTCCTCCTCCAGGGAGCGCAGGTAGTGGCCAGGCAGGCGGGCACAGATGCCCTCTCGCAGCCGCAGCCGCTTCCAGAGCCACACGGGATACTTGTGTAGAGGCATCGCGGGCCTGGCGGGACGTGAGGGCTCGCAGTCACCTGCAGCCTGGCCCGGCCCCCGGTTTTCACCACCTACCCCCTACCCCGGCCCCGGGCTCCTACCCTGACCCCCGGGCTCTGACCTCCTACCCCTACCCCCTACCCCGGCCCCCGGCTCTCACCCCCTACCCCTACTCCGGCCCCCGGCTCTCACCCCCTACCCGCTACCCCGGCCCCCGGCTCTCACCCCCCACCCCTACTCCGGCCGTCGGCTCTCACCCCCTACCCCTACCCCGGCCCCCGGTTCTCACCTCCTACCCCTGCCTCCACTCTCACCTCCTACTCCTGCCCCCGGGCTCTCACCTCCTACCCCCGCCCCGCACCCACCTGCCCCTCCCCTTCTGCCGCGGTCCCCCCGCCGCACCCCACCAGCCCGCGCCCACCTTTCAGAGCTCTAAACCCGGCGCCCCACCGGAACCGGAAGCCGGTCCGCCGCGCCTGGACCTCCTCCCACCGCTGACTGGCTGCAAAGGCCATCCGTCTACCCCTCGTTCCGCCCCCTTTAGGGACCGTAAAAAACACCCTGCAGAGACAGCAGCAGCAGCTCAAGGCACCGTTGGCAATGTGCGGCCCAGGCGTTTCCGCAAAAGGGCGACGCGGGCGGGGCGGGGGTTGTTCTCCCGGGGCCCGCTTACCCTACCAGGGAACGAGCGCAGAAAAAATGTAAAAACTCGTTTAGTTTGAAATATTAAATTCACCAATCACAGATAAATCAGATCTACATAAAAATATGTCTTAATGTCTTAGAATTTCCTTTTACTCCAAAACACCCCATATATACATATTTCTCTTTTATAAGCTTAGAGATTGCTTTGGTGGTCAAAGGCAGGGTGGCTGGGGGAGGTAAGACCCTCAGGAAAGCCACACCCCGGACAAGACCCAGAAAGGAAGCCCCCAGAGCCAAGTGTAGGAGGACCCCACCCGGGTCTCAGCCGCCCACTTCCCCAGGGTGGATCCAACACTCACAGGCCTCAGGGAGGGGCCAGGTGCTGCTCCTAGTCATTGCTTCCCCCACAAGGCTTGCATGAGGAGCAGAGACAGCCCAGTCTCCTGAACACCCGCAGGGCACAGACAGCCCAGTGCAGGGGGCAGACACAACCACAGCTCCTGGGACCCAGAGAAAGCTCCCAGAGGGAGGCCCAGGAACGCTGGGGTGGGTGGACTGGGCTGGGTAGGGGTTCCTTGTGGGCCAAATCCCCAGAGCAGCAGAGCACACCAGTCCCAGGAGACTCTTCTCAGGGACCCAAGGCTCCAGAGCCAAGAAAAAGGGAAGGGCGGGGCGGAAGCCTGCATCCCCAGAGCCCATCAGCTTTGGTGGAGACCTTGGTCTCCAGTCCCTATGATGACCACAGCAGCAGAGGGGGATCCTCCATGCCTCAGGCAGGCTGGCATCAGGGCCACATAGGGGCCAGGAGCAGGGGTCTCGGAGTTCACAGCTCCCAGCTCCAGTGGTGGGCTCAGGGTTCCTGGGCTCCATGGGTCTCTTACCACAGCCTCACCAGGGAACAGGACCATAGGGAGTCCTTCACCCCATCTCTAGCCACCCTCAGGCCAGTAGAGCACACAGCCCCATCCTCGCACAGGCACCTGTGGTCTCCAGGTAACCAAGCCCAGGCCCCAGGGGCCACTGCAGCCAGCAGGCAGCTGGCGGGGAGAGGTGCGTGTGAGGGGGGGTGGCCCTCTCCTCAGCAGGAGGAAGTGAGAGGGTACCCAGGCCAATTTTATTCAGCTGGAAATCAATCTGTCCAGGACTGAACCAGGTTCCCCCCCCTCGATGCAGCTCCTGGCTGAAGAGGTCATCAGAGCAGCAGCTGTCCCCAGGCTGGTGTCATGTCACCGTGTACAGTTCCTCCCGATCGTTCTTACAGATCTGATAGTGGCAGGGGAATTTCTGCGAGCAGGCCCAGGGCTCAGCGTGCTCATCAGGTGGCGGCAGCAGCAAGGCTGCGCTCCCGGCCAGCAGGACGTGCCAGATGCTGTGGGTGTAATAGTAGTTGTCGCTGGTCATCATGGAGGTATAGATGGCAACGCCCACGGACGCCATGGAGATGCCGGGCAGGAGGTAGAAGGCCCAGCGCTGCCACGAGGTGGGGTAGCACTGGCGCCGGTGCCCGCAGCGGTAAGTCTAGAGAAAACAGCCACGCAGGCATCAGTGCAGCCGCAGCTCCCAGGGCCCGGAAACAGCGGTTACTGGGGGCCTGCCCAGGTCTGGGCAGCAGAACGACAAGGGTGGGCTGCTTCAAGGGGGCTCAAGGGCACAAGGCCACTGGTCCTCAGGCCCAGGCCTCAGGGACACAGCCATGCTGGGCCTCCGTGGGTGCCATGGCAACCCCCAGCAGATACGGGCATTCACTGGTTGGAGCAAGACCGGGAACGTGGCCAGAGCAAGGGGCCAGGCTCTCTTCTGCGAGCATCTGGGCAGCAGTGCCAGCCAGCCCGGCTCCTTACCCACATGGAGGCCATGATCACGAAGGCAAAGAGGCAGGGCCCCAGCATGTTCCAGATGCCCCTGCGGTCCAGCTGCAAGGACATGGCGATGACCAGTGTGCCCAGAAGAAACAGCACCTGGGCAAGACACAGGGATGACTGCAGGGACACCTCTGAGGGCTGAAGGCCCAGCAGGAGCAAGTGTACCCCAGGGCCCCGCAGCACCTCTGCCTGCCCCCTCGGAGCTGCTGCCACCCTCTGACCAGCTCTGCCAGCCTCTGACCAGCTCTGCCAGCCGGCAGGGACACGCCCCTCCTTCAGCTTCTGCATTGCATCCACAGGTGAATGTGGCCAGGCGGGCACCTCTGGGGGACTAGAGGGTGGTCAAACTGGACAGCCACATATGGCAGCTCTGCACCCACACACTCACTAGCCCTCTGTACCCCTGGGTTTCCAGGAATCCCCCATCAGGGTGGCTTCAGTCTCCCGCCCACTGTTCCATAGGGAGGGGCTCCTACCCCCCAGTCTCCATCAGACACTTCTGCCCACAACCTACAGTTCTCTGCCTATCTGCAGGTTCAGGCCCTGCACTCAGCCCTGCAGGACCCTGGTGTTTCCCAGCCTCCCCCTGCCCTGGCTGTGGGGCTCCCATGGGTACCCCCTTGGGGCAGCACCCAGCATGTAGTTCCCAGAGCAGACAGGAGGGCAGAGCATGCAGCTCACAAACCTAGGGCACGAGTCTCCCCATGCCAGGGCCAGCTGCCACAGAGTCCCCAAAGCATCCTTGGCACCAAGGACCCAGGGAGCATGGGTAGGGGCTTCTCGAGGGTAGGGGGCCTGGCCTCCCCTGCCTACCACCTTCCTTCCTGGCATCCTCCAAACAGCTGGCATTGCCCCCTCACAACTGCCTGCAGGTCTCAGACCCGCATCTCCGTGTGGCATCACAGAAGACATGAGCTTTCTTTTCTTTTGTCACCCAGGCTGGAGTGCAGTGCCGTGACCTCGGTTCACTCCAACACCTCCAACGCCTGGGATCAAGCGATCTTCCCACCTTAGTCTCCCGAGTGGCCGGGACCACAGGCATGCACCCACTATGCTCACCTAACGTTTCGATTTTTTGTACAGCCCAGGCTGC
This sequence comes from Macaca nemestrina, assembly GCF_043159975.1. Lineage (NCBI taxonomy): Eukaryota > Metazoa > Chordata > Mammalia > Primates > Cercopithecidae > Macaca > Macaca nemestrina. The sequence goes on from NC_092142.1 coordinate 797,954, forward strand.
TCTTGAACCCCTGGCCTAATGGGATCCTCCCCCAGGTGTTGGGATTACAGGTGTGATTACAGGTGTGAGCCACCAGAGCCACCGTGCTCGGGCGAGATGTGAGGTTTCCAGGGGCTGTGCCCAACGCCAGGTCCGGCCTCTCCCACGGTACTGCCTTTTGCAGGCTGCACTTGGGGGCCCTGCTCCCCCAGAGCCCACACCCCACGTCGAGGGCCACTCACGTATTTCAGGACTGCCTTGAGCCGCGCCATGCACAGGATGGTGACCCAGATGGCTGCCCCGGAGCCCAGGAAGTCGCAGTACTGCAGCGTGTCGTAGTTGAGGATACACAGCACCGCCTCCCCGGGCTGGTCGCAGGCGTGGTAGAACTGTGGAGAGGCTCCGTGAGCGCCATCCCGCCCTCCCACCCCAAGTCCCTGCAGGAGGGCAGCCTACCGTGGAGAAGAACATGGTGTAGGCGTAGACGGAGGCCTCAACCAGGAAGAATCGCTGCACTGAGACGGTGATGGGGGCCAGGAACATGAGGTTGCTGAGCGTGAGCAGCAGTGCGGCTGCCCTCTGCTGGGCCACCGTCTGGGCTGTGCTGTTGTCCGTGCAGCTCCACCCACGCCAGCCTGGGGGCACAAAACCCACGGCGGAGGCTGGGGGCACTGCTGAAACTCAGGGCCCACCCCTCACCCAGGACCCTGCAGAGAAGCCCCTTCATCACCCAGGGGCAAGCTGGGTAGGCACAGTGGGCGGGGCCGAGGTCAGGAGGCAGTATCACCCGCGGGGATACCTGGTGCCTGTGCCAGGCAGACAGATTGTTGGTGGGGAACAGGGGAGTGGGGAGGAGGCTTTGCCCCTGCATTGCTTTGCAGGGGTCTCTCTCCAGCCCCTTGTGGCGCTTCCCCAGGGGAGAGGCATGGCACAGCACTGGAAGCCAAGAGCAGCAGCGTCTCGGGGCGGGCGGGGCCCTGGCCCTCACCTGCCTTGCAGCTGCAGCCGGCATACAGGTAGCTATGTCTGCGGAGCAGGAGGCACTGGCCGTAGGGTCCACAATCGTTCAGACAGGGCACCAGGTACAAGGTGGTCTCCACATGGACCACAGCCTGCTCACACTCCCTTTGAGGAAGGGGCCACAGGAAAGCTGGTGCAGTGGTCTGACAGCCCAGCTGCCACCAGCACACCCAAGAGGCTGACGGACATGAGAACCCAGCATTGAGGCCCCCAGCTTTCAGTAGCCCTGGAAGAAGCACCCCTCTAGCTGGGTCACTCAGAATGCCAACCTCAGGCAGCCCGCCTGTGATCCTGAGTGAAATGACAGGGTGCCTGACCCCCGTCCCTGCCCTAGATTTACTTACTCAGCGTTCTCAGGACACATGAGCTGTAGAGAGAGGTACCAGTTGTCTGTCTCTGGGTAGGGGATGATGAGGTTGGCCCTGAGAGACCAGGCGCTCAGAGACAAGGGGTAGCCCTGGAAGAAGGCTGCAGGGGAGCCAGAGGGCCCCATCAGAGGAGGCCGGGTCGGGAGCTGGCAGGGGCCACGCTGATGGTGACGCCTGCCCATCATACCTGTGGTGCAGTTGAGCGAACTGTTGAAGCCAAGGAAGGGTGAGGCAGCGTTCACACAGGCCACTATGACGGTCTCATTCCGCATCTCTGTCTGAAAAGGGAGGCAGTGCCGGCTCGGCCCCAGCAGCCCCTGGCCACAGTGGGGTCATCCGCCCCACATGCCAGCTCAGCCTGGTGCTGGTGCCTTTTTTTTTCTGAGACGGAGTCTCGCTCTGTCACCCAGGCTGGAGTGCAGTGGCGCGATCTCGGCTCACTGCAAGCTCCGCCTCCCAGGTTCACACCATTCTCCTGCCTCAGCCTCCTGAGTAGCTGGGACTACAGGTGCCCACCACCACGCCCAGCTGATATTTTTGTATTTTTACTAGAGATAGGATTTCACTGTGTTAGTCAGGATGGTCTCAATCTCCTGACCTCGTGATCTGTCCGCCTTGGCCTCCCAAAGTGCTGGGATTACAGGTGTGAGTCATTGTGCCCGGTCAGTGCTGGTGCCTTTCTCTGAGACTCCTGCAGGCCCAGGGCCCACCGGGACCCTTCCTCCCCGGGCCCTGGGACATCCTGCCTCCACCCCACCTCTGACCCTAGCTACCCTGGGCCCTGCTGACAGGAGCAAGGCTGCCCAGCAGGGTAGGCGCCCCCAACATGGGCCCCTGTCCTGGCCCATGCCTGCTGGTGTCACTGTGTTGCCTGTCCCAGTGCCAAGGTAAATGAGGAGGCCCTGCAGGGGCCACCCGACGCCCTGCCCGAGCCCAGGCCACAGGCCGCTTGCAGACAGCAGGTACCTTGTTGGCCCGCAGGGAGATGGTGAGGGAGCCCCCGCTGTCCATGCCGGTGTTCAGGCGCAGTCGCATCATGGACGGTGTGTTTGGACACACCCTCACCGAGACCCTGTCCAGGAGCTGGAAGTGCACGGACACCACGTCCAAGTCCTCCCGCATGACTGGGTAGTTTATGAGGCAGAAGGGGCTGCGGTCCACGCTGCCACTCCTGCCCAGATACTGGTGGCCGGGGCTCAGGGAGGGCAGACCAGTGGAGGCATTGAAGCTCTGGTTTTGGCTGCTCTGCAGAAGGGGCTGGATGGTTACACTCTGTGGCCTGCAAGCTGCCGAGAGGACAAGGGGTTTGGTTGGAGGAATGTCTAGGGATCTGGGGAGGGGCAGGGCCATCCCTCCAGCCCTTGTGCGGCCCACCTGTGAGGGCAGCTACAGCACTGAAAGTCACTGTCCCGAGGGGCCCCACCAGGCTCTCAGCTGTCACTTGCAGCCACCGGTCCCAGGGCGGTGAGGGCAGCAGCAGGCGACAGGGCCAGGGGGCACTGGTGCAGGTGAGCACCTTCTGGAAGTTGCTAGGCAGGGTGACCGGGCCCACGGTGAGACGCACAGGGCAACCCAGGCTCCCGCTGGACACACAGTCCCGCAGCTCCAGCAGAAGCTCCCGCGTGTAATCGGGGACAAAGACCCTGCAGCAAGGGGACACAGCTGGCTCAGGCTCTGCCATTCCTCAGCCCACCTCGTGGGGACCCAAGGAGGCCAGGCATCTGGACTACTTCCCAGCCCACCCCCAGGGCTCAGGGCCAGGCTCTCGCACCCACTCCACCAAATCTGAGGTGGGGCCGGAGGCCAGAGCTGGGCTGCCCCACCAGGCCCCGCTCACTTGAGGTAGCTGGGGTGGGAGAGGAGAGTGTGTGGAAGGGGCACATCCGGCTCCATGACTGAAATCTCGACCACCCGTGTGACCAGCAGGTCAGGCTGGAAGACGTAGGCACAGGTGGGAGCCAAGCCCTAGGGAGAGAACAGGTGTGGGCAGGGGTGGTGTCAGAGAATGCAGGCATGAGGGCAGGGTCCCACCAGAAACCCCAGGCATGCAGGGAGCAGGGCTGGCCCCAGAATGCAGCGTGGAGCCTAGAGCAAGGACCACCCCAAAGAGGTGAACGGCAGGGACTGGCCATCGCCGCGAGGTTCTCTGCCTCCATCCCGGAGGGCAGCCCCTCTCACCTTCAACTCGATCTTCTGGGATGACGGGGGCAGGTGGGCGGCCACGAACCAGTCCCCGGGGGCTGGGTGGGAAACGTTGACAGAGGCATTGCTTAGCGGTGCAGCGCTCAGTGGCACCCTGACCTGGAAGGAGGGCTGCACCGAGGTGTCATCTGGGAAGCTGGTGCCCAGTGGGTTGATGACGGGAGGAGCGCCGGAACGGAAGTGCCTGGAGACGGGAGGGCAGCACAGGGCTCAGGCACAGGGCTTGGCCAGGCGCGGGGGGTGGGCAGGCAGGCGGGCGGCCACCTACACGGTGATCTCTGCGTCGGTGCAGGCGGTGCCGCCCTCCCGGGAGACCTGCAGCAGCCAGCGCAGAAGCACAGTGTCCGGGGGCACGCGGAAGCGGAAGAGCCTGGCACTGCCGTACCAGCTGTAGAAGGACAGCCTCTGCGGGGCCTGCGAGAAGTGCTCGGACACCAGCCCCACCTCTGTGAGGAGAAGGAGGTGTCAGCCAGGCTGGGAGCCCTCCTCCAGGGCCGCAGATGGGGAGGATGAGGTCCCCAGAAGGAAAGGGCTGGAAGCCCCAGGGGACCCACCTGCAGCCCTTGGCACACCAACTCTGACCTTGGTAAAGGTCACGGCCACCCTCTGGCCCCTCAGCCAGTCCTCTGCCATCCCTCCCCAAATGACCTACATCCCACCCTCCTGGCATCTGGGTCTTTTCACAGCTGCCATCTCACTGCAGCAGCTTCCAAACAAGTCCCAGGGCACCTCAGCACCCGTCGCCACCCTAACTGCCTCCAACCTTAGAAGACCCCACTCCCCACGGCCAACCCAGGTTGAAGCTGAAGGACCCAGCAGGTGTCAGGAAGGAGCCCCCGCCCCTTATCACAGATGCCCTGGCTACCAAGGCCAAGGCATGGCCCTCCCACCTCCTCTCAGCCTTCCACATCCCCCATCTCTGGATGGGTTGGCTGCCTGCTTGGGCTATGATGTCTTCGGACACAGCCAGACCAGAGCCCAAATTCCCCCTTACCCAGAGGGAGACCCCGCGTGCGGGAGGGACCCAGGCCAGAAGCCTGGCCAGCCATGAGAACAAGCGGACAGCTGCCCCCTGCATTCCAAGCGGGCAAGGCTCCTAACTGTCCTCAGGGAATGCGCCCATGCCTGGTGCGGGGATGGAGAAGGGCCCGTGGGAGACATCCTGCTCATGGCCCCAGGCGAGGACTCACAGGCTCTCACCCCCAGCCCCCGTGCCAGTTCCGACCTCGTGCCCTTGTGACCTTGGGCATCCTTCCCTCCCTGGGTCCCAGCCTTCTCCTGGGTAGGTCAGGGTGGAGGGCACGTCCCTTTGGGGGCCCCTCCCTCTGAGGTTAATTAATGACAAAGGCTTCACGAGGAAATGCACAGTGGACACAGCAGGGTGTGGCATCCTCCCCTCCGCTGCAGTTCCCCACTGCAGTTCCCCATCCTGCACTCAGGAACCCTGCCTAGGTCTCACTGGAGAGTGGCTGGCTCAGGCCCAGGCCCAGGCCCCTCCTGAGGAGGAAGACAGGTGAGCAGCAGGCTCTCCTGCCAGCCTGGTGACCCTCCCATAGAGGCACCCGAAGAAATGATATACCTGCCAACAGCAGCCTGTCGGAAAAGCCAGGCCAAGCTCCAGGGGAGCCTGGCCTGGGGGCTGGGCAGGGGCAGGGGCAGGCTCCACCCACGACGCACTCCAGGCTTTCCAGGTGTCTGCTGGCCACCAGGTCCCACCCACCAGGCTGTGGCCTGATAATGTGGGCAGAGGAAACTCAAGCCCCGGGGGCCACGGTGTCCTGGAGAGAGCCGGCCTCTGTGGGGACAGGCAGGGGAGGCCACCAGCAGCACACAGCCCCTGGGCCTGCTGGGGCAAAGCCCTCAGCCCCTCTGGCCCTGGAGCGCCAGCCTGAGGGCGCCTAGAACCCAGCTGGTGGCTGTGAAGTTTCAGCAGGTGCACAGAGATAAGAGATCTGTTCAAGGTTGTCCTAACACCCAGTTCCCGACTCCCAGGGCTCACAGGCCCTCAGGGCCTCTCCCAGGGCTCTGTAGCCCAAGCTCCCTGCCCAAATCGCCCACGCTACCAGGCTGTTAGCGGTGCTCTGAGCCCGAGGTGACCACAGGGTGAGGAGGGCCAGCCACACACCCCCCCTGCCTGCCCCACAGCCCCTCCACGGACACAGGGCCGGGTGAGGAAGGTGGGAATGCAAGTCCCTGTCCCTGTCCTGGGAACCTGAGTGAAGACCCCTGACCCATATCCTCCAAACCAGGACACGCACCCATGGGAGACCCTGACCACCCACAGATGCCACAGAGAAATTACTCCACAGTAGGCTGGGAGGAATGAGAGGCTGAGCCAGCCCATCAGGCCTCTACACTGCCCACACCCAGGTGTTCCATCTCCCAGGGACCCCTCACCAGGCCTGAGTTCTGGAACAGGAGAATTTCCTTTGCCAGTTTCCTAAGGAATAAGGTTTTGGTTTTTTTGAGGGTCTCATTCTGTCACCCAGGCTAGAGTACAGTGCCATGTACACGGCTCATGGTAGCCTCAGCCTCCCATGTAACTGGAACCACAGGCTCACATTACCACACCCAGGTGATTTTTTTTTCTTTTTTTCTTTTTTTTTTTTTTCAGACGGAGTCTCGCTCTTTCGTCCAGGCTGGAGTGCAATGGAGCGACCTCAGCTCACCACAACCTCCGCCTCCTGGGTTCAAGGGATGCTCCTACCTCAGCCTCCTGAGTAGCTGAGATTACAGGCGCCGGCCACCACACCCAGCTAATTTTTGTATTTTTAGTAGGGATGGGGTTTCTCCATGTTGGTCAGGCTGGTCTCGAACCCCCGACCTCAGGTGATCCACCCACCTCAGCCTCCCAAAGTGCTGGGATTACAGGTGTGAGCTTTGCGCCCAGCCATGGAGCAATTTAATCCCGGGCACCGTCCTCGGGGAAAACTGCTTTTCATCTCTAGCTGTGCCAAGCTCAGAAAGCAGGAGGCACAGCCCCCAGAAGAAACAGGAGCTCAAAGGAGCAATATTTCAGGGGCGGGGGAGAGGCTGGGGGCCGAGAAGTCAGGGAACAGCACCGGATCAGCTGCAGGGAACCTGGGCACCCGAGTGACTGGGGACGTGTGGGCCCTTCCAGCCAGCCGGCAAGGACACGACCCTTCGAGCGAGTTCCAGGCCACAGAGGCCAGGGCAAGTCCTCAGCATCTCCGGGTGGCCAAGGCCTGGCGGTCTCCACACACACGTCCCTACCCTGTACAGACCTTGGAAGGGCAACACCTTCTCCCTGGTCCAGCCGGCTCCTTGGACCTCAGTCAGGGACGGCGACCCTCAGGGAACAGAAATGCAAAGTTTCCAAACAAGAGGGGAGAGGGGCGCCCTTTCCTCAGTCCCTCCTCCCAGAAGCCGGGCGGGCGGTGGGAAGTGGCTGTACCAGGGCTGGTGGTCGCTGTGGAAGGGCTGGAGCCATGACGCCCACGGGCCCCGCTCCAGTGTCTAACAACTTTCTCCTGGCTCTGCCCCTCTCCCAGGCCGGACGGGGCCGGTGAGTTCACGGCCCAGACACTCCTCCCATCTGGAGTCCCGGGCAGTCCCCTGGGCCCCTCAACTTCCCCGCGCCGAGTGCGCCGGGCACGCCGGCCCCGAGCGCTCTGGAGGGAGGAGGGAGAGGAGAGGACGCTCCAGGGGCCGATGTGGCCCAACCCAGTTCAGGGAAACCAGGAGGAAGAGCGGGGTCCCGCCCGCCTCGACCCCTCGGACACGAAGCGCCGCAAAGGGCCACCCTGAGCCCCCAACCCGCGGCGGGGACCCCAGCCCCGCGCCGGCGCCAGATGAGCGCACAGGTGCGCCGGGGGTGAGTCACAATCCCGCCCCGCCCGCGGCCCCAGCCCCACTCCCCCGATGGCGCCCGCGCCCCCCGCTCACCGCTTTTCCCGCTGTCGCGGGCGGAGGCAGGCGGGGGCCGGGCGAGCAGCAGCAGCAGTAGCGGCCCCGCCACCACCGCGGCCACTGCCTCGCCCCCGGTCCCGGTGCCAGCCCGGCCCATGGCTCCGCGCTCGGCCCAGCGCTACCCGGCCCGCGTCCCGCGCCGCCAGCCCCCGCCGCCGCCCGGGCAGCCTCTGCCGCCTCCGCGGCCGCTGCCGCCTCTGCCCCCGGCGCCCATGGCCCGGCCGGTCTCCGCCACCGTCGCCCCGGGCACTTCCGCCCGCAGGCCCCGCCCCGCAGGCCCAGCTGGGAGGGCGCGGGCGGGGTCGGGGGGCGGGACCGGGGGGGTCGCAGACGCCGGGCGCGGGGGGAGGGTTCACGTGGGACGCGCGGGGGACAGAGCGGGGGACGCGGGGTCTGGGGGACGCCGGAGGGGGCTCGCGGGACGGAGGGTCGCGCGGGACGGAGGGATCGCGGGGGTCCCAGGACGGAGAGGTCGCGCCGGGCGCGCTTGGAACACGCAGGAAATTCTCCCCGAGGCGTGGGCTTCGCGGGGCTTCCCCGCCGGTTCGGTGAGTCCCAGCTCTGCTCGGCCGGGACGTCCGTGGCGGGCTCGGGGAGCCCGCGGGGTGCAGAGGCGCCGACCTCCGCCTGGGACCTAGAGGGGCCCGCGCCCTGCCCTGCCCGGCGCGCGTGGGCCTGAGCCAGGCGCCTCAACACGGCGACCCCTGGGCCGGCCTTCACGCCGCAGAGCCGCTGCAGGTGCGTGTCAGATCCACGCTTTTATGCACAGACGAGAAGGCTGCTTGTGCTTAGGGACTGTAGTACCCGATTGGGATGGCGATTCAGACGGGTGCGTGGTCAAGTCGTGGTACTTTTTTACACCGGGATGGAGTCCCATCGTGTAAGATTTAAGCCGAAAAAAGGAAGCGATAAAGCCTAGAAGAAAACTCAGGGAAGCTTTTTCTGTCTTGGGGCCAAGGCGGCTTTTCCAAGCGTGGCACAGAATCCAGAAGTTCCACCGCGTCGTAGGTAGGAGGGGGGTAGGGGGCGTCTGCAGAGCCAAACTACATAAGCGAAGTAAAAAAGACGAGCCCCCAACTGTGAGGTGGGGCACACAACTTGCAACTCACATCACAGAGCTCACCTTAATAAGACTAGTAACAGTGTAGTAATAAACAGCTCTAAATCAACCATACAAAGGCTCCCGGAGAAGATCCTGAAGGACAGCTGCCAGAGATACGGGGATCCTCCCCCCTCAGCGCAGAAGTGCAAATTAAAAACCTCTCCACGCCGGGCGCGGTGGCTCACGCTTGTAATCCCAGCACTTTGGGAGGCCGAGGCGGGCGGATCACGAGGTCAGGACATCGAGACCACGGTGAAACCCCGTCTCTACTAGAAATACAAAAAGTTAGCCGGGCGCGGTGGTGGGCGCCTGTAGTCCCAGCTACTCAGGAGGCTGAGGCAGGAGAATGGCGGGAACCCGGGAGGCGGAGCTTGCAGTGAGCCGAGGTGGAGATCGCGCCACTGCACTCCAGCCTGGGCTACAGAGATAGACTCCGTCTCAAAACAAAAACAAAAACAAAAACAAAACACTAAAGTGTCCTTCCCAGGATGTGAGGGTAAAAAAGTAAAACATAAAAGGAAAACCCCGTTGAAGTGACTTTTTTTTCCTTTCACCTAACACATTGGCAAATAAAAACTGTACTGACAGGTGAGACTGCGGCCCACAGACACTGCTTCCAGCAGGCAGAGGATGTGGGAGCCTAGTGGGAACTCCGGACTTGTCCACTGAAGTAACAGCAGCAATGACCTTCCCTCGGGAATTGCACCTCTGGATTTTCCCTGCAGATACGTTCACGGAAGTGGGACACTGCATACGTCCAGTGACTTAACGTGGCACCGCCTACATGCGTGTCACTGGCCGGTGGGGCATTCAAGTCATTCATACGGGGTCCAGATGCGACAGAGCGTGGCCGAAACAGGAAAGACAGGAAGCGCTGTGCTGCTTAGAAATGGTCTACCAGATGCAGCAGTAGCTGTAAGAAAGGAACAGGCAGAACAGTGTGTTCAGAGCGCTACCATTTGTGTAGAAAAGGGAGAAAAACACGTTTCATTTGTGTGTATCAAAGGCATAGAATGTCTGGAATGATCCAGCACCGGCTACACTGGTTGACCTTGGGGGCCGGAGAGGCAGGGGTGGGGGTGGGGGTGGCCGCAGGGACTATACCCGTTTGTACCTTTTGAACGCCGCAGCGGGGGGTGAGGGTTTACGGAGCGGGGGAAGGGAAGCTGACTCCACGAGCCCACACCCCTGAAGGCCAAAGCAGCGGAGGTGGAGGTGTTGGCCGGGGAGGAAGGAAGCCTCGGCTGAGCCTTAAAGAAACCCTTTGTTTCCCGGGAATGCCAGCTGGCCGTCCTCTGCCCTGCTGAGGGGTGAGGGGGCTCCTAGGCGGTTCTCAATTTAAAGGCACAGAAGTCAGATCGTGGATTTTGCTGAGCCATGATTTGAGTGTGCTGTGCCGGGCTGCACCCAGCAGCCATGGTCAGCACCAGCACCCAGGACTGCTCCATCAGACCCAGTCCCTGCCCCAGGCTGGGGCCAAGCCCCGCTCCTCCCACTGCCCTCCCCTGAGTGAGTCACCTTAGTTTGAGGTTCCTGTGCCCCAAGTTCCCCACCAGAGAGGGAGAGAAGCAGCAGAGTCCCCATTTCCAGTGCTCCAGCTGAGGGTTGGTGAACTTGAAGATGGATAAGAATCCCCACACAGAAGTCCACAGACATCTGCTAAGTCACAGAGCGCTGGCATTGGAGAGACTCTTCTGTAACAGGAGACACAGCTCAGTCACACCAGTGGTCAGGGAAACAAATTAAAACAAGTCATTTTGTCAAAAAGCAGCCACGCAGCCCTCGCCACAACAGGCGCTCACGCTTTGCTGGCAGGAATGTGAACCCCCTCAACCTTTTGAAAATTATTGTGGCAACATTAAAATGTAATGGAGAGGCCGGACACGGTGGCTCATGCCTGTAATCCCAGCACTTTGGGAGGCTGAGGTGGGGGGGGGGTCACCTGAGGTCAGGAGTTCAAGATCAGCCTGGCCAACATGGCAAATTATTTTTGTCTCTGCTAAAAATACAAAAATTAGCCAGGCATGGTGACATGCGCCTGTAATCCCAGCTACTCAGGAGGCTGAGGCAGGAGAATCACTTGAACCCGGGAGGCGGAGGTTGCAGTGAGTAGGGATCAGGCCACTGCACTCCAGCCTGGGCAAAGAGAAAGACTCCATCTTTTAAAATTATTATTATTAAAATAATAATATTAATTTAAAAAATAATTTTTATTATTAAAATAATAATAATAATAATGTACTGGAGAACACTAGGGCCTAGGGACAGACACACAAGGATGTTTGCAGCAGAACTGTTTGTAGTTGCAAAAACCTGGGAGCTCCATGAGGGCAGTGGGTAAACAAATTATGCTATAATACACTCTGAATTTTTTTTTTTTTTTTTTTTTTGGACATGGAGCCTCACTCTGTTGCCCAGGCTGGAGTGCAGTGGTGTGATCTGGGCTCACTGCAAGCTCTGCCTCCCGGGTTCACGTCTTTCTCCTGCCTCAGCCTCCCGAGTAGCTGGGACTACAGGCGCCCGCCACCATTCCCAGCTAATTTTTTGTGTTTTCAGTAGAGATGGGATTTCACTGTGTTAGCCAGGATGGCCTCGATCTCCTGACCTCATGATCCGTCCACCTCAGCCTCCCAAAATGCTGGGATTACAGGCGTGAGCCACCACGCCCAGCCTACTCTGAATTTTTATGCAACTTTTAGATAGGTCTATAAATGTGTCTTCTGAAGGAATGTCGGTAAAGTGGAAAAATTCAGCTGCTGGATAACATGGACGCATCGTATTTCCAAATAAACAGGAAGACCCTCAAGCCCCCTCCCCAGGTCCCCCTCTAGTGAGCCTGGGTGAGGGTGAACTCCAGCTGCCTGTGGCCTGGCCAGAGGGGAGGCTTGCTGGGTGTGGGAGCTGCTTTCCACAGTGGGTGTGCTCTTCGCCCAGCAGCAATAAGCATTATTATAGTTGCCTTGGATAAAAATATCAAAAGTTAAATAAAAGCAAAAAAAAAGCTGTAATCCGGTTTTCTCCAAATAACCACCCTGTGCACCTCCTCCAAATGCTTCTCGTGTGTGAGACTGCATGAGGACCGCTCTCTCGCGCAGACACTCTCCCATGCTCTGCAGGCTGACAGGAGTTTCCCTCTGTCTGTTCATGGCCACCTGGTAGACATGGCAGACCTGTCTCCCCACTCTGCCGCGAGTTTCCTGAGGGCAGGAGATGGGTCTCTCTCACTCTGTGGCCAGGCAGGAGGGGTGCAGACAGTAACCCCGTCTTTCTGACCCAGTGCCCCAACCTGTCAGCATGAACCACACCAGAGGTGCCCAGACGTCAGAGTTTCATCAGAGTTTCACAGACAGAAATAGTTTTCCCAGAGTTTGGGTTTTTTTTTTTTTTTTTTTTTTTTTTTTTGAGGCGGAGTTTCGCTCTGTCTCCCAGGCTGGAGTGCAGTGGCCGGATCTCAGCTCACTGCAAGCTCCGCCTCCCGGGTTTACGCCATTCTCCTGCCTCAGCCTCCCGAGTAGCTGGGACTACAGGCGCCCGCCACCTCGCCCGGCTAGTTTTTTTTGTATTTTTTAGTAGAGACGGGGTTTCACCATGTTAGCCAGGATGGTCTCGATCTCCTGACCTCGTGATCCGCCCGTCTCGGCCTCCCAAAGTGCTGGGATTACAGGCTTGAGCCACCGCGCCCGGCCGGGTTTTTTTTTAAGGCTCAACTACCATACATTATTATTCTTTCATTAAAAAAAAGGTCATTTTCCCAGCCTAGGCAACATAGTGAAACCGTCTCTACAAACAAACAAACAAATTGTACCCAGGCATGGTGGCATGTGTGTCTATAGTCCCAGCTACTCCAGAGGCTGAGGCAGGAAGATCCCTTGAGCCCAGCAGGTCAAGGCTGCAGTGAGCCAAGATCGCACCACTGCACTCCAGCCTAGGTGACTGAGACCCCATCTCAAAAATTAATTAATTAATTAATTAATTAAATCATCCAAGGGCTGGGGACGGTGGCTCACACCTGTAATCCCAACACTTTGGGAGGCAGAGGTGGGCAGGTCACGAGGTCAGGAGTTCAAGACCAGCCTGGCTAATATGGTGAAACCTGTCTCTACTAAAAATACAAAAAACTGGCATGCCCTGTAGTCCCAGCTACTTGGGAGGCTGAGGCAGGAGAATGGCTTGAACCCGGGAGGCAGAGGTTGCAGTGAGCTGAGATCGCACCACTGCACTCCAGCCCCGGTGACAGAGACAGAGCAAGACTCCATCTCAAAAAAAAAAGAAAAAAGTCATTTTCCAACCAAAAAAGTAGGAAGTACATACCATTTTTGAGGGGGGCCTGCCCCTCTATATCTGTGGATATTTCTTGTCAGGTGGGACGAGAGACTGAGAAAAGAACTAAGACACAGAGACAAAGTATAGAGAAAAAACAGTGGGCCCGGGGGCATGCGAGGACCTGCACTGGCGCTGGTCTCTGAGTTCCTTTGGTATTTATTGATCGTTATTTTTACTATCTTGGTGAGGGGAGTGTAGCAGAGCAACAGGTGGGAAGAAGGTCAGCTGAGAAACATGTGAGCAAAGGAATCTGTTCAAGGAAAGGTACTGTGCCTGGATGTGCACATAGGCCAGATTGATGTTTCACTTTACACAAACATCTCAGTGTAGCAAAGAGTAACAGAGCAGTATTGCTGCCAGCATATCTCGCCACCAGCCACAGGGTGATTTTCTCCTATCTCAGAATAGAACGAATGGTCGGCTTTATACTGAGACGTTCCATTCTCAGGGACGAGCAGGAGACCGAAGCCTTCCTCTTATCTCAACTGCAAAGAGGCCTGTCTCTTTCACTACTTCTCAGCACAGACCCTTTACTGGTGTCGAGCTGGGGGATGGTAAGCTCTTTACTTTCCCACGAGGCCATATCTCAGGCTGTCTCAGTTGGGGAAAACCTTGGACAATACCCAGGCTTTCTTGGGCAGAGGTCCCTGCGGCCTTCCGCAGTGCATTGTGTCCCTGGTTGATCGAGAATGGAGAATGGCGAGGGCTTTTGCCAGGCACACTGCCTGCAAACATATTGTTTTTCTTTGTTTTTTTTTTTGAGATGGAGTCTTGCTCTGTCGCCCAGGCTGGGGTGCAGTGGCCGGATCTCAGCTCACTGCAAGCTCCGCCTCCCGGGTTCTCGCCATTCTCCTGCCTCAGCCTCCCAAGTAGCTGGGACTACAGGCGCCCGCCAACCCGCCCGGCTAGTTTTTTTTGCATTTTTTAGTAGAGACGGGGTTTCACCGTGTTAGCGAGGATGGTCTCGATCTCCTGACCTTGTGATCCGCCCGTCTCGGCCTCCCAAAGTGCTGGGATTACAGGCTTGAGCCACCGCGCCCGGCCGCAAACATATTGTTAACAAGGCATATCCTACACAGCCCTCATCCCTTAAACCTTGGTTCCACACAGCACATGTTTCTGTGAGCACAGGGCTGGGGCTAAAGTTACAGGTGAACAGCATCTCAAAGCAGAAACAATTTTTCTTAGTACATACCAAAATGGAGTTTCTTTCTTTTTTTTTTTTTGAGATGGAGTCTCGCTCGGTTGCCCAGGCTGGAGTGCAGTGACGCGATCTTGCCTCACTGCAACCTCCACCTCCTGGGTTCACACCATTCTCCTGCCTCAGCCTCCCGAGTAGCTGGGACTACAGGCGCCCGTCACCAAGCCCAGCTAAATTTTTTGTATTTTTAGTAGAGACGGGGGTCTCACTGTGTTAGCCAGGATGTTCTTGATCTCCTGACCTCGTGATCCGCCCGTCTCGGCCTCCCAAAGTGTTAGGATTACAGGCTTGAGCCACCGCGCCCAGCCCACAATGGAGTTTCTTATGTCTTCCTTTTCTACATAGACACAGTAACAATCTGATCTCTCTTTCTTTTCCCTACACTTTTTTTTTTTGAGACAAAGTCTCGCTCTTGTCCCCCTGGCTGGAGTGTAATGGCAGGATGTTAGCTCACAGCAACCTCTGCCTCCCAGGTTCAAGTGATTCTCCTGCCTCAGTCTCCCGATTAGCTGGGATTTCAGGTGTGCACCACCACGCCTGGCTAACTTTTGTATTTTCAGTAGAGACGGGGTTTCACCATGTTGGCCAGGCTGGTCTCAAACTCCTGACCTCAGGTGATGCGCCCGCCTCAGCCTCCCAAAGTGCTGGGATTACAGGCATGAGCGACTACACCTGGCCGGAAGTACATACTCTTAGAATTTGAATGAAGTTTCAGTTTTTTTTTTTGTTTTATGTTCAGTACAGTGTTTTGTTGTTGTTTTACATTCAGTAGATGGCAGTAGATGGGTTTTTCTTTTTTCTTTCTTTCTTTTTTTTTTTTTTTTAATTGAGACAGGGCCTTGCTCTGTCACTCAGGCTGGAGTGCAGTGGGAAGATAGTGGCTCCCTGCAGCGTTGGCCTCTTGGGATCAAAGGATCCTCCTGCCTCAGTCTCCCAGGTGGCTGCAATTACAGGCCAGTACCAGCACGCCCAGCAGTGGTTCTTATTTATCCCTATTTTGTCTGAGCAAATGAACGCCTGTCCTGGGTGTGGGTGCTAGTGAGTTGGAAGATGAAGGGCATGGGCAGTGACCGTACAGCGCTCAGCCTGCAGGGAGCCTGGGGTGAGTCCAGCAGTACTGGAGCACGGAACCACAGCAGATGTCCTTGTCCCTACCAAGGGGTGGGAACAAAAGGTGACAGGGACAGAGATGACTGCTGGGGCAGGAGGCCCAAGAGTTGCTTTCTGCTTGGAGGGCTCCCCTTGCATCCCTCAGCAGTGTACCTGGGCTGGCCGATGGGACTGAGGCTGTGCTGGGCCCCTCCTTGTTGGAGGAACCCACTCTTCCTGGATCCTCCCTGCAGTGACCTGAGCAGAGGTGAAAGAGGTCTAGCTGGATGCGGTGGCTCACACCTGTAATCCCAGCACTTTGGGAGGCCCAGGGAGGTGGATCATGAGGTCAGGAAATTGAGACCACACTGAAACCCTGTCTCTACTTAAAATACAAAAAAAATTAGCCAGGCGCAGTGGTAGATGCCTGTAGTCCCAACTACTCGGGAGGCTGAGGCACGAGAACGGTGTGAACCCGGGAGGCGGAGCTTGCAGTGAGCTGAGATCGCGCCACTGCACTCCAACCTGGACAACGGAGTGAGACTCCGTCTCGAAAGAAAGAAAGAAAGACAGAAGGAAAGAAGGAAGGAAGGAAGGAAGGAAGGAAAGAAGGAAAGAAGGAAAGAAAGAAAGAAAGAAAGAAAGAAGTCTAGCGTGTGTACACATGGAACTCCAAGAGGACAGGAAAGAAACTGAGACAGAAAAAGATATGTGAAGAAATACCCCAAATTCTAAAATTTGGTGAAAGGTGTTAATTTACAGATTCAAGCAGCTTAGTGAACCTTAACAAGAATCAATGCAAAGAAAACCATAACCAATTACATCATAGTCAAACTGCTGGAAAACGAACTTAAAGAGAAAATATTGAAAGCAGACAGAGAAAGATGACACATTATAGTCCAGGGAACAACTGAATGGCATAACTTCCCGTTAGAAACAACGGAGGCCAGGGCCGGGCGCTGTGGCCACGCCTGTAATCCCAGCACTGTGGGAAGCCAAGATGGGAGGATCAACAACAGCTTGATGGTTTCTAACAAGAGTTCTGGCGCGCACCACTACACCCACCTAATTTTTGAATTTTTTTTGTAGAGACAGGGTTTCGCCATTTTGCTAAGCTGGTCTCCAAGTGCTGGCCTCAAGGGATCTGCCTGCCTCGGCCTCCCAAAGTGCTGGGATTACATGCATGAGCCACTGAGCCCGGCCAGCATGTTTTTAATGTGCAAAATAAAATACACGGAAATAAAAAGAAAAAAATGCCAGGCACAGTGGCTCACGCCTGTAATCCCAGCACTTTGGAAGGCCAAGGTGGGCGGATCACGAGGTCAGGAGATCGAGACCATCCTAGCTAACACGGTGAAACCCCGTCTCCACTAAAAATACAAAAAATTATCCGGGCATGGTGGCAGGCGTCTGTGGTCCCAGCTACTCCAGAGGCTGAGGCTGGGGAATGGCGTGAGCCCGGGAGGCAGAGGTTGCAGTCAGCCAAGATCGTGCCACTGCACTCCAGCCTGGGCGACAGAGCGAGACTCCGTCTCAAAAAAAGAAAAAAGAAAAAAGAAAAAAACTATACTGAAATACCATTATGAAAATATTGTAGGCCAGGCCGGGCACAGTGGCTCACACCTATAATCCCAGCACTTTAGGAAGCTGCGGTGGGTGGATTGCCTGAGGTCAGGAGTTCAAGACCAGACTGGCCAACATGGCGAAACCCTGTCTACACTAAAAATACAAAAAATTAGCTGGGTGTGGTGGCGAGCACCTGTAATCCCAGCTACTTGGGAGTCTGAGGCAGGAGAATTGCTTGAAACAGGAGGTGGGGGTTGCAGTGAGCCAAGATCATGGCATTGCACTCCAGCCTAGGCGACAGAGTGAGACTATGTCTCATTAACAAACAAACAAACAAACAAAATATTTTAGGCCAAGTGCGGTGGCTCAGGCCTGTTTTCCTAGTTACTGGGGAGGCTGAGGCAGGATTGCTTGAGGCTGGGAGGTGAAGGCTGCAGTGAGCTATGACTGTACCACTGCCCTCCAGCACAGGCGACAGAACGAGACTCTTGCTAAAAAAACAAAAACAAAACATTAAACAATGTACGATATAATAATAACTGCTTTTTCCTTTTTGCAATAGATTTATTGGGATACAATTGACATATTATACACTTCACTCATATATTTTTTATTTATTTTTATTATTTTTTTGAAGAGACAGGGTCTTGCTATATTGCCCTGGCTAGCCTCAAACTCCTGGGCTCATGTGATTCTCCAGTCTCAGCTTCCCAAATTGTTGGGATAATAGGCCTGAGCCATAGAGTCCAGCCTCTAAAAAGAAACAAAGCCACTTCTTTATACCATAGTACTGCAAATTTTAGCCAGAGCAACTAGACAAGAAAATAAAAGCATTCAGATTGGAAAGAAAGAACTGAAACCATCTCTATTCCCATATGACATGACTTTTTTTGAGGCAGAGTCTTGCTCTGTCACCCAGGCTGGAATACAATGGCACGATCTCGGCTCACTGCAACCTCCACCTCCTGGGTTCAAGCCATTCTCCTGCCTCAGCATCCCCAGTAGCTGGGATTACAGGCATGCACCACCGTGCCCAGCTAATTTTTGTATTTTTAGTACAGACGGGGTTTCACCACATTGGCCAGGCTGGTCTTGAACTCTTGACCTTGTGATCTGCTCGCCTTGGCTTCTCAAAGTGCTGGGATTACAGACACGAGCCACTGTGCCCCGCTCCATATGACACAATCTTATACAAATAAATTCCCAAGGAATTCATTAAAAAAACTAGTAGAACTAATAAATGCATTCCGCAGGTTTGCAGGATACAAGACCAATGCACAAAGCTCAATTGTTGGCCGGGCGCGGTGGCTCACGCCTGTAATCCCAGCACTTTGGGAGGCCAAGGCGGGTGGATCACCTGAGGCCACGAGTTTGAGACCAGCCTGGCCAACATGACAAAAACCCGTCTCTACTAAAAATACAAAAAACACCAGCCAGGTGTGGTGGCAAACACCTGTAGGAGCCTGAGGCAGGAGAATTGCTTGAACCTGGGAGGCAGAGGCTGCAGTGAGCAGACATCATGCCATTACTGCACTCCAGCCTGGGCAGCAAGAGCGACACTCCGTCTAAAAACAAACCAACCAGCCTCAATTGTACATTATACACTTGCAACGGACAATTTTAATAAGAAAACAATTCCATTCACATAGCAGCAAAAAGAATACAAGCTTTTTCAAGATTCATTAAGTTCTAGGAGTGGGAGACCTAACCATTTCAAAGAGTAGCACCCTGTGGTATCTACCCAATATTACCATACCTGTGAATTCTGTTGGTGACAAAGTCACAGGCCCTGCAACTATGCCTGTGCCTTGTTCCTCATATCCACAACTGAATGAATTAGAGGAATGCAGCCACATCAGCGGCCATTTGAGAATAAAGGTCGGATTTTTCCCCATTCACATTCACAGACCAGGCTCACATCTGTAATCCCAGCACCTTGGGAAGCCAAGGCAGGAGGATTTCTTGATCCCAGGAGTTTGAGACCAGCATAGGCAACAGGGAGGCCCCATCTCTACAAAAAATTAAAATATTAGCTGGTTGTGGTGGCGCGGGTCTGTAGTCCCGCCTACTCGTCCTGGCCGCAGGGCCAGCGTCTCCGGAGCGCATGCCTCCGCCCGCCCTGGGGCTCCCGTGGGAATTTCACCCTCCATTGGAGGCAGCTCAGGCCAGGGCTTCCAGACAGACTTCCTTTTGGTCCGTGAATTTATTTATTTTTGAGACAGAGTCTTGCTCTATTGCCCAGGCTGGAGTGCAGCGGTGCAGTCACAGCTCACTGCAGCCTCAACCTCCTGGGCTCAAGCGATCCTCCCGCCTCAGCCTCCCGAGTGGGCCTTCCTCCGCGGGAAAGCGTTAAAATGATAGTTAACAGTTGCGTCCGTATAAAGACGAATGCAATTCGAGAGGGATTCATTATTATTTTCTGTTTTTTCTTCAATTTTAACAGAAATTGGCGTTGAACATTTCCACGCGCCCCGTGAGCGCCAGGCCACGGGGGTCTGGGGCGGCGGGGGGCTGCGGATAGCATCGGCGCGGGGGCTCCGGGGCGGGCGGGGGCGGGTCTGTGGTTGGCACCGCCCTCCGCGCCCGCTCCTCGCGCTCGCAGCGGCCCGCGGGCCGGGCGTCATGGGCGGCCTCTTCTGGCGCTCCGCACTGCGGGGGCTGCGCTGCGGCCCGCGGGCCCCGGACCCGAGCCTGCTCGTGCGCCCCAGCTCGGGTGAGTGGGGCCGCGCTTCCCGGCGGGTACGCGGGGGACGGAGGGGGCGCGCGCCGCTCGGCCTTTGTCCGCGCACGTGCGGATCGGGGTCCGACTCCCCCAGAGGCCTCGGGGCGCGGGCTGCGGGGTCCGCCCGAGTTGGGGAAGGCGCCGGCTTGCACCCCCGCGCCCCTCCAGGGCCCGCCCGGCTCTGCGGCCCCTTCTCGCCTCCCAGGCCCCAGGCTGCAGGCGCCCGGCGAGTTGGCAGCCTGGGCGGATCCGGGGCGACCGAGGGCCCAGGAGCCCAAGGAAGGCAGAGGCCGGCGGCAGCACTGGGCGGTGAGGGGGCTCCCGGCTGGGGTGGGGGTGGGGAGCCGCTCCGCTGGGTCGTTCGCTGAAGGCCAAGTTAGGCCAGAATCTGACTGGGACGCCAGGCGCTAAGTCCCCGGCCCCGCCGCCACCCGGCCCCCCCAGCTGCCACCTCACAGGACGATCCATGTCCCAGGGCTCCCTCCATCGGCTCTGAAAAGTGAGCCGCCGCCTCCAATGCCCTCACCAGCCGCAGCAGAGCCCCAGGCTACACAGGGCGCCCTGTGAACTGGGTTTTGGGGGAACAAACCAACCAGGGGGTCTTCCTCCCATGGGCCTCAGCCGCCTGCTGGGGTTAACTTTTCCTCTTGGCCTGGCGGGGCCCCTTTGGCTCTTTCCAGCCTCTTTGTGGGACATACAGGGTCTGGGCTCGTCTGGAAACCAGGGACCCGCTGCGGAGGGTAGCTTGGCTCTGGAGCAGCCTGGGACTGTGGGAGGGTGGGGACGTCTTCTGTCTCCCTGGCAGCGTCCCCTCCAGTGGAGGACGGCTGGGGCGGAGCTCAGTGCTGACCCTGGGTCTGGAAGCCGCAGGCCTTGAAACTCCACAGCAGCACAGACCCCGTCTCCTGGCTCGGGCAGGAACCCTGCTACCTTCCCTCTTCAATCTTCAGGCCCCCTTTGTCCGTGTTTCCAGGGCTCACCGGTGGGGAAAGTGTGTTTCTCCCTGGTTTCCTGCCACTCCTTCACCTCAAACACAGGGTGGGCTCTGGGTTCCTCTTCACGTGGAAAGTCTGGGCTTCAGACCATGTCTGTCGTCATCCAGAAGGGCTGGAGTCAAAAGTGAGGCTGGAGCTTTGCCAGATCTCCAGACTTCCCTGCGGCCACTGAGCTGGGCTGTGCCTCTGGGGACCCCGGGTGGTCCCTGAGCTGGGCTGTGCCTCCGTGGACCTCGGGGTAGTCCCTGAGCTGGGCTGTGCCTCCCTGGACCTTGGGGTGGTCCCTGAGCTGGGCTGTGCCTCCGGGGACCTCGGGTGGTCCCGGAGCTGGGCTGTGCCTCCCTGGACCTCGAGTGGTCCCTGAGCTGGGCTGTGCCTCCGTGGACCTTGGGGTGGTCCCTGAGCTGGGCTGTGCCTCTATGGACCTTGGGGTGGTGATCCCTGAGCTGAGGCAGTATCTCCCTGAACCTCCGGGTGATCGCACATCTCAGGCAGCCTCTGCCTCTGCTGGGAGAAGCCATGGCCCCTGGGAGAGGCTAGAAGCCCTAGGGACACATTGTCTTGGGTGTCCCTGACAGGGACTATCGTGGGAGCATTTCTGGCTATGGGCACCATCCTTGTCCATTCCAGAGTGCTCTGCATAGTGGCAGACACCCTGAAGCCTGGTGACCCCTGGGCTCTGGCAGGGAAACCCGGGTCGTGGGGATGTGAAAGGCTGAGGTGTCAGTGCCCCGACCCCTTGCCTTTTAAAGGAGGGCCCTCCTGGACCCGGGAACGGACCCTGGTGGCGGTGAAGCCAGATGGGGTGCAACGGCGGCTCGTTGGGGACGTGATCCAGCGCTTTGAGAGGCGGGGCTTCACACTGGTGGGGATGAAGATGCTGCAGGTAGTGGGGCTCTGGGCTTGTGGGTGTCCCCGTGGGGACAGGGTTGGGGGATCCTTCTCAGCCTTTTCACATCCCAACCAGTGCTGGGGTAGGGCCCGGCTTTGGCAGTTGAAGGGGCAGGAGGGATCTGTTCTGCAGTGGGGGTGCTGCCCATGCTGGTGTTATCTGCAAGGTGCCTGAGGTCAGGGCATCACAGCTTGCTGCGCTAGTGCCCAGGTTTACTCTCTGTGGCTCCTCCTCCTTCCCTCAATGCCACCCAGGCACCAGAGAGCGTCCTTGCCGAGCACTACCAGGACCTGCAGAGGAAGCCCTTCTACCCTGCCCTCATCCGCTACATGAGCTCTGGGCCCATGGTGGCCATGGTACGGCAGGGCAGGGGTGGTGGAAGGGCCTGGGGGTGTGTCTTCCCCCCAGCAAAGGGAGGGGCCCTGGATTGAGTGCAGGGGCCTTGGTGTTCCCCACTTCTTCCCAACCATTATCTCGCGCTGCAGGTCTGGGAAGGGTACAATGTCGTCCGCGCCTCCAGGGCCATGATTGGACACACTGATTCGGCTGAGGCTGCCCCAGGAACCATAAGGGGTGACTTCAGCGTGCACATCAGCAGGTACGGGGGTCCTGACACACCGGGCTGCTGCTGGGGACGAAGAGGGCCAGCACTTGGGGTGGTGGCAGATCCACGAGACCTGGGTGTCTTGCTGTGCTGGGCTGAAGCCAGGTGGAACATGACAGCTCACGTTGGTGACAGCGGTGTTCTTCCAGACCCTCCTGCACACAGGGCAATGAGGCGTTCCCTTTGTGTTGTATGTACCGTGCCATCATTGCCTGACACCCCAAGGGGTTGGCACGGGGCAACTTGGCGGGAAATGAGGCTCCCAAAAGCTGGGGTCTGGGGGGGGTCCACGAGGCTGTAAAAGGCTGAGGCCAGGCTGGAACCCGGTTTCCCAGCTCCACTGTTACTCCTTCCCTGTCTGCAGTCACAGGCTTGCTCCCCTAGACAGAGGGCAACAGGGGAGCAACAGATGGTCCCTGGGACTCCTCAGGGTGCACATGAAGCCTGAGCCTCACCTTGCTCCTGTCACTGGCACAGGAACGTCATCCACGCCAGCGACTCTGTGGAGGGGGCCCAGCGGGAGATCCAGCTGTGGTTCCAGAGCAGTGAGCTGGTGAGCTGGGCAGACGGGGGCCAGCACAGCAGCATCCACTCAGCCTGAGGCTCAAGCTGCCCTTACCACCCCAGCCTCCACGCAGGAACAACTACCTCTGTCAGCAAGAACCCAAGCCCACATCCATCCCTGCCTATCCCAAACCACTTACTTCCCTGTTCACCTCTGCCCCAGCCCAGCCCAGAGGAGTTTCAGCCACCAACTTCAGTGCCTTTCTGTACCCCAAGCCAGCACAAGATTGGACCAATCCGTTTTGCACCAAAGTGCCGGACAGCCTTTGTGGTGGGGGGGTCTTCGAAAGTTATCCTAACCTTTCCTCCAAAGGGGAGGCATTAAAATTCACCATGCCCAGCACATGGGTGGTACATTAATTATGACTTCCGCCAACTCTGAGGTAGAAATGACGCTTTTATGCAAGTTGTAAAGAGTTGAAGAGTAAAGATGAAGTTTTGCACACCTAGTTCTATAACGTTGTTGGATGTATGAGCCAGGCGGGGGTCCAGAGACCACCAACCTGCAATCCGGGGGAACCCAAGCTGGGCAGGAGCCGGTGCTGTCTGATGCTGCCAAAGGAGGAGCTGCCTTCCCTGGGAAGGGGCAGAAAGGGGCCGGCGCGCTGACACCATCCGGCGCAAAAAGGGCCTGGCAGCCTTTACTGTGGCGGTGGCGGCTCCATCGCGCCCCTGAAGCCGCTGGCCCGCGGGTATGTCCAGTCCAGGAACGGCCCAGCGTGTTTTTCCCCCGTGACCGTGGCGGGCTCCCCTCTTCCAACAGTGGTACAGGCGGGGCGCCCCGTCCTGAGTTCGTGGCATAGCCCCGCCGGGGCCGCCTCCCGGGTTCAAGGTATTCTCCTGCCTGAGCCTTCCGAGTAGCCCAGATTACAGGCACCTGCCACAACGCCCGGCTAATTTTTGTATTTTGATAGTAGAGACGGGGTTTCACCATGTTGTCCAGGATGGTCTCGAACTCCCGACCTCGTGATCCGCCCGCCTCGGCCTCCCAATGTGCTGGGATTACAGGCGTGAGCCACCGCGCCCGGCCCCGGACCATTATTTATTGGCCTCAAAACGGGTCATTTTGGGAAGCGGCGCGGGGCAGGCCGCGCTCCCCATGGTGTTTACGGGGATGCGAACGGGGGCCCAGAGGCTGCGAGCCCGGCCTGGACCCAGGAGCCAGGGGTATCCCACAAGTTCCGCAGGCTCCGAACGCGGCGCTCACGCCGAATACCTGTGAAAAAGACTCCGGGAAGGGACCGCAGAACACCGGACTTCCGCCGCGGGAACCGCCCCCACCCCACTGCGCCTGCACCTCGCGCGCTGACTTCCAGTCCCAGCAGCCCCCGCGGGGGGCGGGGCCTCCGGGGAGAAATCAGAGGAGGGGCGGGGCGTCCGGGGAGTGGGGCGGGGCTCCCGGTTCCAGGAGCGTTCGCCGCTTCGCGCGGGGTCCCGGAGGTCAAGGCAGCTCCCGCCCGCTGTCCCCGCAGTCCTCGCCGCGAGCGTCATGGCCCAGCCGCCGCCCGACGTGGAGGGGGACGACTGTCTCCCCGCGTACCGTCACCTCTTCTGCCCGGACCTGCTGCGGTGAGCGGGGCCCGGGAAGCGGGCGCAGCCTGGGTGCGGCGTCCGGTCCGCGGGCGCGGGCGCCCCCACGTGGTTCCCGTAGCGCCGAGAGGGCCGGCGGGGTCCCCACGGAGGGCTCGTGTGTTAGGAAACCTGTCTCGCCTGGCTCCTTTCTTTTTTTTTTCTTTTTTCTTTTTTTTTGAGACGGAGTCTCGCTCTGTCGCCCAGGCTGGAGTGCAGTGGCGCGATCTTGGCTCACTGCAACCTCCGCCTCCTGGGTTCAAGCGATTCTCCTGCCTCAGCCCGCCTAATTTTTTGTATTTTTAGTAGAGGTGGGGTCTCACTATGTTGGTCAGGCTTGTCTTGAACTCCTGACCTCAGGTGATCCACCCGCCTCGGCTTCCCAAAGTGCTGGGATTTACAGGCGTGAGCCACCGTGCCTGGCCCAACCTGGCTTCGTCTTTCTTAACATAAAATTTTAGGTTGAAATCATTTTTCCGAAGACCCAGAAGGCCCAGGAATGCCGGGTTTTGCCCAGCAGCTCTTCATTTTCCTGCAAACGCCTTGGTGTTCACATGGGAAGGCAGCCCGGGTAAAGGTCGAAGTCCTCCCTCACTCGGCCAATGGGCGGATCCTTTTTTTTCTTTCCTTTTCTTTTTTTCAATTTGCAACATGTTCAAGTTTTTATTACAAATGTGATCTTTTGCCAGGAGCAGTGGCTCACGCCTGTAATCCCAGCGCTTTGGGAGGCCGAGGTGGGCAGATCACCTGAGGTCAGGAGTTCGAGAACAGCCTGGCCAACATGGTGAAACCCAGCCTCTGCTAAAAATACAAAAAATTAGCCGGGTGTGGTGGTGCACACCTGTAATCCCAGCTACTTGGGAGGCTGAGGCAGGATAATCGCTTGAACCCAGGAGGTGGAGGTTGCAGTGAGCCAAGATCGCGCCATTGCACTCCAGCCTGGGCAACAAGAGTAAAACTCCATCTCAAAAAAAAAACAAGAAAAAAGTTTTAAGTTATGTTCTCCAAGGAAAGGTATTGACAATTCTTTTTGAGTGTTCTGCAAAGTAAAAAAAAAAAATTGTTTTGAAACGGAGTCTCACTCTGGGTTCAAGCAATTCTCCTGCCTCAGCCTCCCAATTCTGCTTCAGTCTCAGTGTGCCCAAGTGGGACTATAGGCACACGCCACCACGCTGGGCTAATTGTATTTCTAGTAGAGATGAAGTTTCACCATATTGATCAGGCTGGTCTGGAACTCCTGACTTCAGATGATCCACCTGCCTCAACCTCCCAAAGTGCTGGGATTACAGGAGTGAGACACTGCGCCTGGCCCAAAATTAATCTTTAATCATTAAGAATAGGAAAGGCAACTTAGAGCTCTGCCCATCCATCTGGTACAATTTGTGCCAGTCATACCGATTAGTACACATTTAATATGTACAAGAAAATCTCTAATAAGGCCGTGTGCGGTGGCTCAAGCCTGTAATCCCAGCACTTTGGGAGGCCGAGACGGGCGGATCACGAGGTCAGAAGATCGAGACCATCCTGGCTAACACGGTGAAACCCCGTCTCTACTAAAAAATACAAAAAACTAGCCAGGCGAGGTGGCAGGCGCCTGTAGTCCCAGCTACTCGGGAGGCTGAGGCAGGAGAATGGCGAGCTGAGATCCGGCCACAGCACTCCAGCCTGGGCGACAGAGTGAGACTCCGTCTGAAAAAAAAAAAAAAAAGAAAAAGAAAATCTCTAATAAATAAAAAAGCCATATTATCCTGACCTAGCTCACTGAATCTCAGGAATCATCTTTGACATTCATGCCATGCAGGGCTTAGGAGAGAGGAAACTATAACCTCTATCTTGTTTAAACCAGGGTTATTTTTTCTATCTTGTATCTACTTCTGTCAGTTTCTGTCGAAATACTCACTGCAACCTCCGCCTCCCAGGTTCAAGCAATTCTGCTGCCTCAGCCCGGCTAATTTTTTGTATTTTTAGTAGAGGTGGGGTCTCACCATGTTGGTCAGGCTGGTCTTGAACTCCTGACCTCAGGTGATCCACCCGCCTCGGCTTCCCAAAGTGCTGGGATTTACAGGCATGAGCCTGTGCACCAAAATACTCTTTCCCCCACTGCACTTTGCAAGTTTGTGTCAGCACAAGTTCAAGACCAGCCTGGGCAACAAAACAATACCCCTCTCTAGAAAAAGTAGAAGAAAAATCAGCTGGGCATGATGGCGTACACCTGTAGTCCCTGAAGCAGGAGGATCCTTCTAGCCTGGGAGGTCAAGGCAGCAGTGAGCTGTGATGGTGCCACTGCACTCCAGCCTGGATGATGTAGCAAGAATTTCTCTCAAAATAAATATATAAAATACTATAATTTTATGGATTTTCATTTTATTTATTTATTTTGAGACTGTGTTTCGTTCTTGTTGCCCAGGCTGGAGTATAATGGTATGATTTCGGCTCACCACAACCTCTGCCTCCCAGGTTCAAGCGATTCTCCTGCCTCAGCCTCCCGAGTAGCTGGGATTACAGGCATCCGCCAGCACGCCTGGCTAATTTTTTGTATTTTTAGTAGAGACGGGGTTTCTCCATGTTGGTCAGGCTAGTCTCAAACTCCCGACCTCAGGTGATCCGCCCGCCTTGGCCTGCTAAAGTTCTGTGATTATAGGCATTAGCCATGGTGCCCGGCCGAATTTTCATTTTAAATCATTGCCATGTAGCAATATGGGGGGTGTATTTTAACAGGGCTCTTTTATTTTTTACTTATTTTAATTTAATTTTATTTATATATATTTTTTGAGACAGAGTCTCACTCTTTTGCCCATGCTGGAGTGCAGTGGCATGATCTCTGCTCACTGCAACCTCCGCCTCCTGGGTTCAAACGATTCCCCTGCTTCAGCCTCCCAAGTAGCTGGGACTACAGGCACCCACTACCATGCCCAGCTAATTTTTCTATTTTTAGTAGAGACAGGGTTTCACCATATTGACCAAGCTGGTCTCGAACTCCTGACCTTGTGGCCCACCCACCTTGGCCTTCCAAAGTGCTGGGAGCCACCGGCCTGGCCCAATAGGGCTCTTCTAACGGAGCCTCCTTTTTTAATCTCAGGGACAAAGTGGCCTTCATCACAGGTGGCGGCTCTGGGATTGGGTTCCGGATTGCTGAGATTTTCATGCGGTGAGACTGCTTTGAGTCCCCTCCCTGCTCCCCGCTTCTCCCTGCCTGGGCCCTGCTGGATGCTGGACCCCTGGAAAGATGCTGGTGGGAAGTAGAAGTCCCCTGCTCATCCACCTGACAGGATCCAGGTGCCTGCCAGAGTGACTGGGGAGGGGTTGAGGATTGCCCTGGGGGGAGTCAGGACTTCGGAGCTCCTACAGGTCAATGGAGATTGTGTGGCTCTGGTCTGGGGCCTGCTGGGACCTCGAGAGTCAGGGCTGTGTCAGGCCCCAGTGCTGGCGCCCGGCAGGGCACATTTTTTCTTGGGACACAATTCTGTGGCTTCAGGCCGGGGTCAGCAACGTATCCCACCTGACAGCGGCTAGAGTTAGGCTGAGGTGGGAGAGAGGGACTCCTTTTCGGTTCCCCTGAGGCTCCTGCTTTTCAGACCAGAAAGGTGAGTCCCACAGGAAGAGATCTGGCCTTTCCACTGGTGGCTCTGTGCTCGGGGCGTCTGAGGACCGAACGGGACATTGCAGCTCCAGTGGGGCCTGCCTGGCAGGGGGAGCTGCCTTTGTGGCTGAGGACCGAATGGGACATTGTGGCTCCAGTGGGGTCTGCCTAGCAGGAGGGTAGCTGCCTTTGTGGCTGTTGTGGGGAAGCAACTCCCAAACCAGAAGAGTGGAGAAATCAAAGAACAAGGCAGACAGATCCCGTTTGTCCCTGTGAGGTGATTTTATTGGGGAATTTATGGGCAGAAGCATAGTCGGGTGGCTGCGAGACAGGCGGGTGGCTGCGAGACAGGCGGGTGGCTGCGAGACAGGTGTCTCCAAGCTGTTACCCCCAGGCCCAGGGCTTCTGTACCACAGGGAAAGGGTCTTGCTTCAGAGGGAGTGTGTAGGAATTTCTTGAAGATAACATCAAGATTGTTTTGACCTAAAGGCAGGACTTACCTTTGTGCTCTTCTGCAAGAACAGTAGATAAGCTGGACATTGGAAATCATAGCGGCCTTCCTGGAACCGAGGTCCCTAGAGGCCAACGTGGTGGATTTGCATCCATGTGGTCAGGAAGGGGAGCAGGGAGCACCCCGCTTCAGAACGGCCTTCCACGCCAGCCCCACAGGGAGAAGAGGGTGGAGGATGTGGGCCCAGCAGGCCCCAGGCAGATGTGTGGGCTGGGCTCTGTGGCTCACAGCAGTCTCTGTACCTGGTGTTTGGGACAGGGCTGGCAGGCCTGTGCGGCGGGATGTCCCATGCCAGAAACCCCAGGGTGGGCACCACCTGAGGTCCCTCCAGAGTTGCTCAGTCCTGTTCACGCCCCTGTGCCCTCTGCCAGCTGGGCCTTCAGCCCTGGACTGGTACTTCCGCCCGAGAGACTCCTGCCCAGGAGCCGGGCAGATGCCCCCTGGGAGTGCCGCTCGCCTGCACTGTCCTCACACCTGCTTCTGGTTTTGCAGGCACGGCTGCCACACGGTGATCGCCAGCAGGAGCCTGCCACGAGTGCTGATGGTGAGAGGACCTCTCCCGTGGTCCCCTGTGCGGGTGGCTGTGGGGGTGCTGGGCCTGGGCCTGGAGGGTCCAGAGGCTAAGGGGATGTTGGCACCAACATTTTTTTTGTTTTTGAGACGGGAGTCTCGCTCTGTCGCCCAGGCTGGAGTGTGGTGGTGCGATCTCGGCTCACTGCAGCCTCTGCCTCCCAGGTTCACGCCATTCTCCTGCCTCAGCCTCTGGAGTAGCTGGGACTACAGACGCCCGCCACCACACCTGGCTAAATTTTGTATTTTTTTGGTAGAGATGGGGTTTCACCATGTTGACCACCATGGTCTCGAACTCCTGACCTCAGGTGATCCGCCCACCTCAGCCTCCCAAAGTGCTGGGATCACAGGCGTGCGCCACCGTGCCCAGCCGGCACCAAAACTTGCACTTCTAAATATGGAGCTTCAGTGTAAGTGGCCAACCAGAGGCATCTTCGACTTTTTTTTTTTTTTTTTTGAGACGGAGTCTCGCTCTGTCTCCCAGGCTGGAGTGCGGTGGCCGGATCTCAGCTCACTGCAAGCTCCGCCTCCCGGGTTCCCGCCATTCTCCTGCCTCAGCCTCCCGAGTAGCTGGGACTACAGGCGCCTGCCACCTCGCCCGGCTAGTTTTTTGTATTTTTTAGTAGAGACGGGGTTTCACCCTGTTAGCCAGGATAGTCTCAGTCTCCTGACCTCATGATCTGCCCGTCTAGGCCTCCCAAAGTGCTGGGATTACTTGAGCCACCGCGCCCGGCCTTCTTTGACTTTTTAAAAATCTAGTTATTGGGTCCTGGGAGGAACCTTCCTGTTTGGGGGTAATGTGGCCCCAAGAAAGATCTCTGGGCTCACCTGGGTTATTTAGGTGGTCCATGCATCCCACCTACCGGAGCCCTCAACCTGTGAGGAGAGTCTCACCTGTGCCACTGGTCTGCGGCAGGGGCAGGACATGGGTGACAGTGGCCTGGAGGGCGATGCAGAGAGAGGATTCTAGGACGGGTGGCGGTGCGGGGAGAGTGTGGCAGGTCCCCACAAACATCTACCAGGGTCATGGGTACTTGCAGGCTGTGCTTCCCCAGAGTGGGGCCCCGCAGCAAACCCAGGGTTCCAGTGGAACCCGGACGCATTGTCCTCTGCAGACTCCAAAGGCCTTTTCTCCAGGCCGGGGCTGCAGGGCTGCTGTCTGCCTCTTTACCTGGGCTTCTAGGCCGCCAGGAAGCTGGCTGGGGCCACTGGCCGGCGCTGCCTCCCTCTCTGTATGGATGTGCGAGCACCCCCAGCTGTGATGGCTGCCGTGGACCAGGCTCTGAAGGAGTTTGGCAGAATTGACATTCTCATTAACTGTGAGTCGGTGCTGAGTGAGGGTGGTGGCTTCTCACAGGTTGGTGGTACCGATTGGAGGCCCTAGAACTCTGGTCCTGGGGTGGGGACTGTGCCAGGGAACCTAGCTGCCTGCCCTGGGGTGGGCTGTAACCCATCCATGTACCTGAGGCCCAGACTCAGGCTCCGGGCCTCTGTCTCCGGGCCTCTGTCTCCCGGCCTCTGTCTCCGGGCCTCTGTCTCCCGGCCTCTGTCTCCCAGCCTCTGTCTCCGACCCTCTGCCTCCGGCCCTCTGCCTCCGGGCCTCTGTCTCCGGGCCTCTGTCTCTCGGCCTCTGTCTCCCGGCCTCTGTCTCTGGCCCTCTGTCTCCGGCCCTCTGCCTCTGGGCCTCTGTCTCCCGATCTCTGTCTCCGGCCCTCTGTCTCCGGCCCTCTGTCTCCCGGTCTCTGTCTCCGGCTCTCTGTCTCCCGGCCTCTGTCTCCCGATCTCTGTCTCTGGCCCTCTGTCTCCAGCCCTCTGTCTCCAGGCCTCTGTCTCTGGGCCTCTGTTTCCCGATCTCTGTCTCCAGGCCTCTGTCTCCGGCCTGACTCCGCTTCTCTGGGAGGCAGCAGGTCAGCACAGCTGCAGTCCAGGTGGACTCCATGATCACGGCTAAATGGCAGAGTCGGGTGCCCTTGTGTCCTGAAATTCCCTCCTGAAAAAAAAGTAATAGCCGTTTTTTTTTTTTTTTTGAGACAGCGTCTTACTCTGTCACCCAGGCTGGTGTGATCATGGCTCACTTCAGCCTCCACCTCCTGGGCTCAAGCCATCCTCCTGCCCCAGCCTCCTAAGCAGCTGGGACTACAGATGTGTGCCACCACGCCTGGGTAATTTTTGAATTTTTTGTTTTTCGTAGAGATAGGGTCTTACTGTGTGTTGCCCAGACTGGTCTCAAACTCCTGGGCTCAAGCAATCTTCTTTCCTTGACCTCCCAAAATGCTGAGATTACAGGCAAGAGTTACCAATAAAATAAAAGCTAGCCCGGTCTAGCTTTTTTTTTTGAGACGGAGTTTCACTCTTGTTGCCCAGGCTGGAGTACCGTGGTGCAATCTCAGTTTACTGCAACCTCCGCCTCCTCGGTTCAAGTGATTCTCCCATCTCAGCCTCCTGAGTAGCTGGGATTACATGCACCCGCCACCATACCTGGCTAATTTTTGTATTTTTAGTAGAGATGGGGTTACATCACATTGGTTAGGCTGGTCTCGAACTCCTGACCTCAGGTGATCCGCCCACCTTGGCCTCCAAAAGTGCTGGGATTACAGGCATGAGCCGCCGCGCCCGGCCCCCAGCTTTTATTTTTTATCACAGTTTTAGGTTTATAGAATAATTAATAGTACATGGAATTCCATATTCCCACCCACAGTTTTCCCTGTTAACATCTTGCATTTGTTACAATTGATGAACCAACACTGGGTTCACTCTGCAAAAATTCCTTTTGAAAAACATCCTGTGTATTAGTTTCCTGGGCTAACAGAGTACTACAACCTGCGTGGCTGAAACAACCGAAATATAATCTCCCAGTTCTGGAGGTCAGAACGTCCAAGGGGAAGGTGTTGGCAAAGCTGTGCTCCCTGAAGGCCCCGGGGAGAGCCTGTTCCTGCCTTCTGCGTGGCTTCTGGTACTGCCACAGTCCTTGGCCCTCCTGGGCTTGAAGACTGTCGCTCTGCTGTCTGCCACTGTCTTCACGTGGCGTGTGTGTGTGTGTGTGTGTCCTCTTCCCTTGTTATACGGATGCTAGTCATTGGATTTAGGGCTCACCCTAATTCGTTGTGACTTCAATGTAATTCGATTATCTCTGCAACCTGCCCCATTTCCAAACAAGGCCACAGTCGCAAATACGGGGTCAGGGCTTCAGCATGTCTCTTCTCGGGGACGTAGTGCAGCCAGGACACCCATCTTGCTCCGGTCATTTTGGAATTTATCCTAGGGCATGGGTCTCCTCCCTATGCCACAGGGCATCTGGGCTCCCTCCTGCACCCTCCCCTTCACCCACCTGGCCACGCCCACCTGGTATCCCTCTCCCCAGGCTCCAGCAGCTCCTGCGGTCTCCCACTCTGCAGGTGCGGCTGGGAACTTCCTGTGCCCCGCCGGCGCCTTGTCCTTCAACGCCTTCAAGACCGTGATGGACATCGACACCGGCGGCACCTTCAATGTGTCTCGCGTGCTCTATGAGAAGTTCTTCCGGGTGGGCATCCTCCCGGCGGGGGCCTCCGCCTTATGACCGCCATCCACCGCCCCGCGGCCTCCCCTTTATGGCCGCCCACCCACCGCCCCGCAGCCTCCCCCTTACGGCCGCCCGCCCACCGCCCTACCGCCTCCCCCTTATGGCCGCCCACTCACTGCCTCAGGCCTTGTGTGTTGCAGGACCACGGAGGGGTGATCGTGAACATCACTGCCACCCTGGGGAACCGGGGGCAGGCGCTCCAGGTGCATGCAGGCTCTGCCAAGGCTGCTGTGGGTATGACCCCCCTGCCCAGGTCTGCCCACCTGGGTTCCCACTGGGCCCTCTGCTTCCATCCCAGGAAGCCAGCAGTCTCCACGTGAAGCTGAGCCCAGCTTCAGGCAGCGAGGCCTGGCCTTGGCCCTGACCCCTGCAGAGAGCAGAGCGGCCCCTTCATATCCAACTTTCTCCCGTGCAGACGCGATGACACGGCACTTGGCTGTGGAGTGGGGTCCCCAGAACATCCGCGTCAACAGCCTCGCCCCTGGCCCCATCAGTGGCACGGAGGGGCTCCGGCGACTGGGTACGGCTCTCAGGGAGCCCAGGCCTCCCGCAGATCCTCCCCTGGGGCACAGGGTACCCATGGAAGCTTCCAGAACCTTGGCAGGGGGTATGTTGAAAAGCCCTCACGCCTGTAATCCCAGCACTTTGGGAGGCCGAGACGGGTGGATCACAAGGTCAGGAGATCGAGACTATCCTGGCTGACACGGTGAAACCCCGTCTCTACTAAAAATACAAAAATTAGCCAGGCGCAAAGGCGGGCGCCTGTAGTCCCAGCTACTAGGGAGGCTGAGGCAGGAGAATGGCATGAACCCAGGAGGC
This sequence comes from Macaca nemestrina, assembly GCF_043159975.1. Lineage (NCBI taxonomy): Eukaryota > Metazoa > Chordata > Mammalia > Primates > Cercopithecidae > Macaca > Macaca nemestrina. Next base: position 831,119 of record NC_092142.1, read on the forward strand.
GGAGCTTGCAGTGAGTGGAGATAGCACCACTGTGCTCCAGCCTGGGCGGCAGAGCGAGACTCCATCTCAAAAAAAAAAAAAAAGAAAAAAAAAAGAAAAGCCCTGTGCTGATTCCATGGTGGCAACTATGTTCGGTGCCTGACCTGATCCTGCTCCATGCTAGGCCTTGGGGACACTGACTGTGCCCTTGCTGTTCCCAGATGCTTCTCGGAATGAGCTGGGGGAGAGGGGAGGGTGCTGGGTCTTGGGGCCCATGGGGCCTAAACCTTCTGCTGCCCTCCAGGTGGCCCCCAGGCCAGCCTGAGCACCAAGGTCACTGTGAGCCCGCTGCAGAGGCTGGGGAACAAGACCGAGATTGCCCACAGCGTGCTCTACCTGGCCAGCCCTCTGGCTTCCTATGTGACGGGGGCTGTGCTGGTGGCCGATGGCGGGGCATGGTTGACGTTCCCAAACGATGTCAAAGGGCTGGCGGATTTCGCATCCTTCTCTTCTAAGCTCTAGGTGAGGTGCCGCTCTCGCTTCTTGGGGTCACCTGTGTCCTTGGATGTTGGTCACTGCATGGGCAGGTCTCTGCGGGACCCATGGGGCTGGCGTCTCCTTGGTCCCCATCCTGCCGGCCCTGCACCAGCCTGGCCACACGTTGGTGCTGCCCCGTGGGGCTGGGCAGGAGGCGGGCGCTAGGGCACTTGCTCTTCTGTAGTGGCCTCGGCCTCTGCCGGCATTTCTGGCAGGTGCTGGGTGGCCAAGGCAGCCGAGGTGTTTTAGGGGGAAGCCGTCCTCAGCCGGCTCCTAAGTTCTGGAACTTCTGCAGGATTCTTCCGGTCACTGCTTCCCTCTGCCTCACAGCCAGGTGGAGAGCACCAGTCTGAACCAGCAATGCCCGCAGCCCAGCCCCTCCTCCGGACACTCAGCTATTTCTGCACTCTCCCTCCCCATGGTCCCAACTCCAGGGCAGGAGCAACTGGACAGTGGGCCTGGCCCGTGGAGCTGCCATGCCGGTGTCTGAGGGCCAGGTGCCACGCAGGTGGTGCAGGTGCAGACAAGATACTGAGATGTCCCCTGCCCCGTGGTCAAGGCTGTCCTGCCTGCCTGGGTCCAGGGCCTGAGGGAGCCACATGGATCCTGAGACTTGTGTTCTCTTGGCTGAAAACACTGAGGTGCTCCCGTCCGTGCGTGGCCCATGAGCTGGGACGGGCCTCAGGCTGCCCACAAGGTCCGCCCCTCTGTCTCTGCACCACCTGTTTGCATAAACACACTTTGCTACAATCTTGCTAGATGGTACATTTTCTTAAAAGATAATCTATTTACTGTAAAAATAAACTGGACTTTGCAAAAGCTTTTAGAAGGAAAAGAGCATTAAAGAGAATTGCTGGTAACCCTGTCGTTTGTGGGTTGTGTTTTCTTCCTGTCTTTTCTGTGATGTTTAATTATTATTATTATTATTATTACTATTTTTGAGATGGAGTCTCGCTCTGTCACCCAGGCTGGAGTGCAGTGGCGTGATCTTAGCTCACTGCAAGCTCTGCCTCCCGGGTTCATGCCATTCTCCTGCCTCAGCCTCCCGAGTAGCTGGGACTACAGGCACCTGCCACCACGCCCAGCTAATTTTTTGTATTTTTAGTAGAGATGGGGTTTCACCATGTTAACCAGGATGGTCTCCATCTCCTGACCTCGTGATCCACCCGCCTCGGCCTCCCAAAGTGCTGGGATTATAGGCATGAGCCACTTGCACCCGGCCTTTTTTTTTTTTTTTTTTTTGAGATGGAATCTCCCTCTGTTGCCCAGGCTAGAGTGCAGTGGTGTGATCTTGGCTCACCGCAACCTCCATCTCTGGGGTTCTAGCGATTCTCCTGACTCAGCCTCCCCAGTAGCTGGGATTTCAGGCATCTGCCACCACGCCTGGCTAATTTTTTGTATCTTTGTAGAGAGAGGTTTCACCATGCTGGCCAGGCTGGTCTTGAACTCCTGACCTCAAGTGATCCACCCCACTGGGCCTCCCAAAGTGCTGGGATTACAGGCGTGAGCCACCGCACTGGCCTCAATATAATTCTCAAGTATGTTTTGGTATTTTTACTACAAATGAAAGCATTTGAAAACAAGATAGGTCATTGATTATGTGTTTTTAAACTTAACAAAAATTGGCTGGGCATGTTGGCTCACGCCTGTGATTCCAGCACTTTGGGAGGCTGAGGTGGGAGGATCACCTGAGGTCAGGAGTTCCAGATCAGCCTGGCCAAGATGGTGCAACCCCGTCTCTACTAAAAAATAGAAAAATTAGCCAGGTGCGGTGGCGGGCACCTGTAATCCCAGCTACTTGGGAGGCTGAGGCAGGAGAATCGCTTGAACCAGGATATAGAGGTTGCCGTGAGCCGAAACCGTGCCATTGCACTCCAGCCTGGGCAACAAGAACAAAACTCTGTCTAAAAAATAAAAATAAAAAATATATGATATAGCATGTATTATTCTGTAAGTTGCTTTTTCACCCAGCTTGTCTAGAAGTCTGCCGTGTCAGTTGTGCAGATGTGGTGTACTCACTTAAACTGCTACACTTCACAACAGACAACAGGCTCCACTGAAGCCGTTCGGTTCTTCTTCCAGAGAAATACAAACACCTGAGGGAAACAAGTCTTTCCATCGCCCTGGGAACATGTGCAGTTTCTCTGACAGGCACCGGAAGGCGGATCCCACACTGGAGTACTCCGACCTCTAGCTGCATGCGTAGCGCCAAATTCCCACTCGCTGGTGTCCTCAGACTTACTCTGATTGGTATCCAGGGCTATTTTCACACATTTTCCTGGTTACCTGTGAGGATGAGGATCTTTTTTATGTGTTTACCGGCCACTTGAATTTCCTCTTCTGGAGCTGCTTATTAATATTCTTTCCTCGTTTTTCTACCGGGTTGCTGTTCTTTTACTGTTTTTTGAGAAATTCTTTTGTGTATTCTAGAAATGAATATTTTGTCTGTTAAATCCTTTCTAACTATCTCTTTTCCTAGTTGCTACCCCAACATTTATATATTGGAGTCCTAATGCCAATGGATGGTATTTGGAGATGAGGTCTTTGGAAGGCATAATAATTTAGGGTTAGGGCCGGGCGTGGTGGCTCACGCTTGTAATCCCAGTACTTTGGGAGGCCAAGGCAGGTGGATCACAAGGTCAGGAGATTGAGACCATTCTGGCCAACATGGTGAAACCCCATCTCTACTAAAAATACAAAAAATCAACTGGGCATGGTGGCGGGCGCCTGTAGTCCCAGGTACTCAGGAGGCTGAAGCAGGAGAATGGCTTGAACCCGGGAGGTGGAGCTTGCGGTGAGCCGAGATCATGCCACTGCACTCCAGCCTGGGTGACAGAGCGAGACTCTGTCTCAAAAATAATAATAATAATAATTAGGGTTAGATGCGGTGAGCAAGGTGGGGCCCCCATGATATGCGAACAGTGCCCTTATGAGAAGAGACAGTCTTTTTTTTTTTTTTTTTTTGAGATGGGAGTCTCGCTCTGTCGCCCAGGCTGGAGTGCAGTGGCCGGATCTCAGCTCACTGCAAGCTCCGCCTCCCGGGTTTACGTCATTCTCCTGCCTCAGCCTCCCGAGTAGCTGGGACTACAGACGCCGGCCACCTTGCCCGGCTAGTTTTTTGTATTTTTTAGTAGAGATGGGGTTTCACCGTGTTAGCCAGGATGGTCTCGATCTCCTGACCTCATGATCCGCCCGTCTCGGCCTCCCAAAGTGCTGGGATTACAGGCTTGAGCCACCGCGCCCAGCCTCTTTTTTTTTTTTTGAGATGGAGTTTCACTGTTGCTGCCCAGGCTGGAGTGTAGTGATATGATCTTGGTTCACTGCAACCTCTGCCTCCCGTGTTCTAGCGATTCTCTTGCCTCAGCCTCCCAAGTAGCTGGGATTACAAGTGTGCACCACCACGCCCGGCTAATTTTTTGTATTTTTAGTAGAGATAGGGTTTCACCATGGCCAGGCTGGTCTTGAACTCCTGACCTCAGGTGATCCACCCGCCTCGGCCTCCCAGAGTGCTGGGATTATAGGCATGAGCCACCACACCCAGCCTTTTTTTTTTTTTTTCTTGAGATGGAATTTCCCTCTTGTTGCCCAGGCTGGAGTGTAGTGGTGTGTTCTCAGCTCACTGCAACCTCCACCTCCCGGGTTCAAGTGATTCTCCTGCCTCAGCCTCTCGAGTAGCTGGGATTACAGGACACGCCACCACACTCAGTTTTTGTTTTGGTTTATTTTTTTTTTTTTGAGATGGAGTCTCGCTATGTTGCCCAGGCTGGAGTGCAGTGGCGCAGTCTCGGCTCACTGCAAGCACTGTCTCCCGGGTTCACACCATTCTCCTGCCTCAGCCTCCTGAGTAGCTGAGATTATAGGCGCCTGCCACCACGCCTGGCTAAGTTTTTGTATTTTTAGTAGAGACAGGGTTTCATCGTGTTAGCCAGGATGGTCTTGATCTCCTGACCTCGTGATCCACCCGCCTCGGCCTCCCAAAGTGCTGGGATTACAAGCATGAGCTACCGCGCCCGGCCTAGTTTCTGTATTTTTAGTGGAGACGGGGTTTCACCATGTTGGCCAGGCTAGTCTCGAACTCCTGACCTCAGGTTATCCACCCGCCTCAGCCTCCCAAAATGTTGGGATTACAGGCATAAGCCACCATGCCTGCCTTTTTTCTTTTTTTGAGACAGTCTCGCTCTGTTGCCCAGGCTGGAGTGCAGTGGCTTGATCTCAGCTCACTGCAACTTCTGCCTCCCGGCTCCAGTGATTTCCCTGCTCACCCTCCTTAGTAGCTGGGATTACAGGCACCCGCCACCGCCCCCACCTAATTTTTTTTTCTGAGACACAGTCTTACTCTGTCGGCCATGCTGGAGTGCAGTGCTGTGATCTCGACTCACTGCAACCTTCACCTCCTGTGTTCAAGCAATTATCTGCCTCAGCCTCCCGAGTAGCTGGGATTACAGGCGCCGGCCACCATACCCAGCTAATATATACATAAATTTTTTAGATGGAGTCTCGCTCTGTCGCCAGGCTGGAGTGCAGTGGTGCAATCTTGTCTCACTGCAACCTCTGTCTCCCAGGTTCAAGTGATTCTCCTCCCTCAGGCTCCTGAGTAGCTGGAACTACAGGCATGTGCCACCACACCCAGCTAATTTTTGTATTTTTATTTTTATTTTTATTTTTTTTTTGAGACGGAGTCTCGCTCTGTCACCCAGGCTGGAGTGCAGTGGCCGGATCTCAGCTCACTGCAAGCTCCGCCTCCCGGGTTCACGCCATTCTCCTGCCTCAGCCTCCCGAGTAGCTGGGACTACAGGCGCCTGCCACCTCGCCCGGCTAAGTTTTTTTTTGTATTTTTAGTAGAGACGGGGTTTCACTGTGTTAGCCAGGATGGTCTCGATCTCCTGACCTCGTGATCCGCCCGTCTCGGCCTCCCAAAGTGCTGGGATTACATGCTTGAGCCACCGCGCCCGGCTTTTGTATTTTTAGTAGAGACGGAGTTTCACCATGTTTGCCAGGATGTTCTGAATCTCTTGACCTCGTGATCCGCCCGCCTTGGCCTCCCAAAGTGCTGGGATTATAGACGTGAGCAACCGCGACCAGCCTAAATTTTGTATTTTTAGTAGAGACAGGGTTTCAGCATCTTGGCCAGGCTGGTCTTGAACTCCTGACCTCATGATCCACCCGCCTCGGCCTCCCAAAGTGCTGGAATTACAGGCATGAGCCACCACGCCCGGCCCAGAAGAGACAATCTTTCTCTAACACGTGACAACAGAGAAGATGGTGGCTATGGTTTGAATATTTATACCCTCCAAAACGCATGTTGAGGCCAGGGCAGATCACTTGAGGTCAGGAGTTTAAGACCAGCTTGACCAACACGGTGAAACCCTGTCGCTATGAAAAATACAAAAAATTAGTCGGCCTTGGTGGCACACGCCTGTAATCCCAGCTATACAGGAGGCTGAGGCAGGAGAATCACTTGAACCCGGGAGACGGAGGTTGCAGTGAGCCGAGATCGCGCCACTGTACTCCCGCCTGGGTGATAGAGTGAGACTCCATCTCAACAAAAAAAAAAAAAAAAAAAAAAATTAGCCAGGGGTGGTGGCAGGTGGTGGCTAATTTCTATTTTTTTTTTTTTGTATTTTTAGTAGCGATGGGGTTTCACCATTTCTGTCTTCTGATCTCGTGATCTGCCTGCCTCAGTCTCCCAGAGTGCTGGGATTACAGGTGTGAGCCACTGCCCCTGGCCTAAGGTGGGAAGATCTCTTGAGCCTAGGAGGTTGAGGCTGCCGTCAGTTATGGTCGCACCACTGCACTGCAGCCTGGGCAACAGGGCAAAACCCTGTCTGAAAAAAAAAAAAAGGGAACTGCCACAGCTCACAGCCTACCAAGGGGCACAGATAGTAGGTCTGAACAGCAGACGGATAGATGGGAACTTGTCTCTTTAGTTTTTCATGAACAGCTTCTAACTGGTCCAGGCAGGGAGGTGCAGGCTTCCAGGCTGTGGTTCCATGGAAGACACCAGCCGGGCACGCAATGGACGTTTTCCAGCCCTGGCACAGACAGAGCGTGCGCGCCCCTGCTCTCAGAAAGCCAGCCTTCTGCCTCTGGCAGCGCCGGCACATAAAAGCAGAGGCAGCCTGCTGTCTCTGCCTCACCCACACTAACACCCCTATTTAGAAAGGTTGACACATCACTATCACTGCTTCTGAAAATTTTATCTGGCCAAAGGCATCAGCCCAAACTTGAATTCTTGCCAAAGCTGGAGGTGATTTCGTTCTTTGAATGCAGTATCTTCCTCATGAACACATATAGCTCTTACAAGAAAATGAGAATATAGTTTGGGGAGGGGGACCTCTCACCTTCCTTTTCCCAATGCCAGCCTCACAAAGTCTGGTCCCATGTCCCCTGAGATTTTGCCACGGGAGATGACTCACTCAATTAATACGCTGCTCCTGACCGTACACTTGGAAGCAGAGGTTCCGTTCCTTTGATTTTTGCCAAAGCTGCTTACGAAACCGTATCTTGTGTTGGTGCCCAAGGTGTGTAAAAATACAAGTTCATCATTTCCCTGATACAAATCACGACAGGCTAAATTTAGTGCCTCACCTGCTCCTAACTAGTCTGTCCCACCGTCATGCCTGCCGCCAGGCTGTGGTCCTGTCTGAGGTTCTGTGTCCCTCTGAGGACAGGGACACCTAGACACAGAGGTCAGTTGTCAAACGCGGCCACGGGGCTCGTGAGGCTGGCTGCAGACGGGCGATTAACGCTGGGTGTCTTCTTTAGTCTTATTTTCTTGTAAAGACGAGGTCTCGCTTTGGTGCCCAGGTTGGTCTCGAACTCTTGGGCGCAAGCGATCCTCCTGCTTGGGCGTGGGCCACCGCGCCCGTCCCAACGCTGGGCGTCTTGGAGACCTTGGTCACAGGCTTAAGGCAAAGGCCTAGCGCGTGGCCGCGCGTGCCTCTGGTTTCGAGGGACATGGACTGCGTGTCTGCGGCCCCTCCGCACTCCGTGTCAGACCCTGCGTCCGCCGGGTCAGCGCGGGGCCTGGGTTGGGCCTCGCCCTCTGCAGCGTCTGCGCCTCGCAACCCCTGAGGCACCTGCGACCCCTGGGCCGCGGAGCCAGGAGTGCGCCGCCTCCTGGTCTCATCAACGTGAGAACGCTTTACCCCGGAAGGGCTCAGCTCCCAGGGGGCTATGTCCCTGTGCGTCTCTCGCTCGCCGCGCGGTGCCGTTTACTCGTCCGCACCATGCGTGGGTCGCGGTCTCGGTTGCGCCCGCTAGTAGCTGTACGTCGGGAACCGTTCTAAGTAAGGTTTGACTCCGCGCGCCCCTTGCCAGGGACGTCACGTCACGCCACGCCTCCACTCGCAGCCTTGGAGCACCCCGGCGTCCGGCGCCTGAAGCTCGAGACCCCAGCTCCGGCGAGACGAGGCATACAAGACAGCGGAACACCCCCCGCAGCCGCCGCACTGCCGCGACACTCCCGGCGCCTGCCTTTATAGGAAGCCGGCGAGGGGCTGGGGCACCGCCGGGACGTGCTGACGTCAAGCCCGACGGAGGGCGGGGCCGGGGCAGCGGCGGCGGCGTTAGTTCTCCGGGTACCTCAGGAGCCTCAGCCCCCTTAGTCTCCTCATCCTGCTTCACAGGCTGCGCGGCCTCCGGTGTCCTCGGTCCCCGTCCGCTGTCGCCCGCCGCCCGGCCCCTCGCCGCCCTTCCTAGGCCGCCCCGCCGCCATGGGCCTGCGCCCGCCTCGCCGCCGGGCCGAGGGCAGCTGAGGCGCGGCGCGAAGATGGGCGAGGACGGAGCAGGGCCCGAGCGCCAGCCCCAGCAGCCCGGGCGCCCCGCGCGCGCCCGCCCGCGCCGCCGAGGGGATGCCCGCGCCCGTCGCCGCGCCCTGAGCGCCTTTGTCTGCCGCCCGCGCCCTCCGCACCACTAGCCTCTGAGGAGCATGGCGTCGGCCCCGCCGGCCTCGCCCCCGGGCTCGGAGCCGCCGGGGCCCGACCCGGAGCCGGGCGGGCCGGACGGGCCGGGGGCGACGCAGCCGGCGCCGGGCCCTGCGGAGCTACGCCTCGGAGCGCTCGCCGCCGGCTCCGATCCGGAGCCCCCGGGCCTGGATGAGCCTGCGCCCGGAGCCGCTGCGGATGGCGGGGCGCGCTGGAGCGCCGGGCCGGCCCCGGGGCTGGAGGGAGGCCCGGGGGACCCCGGGGCGCCCGCCCCGCCGCCACGCTCCGGCCCGCTGGGGCAGCTCGAGAGCCCGGAAGCCCCGGGCCCAGGGCCCCGCTCCGAGGCGCCGCTTCCAGAACTCGACCCGTTGTTCTCCTGGACTGAGAAGCCCGAGGAGTGTGGCCCCCTGGGCTGCCCGCAGAGCGCGCCTTACCGCTTGCAGGGGTCCAGCAGCAGCCACCGAGCGCGGGGCGAGGTCGACCTCTTCTCTCCCTTCCCCGCGCCCACGGCGGGCGAGCTGGCGCTGGATGAGGGTCCCGGGTCCCCGCCGCAGCCCTCGGATCTCAGCCAGACCCACCCCCTTCCGAGCGAGCCCGCGGGGAGTCAGGAGGACGGCCCCCGCCTCCGAGCCGTGTTCGATGCCCTGGACGGGGATGGGGACGGTTTCGTCCGCATCGAGGACTTCGTCCAGTTTGCCACGGTCTACGGGGCAGAGCAGGTATGGAGCGGCCCGGGCCGGGGCGTGGGAACCGGGCAGGTGCGCGTCTGGCCTGCGGGGTTGATGTGGGACCGGTCGACGCGGCCCATGGAGTCGGGAAAGGCATTGTCAAGACCTGCGAGTCCTGCTTTTGCTGCTTATTCACCACTTCGGCCCTGGTTTTCTGGTTGAATTTCACTGGAGTCCCTATTCCCTTCTTAAAAGGAGGTTCTATTCTGGGGAGTCAGTTTTTTCCCATCCCCCCATCGCCCCGTCAGCTGGATCTTACAGAGGTCAGCTCCTGGCCTGGGGACACCCCCCCAGGGTGCCTGATCGACGTGCCCCTGAATGAAAAAGTTCCCCGCGATTCCCTCGCCCGAGGGCCCAGATACTGCTTGGCTGAATTTACCCAAGTTCGAGCCGCAGAGGCCAGGCTGCCCAGACACCTTGAGATCCTACTGATAGATACCTATTTTGAGCACAATTACTTTACTGTGCGTGGTTGACATCTTTTCTACTTAGATTTCATCTTTTATTGTTTGGGAGACAGTCGATGCTTGTAGAAGGTCCTGGAATTAAGAATTTTTACTTTGGTGCCTTTGGGGAGGAAGGGAATGAGCCTCTGAGCTTGTTGGCAAATACAGAAGTCTAGCAGAACTCCATTAGGGCCACCTCCACTCTAGCAGGAGAGGTGAAATGCGTGGACAGGCACTGCGCACAATACAGTGTGGCAGGGGTCCACGCGGTCCTCAGGGCGCCTGCTCCTGGGGGGAAGGTGGGCCGGAAGATGCAGTCATTCCTATCTACCTCAGCACTTAATAAGTTTAAGTGGAGATAACAGCAGGGCAGTGTGTGTTCTGCCAATAACCCGGTGGACATCAAATAATACCAGCGCTCACTTTTAAATAGTTTACTTTGTAGGAAATGCCTAAGGTGCATCTGTCAATTTTTTGTATTTTGTTGACTTCTCACACATGCAGGCATCTGGTAAGTGGGTGTTCAAGTACATATGCATGTTTAAGCCAAAGGTCTGTAAGAAAAGAGGTAAAATTGGCACACTGCTATTTAGGGTGTCAGTCATAACATTAAGAACCTTGATGGCCAGGCGCGGTGGCTCACGCCTGTAATCCCAGCACTTTGGGAGGCCGAGGCGGGCGGATCACGAGGTCAGGAGATCGAGACCATCCTGGCTAACATGGTGAAACCCCGTCTCTACTAAAAAATACAAAAAAAAAAATAGGCCGGGCGCGGTGGCTCAAGCCTGTAATCCCAGCACTTTGGGAGGCCGAGACGGGTGGATCACAAGGTCAGGAGATCGAGACCATCCTGGCTAACACGGTGAAACCCCGTCTCTACTAAAAAATACAAAAAACTACCCGGGCGAGGTGGCGGGCGCCTGTAGTCCCAGCTACTCGGGAGGCTGAGGCAGGAGAATGGCGTGAACCCGGGAGGCGGAGCTTGCAGTGAGCTGAGATCCGGCCACTGCACTCCAGCCTGGGCGACAGAGCGAGACTCCGTCTCAAAAAAAAAAAAAAAAAAAAAAAAAAAAAAAAAAAAAATTAGCCGGTGTGGTGGTAGGCACCTGTAGTCCCTGCTATTTGGGAGGCTGAGGCAGGAGAATGGCCTGAGCCCAGGAGGCGGAGCTTGCAGTGAGCTGAGATTGTGCCACTGCCCTCCAGCCTGGGCGAGAGCGAGACTTGCATCTCAAAAAAAAAAACAAAAAAAAAAAAGAAAAAACAGGGGCCTGATAAATCAGGGTTCCTTACTGAGTTCACACTAAGAAGGTATACAGACAGGTGCCTGTGGGGCAGCCTGCACTGCTCACGTGCTTAGCTCCAGTTGGGATATTGTCAGGATAGTTTTCCACCTACTCTAATGGGCAGTAAAATATGTGACTGATACTTTCCGGTATCGTCAGTGTGGGTGGTGGTTGCTGGTCTAGGTGTTTTGCTGTGTTTCCTTCTTGCCTCTGACCTGGAGAGCACCTTGAGCTCCCTTGGTTGCTGTTGGCTAGTGCACTGTGTCTTCTCTCAAACATACTCTTGCTTTAGTACAGCAAAGAAGGCAGGAGAGTACCACCTTTGCTCCTTGTTACCATAACCCAGCTTTGATAGAGAGCTTCTGTGAGGCTCAGGTATGTTTCCACTGGATTATACCACAGTTCTCTGAGATGGTAGGCAAGCATGATTCATCCCCACTTTGCAGGTAAGAAACCAGAAACTCAGAAAGGTTAATGTAGCTCTCCCAAGGCCTCACAGGGGTAGAACTAGATCTTTTGGCTCTTAGACCTTAGATGCCTCTTCTTAAATGTGGTGGCTCACAATATCCCTATTGTGATAATAACTTTTTGACTTTCATACAATTATTTTTATTTGAGAAACAGCTTTTGTCATAACCTCCCTTAATGATCACAATGGGAAAAACTTCGGGTTGCTATTTGGGGTGAGCTTTCTTGTCATCACAAAGTACAAGTGAGACAAAATTCTTCACTCTGACAGCTCTTGGAGGAATTCGAAGGTTGGGGGCAAGGACTGGATGACTTGGGGTTTGATGAGGATGGGAAAGTGGAAGGGATCTCCTGTGGTATTACTCCTTCTGTCTGTTCTTCTGGATGGCTGAGGAAGAAGCAATGTTGGGTATGATCTGAGTGCCTGGACTTGGACCAGGTTCCTGGGATGGAGGAGAGCTCTTGATTTCTTCAAGCTAAGTTACTGTTCGGCAGCAGATAATTTACAGGGTAAAGAAAGGTTGATTTTCATGTTATGTAACCCTGTAGCCATTCCTCAGTTTCAGCAGGCTTGGTTCATCTGTAAACTACCCACTTACTACCCCCAGATGATTTTTGAAGTGGGTTCCTGACATTATATCATTTCTTCCATAAATGCTTCAGTATGTATTTCCAAAATATATCGATTCTTTTGAAAACATTAATGATTTTTTAAAAAAAACCCTAGGGAACAGTTCAGATAAACTGGATAACAGCAATAAAGATCATAAGTTTTTGTACTTTCTACCTTGAGATTTCAAAATACTGAGCACATGAGAGACTCTTAGTCCAGTCACATTACCGTCCTTGATGATAACAACTGGATTATCTTATTTTATTTTATTTTTTTTTTGAGGTAGAGTCTTGCTCGCTCTGTTGCCCAGGCTGGAGTGCAATGGTTTGATCTCAGCTCACTGCAACCTCTGCCTCCTAGGTTCAAGCGATTCTCCTGCTTCATGCAACTTCCTGTGTAGCTGGGATTATAGGCGCCTGACACCACACCTGGCTATTTTTTGTATTTTAGTAGAGAAGGGGTTTCTTCATGTTGGCCAGGCTGGTCTTGAACTCTTGACCTTAGGTGATCCACCCACCACTTTGTAATCCCAAAGTGCTGGGATTACAGGCATGAGCCACCGCATCCGGCCAAGTATCTTAATTTTTATCAAATTTTCAGAGGTATCATATTCAATGTCTTCTGTGTAATCTGTTTATGAAGGTAGCATTTTAAATTATTTAAATGGATTATCTGAATTTTTAATAGAAGCAGCTCCTGTTTATAATACAGGTGGCTTTTGTGTCCCTCTTTCTTTAGCAATGTCATGGTGTGTTTGGATCTAATTACATCATCTGGTGATAGATCAGGTGTGGTGTAATGTAACACAGTGTTATGTTAGCAGGAATCAGCAGATGAAAGGAGCAAGTGGAGCTTTCTGGTTATATTTTCTTGAAACAGGAATTTATAGTCAGATGCATCCAGAAATTAGCTATGAAGTTGGAATAGGTGATTTTTAAGGCTTCAACCATCTCTGGAGATTGACATGACCCTTTCATGCTGCGAGGGCTGATGCTTTTGTATTTACTACCACCCATCATGAAGCAGAGATTGTAAAATAAATTCTAGGAGTGTTGTGAGAAAGGATTACTTTAATTTTGTTTTGTTTTTAAGGATTATGACTTTACATGTTATTTTTACAGTCACTTAAGCATTTGTATTTTAATAGCCACTGATTCTTTCCAGAGAATGTCCTTCAGTAACCTTGGTAGGCATTGTCTGTCTTCAGTACTTGCAGAAATAGGCTGCTGAAGGAAGTGTGGATGCTCAGATCTCCCTATGTTTTTTTATTCCGGCACCGCCGCTGGTGGCAGTAGGAAGTTCCTAGGGACATTTGACTGCACCTTTTTGTTTGTTTGTTTTGAGACAGGATCTCACTCTGTCACCCAGTCTGGAGTGCAGTGGCAAGATCTCAGCTCACTGCAACCTCCACCTCCTGGGCTCAAGCAGTCCTCCCATCTTAGCCTCCTGAGTAGCTGGGACCATAGGCAGGCATGACCATGCTCTGCTAATTTAAAAAAATTGGCTGGGCACGGTGGCTCACGCCTGTAATCCCAGCACTTTGGGAGATTGAGGCGGGTGGATCACGCGGTCAGGAGATCAAGACCATCCTGGCTAACATGGTGAAACCCTGTCTCTACTAAAAATACAAAAATTAAAAAAAATTATTTTTGTAGAGACGATGTATAGTATAGTGATATTGCTCAGGCATATTATTGAACTCCTAGGCTCTAGCGACCCTCCTCAGGCCTCAGCTTCCCAAGGTGCTGGGATTGCAGGCATGAGCCATAGCGCCCGGCCTGGCATCACCTTTTATTTGCTCTGTATCATTTCCAGTCTGTTAGCCTTGAATTTGAGTGAAAGTGTGTGTGAATGAGAGTGAGCGTGTGTGTGTGAGCAGTTATGTATGTGATGTGTGTAATATGTGTGTGTGTAATATATGTGTGGTGAGATGTGTGGGAGCATGTGTCTGCAGGAGAGGGATGTGTATGTAGGAGTGAGATATCTGTGTGGACGTGGCTTGTCATGTATGTGTGTGAGCAGGTGAGTGTATGTGTTCTGGGTCTGCATGTTGACTGAATTGCTAAAAGACAGATGAAGCTTGGGTTATATAAAGCAGAAAATGACCAATAATCCCACTATCCTAAGAAAAATAACATTACCATTATTTTAGTACATTTCTTTTCAGACTTTTTTTTTTTTTAAATAGAGTCTCGCCCTCTCCCCCAGGCTGGAGTGCAGTGGCACAATCTCAGCTCACTGCAGCCTCCACCACCTGGGTTCAAGTGATTGTCCTGCCTGAGCCTCCTGAGTAGCTTGGACTACAGGCGTGCAACGCCTGACTAATTTTTTTTTTTTTTTTTTTGAGACGGAGTCTCGCTGTGTCTCCCAGGCTGGAGTGCAGTAGCGTGATCTCGGCTCACTGCAAGCTCCGCCTCCCGGGTTCACGCCATTCTCCTGCCTCAGCCTCCCAAGTAGCTGAGACTACAGGCGCCCGCCACCACGCCCGGCTAGTTTTTTCTATTTTTAGTAGAGACGGGGTTTCACCATGTTAGCCAGGATAGTCTTGATCTCCTGACCTCGTGATCCACCCGCCTCGGCCTCCCAAAGTGCTGGGATTACAGGCTTGAGCCACCGCGCCCGGCCTACGCCTGACTAATTTTTATATTTTTAGTAGAGACGAGGTTTCACCATGTTGACCAGGCTGGTCTCGAACCCCTGACCTCAAGTGATCCACCTGCCTCGGCCTCCCAAAGTGTTGGGATTACAGGTGTGAGCCACTGTGCCCGGCTTAGACCTTCTTTGTACATAGACACAGACACACAGGTGACTGTCCACAAAGGTACACAATTGAGATCATATTGGGGTAGAAGCTAAATTTTTTTATTTTTTATTTTTTGAGATGGAGTCTAGCTCTGTCGCCCAGGCTGGAGTGCAGTGGCGCAGTCTTGGCTCACTGCAGGCTCCGTCTCCTGGGTTCATGCCATTCTCCTGCCTCAGCCTCTTGAGTAGCTGGGACTACAGGCACATGCTACCACACCTGGCTAATTTATTGTATTTTTAGTAGAGACAGGGTTTCACCATGTTAGCCAGGATGGTCTTGATCTCCTGACTTCGTGATCCGCCCACCTTGGCCTCCCAAAGTGCTGGGATTACAGGCGTGGGCCACTGGCCTGGCAGGTGTATATGTTAATGGAAACCTAAGGTTTACTTGTCCCTAGGAAAATTCAGAGTTGTTAAGGATGGCCTGAGCAGTGGCTAATACCGGTAATCCCAGCACTCTGGGAGGCTGAGGTGGGCAGATCACCTGAGGTCATGAGTTTAAGACCAGCCTGGCCAACATGGCAAAACCTAAACTGTACTGTCTACTAAAAATACAAAAATTAGACGAGGCGCGGTGGCTCCCGCCTGTAATCCCAGCACTTTGGGAGGCCGAGGCAGGTGTATCACGAGGTCAAGAGATCAAGACTAGCCTAAGCAACATGGTGAAACCGTGTCTCTACTAAAAATACAAAAAATTAGCCGGACGTGGTGCATGTGCCTGTAATCCCAGCTACTTGGGAGGCTGAGGCAGGAGAATTGCTTGAGCCTGGGAGGTGGAGGTTGCAGTGAGCTGAGGTCTCACCACTGCACTCCAGCTCGGGCGACAGATCAAGACTCTGTCTTAAAAAACAAAAACAGGCTGGGTGCGGTGGCTCACGCCTGTAATCCCAGCACTTTGGGAGGCCGAGATGGGCAGATCATGAGGTCAGGATATCGAGACTATCCTGGCTAACACGGTGAAACCCTGTCTCTACTAAAAATACAAAAATTAGCCGGGCGTGGTGGTGGGTGCCTGTAGTTCCAGCTACATGGGAGGCTGAAGCAGGAGAATGGCGTGAACCCGGGAGACGGAGCTTGCAGTGAGTAGAGATCGCGCCACTGCACTCCAGCCTGGGCGACAGAGCAAGACTCCGTCTCAAAACAAAAACAAAAACAAAAATTAGCTGGGCTTGGTGGTGGGCGCCTGTAATCCTAGCTACTTGGGAGACTGAGGCGGGAGACTGAGGCAGGAGAATTGCTTGAACCCTGGAGGTGGAGGTTGCAGTGAGCTGAGATTGTGCCACTGCACTCCAGCCTGGGTGACAGAGCGAGACTCCGTCTCAAAAAAAAAAAAAAAAAGGTGCTGGGCACGGTGGCTCAAGCCTGTAATCCCAGCACTTTGGGAGACCAAGACGGGTGGATCACGAGGTCAGGAGATCAAGACCATCCTGGCTAACACGGTGAAACCCCATCTCTACTAAAAAACAAAAAAACTAGCCGGGCGAGGTGGTGGGCGCCTGTAGTCCCAGCTGCTTGGGAGGCTGAGGCAGGATAATGGCGTCAACCCAGAAGGCGGAGCTTGCAGTGAGCCGAGATCCGGCCACTGCACTCCAGCTTGGGCGACAGAGCCAGACTCCGTCTCAAAAAAAAAAAAAAAAAAAAAAAAAAAAAAGGTTAAGGACTATTCTAGTTCCAGTTTAGGATCTAACATACAGGAAGAGTTTAATTATATGTAGATGGTGCAGACAAGGTTGTTAAGGGCACCAGGCTTATGAATTGCTTCTCTTCCAAGCACTTATTTTGTTTAAATTCTGGAAACATTCAATCTAAACATTAGTTATATCAGACAAAAGGATTAGGCATCCATTTAAGTCTATTATGTAGCTCGTCAAAGTGATAATTATAAAGGCTCCAAACTTACTTAGATTAGCACTTGTAAGTTATTATGATCGAGTGATGTACTAAATATATACCACACTTACAACCATGTAGAATTGTTACAGGTGAAAGAAGTTTTGAAGATGTATTAAAAGTACTTTTAGTTTTGTGTTGAGAGGTGTGAGTGTGTAGGACAGGGTGTATGGTGGGAATGGTTTTATGTGAGGTATTGTCTATATTTCCTGTTACGTTACTGATTTTAATTATTTTGAAAAGTAGTGCCTTTGCACATAGCATAGAGTTCAAACAGAATAGAAGGGAATCTAGTAAAAAAAAATCATTACAGTTGGTAGAAATAAAAAAAATTAAGTACACCCTAAAGATAAAATATTTACATACTTTGAGTTCATTAAGGTTCGTACAAAATATACAAAATGCATCTAAAGAAACTTGGATTTTCTAGTAAATTAAAGAACTAGATGGAACATTGAATTTGCATCTGCAGATGCTTTATGAAGATGGGCTATTTTTATTGATACTTGGAAAAATGCATATTAGAAAATGCCTGTAGGCCGGGCGCGGTGGCTCACGCCTGTAATCCCAGCACTTTGGGAGGCCGAGACGGGCGGATCACAAGGTCAGGAGATGGAGACCATCCTGGCTAACACGGTAAAACCCCGTCTCTACTAAAAGTACAAAAAACTAGCCGGGCGAGGTGGCGGGCGTCTGTAGTCCCAGCTACTCGGGAGGCTGAGGCAGGAGAATGGCGTAAACAGGAGGCGGAGCTTGTAGTGAGCCGAGTTCGCGCCACTGCACTCCAGCCTGGGCGACAGAGCAAAGACTCCGTCTCAAAAAAAAAAAAAAAAAAAAAAAAAAGAAAATGCCTGTAATTCCTGCTTCTTGGAGAAGGAAAAAAAAATGCTTGTAATCCTTTTGTAGTTTTTTTTCTTTTTTTCTTTTTTAAGAGATGGGATCATTGGCAAGGTGCGGTGGCTCACACCTGTAATCCCAGCAATTTGGGAGGCCGACGCGGGCAACTCACAAGGTCAGGAGTTCGAGACCAGCCTGACCAATGTGGTGAAACCCCGTCTCTGCTAAAAATACAAAAAATTAACCAGGCATGGTGGCAGGCACCTGTAATCCCAGCTACTCAGGGACTGAGGCAGAAGAATCGCTTGAACCCGGGAGGCAGAGGTTACAGTGAGCCAAGATCACGTCCCTGCCCTCCAGCCCAGGCGAAAATGCAAGACTCCATCTCTTTTTTTTTTTTTTTGAGACGGAGTCTCGCTCTGTCGCCCAGGCTGGAGTGCAGTGGCCGGATCTCAGCTCACTGCAAGCTCCGCCTCCCCGGTTCCCGCCATTCTCCTGCCTCAGCCTCCCGAGTAGCTGGGACTACAGGCGCCCGCCACCTCGCCCAGCTAGTTTTTTTTTTGTATTTTTTAGTAGAGACGGGGTTTCACCGTGTTAGCCAGGATGGTCTCGATCTCCTGACCTCATGATCCGCCCGTCTCGGCCTCCCAAAGTGCTGGGATTACAGGCTTGAGCCACCGTGCCCGGCAAGACTCCATCTCAAAAAAAAAAAAAAAGAGACGGGGTCTCCCTTTGTCGTCTGGGCTGGAGTGCAGTGGTGTGATCATGTATAGTTCACTGCAGCCTTGAACTCCTGGGCTGGGTTCAAGGGATTCTCCCACCTCAGCGTCCAGGGACATGCCCCCACACCCAGCCAATTTTTTTTTTTTTTTTTTTTTTTTTTTTTTTTTTTCGAGACGGAGTCTTGCTCTGTCCCCCTGGCTGGAGTGCAGTGGCACTATCTCGGCTCACTGCAAGCTCCGCCTCCCGGGATCATGCCATTCTCCTGCCTGAGCCTCCCGAGTAGCTGGGACTACAGGCGCCCGCCACCGCGCCCGGCTAATTTTTTTGTATTTTTAGTAGAGACGGGGTTTCACCATGTTAGCCAGGATGGTCTCGATCTCCTGACCTTGTGATCCGCCTGCCTCGGCCTCCCAAAGTGCTGGGATTACAAGCGTGAGCCACCGCGCCCAGCCTGTTTTGTTTGTTTATTTATTTGTTTATTTATTTATTTTTGAGACACGGTTTGGCCCTGTTGCCCAGGGTGGAGTGCAGTGGCATGATCTCAGCTTACTGCAAGCTCCAACTCCCAGGTTCAAGGGATCCTTCTGCCTCAGCCTCCTGAGTAGCTGGGACTATAGGTGCGTGCCAGCACACACAGCCAACTTTTGTGTTTTTTGTAGAGATGAGGTTTTGCCATGTTGCTAGTCTGCTAAGCTCAAGGGATCTGCCCACCTTGGCGTCTGAAAGTGCTGGGATTATAGGTATGAGCTACTGTGCCCAGCCTTATTTTTATTTTTTGTAGAGACAGTTCTCACTATGTTACCTGGGTGAACTCCTGGCCTCAAGCAATCCTCCTAATTTGGCCTCCCAAAGTATTGAGATTATGGGCGTGACCTCCTTGCTAGGCCAGCAAATTCTTAGTGACAGAATTACAGCGAGATAGGAAGAATAAGTCCTAGTGTTCTGCCACTGTAGGATGACGGTAGTTAAAAATCTGTTTTTCCAAATAGCTAGAAGGGAGGAGTCAGGTGCAGTGGCTCACACTTGTAATCCCAGCACTTTGGGAGGCCAGGGAGGGTGAATCACTTGAGGTCAGGAGTTGGAGACCAGCCTGGATAACATGGCATGATACCCCGTCTCTACTAAAAGTACAAAAATTAGCTGAATGTGGTGGTGGGCACCTGTAGTCCCAGCTACTGGGGAGGCTAAGGCAGGAGAATCGTTGGAACACGGGAGGCAGAGGTTACAGTGAGGCGAGATTGCGCCACTGCACTCCAGCCTGGGTGACAGAGGGAGACTCCGTCTCAGAAAAAAAGGCTAGGTGCGATGGCTCATGCCTGTAATCCTAGCACTTTGGGAGGCTGAGGCAGGAGGATCACCTGAGGTCAGGATTTCTAGACCAGTGTGGCCAACATGGTGAAACCCCATCGCTAATAGAAATACAAAAACCGAGCCAGGTGTGGTGGTGCACGCCTGTAATCCCAGTGAGCTGAGATAGTGCCATTGCACTCCAGCCTGGACAACAAGAATGAAACGCCATCTCAAAAAAAAAAAAAACTAGTAGGAGGATATTGAATCTCCTCGACCCAAAGAAGTGATAAATGTTGAAGATGAGAGATGTGCTAAGTACGCGGAACTGATAACTGTACGTTATAGACATCGGAACATCACTGTGCAGCCACGAGCATGCAAGACTGTTATGTCAGTTAATCAAATAAAGGGGAAAAATTCTTAGTGAAAAGAATTGTACTAATTGCAATGTAATTATTACTATTTTTTTTTTGAGACGGAGTCTTACTCTGTCGCCCAGGCTGGAGTGCAGTGGCCGGATCTCGGCTCACTGCATGCTCCGCCTCCGGGGTTTACGCCATTCTCCTGCCTCAGCCTCCCGAGTAGCTGGCACTACAGGCGCCCGCCACCTCGCCCGGCTAGTTTTTTTTTGTATTTTTTAGTAGAGACGGGGTTTCACCGTGTTAGCCAGGATGGTGTCAGTCTCCTGACCTTGTGATCCGTCCGTCTTAGCCTCCCAAAGTGCTGGGATTACAGACTTGAGCTACCACGCCCGGCCCACTGTAATTATTATTATTATTTTTTGAGACAGTGTGTCAGTCTGTTGCCCAGGCTGGAGTGCAGTGGTGTAATCACGGCTCACTGCAACCTCCGCCTCCTGGGTTCAAGTGATTCTCCTGCCTTATTCTCCCAAGTAGCTGGGATTAGAGGCTCATGCTAGCACACCTGGTTAATTTTTATATTTTTAGTAGAGATGATGTTTCACCATATTGGCCAGGCTGGCTTTGAACTCCTGATCTTAAGTGATCCACTCACCTTGGCCTCCCAAAGTGCTGAGATTACAGGCATGAGCCACTGCACCTGGCCTTCCCTCACCTCCTGAGATGGAGTCTTGCTCTGTCACCCAGGCTGGAGTGCAGTGGTGCATTCTCCACTCACTGCAACCTCCACCTCTCAGGCTCAAGTGATTCTCCTGCCTGAACCTCCTGAGTAGCTAGGATTACAGGCACGCACCACCATGCCCGGCTAATTTTTGTATTCTTAGTAGAGATGGGGTTTCGCTGTGTTGGCCAGGCTAGTCTTGAACTGTTGACCTAGTGATACGCCCACCTTGGCCTCCCAGAGGGCTGGGATTATAGGCATGAGCCACTGCATCCAACTCTTTTTTTGTTTCTGTTTTTTTTTTTTTTTTGAGACAAAGTCTCGCTCTGTTGCCCAGGCTGGAGTGCAGTGGCCGGATCTCAGCTCACTGCAAGCTCTGCCTCCCGGGTTCACGCCATTCTCCTGCCTCAGCCTCCCGAGTAGCTGGGACTACAGGCACCTGCCACCTCGCCCGGCTAGTTTTTTGTGTTTTTTAGTAGAGACGGGGTTTCACCGTGTTCGCCAGGATGGTCGCGATCTCCCGACCTCGTGATCCGCCCGTCTCGGCCTCCCAAAGTGCTGGGATTACAGGCTTGAGCCACCGCGCCCAGCTTGTTTCTGTTTTTGAGACAGAGTCTTGGTCTGTCACCCAGGTTGGAGTCCAGTGGCACCATCTCAGCTCACTGCAGCTTCCGCCTCCAGGGTTAAAGCGATTCTCCTGCCTCAGCCTTGTGAGTAGCTGAGACTACAGGTGCACGCCACCATGCCTGGCTAATTTTCGTATGTTCACATTGGCCAGGCTGGTTTGGAACACCTGACCTTGGGATCCGCCTGCCTTGGGCTTCCAAAATATTGGGATTACCGGCATAAGCTAATGTGTCCGGCCTTTTAAATTTTTTTTTTTTTTTTTTCCTGAGACGGAATTTTGCCCTATCTCCAGGCTGGAGTGCAGTGGCACGATCTCAGCTCACTGCAACCTCTGCCTCCCAGGTTCAAGTGATTTGCCTGTCTTTTTTTTTTTTTTTTTTTTTTTTTTTTTGAGACGGAGTCTCGCTCTGTCGCCCGGGCTGGAGTGCAGTGGCCGGATCTTAGCTCACTGCAAGCTCCGCCTCCCGGGTTCACGCCATTCTCCTGCCTCAGCCTCCCAAGTAGCTGGGACTACAGGCGCCCGCCACCTCGCCCAGCTAGTTTTTTTTTGTATTTTTTAGTAGAGACGGGGTTTCACCGTGTTAGCCAGGATAGTCTCGATCTCCTGACCTCGTGATCCACCCGTCTTGGCCTCCCAAAGTGCTGGGATTACAGGTTTGAGCCACCGCGCCCGGCCTGATTTGCCTGTCTTAACCTCCCAAGTAGCTGGGACACCTGGCATGCGCCACCACGCCCAGCTAATTTTTGTATTTTTAGTAGAGACGGGGTTTCACTATATTGGCCAGGATGGTCTGCATCTCTTGACCCTGTGATCCGCCTGCCTTGGCACCCAAAGTGCTCGGATTTATAGGCGTGAACTGCCATGCCCGGCTAAAACATTTTTTATTATTTATTTATTTATTTATTTATTTATTTATTTATTTTTTGAGATGGACTCTTGCCGTATCGCCCAGGCTGGAGTGCAGTGGCCCATCTCCACTTACTGCAAGCTCCGCCTCCCGGGTTCCCACCATTCTCCTGCCTCAGCCTCTCGATTAGCTGGGACTACAGGTGCCTGCCACCACACCTGGCTAATTTTTTTTTGTATTTTTAGTAGAGACAGGGTTTTACCATGTTAGCTAGGATGGTCTCGATCTGCTGACCTTGTGATCTGCCTGCCTCGGCCTCCCAAAGTGCTGGGATTACAGGCGTGAGCCACCGTGCCCGGCCAAAACATTTTTTAAAGAGATAGGGCTTTGCTCTGTCACCCAGGTAGGAGTACACTGGCGCCATCACAACTCACTGCAGCCTTGAACTCCTGGTCTCAAGTGATCCTCCCACCTTAGCCTCCTCTTTGTAGCTGGCACTACAGGTGTGCACCACTGCACCTGGCTTTCAGAAGTTCTTGAGACTATAACAGACTAGGAAAAATGGATTCAGTGTCATGATTAGGGAGGAAAATAAATTCTTTAAGTAGGTAGTTTTATTTTTCTCTCCAGATACTTCATGCTTGTATCTGTCTGTCTGTCTGTCTGTCTATGGCTAGTCAAGTGAAACAGTGGGAATGGAGAAGGACCAAAGCAACCCGTAACTGATTGTGGTCAGTCAGTCGTAAACACCACTGCACTCGGACCAGCTCAGTTTGTTTGAGCAAATTGGTATTACTCTGGTTACCATCTTGTGATATTCTTGTGTTTTTCATAAGTTTCAAAACAGAGCTCATGTTGAGCCAGTGTTCTGTGTATGCGACTAAAACAGGCGTCCTGGCTCTTCAGCCTTCAAGTCTCCCGATGGGTGTGGACCCACAAAATCTAAGACAGATCTCAATTAATTTAGAATGTTTATTTTGCCAGGGTTGAGGACGCATGCCCATGACACATCCTCAGGTACTCCTGATGACATGTGGCCAAGGTGATCGGGGCACAGCTTGATTTTATGCATTTTAGGGAGACATGCGACATCAGTCAATATATGAAAGAAGTACATTGGTTCATTCTGGAAAGGTGGGACAACGCCAAGCAAAGGTAGGAAGACATGAAGCAGGGAGGGGCTTCCAGGTCACAGATAGGTGAGAGACAAAGGGTTGCATTTTGTTTGTTTTTGTTTTTGAGACGGGGTCTTGCTCTGTTGCTCAGCTGGAGTGCGGTGGCGCAATCTCAGATCAATGCAACCTCTGCCTCCTGGTTTCAAGCGATTCTCCTGCCTCAGTCTTCTGAGTGGCTAGGACTACAGGTGCATGCCACCTCATCCGGCTAGTTTTTTGTATTTTTAGTAGACAAGGGGTTTCACTGTGTTAGCCAGGATGGTCTCGATCTCCTGACCTCGTGATCCGCCCCCCCTTGGCCTCCCAAAATGCTGGGATTACAGGCGTGAGCCACCGCGCCCAGCCTTCTTGGTTGATTAATATTTATTTCTTTTTTTTTTGAGATGGAGTCTCGCTCTGTCACCCAGGCTGGAGTGCAGTGGCCGGATCTCAGCTCACTGCAAGCTCCGCCTCCCGGGTTTACGCCATTCTCCTGCCTCAGCCTCCCTAGTAGCTGAGACTACAGGCGCCTGCCACCTCGCCTGGCTAGTTTTTTGTATTTTTTAGTAGAGACGGGGTTTCACTGTTTAGCCAGAATGGTCTCGGTCTCCTGACCTCGTAATCCGCCCGTCTCGGCCTCCCAAAGTGCTGGGATTACAGGCTTGAGCCACCGCGCCCGGCCAATATTTATTTCTTTACTTTTATTGTCTTTTGAGATAGGGTCTCATTCTGTCACTTACAGTTGCATAAAATGGAAATGCTCTGGACTACAATAAATTTCTGTGTTCCTTTTTTTTTTTATTAAAGATTTACTAATTTTTGTATTTTTAGTAGAGATGGGATTTCGCCATGTTTCCCAGGTTGGTCTTCAACTCCTGAGCTCAAGTGATCCACCTACCTTGGCCTCCCAAAGTGCTGGGATGACAGGCATGAGCTACCTCGCTCAGCCCCTCTGCTGTTGTCCCTTCTCTGGGATCAGTGGCCCAAAGTCCAAGGGAGGCTTTTGCTCTGCCTACCTTCCCCCCTTTCTCCTACCTGGTGGGCATTCTCAGCTAGGCCTGGCCAGCTGGCATCTTAATTTCCTGAAGGATTTTCTCTTTGCTGAATGATCGATCCCCTTGCTTTGCTGGCCGTGTCCTGCCTACTGTTTCTTAGGTCAGTGATGCGTCTTCCTCACAAAGATGTTCAAAATACACAGATTTTTTTTATCCCTTATGGGAAGAAAGACTTCTGAAAATGCTGTGTGATGAATCCGGGAATGTTAGTTCTGGAGACCAGCCATGCTGGGGGATCAGGAAGGCGTCCCTGCCATCCCTGCTGGTTCAGCTGGAGCTGTGCGTGCAGCAGGAAGTGAGGAGGTGAGAACAGGTGCTGGCACAGGCCCGCCTAGCTGCCCTTGTCCCATCCTCTTCCTCCTCCAGCCGTCCTCCAGAACACAGGATGGTCAGCTGGGACCATTTTTCTTTTCTTTTCTTTTTTTTTTTGAGACGGAGTCTCACTCCGTCACCCAGGCTGGAGAGTGCAGTGGTGCGATCTCGGCTCACCACAACCTCCAGCTCCCAGGTTCAAGTGATTCTCCTGCATCTGCCTCCTGAGTAGCTGGGATGACAGGCGCCTGCCACCATGTCCAGCTAATTTTTTTTGTATTTTTATTAGAGGTGGGGTTTCACCATGTTGGTCAGGCTGGTCTTTATCTTCTGACCTCAGGTAATCTACCCGCCTCAGCCTCCCAGAGTGCTGGGATTATAGGCCACTGTAGCCACCGTGCCCGGCCCTATTTTTCTTTTTCTTTTTTTTTTTTTTTTGAGACGGAGTCTCGCTCTGTCGCCCAGGCTGGAGTGCAGTGGCCGGATCTCAGCTCACTGCAAGCTCCGCCTCCCGGGTTCCCGCCATTCTCCTGCCTCAGCCTCCCGAGTAGCTGGGACAACAGGCGCCTGCCACCACGCCCGTCTAGTTTTTTGTATTTTTTAGTAGAGACGGGGTTTCACTGTGTTCGCCAGGATGGTCTCGATCTCCTGACCTCGTGATCCGCCCGTCTCGGCCTCCCAAAGTGCTGGGATTACAGGCTTGAGCCACCGCGCCCGGCCCCTATTTTTCTTTAAGCCTGTTCTGATCACTCAGTAACCTGGTATTCCCAGTCACTCAGTGGCCTGATGTTCCTGATCCCTAAGTCATGTGTAGCCGTGATTAGACAAACGCATGCTCTAGGAGTGCACAGCAGGGGACGCGAGGTCTTCCCGTCACTGTTAGCACGCTGGCCTATTCTCACGGGGGGTGAGTTTTCCCCCCCTGTGTCACTCTCCAGTAAGTCCTGCTGATTCATTCGAAGGCCCACCTGTAGACGAGTGATGAGAATTAATTATTTGAAATATCCTGTAATGGTAATAAAATAATTGCTATGCCGGGTACTCCGTTGTTGCCTCCCTAAATTGATTTCACACACACAAGCCCTAATGTGCACAGAGACTGGCCTGGAGTCGGTGCCAGCTGCCCCTCTGGCTGGAGCCCTCTGCTCCATGCTGCTCCTTTCTTGGCCATGCAGCAAACACATATTTGTGTTCCCACACCAGGCACCCTTCCTTCTATGACATAGTAACAGTGTCTGAGTGACTGATCCTTTTGATCTGTCTCCCTAGAGAAGGAATTCCACAACTCTTGAACTATGGAGTTCTCTAATCATGCTGGGTTTTTTTGTTTTTGATTTTGTTTTTGAGACGGGGTCTCGCTCTGTCGCCCAGGCTGGAGTGCAGTGACTGCAGTGGTGCGATTTCAGCTCACTGCAGGCTCCGCCTCCCAGTTTCACACCATTCTCCTGCCTCAGCCTCCCGAATAGCTGGGACTACAGGCGCCGCCACCGTGCCCGGCTAAGTTTTTGTATTTTTAGTAGAGACGGGGTTTCACCATGTTAGCCAGGATGGTCTCCATCTCCTGACCTCCTGATCCACCCACTTCAGCCTCCCAAAGTGCTGGAATTATAGGCGTGAGCCACCACGCCTGGCCTCATGCTGCTTTCTAAGAACGGGGTCTCACTGTGTTGCCCAGGCCTGAGTGCAGTGGCTGTTTACAGGCTCCATCACAGGCACTGCAGCCTCCAGCTCCTGGGCAGTCCTCCCGCCTCAGCTTCCCGAGTAGGTGGGACTCCTGGCCCATGCCACTGCACCCAGCTTATGATGCTGGTTTTTGAAATGGGGTTACTATTCCCACGGTGAGTGTCTTGGGGGAGTTTGGGGATGGTAGTTGGAGTTATAAATTCAACGGAGGTCTTTCCTTTCATTCTGGAGGGTTATTAGAACCCTCGTGAAGGGGGTTGCTATTTCAGGAGGAGCTGCTGTGGCCAACCAGGAGTGCGCTAGGTCACATTTCTGGTTTTCCTCCTGCTCAGCTGGGCTGCTGCTTCTGGTGTCTGGATGCTTCCACAGTTCTCTACTTCTGAAGTGGCAGTCCAGGGCGGTCAGGCAGGGGTGAATCGCTTTTCTGTGTCACACTGCTTTTTTTCTGACATAGTGGCAGTGTCTGCTGAGTCGTCCCAAAGCACGGAGTTTTGTATCTTCGTGGGCAGGAGCTGGAGTCCACCCTGTTGCTTTAGTGGGTGGCCTTTGAACGAGAAAGAGAGCCGGTCTTACTTGTTGGGCGTAATTCTCCTGAGAATCAGAACAGGCTCCATGCTAGAGCGGTTATCTCTGCAAATGTTTCTTCCTCTCTTCTTCCATCACTCTCAGCCCTTCTTTTTTTTTTTTCCCACTTGTCTGCAAAGTTTTATTTCATTCCAACATTGGGTGGGTTGGTTTACTTTACTAAAATCCAAGAAAAACAAGGCTGAGGTTTTTGCTGTTGGAAATGAAAAGCCCTTTCATGAAAACGTCCATCCCGGTCAGCATGGCTTATTCTGTCTGGTGAGGAGAGAAGAAGCCTTGAAGACATTTCCTCTTGGTGATTTAATTTTTAAGAACCCCCTTCAGGAAGCCTGCCCTGTGATGCGTTTTAAGAGAAACACCAGTTAGTGAGGTTTCATCAGCGCTGAGGAACACTTGGCTCTCTCTTGCCGACTAAGAAATACCAAGCAGGAGGAGTCTTGGCATTTGGAACAGGTAAATCAAGAACCTGCTCTCGTTGGTTTGCGAGTGCCTTTAAAGCGAAAGCAAGAAACTTAGAAGAAAAACATCACAGATCATGCACACTTAAAATGAAAACGTGCAAAAGAAATAAATAAAAATAATAAAAACATGCAAATAAAGGAGAAAATAAAAACCCCATTCAGCACTGTGAATCTTTTCAGCCTTCTAGCTTTTAAATTTTTCTTTGTATAGGACAGTTAAACAAAACCAGAGTCATAATTGACCATTTTAACCCAGTTTAAGTCAACATATTGTTACCACCTCTTGACATCAGTGCATCTGCTTCTGCAGCACGATCTTTGGTGGTAGTGGTGGTGGTTGTTGAGAGGGAGTCTCGCTCTTTCGCCCAGGCTGGAGTACATTGGCGCGATCTCGGCTCACTGCAACCTCCGTCTCCCGGGTTCAAGCGATTCTCCTGTCTCAGCATCCCGAGTAGCTGGGACTACAGGTGTCCCCCCACCACGCGTGGCTAATTTTTGTACTTTTAGTAGAGACGGGGTTTCACCGTGTTAGCCAGGATGATCTCGATCTCCTGACCTCGTGATCCACCCGCCTCAGCCTCCCAAAGTGCTGGGATTAGAGGCGTGAGCCACCGCGCCCGGCCCTGCAGCATGATCTTAATGGCTCATAGCTTTTCTGCTGTGTAAATGAATATGCTACAATTTGAGTACTTCTCTGTCTTTGGTATTTTAGGTTTTAACTTTTTTACCATTATAAGCTTTCTTGTAGCTGAATCTTGCTGCACAATTTATTATTTTTTTAGGTTAAAGTCTTAAAAATGGAATTGCTGGGGGAATGAATATGTAGGTTTTAAAGCATTTAAGAAAATGTTTTCCGTCACCAAATTGTCCTCCAGAAAAGTATTGCCAATCTGACACAGGAAGAATGGCATATCAGCGGAGTTTTAGTTTGTATTTCCTGGAGTGTATTTGAGCTGATGTTCCTCTGTGTGTTAATAAAGAAATATTTTTGTGCATGTGTGTGTCTGTGTTGTGGTGTAGGTGTTCTCCAGCCTGAGGCGCCTGTTTCTCAACCTGCGCGTGGAGGTCGGCCGAGGCAGCCTCTGAAGTCCGTGGAGCCCTGGACAGTGCCCAGAGTTTCTGTAGGGTTTCTTTCTTTGTGGTATTATCCTTTCTTACAAGTTTCAGATATAGGCCATCAGTCTGCGTCATTCAGCAAGGAATAAAGAACATGGAAATGCCTACTTTTCACTACCTTTGTTCTGATGTAACATTCTCCTTGTAAAGGGCAGAGGGTAGTAGGCTAAGGCAGACAGCAGCAGGACGGTGCTGAGAGCGGCTCTGAAGAGTCTCCATTTTGTGCTGACTTAAAAGTTTTCTGTACTGTTGGATGATCTCTTGATAATTAAAAAAGAAATTATGATAGTCATAGCTGTTCAACCAGATCTGCAGTTACTTTATTCAGCAAGGTCTCAGGCTCCTAATTTTAGAACTCCTAGAATTTTGTAGTCCTCTCAAGATCGGGTTCTGGCCGGGTGCCATGGCTTACGCCTATAATCCCAGCACTCTGGGAGGCTGAGGCAGGTGGCTTACTTGAGGTCAGGAGTTCGAGACCAGCCTGGGCAACATAGCGAGACCCTGTCTCTATTGAAAAAGATTGGGTTCAGGCCGGACGCGGTGGCTCATGCATGTAATCCAAGCACTTTGGGAGGCTGGGGCGGGTGGATCACTTGAGGTCAGGAGTTTGAGACCAGCCTGGCCAACATAGCGAGATTGTCTCTATTAAAAAAGATTGGGGCCTGGTGTGGTGGCTCACGCCTGTAATCCCAGCACTTTGGGAGGCTGAGGCAGGTGGATCATGAGGTCAGGAGATGGAGACCATCCTGGCTAACATGGTGAAACCCCGTCTGTACTAAAAATACAAAAAATTAGCCGGGCATGGTGGCAGCCTCCTGTAGTCCCAGCTAATCGGGAGGCTGAGGCAGGAGAAGGGCATGAACCCGGGAGGCGGAGCTTGCAATGAGCCAAGATCACGCCACTGCACTTAAGCCTGGGCGACAGAGTGAGACTTCCTCTCAAAAAAAAAAAAAAAGATTGGGTTCAGGCCGGGCACGGTGGCTCACACATGTAATCCAAGCACTTTGGGAGGCCAAGGCAGGCGGATCACTTGAGGTCAGGAGTTGGAGACCAGCCTGGCCAACATGATGAAACCCATCTCTACTAAAAATGCAAAAAAAAATCAGCCAGGCCTGGTGGCAAGCGCCTGTAGTCCCAGCTACTCGGGAGGCTGAGGCATGAGAATTGCTTGAATCTAGGAGGCGGAGGTTGCAGTGAGCTGAGATCTTGCCACTGTACTCCAGCCTGGGTGACAGAGCAAGACTCTGTCTCAAAAAAAAAAAAAAAAGATTGGGTTTTAGGTACTATGCCAGTATAGGAGCTCTTACTTTTAAATTTAAACCAAATTTCAAAAGAAAAAAATAGGTGTTCTATAATCTTCCCCTTGCCCACCCAAGGAGGTGACTCTGGTCTGGTGTTGTGGAATGAGAATCTGAGCCCGACAGCCTCAGTCCGGTGGCTGAATCTCAGGCCCGCAGAGACTGGGTTACTGTTGGTTCCTGTAGTGGCTCCACTGTGGAGAGAGCGATACTGCCAGAAAATCTGGGAGCCACAGAGTAGAATCTTCCTCCAGGCACTTGCCATTTCTCCCCATCTGTGCTCTCGGCGGGGGCTGCTTTGTGCCCACCTGGCCCAGGTGTAGGGACTCAACAAGAATGGGACAGACCTGGCTGCTCCCTGGGGGAGGCAGATGGGCAAGAGGACATTATGGCCTGAGCACCTAGAAGCCTGCAGGTACAGGTGTCCTCTGGATGCAGTCCTGTGGCTCAGGTGTAGGCCCCATGTGAGGTGGTGGGTAGGTGGGGCTGGGAAGTGTTCTAGACACAGAGACGAGGGTGCATCGTAGAATTTGGGGACGTTGGGTCCTATTTGGGGAATGGGAGCTTTGCATCCTGTCATCTTTGTTTCCCTAAAGATCACCCTGGGTGCTGGGCATGGGGGTGCTGGGCATGGGGGTGCATGTCTCAGCTACTCGGGAGGCTGACGTGGGACGATTACTGGAGCCCAAGAGTTTGAAGCTGCAGTGAGCCATGATCACTCCTGTGACTAACCACTGCACTCCAGCCTGGGCAGCATAGTGAAACCCCGTGTCTTTAAAATATAAAATAAAGATCATCCTGGCCTCTTTCTGACCCGTATCTGAAGTTGGTTGTCTACGCAAAGCAGAACAGTGGTACCCAGAGGCAGGGGCACTGAGGCTTATTTTATTTTAGGGAATGACTTTGCAGGTGGACTTTCCTTGGAAGCGGATATTTCCTTCAGAGGGACATAAAGAATGCCCCTTGCCAGGCTGTCTTCCAGGTGGCCCTTGGCACTGCCTGCAGACCGGGTGGGCACTGTGGCTGCAGAGCTCTGTGCACTGGCAGGGTCACATGGTCTCATCCTTCACGGTAGAAGTCTGTGGCGTCTGCTGCTCTAGGCCGGTGTCCAGATGTGTCTTATAGGGACATCTTGATATATTTTCCAAGCACACTTCAGTGTGAGGACTTATTTCCATATAGTCCTTTTTATTCATAGATCTCAAACTTTTTTTTTTTTTTTTTGAGACGCAGTCTCGCTCTGTCGCCCAGGCTGGGGTGCAGTGGTGTGATCTCAGCTCACTGTAACCTCCGCCTCCTAGTCCTGGTTCAAGCAATTCTCCTGCCTCAGCCTCCCGAGTAGCTTGGATTACAGGCACGTGCCACCATGCCCAGCTAATTTTTGTATTTTTAGTAGATTTGGGGTTTCACCGTGTTGGCCAGGCTGGTCTTGAACTCCTGACCTCATGATCTGCCTGCCTTGGCCTCCCAAAGTGCTGGGATTACAGGTGTGAGTGATCATGCCCAGCTTTAAAAACATTTTCTTAAGAGACGGGCTGGGTGTGGTGGCTCACAACTATAATCCCAACACTTTGAGAGGCTGAGGCAGGAGGATCACTTGAGGCCAGGAGTTCAAGACCAGCCTGAGCAATATAATGAGACTCTGTTTCTATAGAAAATATAAAAATTAGTCAGGTGTGATGGTATACCCCTGTAATTCCAGCTACTTGGGAGGCTGAGGCAGGAGGATCACTTGAGCCCAGGAATTTGAGGCTGCACTGAGCTATGATTGTGCCAGTGTCCTCTAGCCTGGGCAGTAGAGTAAGACCCTGTCTCCAAAAAGGAAAAAAGAGAGTCAGAGAGACAGATGGGGTCTCACTGTGTCACTCAGGCTGGAGTTCAGTGGCACGGTGGCAGCCCCCCGAGTAGCTGGCACTACAGGTGTGCACCACTGCATTTCTTATTGTAGAAACAATTTCTGGGCGCCTATTTACTGAGTACCTGCTGTAGGCATTTTGCTTAGCTCACATTACAGTGAGCAAGATGGACCACAATTTCAGCTTTTTCTCAAGCGTTTTAGATAACTGTATTTACAGCATTCCAAAGTATTGAATAACAAAATAGATATGTTCCTAGAGATTGTTTCATAGAATGAATTATTTTGCCCATGAATTCTGTTATATTTTCAGAAACATTATTCTAGAGAAAAGGAAATTTGCCACTTGAAGATTAGCCTCAGGAAAAAGTAAACACATTTATGACATCAAATGGAAGTTAACATGACTGATGTTCATGGAAGACTAAACTAGGCCAGGTTGGGTGGCTAACGCCTCTAGTCCCAGCTGCTTAGGAGGCTGAGGTGGGAGGACTGCTTGAGCCCAGGAGGTGGAGACGAGCCTGGGCAACATGGTGCAACCCTATCTCTACAAAAAAATTAAAAATTTAGCTGCACCTGATGCTGTGTACCTGTAGTCCCAGCTACTGGGGAGGCTGAGGCATGGGAGGATCGCTTTAGCTGGGCAGGTCAGGGCTGCAGTGGGTGGTGATTGCACCACTGCCATCCAGCCTGGGTGACAGAGGAGACCCTGTCTCAAAAAGAAAAAAGGCCGGCCGGGCGCGGTGGCTCAAGCCTGTAATCCCAGCACTTTGGGAGGCCGAGATGGGCGGATCACGAGGTCAGGAGATCGAGACCATGCTGGTTAACACGGTGAAACCCCGTCTCTACTAAAAAAAAATACAAAAAATTAGCCAGGCAAGGTGGCGGGCGCCTGTAGTCCCAGCTACTCGGGAGGCTGAGGCAGGAGAATGGCGTGAACCCGGGAGGCGGAGCTTGCAGTGAGCTGAGATCCGGCCACTGCACTCCAGCCTGGGTGACAGAGCGAGACTCCGTCTCAAAAAAAAAAAAAAAAAAAAAAAAAAAGGCCAAGCGCGGTGGTTCATGCCTGTAATCCTAGCGCTTTGGGAGGTGGAGGTGGTTGGATCACCTGAGGTCAGGAGTTTGAGACCAGCCTGGCCAACATGGTGAAACTGCGTGTCTACTGAAAATACAAAAAAAATTTGCTGGGCATGGTGGTGTCTGCCTGTAATCCCAGCCACTTGAGAGGCTGAGGCGGGAGAATCGCTTGTACCCAGGATGTGGAGGTTGCAATGAGCCATGGTCGTGCCATTGTACACCAGCCTAGGCGATAAGAGCGAAATTCTGTCTCAAAAAAACAAAAAAGACTAAGGGCCGGGCACGGTGGCTCACGCGTGTAATCCCAGCATTTGGGAGGCCGAGGCGGGTGGATCACGAGGTCAGGAGATCGAGACTATCCTGGCTAACACGGTGAAATCCCATCTCTACTAAAAATACAAAAAATTAGCCGGGCATGGTGGCAGGTGCCTGTAGTCCCAGCTACTTGGAAGGCTGAGACAGGAGAATGGCGTGAACCCGGGAGGCAGAGGTTGCAGTGAGCCGAGATTGCACCACTGCACTCCAGCCTGGGCAACAGCGCGAGACTCTTTCTCCAAAAAAAAAAAAAAAAAGACTAAAAACGTATAAATGATACCTGTCTCACTACAAAAACTCATTAAGAGAATCATGCTCAGACCGTTGTCTGGTTAATGTGAACGCATCTGAAAAAAGGGTGAGAACAAAGGGTTAAATTCAGCTTTCAGGTAGACTAATTTAAAACCACAGGCCAGGCTGGGCACAGTGAATTGTGAAAAATAACGACAATGTAAAATAGTAGAACAAAATTAAAAAAGGAAAAAGAAAAAAACTATAAAGAAGATTTGACATATGAAAAAGCGTATTGGCCAGGCATGGTGGCTCACACCTGTAATCCTAGCATTTTGGGAGGCCGAGGTGGGCAGATCACATGAGGTCAGGAGTTTGAGACCAGCCTGGCCAACATGGTGAAACCAGTCTCTACTAAAAATACAAAAATTAGCCGAATGTGGTGGCGGGCACCTGTAGTCCCAGCTGCTTGGGAGGCTGAGGCAGGAGAATCGCTTGAACCCTGGAGGCAGAGGTTGCAGTGAGTTGAGATTGCGCTGGCAATGAGGGAAACTTTGTCTCAAAAAAGTAGCCGGGAGTGGTGGCTCATGCCTGTAATCCCAGCGCTTTGGGAGGCCGAGGTGGGCAGATGACGTGAGGTCAGGAGTTTGAGACCAGCCTGGCCAACATGGTGAAACCAATCTCTACTAAAAATACAAAAATTAGCCGAATGTGGTGGCGGGCACCTGTAGTCCCAGCTACTTGGGAGGCTGAGGCAGGAGAATCGCTTGAACCCTGGAGGCAGAGGTTGCAGTGAGTTGAGATTGCGCTGGCAATGAGGGAAACTTTGTCTCAGAAAAGTAGCCGGGAGTGGTGGCTCATGCCTGTAATCCCA
Organism: Macaca nemestrina; assembly: GCF_043159975.1. NCBI lineage: Eukaryota > Metazoa > Chordata > Mammalia > Primates > Cercopithecidae > Macaca > Macaca nemestrina. The sequence goes on from NC_092142.1 coordinate 865,211, forward strand.
GCGCTTTGGGAGGCCGAGGTGGGCAGATCACCTGTGGTTAGGAGTTTGAGGCCAGCCTGATCAACATGGAGAAACCCTGTCTACTAAAAATACAAAACCAGCTGGGTGTGGTGGCGCATGCCTATAATCCCAGTTACTCGGGAGGCTGAAGCAGGAGAATTGCTTGAACCCGAGAGGCGGAGGTTGCGGTGAGCCGAGATCACGCCACTGCACTCCAGCCTGGGCAACAAGAATGAAACGCTGTCTCAAAGAAAAAAATCAATAACATACATAAATAAATAAACAAACAAACAACAGGATGGAAATTATACCTCAAATTTAAAAAGTAAGATGGCTATGGTAGGCCAAATAATGGCTGCCAAAGACGACCAGGTCCTGCTCTGTCCGCTCAGACTACCACACTCTACCAAAGTCCTCGTCACAGTGCGCTCTGGCCCTCTTGCCCCTGCAGCCTCACTTCCTGCTGCCGGCCCCCTGCTCATTCTGCTTCTGACACTCCACAGGCACACATCCTCCTCCAGGCCTGTGCAGTAGCTGTTCCCTCTGTCTGGAACACGCAGTCCTGTACATCTCCGCTCAGTGTCTTACAGGACTGTCACCAGGCAGGACAGAGTTCAGGCTCGTTCAGGTGCTCAGCAGAATTCAGCTCCTTGAGGCTGTAGAACTGAGGACCCTGTTTTCTGGTTGGTTGTTGGCCAGAAGTGGCTCTTAGGTCCTGGAGAACCCTCAGGTTCACCACGTGGTCCTCCCAGGTATGGCAGCTTAATTCTTTGAGACCAGCAGGCTGCTACAGTGGTGTCTTAAGTTAACATAATCAAAACCAGGCATGGCGGCTCACACCTGTAGTCCCAGCTACTCAGGAGGCTGAGGTGGGAGGATCGCTTGAGCCTAGTATCTTGAGGCTGCAATGAGCTGTGTTTACCACACCACTGCACTCCAGCCTGGGTGACAGGGAGACTCTGTCTCAAAAAGAAAAAAAAAGTTTTAGGCCAGGTGCAGTGGCTCACAGCTATAATCACAGCACTTTGGGAGGCTGAGTTGGGTGGATCACTTGAGGTCAGGAGTTTGAGACCTGCCTGGCCAACATTGTGAAACCCTATCTCTACTAAAAATACAAAATTAGCCGTACGTGGTGGCGGGCGTAAGTAATCCTAGCTGTTGGCGTAGACTGAGGCAGGAGAATTGTTTGAACCCGGGAGGCAGAGGTTGCAGTGAGCCAAGATCGTGCCACTGCACTCTAGCCTGGGCGACAGAGTGAGACTGCATCTCAAAAAAAAATTTTGTTTTAAGGATTAAGTGAGCCTCATCACAGTGACTGTCCCACCATATGCACAGACCTTGCCAACACTGAAGAGAGGGAGTCTTAGAATTCTGCCTGCTGCCATGGTCTAGTCCTGGCACACCTTCCTTGACAACATGGAAGCCAGGTCACTACCCAGGCCACCAACAAGGAAGTTCACCATTTGACCTCCTGAACGTGCAGAACAAACCTTTTTTCTCTTTCTTGAGACAGGGTCTTACTCTCGCCTAGGCTGGAATGCAGTGGCACAATCTTGGTTTACTGCAACCTCTGCCTCCCAGGCTCAAGCGATCCTCCTGTGTCACCCTCCTAAGTAGCTGGGACCACAAAATATGCACCACCATGCCCAGCTCTGGCTAATTTTTTGTATTTTTGGCAGATATTTTTGTATTTTTGTTTCACTGTGTTGCCCAGGCCAGTTTCAGACTCCTGACCTCAAGTGATCCCCTGGTGTCCAAAAGTGCTGGGATGAGGCGTGAGCCGCCATGCCCAACCAAGTATTGGATAACTTTTTAATTTACTTTTCTTCCTCCTTTACTTCCGCTCAGGGGTCTAGGTCTGAGCCAGGACTTGAGGGTGTCCCCATGGGGGCTGGTGTTACCCAGGACACTGTAGCGGCTAGCAGGGCTTGGCTGGGCTGGCGAGTGAGGGCCCCACTTCTCTGTTGCGTACAGGGGAGGGACCGAGGATCTGAGTGGCATCTGTAGGTCAGAGGGCATGCTGACCTTGAAAGCAAGGCAGGAACGGAGTTCTATGAGCTGAGGAGTCCCAGCTGACTGGCATTCTAGAGAAGAGCCATAAAGGGAGCGTATTCATTAGCCCCAGGGAGAGAGTCCCCCCAGGAGCTGCTCACCTTCCCCTTGCCTGGGGCACACACCTGCTTCTCCAGGGACCAGACCTGAAGTGCAGGAAGGAGCCTTCTGCTTCCCGCAGCGCTGCGCCTGCCATCATTCAATGTGTGGATTCTTTGGTTGCTTTCATCAATTCTGTTTTATTTCCTCAGCGTGTTTGCTGAAAGCTTGAATGTATTCCCTTGGCTGTTTTCCAAGTATTCTCATGTGCATTTTAAGAGTCTCCTGTCTTTAAAATAATGTGGAGACAGCTCTGAATATACTAAAACCATTGAATTGTACCCTTCAAATGGGTGATTTTGTGGTATGTGAATTTTATTTCAATAAAGCTGTTAACAGAAATAGTACGGAGTCCGTACTGCTGTGTTTTCTGGAGCACCCGGAGTCCCCTCTGTCCCTGGCCATCCCTCCCTCCCCCCGCCTCACCCCTGCACCTCACCCTCCCCACCCTTCCCGTACCAGGGAGCTTCTCAAACACAGAGTGGGGTGTTGAGATTATTGGAGGGCTGCAGCCTATTGGAATCCCGACGAAGGTGGAAAGGTGTCAGGGAGGGGTGCCCGTGGTGTGGAGGAGCCCCACATTCTCGTCCCTGGCCTGTCACGAAGAAGGAGACCATCAGAGTGATTAGAAGGACTTAGGCCGGGCGCAGTGGCTCATGCCTGTAATCCCAGCACTTTGGCAGGCTGAGGCGGGTGGATTACCTGAGGTCAGGAGTTCAAGACCAGCCTGGCCAACATGGAGAAACCCTGTCTCTACTAAAAATACAAAAAATTAGCCAGGCATGGTGCTGTGTGCTTGTAAATCCCAGCTACTTGGGAGGCTGAGGCAGGAGAATTGTTTGAACCTAGGAGGTGGAGGTTGCAGTGACCCGAGATCACACCACTGCACTCCAGTCTGGGCGACAGAGCAAGACTCTGTCTCAAAAACAAACAAATGAAAAAAACAAAAAAAAAAGGCTGGGCTCAGTGACTCATGCCTGTAATCCCTGCACTGTGGGAGGCTGAGGCGGTGGATCGCTTGAGGTCAGGAGTTCGAGACCAGCCTGGCTAACATAGTGAAACCCCATCTTTACTAAAAATACAAAAATTAGCGGGGCATGGTGGCAGGCATCTGTAATCCCAGCTACTTGGGAGGCTGGTGAAGGAGAATCACTTGAACCCTGGGAGGCAGAGGCTGCAGTTAGCTGAGATCGCGCCACTGCACCGCAGCCTGGGCGACAAGAGTGAAACTCCGTCTCAAAAAAACAAAAAGGAAACAAACAAAAAATCAGCTGGGCGTAGTAGTGGGGGCCTCTAGTCCCAGCTACTTGAGAGGCTGAGGCAGGAGAATCGCTTGAACCTGGGTGGCTGAGATTGCAGTGAGCCAAGATCACGCCACTGCTCTCCAGCTTGGGTGATAGAGTGAGACTCCATTTCAGAAAAGAAAACAAAGAAAAAGCCACAAAGAAGGACTTAGAGCTGGGTGCTAAGCAGGCCTCCTCCTGCTGTTAGGTGGACATGTCTATTTCTTTTTTTTTTTGAGACGGAGTCTTGCTCTGTCGTTGAGTCTGGAGTGCAGTGGCACGACCTCGGCTCACTGCAAGCTCTGCCTTCCCCGTTCACACCATTCTCCTGCTTCAGCCTCCCGAGTAGCTGGGACTACAGGCGCCCGCCACCACGCCTGGCTAACTTTTTGTATTTTTAGTAGAGACGGGGTTTCACTGTGTTAGCCAGGATGGTCTCAATTGGCCTACAAAAGTGCTGGGATTACAGGCGTGAGCCACCGCGCCCGGCCTATTTCTTTATTTTGTTTATTTTATTTTATTTATTTCTTTTTTTGAGACGGAGTCTAACTCTGTTGCCCAGGCTGGAATGCAGTAGTGTGATCTCGGCTCACTGCAACCTCCGCCTCCCTTGTCCAAGTGATTCTCCTGCCTCAGCTTCCTGAGTAGCTGGGATTTCAGGCACACATCACTATGCCCGGCTAATTTTTGTATTTTTAGTAGAGATGGGGTTTCATCAAGTTGGTCAGGATGATCTTGAACTCCTGAGCTCGTGATCTGCCTGCTTTGGCCTCGTAAAGTGTTGGGATTACAGGCATGAGCCACCGCGGCTGGCCTCTTTTTTTTTTATTTTTATTTTTTATTTTTGAGATGAAGTCTCGCTCTGTTGCCTAGGTTGGAGTGCAGTGAGCGATCTCAGCTCACCACAACCTCCGCCTCCCGGGTTCAAGTGATTCTTGTACCTCAGCCTCCCAAGTAGCAGGGACTACAGGCGCCCGCCACCATGCCTGGCTAAAGTTTTGTATTTTTAGTACAGATGGGGTTTCACCATGTTAGCCTGGCTGGTCTCGATCTCCTGACTCTGTGATCCGCCCACCTCGGCCTCCTGAAGTGTTGGGATTACAGGAGTGAGCCACCGTGCGCGGCCTGGCCACATCTATTTCTGATGGATGAAAGTGGATTCCTGAATATGTGGTATGACTCTCTGGGCACATACGGAGTAACCTTTTCCATGTCAGACCAGCACAATGCTTTTATTCTAGACTTTTCTCCTCTAAACCAGGGAAAGCAAGTCGGTTCCTCAGTTCCTCGTCATGGGTAATCAGAACAGATCTCTGATTTAGGAAGCCTTTTTTTTTTTTTTTTTTTTTTGAGACAGAGTTTTGCTCTTGTTGCCTAGGCTGGAGTGCAGTGGTGTGATCTTGGCTCATTGCAACTTCCGCCTTCTGGGTTCAAGTGATTCTTCTGCCTCAGCCTTCCGAGTAGCTGGGATTACAGGCGCCTGCCACCAGGTCCAGCTAATTTTGTTTTTTGTTTTTTTTTTTTTTGAGATGGAGCCTTGCTCTGTCGCCCAGGCTGGAGTGCAGTGGTGAGATCTCGGCTCACTGCAAGCTCCGCCTCCTGGGTTCATGCCATTCTCCTGCCTCAGCCTCCCGAGTAGCTGGAACTACAGGCACCTGCCACCACGCCTGGCTAATTTTTTGTATTTTTAGTAGAGACGGGGTTTTACCATGTAAGCCAGGATGGTCTCGATCTCCTGACCTTGTGATCCGCCTGCCTTGGCCTCCCAAAGTGCTGGGGTTACAGGCGTGAGCCAGCCCGCCTGGCCCAAGGAAGCTATTTTTGTACTTCACACAGAGAAACTGAGCTGCCACTGAGCACATTCAGAGTAGGAAAACTCATGTGATTTAACCTACCTGTCTTTCTTCCAAATTTCAGTTTAGAGGTATACACACCATAGCTTTTAAGTTGCCAAGAAAAGAGACATGGATTTACTCAGATGCGTTCATTTTCCCAGCAGGACCTCATCATTCCAGGTGGTTGAGGCATCCAGTAGGCGGGTCTTTGTTCCTTGCTCGCACACCCGATTAAAAGCAAAGACCTCCCCTCATCTAGGGCAGACTCTGAGCAGGGTCTTTAAGCATCAGTTGCCAGGCATAACCCCCCATAAAGTTACTTGCTATAGTAGTTGGTGCAAAACTGACTAAATGGGAATTGAAAACTCTCTAGCCAGGTGCCGTGGCTCATCCCTGTAGTTCCAGCTACTCTGGAGGTCAGTTGGGAGGATTGCTGGAGTCCAGGAGTTTCAGACCAGCCTGAGCAACATAGTGAGAGCCCCTCCCTACAAACAATACAAAAATTAGCTGGGTGTGGTGGCATGCACCTCTAGTCCCAGCTACTCAGGAGGTTGAGGTGAGAGGATTGGCTGAGTCTAGGTGTTCACATCTAGCCTGGAAAACATATTGTAGACCTCATCTCTCATACTGTAGACCTCCTCAAAACCAAAACGAAAAAAGCGCAAAAACAAAAACCAACAAAACCCCACAAAACCAACCCTCAAAACACCCCTGTCTCTGGAACTCTTTGTCCAGGTCCCTGAGCCTAACGTGATTTGCAACAGAAGCCAACCTTCCTGCAGGTTTAGGAAATGTCACATACAGGCTCTTTCTCATTCAAGCTTTCTTGGCCGGGTGTAGAGGCTCACGCCTGCAATCCCAGCACTTTGGGAGGCTGAGGCGGTAGGCAGATCACCTGAGGTCAGGAGTTCAAGACCAGCTTGGCTAACATGGCGAAACCCCATCTCTACTAAAAGTACAAAAGTTAGCAAGGCATGGTGGTGCATGCCTGTAATCTCAGCTACTTTCAAGGCTGAGGCACGAGAATCGCTTGAACCCGGGAGGTGGAGGCTGCAGTGAGCTGAGATCGCGCTGATGCACTCCGGCCTGGGTGACAGAGTGAGACTCCATCTCAAAAAAAAAAAAAAAAAAAAAAGAAATAGGCTTTCTTTCTTTTTTCTTTCTTTTTTCTTGACCACATGCACCAGATTGAAGAATAAGCTTTCTTGTCTGTTCTCTATACAGTGATATGTAAAAATCACCACTCAGATCAAAGAATTGAGAACCACGCAGTGGGGGTGCGGTGGCTCACAACTGTAATCCCAGCACTTTGGGAGGCCGAGGCTGGTGGATCACCTGAGGTCAGGAGTTCGATACCAGTTCTGCCCAGGTGGAATGCAGTGGCGCAATCATGGCTCACTGTAGCCTCAACCTCCCAGGCTTAGGCAATCCTCCCACCTCAGCCTTCCAAGTAGCTGGAACTTTTTGGTATTTTTTGTAGAGATGAGGTTTCACCATGTTGCCCAGGCTAGTCTCGAACTCTTGGGCTCAAGTGATCCACCCGCCTTGGTATCCGAAAGTGCTGGAAATCCAGGTGTGAGCCACCACGCCTGGCCTTAGTTTGGTTTAGGCTTTATAGTAAGTGCATCTCTAAAATATTTTATTGAACATCTTTTCATTTGTGTTTTTTTTTTTTTTTTTTTTTGAGAGAGAGTCTCGCGCTGTCGCCCGGGCTGGAGTGCAGTGGCAGGATCTCAGCTCACTGCAAGCTCCGCCTCCTGGGTTTGCACCATTCTCCTGCCTCAGCCTCCCGAGTAGCTGGGACTACAGGCGCCCGCCACCTCGCCCGGCTATTTTTTTGTATTTTTTAGTAGAGACGGGGTTTCACCATGTTAGCCAGGATGGTCTCGGTCTCCTGACCTTGTGATCCGCCCGTCTCGGCCTCCCAAAGTGCTGGGATTACAGGCTTGAGCCACCGCGCCTGGCACATCTTTTCATTTCTAAGAGTACTTCAGTTATCTCTGTTAAAATGAACCAACCAGAAAGATTCCCACTTCAGTGCAGGACAACAGGTATTAGTATCAAGAATTAAGTCTGGGCACGGTGGCTCGCGCCTGCAACCCCAGCACTTTGGGAGGCCAAGGTGGGTGCATCACCTGAGATCAGGAGTTCAAGACCAATCTGGCCAACATGGTGAAACCCCGTCTCTAAGGTGGGCTGAGTGGCTCACCTGTAATTCCAGCACTTTGGGAGGCCGAGGTGGGTGGATCACTTGAAGTCAGGAGTTCGAGACCAGCCTGGGCAACATGGCAAAACCTTGTCTCTACCTAAAATACAAAAATTAGCCAACTATGGCGGCACACGCAGCTATTCCGGAGGCTGAGGTAGGAAAATCGGTTGAACCTGGGAGGCAGAGGTTGTAGTGAGTTGAGATTATGTCACTGCACCCTAGTCTGAGTGACAGAGTGAGACCCTGTCTCAAAAAAAAAAAAAGAGAAAAAGAAAAACAAGGCTGGGTGCAGTGGCTCATGCCTGTAATCCCAGCACTTTGGGAGGCTGAGGTGGGCAGATCACCTGAGGTCGGGAGTTCGAGACCAGCCTGCCTAGCATAGCGAAACGCTGTCTCTACTAAAAATACAAAAAAAATTAGTTGACTTTGGTGGAAGGTAGCTGTAATCGCAGCTACTTGGGAGGCTGAGGCAGGAGAATCATCTGAACCAGAAGGTGGAGGCTGTAGTGAGCTGAGATCGCACGACTGCACTCCATCCTGGGCGAGACTCTATCTCAACAACAAACAAACAAAAACAACAGAAAAGAAAAGTCAAAACAAAAAAGCAAGCACTTGTTGGGAACAGCAGGGAAAACCCTTTGTGTATATATATATGTTTAGCTGCTTGGCGTTTGCTTTTAGAAAGAAGCGTCCGTGCCGTCGGCAGGTGAACCACAGGCTTCAGTGCTGTTGGGAGATACTGCATAGCCAGGCTTTCAGAGCCGCCTCTCTCCCTGCCCACGCTGGCCCACGTACTGATCTAGTGTGACGTTTACAAATAGCTAAGGGAGCGCCTCGGAACATTTTGCTTATTATTGCCATGGTTTCTGATAAGATAAGCTTTGTTGAAAACATTCAAGTATGATAGTAACAACAGGATGTAGAAAGGTGGTGTTTCTCCTTTGAAAGGTGCTTTGATGTGAAGCCATAACACAGTGTGTTATTCGAGAATCCTGGGAGGAGTCTCTGGGATCCTAGTTGACTGTGGTGGGAGAACTCGTTCTGCTTTCCTTTCTTTCAGATCAGTGGATCATGTTTCTATATCCATAGCAGGAACAATGCCGTTTGTCAGTAAGTTTTTCATACTGCAGTCACCCTGGAGCCAGTGACTGAGTGGATTCTGCCTCTGGTGTTTCTGTAACTTACTGTCCGTCTGCTGGAGCGGTGCTGGCTGGCTTTGGCCATTCTGGTTTGTGTCTCTTGGCTCAGTTTTCTGCCACTACTGGATTTTGCAGGGAAGGGTAGACTGTCTTATTTTTCACAGTTTCACCTTTTTTTTTTTTTCGAAGCCTCTGAATTGAGTATTTTGGGCTTGGAGAATTAGAACTATCCCCAAATCATCAGTTACATGAAGCTCGTCTGTTCTACAAATTATAAAGAAAATACAATTAAAATGGAGTTTTAAAAATGTATACTTTGATTCACTCTTATTCATTCTAACATGGTAACACGTAAAGGGGCCTATTGTAGTTAATGATTTGTTTAAAAAATGTTTGGTGAATGTTTCAGAATGAACAACTTGGTACTTTGTGTTCAATTAGTAACCTCAGTGTTGAAATCCTTAGGAATCTTCAGGACAGATTGGCCAGTCTGGACTCTGGATTAGGTAACTCTCAGGTACCCAGCAAGACTCTCACATTCTTAGGAAGGAGGACTTTTGTGAGATAAGTGGGTAGACGTTTTATAAACTCCGGTTGTCTCCGGGAAGTTGGCTGATGATGGACTTCCGAGCCCAGAGTCGCACTGGCACACGGGGCCCTAGGATTGAGGCGATGGCCCCAGCCTCTTCCATTGTGGAGGGGAAGTGGAAACTCAGTCTCTGGCTCAGGAATTCCGCACTGTGGGGTCCGTTAGCTGGGGCTGGCCCTGTTTGAGCCTGACTTTATGGGGTATGTTGGCCGACAGTGGCAAGAGGGCCAGCCGCAGGGGTCCTGGCCTGCATGCTTCGGGCTTTCTGGATTGCCTCCTGGGCGCATCCCATGCGATGGCCTTGCTGACCACATGCTGCACCCCCTATCCTTGTCCTGAAACAGAGCAGCTGTGTCCTGGCGTCTCCAGCGGGGTTGCCCTTGAGGGTTCCGTGCTTGCTGCTTGTTGGCAGCCGGGGCATCTGGACTTCACTGCAGGGCCTAGGGTTTTGTCAGTTAATGGATGTGGCTGCAGCCAGGGCTCTTGCCAGCCTGTTGCCTCTCCCTGTCCCTGAGCATTTTCACAGCCCAGCCCCCCACCCAAGAGGGGCTTCCTTCAGGAGTCTGCTCCCTCTGTGGCTGAATGCTGCCTCCTTTTTCCTTTCTCCCTGGCCCACACTTCTTTCTTCTTTGCTCTCTTTTTCCTCTTTTGCTGTTCTTGAAGTTTTCATTATGGAAGAGTTCAAACCCATATGAAAGTGGAGAGTAGTGAAACGGTGCACTGGTACTCAGCCCCAGTCGCAGCAACGTGCAGGCATGCCTCTGGTGACATCTGTGCCTCACCCCAGATTCTTGAGGTATTTCTAAGTTTTTCAGTACATGTGTCTAAAAAGCAGTGCTCTTTGAAAAATTATGAAAATATAACCACACCTGCAAAAACGAACAGTTCCTTAATATCATCAAATATTTATCAATGTTCAAACCTCTTTTTTTTGAGACAGAGTTTCACTGTTTTTGCCCAGGCTGGAGTGCAGTGGCATGATCTCTCTCAGCTCACAACAACATCCGCCTCCCAGGTTTGAGCAATTCTCCTGCCTCAGCCTCCCGAGTAACTGGGGTTACAGGTGCCCGCCACCACGCCCAGCTAATTTTATATTTTTAGTAGAGACGGGGTTTCTCCATGTTGGTCAGGCTGGTCTCGAACTCCTGACCTCAGGTGATCCGCCTGCTTCAGCCTCCCAAAGTGCTGGGATTATAGGCATGAACCACCACACCCAGCCTCAAACTTTTTTTTTTTTTTTTTTTTTTTTTGAGACAGACTCTCACTATGTAGCCCAGGCTGGAGTGCAGTGGCGTAATCTTGGCTCACTGCAAGCTCCGCCTCCCAGGTTCAAGCAATTCTCCAGCCTCAGCCTCCCGAGTAGCTGGGATTACAGGCGAGTGCCACCACATCTGGTTAATTTTTGTTTTTTTAGTAGAGATGGGGTTTTGCCATGTTGGCCGGGCTGGTCTGGAACCCCTGACCTTCGGTGACCCGCCCATCCCAGCCTCCCAAAGTGCTGGGAATACAGGCGTGAGCCACAAGGCACCCAGCCACATTATGGTTTTAATTTGCATTTCTTTGAGGACTAATTGAGCATTTTTTCATGTGTTTATCAACCATTCATACATATTTTCTGATGAAATTTCTATTTAAGTATTTTGCTCACTTAAAAAAAATTCAGTTGTCTTTTTTTTTTTTTTTTTTTGAGACAGAGTCTCATTCAGTCACCTGGGCTGGAGTGCAATGGCACAGTCTCCGCTCACTGCAACTTCTGCCTCCTGGGTTTAAGCAATTCTCCTGTCTCAGCCTCCTGAGTAGCTGGGATTACAGGCATGCACCACCACGCCTGGCTGATTTTGTGTTTTTAGTAGACATGGGGTTTCTCCACTTCGGTCAGGATGGTCTCGAACTCCCGACCTCAGGTGATCCACTCACCTTGGCCTTCCACAGTGCTGGGATTACAGGCGTGAGCCACCGCGCCCGGCCTGAGTTGTCTTCTTAATTGTAAGATTTCCTTATATATTCTGGACATAAGTCATTTAACAGATATATGATTTGCAAATACTTTCTCCCAGTGTCATTTTTTTGCTTTTATTGTTATTTTTTGAGCATAAAAGTTTTAAATTTTTATTTTTTATTTTTTAAGTTTTGGGGTGCATGTGTAGGATGTACAGGTTTGTTACATAGGCAAACATGTGCCATGGTGGTTTGCTGTACCTGTCAGCCCGTCACCTGGGTATTAAGCCCAGGTATTTTTCCTAATGCTCTCCCCGCTTCCAACCCATCCCCTGAATTTTCTTTTTTTTTTTATTGAGACGGAGTCTCACTCTGTTGCCCAGGCTGGAGTGCAGTGGCCAGATCTCAGCTCACTGCAAGCTCCGCCTCCTGGGTTTACGCCATTCTCCTGCCTCAGCCTCCTGAGTAGCTGGGACTACAGGCACCCGCTACCTTGCCCGGCTAGTTTTTGTGTATTTTTCAGTAGAGACGGGGTTTCACGGGGTTAGCCAGGATGGTCTCAATCTCCTGACCTCGTGATCCACCCTTCTCGGTCTCCCAAAGTGCTGGGATTACAGGCTTGAGCCACCGCGCTCGGCCTGAAATTTTTTTAAATTTTTGTGAAATCCAGTTTACACTTGGCAGAATAAACCTGCATTCTTTCTGAAGAGTTTCATTTTATGTTATATCTGTGTGTGAGTTAACCTACTTAGCGTTTATGATTTTTGATATCTAGGGTCTCTTTTCCTCAGTTATTTTCTGCCAAGGACTCTGCAGAGCCAGGAAGGCATTTCTGAATGGGCGGTGTGTGCTTATCTATGTTATCTTTTTTTTTTTTTTGGAGACGGAGTCTCACTCTGTCGCCCAGGCTGGAGTGCAGTGGTGCAATCTCAGCTCACTGCAAGCTCCGCCTCCCGGGTTCACGCCATTCTCCTACCTCAGCCTCCCGAATAGCTGGGACTACAGGCGCCTGCCACCACGCCCGGCTAATTTTTTGTATTTTTAGTAGAGATGGGGTTTCACCGTGTTCGCCAGGATGGTCTCGATCTCCTGACCTCGTGATCCACCCGCCTCGGCTTCCCAAAGTGCTGGGATTACAGGCATGAGCTACGGCGCCCGGCCGCTTATCTATGTTATCTATGTAACATATCTATGTTCGCCTGCTGGATCCTTGCCAGAACAATATCTAAAACTTCAGAACTGATCTCCCCACATAAGACCCTGGCTGCTTTCAGTGGCCAGGGTCCCACTCCCGTGGTTCATCACACCAGGTGCTGCTGGTAGCCCATTTACAGGGTGCTGCCTGTCCTGTGGCTGTGGCCGTCCGCAGTGGCCTGTGAAGGCTGTGCTGCCTCTTGTATGTGCGGAGTCAGACGTTGTCGCTGTCAGCACCACCACGTTGGCGGCTTCTGTGCTTTTGGTGAAAAAGCCAAGCACGTGATACAACCTAATCCTGATTCCCTAAAGTGGCCCCCAGCCTTCCTGGCACCAGGGATTGGTTTCATAGAAGACACTTTTCCACAGACGGGTCTGGGGTCAGGGTGGTGTCAGGATGAAACTGTTCAGGTCATCAGGCGTTAGATTCTCATAAGGAGCGCACAGCCTGGACCCCTCGCATGCGGAGCCCACGGGAGGCTTTGCACTCCTGTGAGACCCTGATACCCTGCCCCTGCTGATCTGACAGGAGGGGAGCTCAGGCGGTAGTGCTCCCTCACCTCCTGCTGTGCCTCCCCGTTCCCAGCAGGCCATAGACCAGATCTGTCCCAGTCCGAGGTCCAGGGTTGGGGACCCCTGCTGTAAAGGCTTAGGGTAACCTGGTCTCATTTGGCAATTACAGGTGAAGGACTTAACTAAGTACTTGGATCCCAGTGGGCTCGGCGTGATCAGCTTTGAAGACTTCTACCAAGGGATCACAGCCATCAGAAACGGAGGTCAGTCGTCCCCGCCATGAGCTCCCACCTCCTCTCCCCTTCCTCAGCCATCCTCTCAGCCACCTGCATGTCACTGGGCTCCTCGTGCCGACTCTGTCATTGTTCCTTCTCCATGAAGCCCCCAACATACCCCAGGTTTCCAGGTGGTCTCCTTCCTTTCTTGTTACTTTCTCCTCACACACCCTGTCTTCCAGAATTGGCTGAGTCAACTACTTTTCCATAATGCTAGAAAGCAATTGCCCCTTTCCTCAAAGATTTCATGATGGAAATTTGAGAATTTTCAAAGTACTGAAGGAATGATTCCATGGCCACCCACGTGGGTGTTCACCACCGTGCTCTGCAGGCAGCACTTTGTTGCACTCTCTCCACGTCTCTGTCCATCTCGTCTGTCCCCCAGACCCTCTCGAACGGGATGTGTTTGCAGTCAGCATGCTTCCACGCACACCGCCCTGAACACTGCAGCCCATACCACCATCGTTCCCTAGAGCTCAGTGTTTGTTTCCAGTCTTCCTTTGAGTAAAAATTTACCTGTAGTGAAATGTACAGCTCACGCCTGCTCCTCTGTGAGCTCCGACAGAGTCCCGTGCCTGGCAGTGCGGAGCCTGTCACACGCATCACTGTCCCCATGTGGGTCCCGCATACCCCTTGCCCTCAGGCAGTGCCTTCCCTCCTGCTGGCACCGTTGCTGATTTCTGTCACCGTGGATTAGTTTTGCCTATCTCTCTCTCTTTTTTTTTTTGAGACTGAGTTTCACTCTCATTGCCCAGGCTTGAGTGCAATGGCCCGATTTCAGCTCACTGCACCCTCCACCTCCCGGGTTCAAGCAGTTCTCCTGCCTGAGCCTCCCGAGTAGCTGGGATTATAGGCACCCGCCACCATGCTCGGCTAATTTTTGTATTTTTAGTAGAGACGGGGTTTCACCATGTTGGCGGGGCTGGTCTTGAACTCCTGACGTCAGGTGATCCACTCGCTTCAGCTTCCCAAAGCTGAGGTGCTGGGATTACAGGCGTGAACCACCATGCCTGGCCAGTTTCACCTGCCTTGAGGGTCGTGTGCTCTCACCTGGCTTCTTTCTCCAGCACGACCCCTTCCCCAGCACGATCCCTTCCCCAGCACGATGCCTCTGAGATTCATCTGTGTGGTTTGCATGTTTCAGACTCTGTGCTGTCCATTGTGGGGGCAGCGTCCATTGTGTGCTTGTTCCGTATTTCATTTCTTCATTCTCCTGGTGATGGGCATGTTTGTGTACAAGTCTTTGTGTAGACGCGTGTCGTCAAGTCATTGGGGCCTGTATCTAGGAGTGGGTCATGTGCTGGGATAAAGTCAGTTCTTCACAGTGGCCGTGCCGTTTCACACTCTCACCAGTCCCTATGCACTGTCCATCTTACGTCAAGTTCTGAAGCTCTGAACAGGCCTTCTTATTTCTCATGTTTGGCCAGGCGGTGTAGGGGTGACAGTGGCGGGCCCTTCCCTCCTTCCTGCACGTGCAGGGTAAGTCAGACCTTGGCTGGGTCCTGCAGAGTTGACAGGTGCAGTCAGGTTGATGGATGCCCTTGGGCCTCGACCTCAGGTCTTGTCTGTCTCCTCCACAAAATTATTGCCTGACAGTGTCTCTAAGGTACTGGGTTTTATCAGATGCCAAGTCCTTTGATGGCTCTGGGGAATGTGCTGTGTGTTGTTCCCTGTTTTTTTTTTTTTTTTTTTTTTTTTTTCTTTTTGAGACGGAGTTTTGCTCTTGTTGCCCAGGCTGGAGTGCAGTGGCACGATTTCATATCACTGCAACCTCCGCCTTCCAGGTTCAAGCAATTCTCCTGCCTCAGCCTCCTGAGTAGCTGGTGGGATTACAGGTATGCACCACTGTGCCTGGCTAATTTTGTATTTTTAGTAGAGACGGGGTTTCAACATGTTGGTCAGGCTGGTCTCAAACTCGTGACCTCAGGTGATTCGCCCACCTTGGCCTCCCAAGTTGCTGGAATTACAGGCATGAGCTACCATGCCCAGTCTGTTCTCCATTTGTTACTCTGTATTCCACTGTCTGTTCTTTCACCCATGAATGTATTGTGGGACCATCATGGCCTCTGCGCTGGGCTTGGCCCAGGGCCTTTGTGGTGAACCAGCACCAGAGCAAGGCCAGTGGGTGGCGGCAGGAGGACAAATGGGTGAGGTGCTGCCGCTGTCAGTGTAGCAGGCCGGGGGTGAGATGGGAACTAGGCAGGCAGCCTTCTCTGAGGAGGGGTTGAGGGGAGAAAGGACACCCTGACAACCAGGTAAAGACCACCTGGCCCAGGTGAGGAAGCAGTCCTTAGGTGGGGCGAGGATGGAGAGAGACTGCAGGCCCTGGAGGCTGAGAGGAGGGTGCAGGCAAGCTCTGGGTCAAGGGGCCTGCAGAGCAATGGGCAGAGCAGGTAGCCACAGATCCTCAGGAGGCAGCATTGGCAGGAGAAGGGGGAGGAAGAGGACAGTCAGGAGGCCTTAGAGTCTGCAGGCTGAGCACCAGCAGGTTGAGGCTGATGGGGCCGTGTCTCAGTCTAACTGATAGGCTGCAACCCTTAAGTAACGTCTTGAGGATAGATGTATACTTGATAAATTTATTTAACCTTTGTCCTTCTGCACAAAGCTTTCAGTAGCAGCTTTGTGAGAATTTTGGCTCTCGCATCCTGTGCCTTGAGGCTTGCTGCATGGTGTGCTGCAGGTCCTCCCTCCAGGCCTTCTGGAAAGTCTGGTTCTCCTCAGGTTACTCATGACATGGCAGTCCTGCCCATGACCCTCGGGATGAGTTTGTCCTCTAACTGATTCACTGGTTAGCTCAGGGGAGATTCTAGGTGTAAACTTTTTCATCTTAGTTTGAAAAATCCATTATGGGCCAGGCACAGTGGCTCATTCCTGTAATGCCAGCACTTTGGGAGGCTGAGGTGAGAGGATCAGTAGATCCCAGGAGGGTAAGACCAGCCTGGGCAACATAGCGAGACCTTGGCTGTGCAAAAAAAATAAAAAAAGGAGCTGAGATTGTGGCGCATGCTGTGGGCCCAGCTACCTGGGAGGTTGAGGCGGGAGCATCCCTTGACCCCAGGAGGTGGAGGCTGCAGTGAGCTGTGTTTGTGCCACTGCACTCCATGCACTCCAGCCTGGGTGACAGACCCTGTCTCAAAAAACAAAACAAAACAAAGCAAAACAAAAAACTTGCCATTAATTCCAAATCGAATTTTGTGTGTAATAGAGAATGCGCTCTTCATGACACTGATGCTTTGGTATTTGTTGGGCTGGCTGGGTGGTTTTTATGCATGGGGTGGTATGCCCGAGAGGATGCTTCTTTTCTTTTCTTTTCTTTTTTTTTCTTTTTTTTTTTGAGATGGAGTCTCGCTCTGTCGCCCAGGCTGGAATGCAGTGACCGGATCTCAGCTCACTGCAAGCTCCGCCTCCCGGGTTCACGCCATTCTCCTGCCTCAGCCTCCGGAGTAGCTGGGACTACAGGCGCCCGCCACCTCACCCGGCTAGTTTTTTGTATTTTTTAGTAGAGACGGGGTTTCACCGTGTTCGCCAGGATGGTCTCGATCTCCTGACCTCGTGATCCGCCCGTCTCAGCCTCCCAAAGTGCTGGGATTACAGGCTTGAGCCACCGCGCCCGGCCAGGATGCTTCTTTTCTAGCCATTGGTCCCCTGAGTTCATGGAGGTGCCAGCTGGAGGCTCACGTCTGCTTGGTCTCAGTCGCAGGGAGGAGAAAAGCCCCTCATGAAGCTGGTAGCTTTGTCATTTTTGTTTTGTATGGCTGTGTTTCATCTTCACTCTTAAGTCAAGGATTACTGGATGCAGGCTTCTAGGTTGATGGTGAGGGAGCCTGGGGACCCCCAGAACTTGCTGTTATCAGAGAGGCTTCAGTGTTTGGGGCTGAGATGGGGGTGCATGGAGGCCAAGCACAAGACCCCAGGCGGCAGTTACCACTTCCATGAAAAACAAGAAGTGGAATAAGAGAGCCTGTACTTCTTGGTCCAGTAACAAGCCATATTTTTTTTTTTTTTGAAACGGAGTCTTGCTCTGTCCCCCAGGCTGGAGTGCAGTGGCGCAGTCTCGGCTCACTGCAAGCTCTGCCTCCTGGGTTCACGCCGTTCTCCTGCCTCAGCCTCCCAAGTAGCTGGGACTACAGGCGCCCGCCACCACGGCCGGCTAATTTTTTTGTATTTTTAGTAGAGACGGGGTTTCACCATGTTAGCCAGGATGGTCTCGATCTCTGACCTCATGATCCGCCCACCTCGGCCTCCCAAAGTGCTGGGATTACAGGCTTGAGCCACCGCGCCTGGCCAACAAGCCATATTTTACATAGTCATAATAATTAAATTGAATATTGATGTAACCGAAGATGGTGATGTAACCATTTTGGAAGATTGGAGGATGGAAAATGGGGCAAGGTGCAGTGTGGCAGGGCATCTCATGGGGACTGTTTGGAAAATACAGAGGAAGTAGATGCGAGCTTAGAGGGGAGTGTCGGTGGCCTGTCGGTAGTCACAACCTGTCAGCACTGGCTCCTTTTTCTTTTGAGATGGAGTCTTGCTCTGTCATCCAGGCTAGAGTGCAGTGGCGTGATCTGGCTCACTGCAACTTCCGCCTCCAAGGTTCAAGCGATTCTCCTGCCTCAGCCTCCCAAGTAGCTGAGACCACAGGCTCGCGCCACTGCTCCCAGCTAATTTTTTGTGTTAGAGACGAGGTTTTGCCATGTTGACCAGGCTGGTCTCGAACTCCTGACCTCAGGTGATCCACCCACCTCGGCCTCCCAAAGTGCTGGGATTACAGACGTGAGCCACCGCGCCCGGCCTGCATTCATTTTCTAGTGACAGGCACGTGTATGAAATCACAGGAAACAGGACTGTAACTCTATGCATTTTGTATAAAACCAGAAATTATTTGTTGTGACTGCTGGTCTTGTTATAAATGTTACAACCCATTTCCTTGGTGCCACAAAGACTCAGAGTACTCAGGGCCCTCGCCAGTCACTGGGTGCTGGTCTTGGCTTGTCATAGGGTAAACTTGCTCTGCACAATGTGGCTGGCAGAGCGTGTTCCTGGGCCTGTAACTGAGGGCGGACTGCAGGCGATTTGGGCCAGAGATGTGTTCCCTCGGGGTCAGGGACACAGCCTGTCATGGAGAGTTAAGACGGCTTTTTGTAGGTTTGGGCAGGTGAGGTGCTCAGATCCCTCTGCAGAGTCAAGGCTGGGAACAGCAGTGGCCCTGGGTACCATGGTATGGGCAGGAGGGAGCCACCTGGGTCCATGATTCTGTCCTCAGGGTGAGGATTGGTTTGCTCCTGTGAACCATGGCTAACACGAAATGGGGCAAGCTCAGCTCTAGGGGTTCCTGGGAGGCCTTGGCTTGGAAGGTGCCCACTCTCAGCTCAGGAGTCAGGGTATCCTCCTGGCAGGCCCATGCCCTGGGGTGGGCTTTGCCCACTGAGCAGAATGAAGCCTCCAGCCTGGCTTGCTGCCCTTGGAGGAGCCTGATGCTCTGTCCGGGAAGCCTGGGGGCTGCCAGCTGTGGACTGTGGCTGCCTGTGGTTGCCAGCATCTTGGCTTAGTGACTGAAGGGGTGAGAGAGTGATGGCCCAAGGACAGCCTGTCTCCAGATGTTTCTTAGTGGTTGCCCAGCAACCTGACATGACAAGGTGGGGCCTTCTCCCAGACACCGTTCCCTTCTCTCCTTGCCTTCACCTGGGTCAATCCCACAACAGCTGGGTCACCCCTCTCTCCTTCCCAGCAGCTGACAGGTGGGCCTGGGGCGCTCCTGTGGCTGTCTACTTGAGAGGGCGGTGAACTAGACATCGTGAGCCAGCCAGGGCTCTCCTATCTCACTGCAGGAGAGCTTGAGCCAGGCTGGTGGAGGTGGCTGCAGCCGAGGGAGAGCACAGCTGGGACCTGTGAGGACCATGGACGGGGACAAATGGGGCAACGGTCCCATGAGTGCCGTCAAACCAGCCTGTTCCAGGCTCTGGGACGTAGCACGAAACAGAAGTGCAGAACCGCTGCCCTTGGGAGCTTTCCAGTGGGAGACAGACCACAAACAGGCGGGAACTAGGGAGGCAGAGGGGCGGGGAGGCCTCCCTGAGAACGTGCAGGATGGGAAGGCAGCATCCCACGAGGGCTGCACCTGGCACGTTTGGAGGCCACGGGTAGGCAGGGTCACAAGGAGGAGGTGAGAGGCAGGCCTCACAATTCTGTCTCCAGCCTCAGGCTCCTGAAGAGGCTGGTGGGACATCCCTGAGAGCTGGTGTGAGGGGTGGGACACCGAGCCGACTGCAGAGCTGACAGCAGAGTGGAGTGGGCGTCAGGGAGGAGGTTCTGGGGCCTCAGGGAGGAGGTGCTGGGGTGTCAGGGAGGAGGCCCTGGGCCATCAGGGAGGAGGTGCTGAGTTGTCAGGGAGGAGGTGTCGGGGGGTCAGGGAGGAGGTGCTGGGGTTTCAGGGAGGAGGTGCTGGGGGGTCAGGGAGGAGGTGCTGGGGGGTCAGGGAGGAGGTGCTGGGGCGTCAGGGAGGAGGTGCTGGGGCATCAGGGAGGAGGTGCTGGGGTTTCAAGGAGGAGGTCCTGGGCCTTCTGGGAGGAGGTGCTGGGGCGTCAGGGAGGAGGTGCTGGGGCATCAGGGAGGAGGTCCTGGGCCTTCTTGGAGGAGGTGCTGGGGCGTCAGGGAGGTGGTGCTGGGGTTTCAAGGAGGAGGTGCTGGGGGGTCAGGGAGGAGGTGCTGGGGCGTCAGGGAGGAGGTCCTGGGCCGTCTGGGAGGGGGTCCTGGGCCTTCTGGGAGGGGGTGCTGGGCCGTCTGGGAGGAGGTGCTGGGGCGTCAGGGAGGAGGTGCCACCATGGCATTGGACACATGGCCTCTGGGGCTGCGGGCTCTGCTTTGCTGTTGTGTAATTTGATGTCATGATTTACGTTCCATTAGGAAGGAGAGTGAGAGTAGAATAAAATGAAATCGAATGGAATTATTTCATAGCACTTAGAAGAAAGAAAAATGTGATCACCCAAACCGCACTTCAGCCGAGGTTCACTTCAGGTGTTGTTACCTCTGTTGTGGCTGCGGCAACCTGTGTTGTCTGTCAGCCCCGCTGCGTCAAGGAGTGGCCAGCAGGATGTGCTGGCCTAGTTTGCAGGGAAGCACAAGGAGGCTTTACCGTCACAGCCACAGGCCTTGTTTCAGGAATAGAATGAGATAGAGAGGGAATTGTTCCAAATAGGCCATTGCTGTGTCTCACACACCCCTCACACTCTAGAAGAATAAGAGAAACGCACACGAAAAATTCCCAGCTAATTGAAAATTGTTTTCGTTGTTATAGAGAAAACTGATATGAGGATGGTATTTAGGTCCTACCAAGAATATTAAAATGCCATCTGTGTTCATATCTTCGCTCTGCCCTCTGGGGCAAGACCCTCAGATTGTTTGCCCACTGTCAGAACCTGAGCTCTCATGCACTGTGTCCAAAACGCTTTGCTGTGTTTTGAAAGTTTTTAATTCTATGTTTCAGTGTTTGGAAGTGCAGGCAAGACTGTTAGCATTTTACTTTTTATTTTATTTTATTTTTTGAGACGGAGTCGCGCTCTGTCGCCCAGGCTGGAGTACAGTGGCGCAATCCCAACTGACTGCAAGCTCCACCTCCTGAGTTCACGCCATTCTCCTGCCTCAGCCTCCCAAGTAGCTGGGACTACAGGCGCCCGCCACCACACCCGGCTAATTTTTTGTATTTTTTAGTAGAGACGGGGTTTCACCATGTTAGCTGGGATGGTCTCCATCTCCTGACCTTGTGATCTGCCCGCCTCGGCCTCCCAAAGTACTGGGATTACAGGCATGAGCTACCGCGCCCGGCCAACTGTTAGCATTTTAAAATGTAATTTAATTTTTTAATTTTTAATTTATTATTATTATTATTATTATTTTGAGACAGTCTGTCTGTAGCCCAGGCTGGAGTGCAGTGGTGTGATCTTGGCTCACTGCAACCTCCACCTCCTGGATCCTGGTTCAAGCGATTCTCCTGCCTCAGCCTCCCAAGTAGCTGGGATTACAGGCACGTGCCACCATGCCCAGCTAATTTTTATATGTTTAGTAGAGACAGGGTTTCACCATGTTGGCCACTATGGTCTCGAACTCCTGACTTCGTGATCTGCCCACCGCAGCCTCCCAAAGTACTGGGATTACAGGCGTGAGCCACCGCACCTGCCTATTTTTTATTATTTTTATTTATTTTTTTTTTTGGAGACGGAGTCTCGCTCTGTCACCCAGGCTGGAGTGCCGTGGCCGGATCTCAGCTCACTGCAAGCTCCGCCTCCTGGGTCTACACCATTCTCCTGCCTCAGCCTCCCGAGTAGCTGGGACTACAGGCGCCCGCCACCTCGCCCGGCTAGTTTTTTGTATTTTTTAGTAGAGACGGGGTTTCACTGTGTTAGCCGGGATGGTCTCGATCTCCTGACCTCGTGATCCACCCTTCTCGGCCTCCCAAAGTGTTGGGATTACAGGCTTGAGCCACCGCGCCCGGCCATATTATTTTTAATTTATTATTTATGTGTGTATTTATGAGCCAGGGTCTCACTTTGTCACCCAGGCTGAGTGCAGTGGCGCGATTTCAGCTCACTGCAGCCTCCACCTCCCAGGCTCAAGTGATTCTTGTGCCTCAGCCTCCCGAGTAGCTGGAACTACAGGCACCCACCACACCTGGTTAATTGTTTTAGTGGAGACGGGGTTTCACTATGTTGGCCAGGCTGGTCTGGAACTCCTGATCTCAAGTGATCTGCCCGCCTCAGCCTCCCAAAGGGCTAGGATTATAGGCATTAGCCACCATGCCTTGCCTTATCTTTATTTTTTGTAGACACAGGATCTTTGCTGTATTGCCCAGGCCAGTCTTGAACTCCTGGACTTAAGCAGTCCTCTAGCATCAGTCTTCCAAAGTGCTGGGATTACAGGTGTGAGTCACCATGCCTGGTCTCCACTTTTATTTTTTCTTTGCAACAGGGTCTTGCTCTGTCACCCAGGCTGGAATGCAGTGGTGCAGTCTTGGCCAGCTGCATCCTCTGCCTGCCTGGCTCAAGCCTCCAGAGTAGCTGAGACTACAGGTGTGTGCCACCATGCCCAGCTAATTTTTTTCTTGTCTTTTTTTTTTTTTGAGACAGAGTCTTGCTCTGTCACCCAGGCTGGAGTGCAGAGTGGTGCGATTTCGGCTCCCTGAAACATCCAACTCCCAGGTTCAAGTGATTCTCCTGCCTCAGTCTCCCAATTAGCTGAGATTATAGGTGTTCACCACCATGCCCAGCTAATTTTTACTATTTTTAGTAGAGATGGGGTTTCACCATGTTGGTCAGGCTGGTCTTGAACTCCTGACCTCAAATGATCCTCCCACCTCAGCCTGCCAAAGTTCTGGGATTACCAGTGTGAGCCACTGCACCCGACCTAATTTTTGTATTTTTTGTGGAGATGGGATTTCACCATGTTGCCCAGGCTGGTCTCAATTGCCTGGGCTGAAGCAATCCACCTGCCTCAGCCTCCCAAAGTGCTGGGATTACAGGTATAAGCCACCATGCCTGGCCCCAACCTTCACTTTTAAAATAAGTGATTGACATTAGAATAGATTGTGTTAAAGATATTGAGTAAGTACTGCTATGTTGTAAGTAGCTGGTATATTTTAAGCAAGTAGTTGAATTAATAGTGAGACAGTGTGAGGACACCTAAGTGTCTTCTGTCACTCACAGGCCCTGGAAGGTGCTTTGACCTGTGAATATCACTGAGAGGCTGGAAGCCACTGCGTTTTCCTACAGGAGGAGACGCAGGTGCTGCGGGATGGGTTGTGTTTGCAAAGTGATGACTGTAGCTAACGTAAGAATTATAGCTTCTCACGAGAGGATAGCTTTTCCTTTAAAGTTTTTCTCATAAAACACTGATTATAGAAGATAAGCAAAAAAAAAAAAAAAAAAAGAAAGAAAAGAAAATGAAAATTGCGCGTGAGCCCAGCACCCAGGAAAAGATGTTTTCATATTATTTCATCATACCTACACCTTCTCATGTAAATGTTTTTAAAGGTTTAAATCTGACTGGTTTTGGGAGGCGGAGGCAGGTGGATCATGAGGTCAGGAGATCAAGACCATCCTGGCTAACACAGTGAAACCCCGTCTCTACTAAAAATACAAAAAATTAGCCGGGCTTGGCGGCGGGCGCCTGTGGTCCCAGCTACTGGGGAGGCCAAGGCAGGAGAATGGCGTGAACCCGGGAGGCGGAGCTTGCAGTGAGATTGTACCACTGCACTCCAGCCTGGGCGACAGAGCGAGACTCCGTCTCAAAAAAAAAAAAAAAAAAAAAAATCTGAGTGGTACCTAACATTTATTAAAGGCAATGAGCAGTTTTACAGAGCTCAACATCTTGCTCTCTCTCTTTTTTTTTTTTTTGCAGCGCTGTCTGCTTCTTTTAAGAAATAAAAAGTTTTCCTCCTACCTCCGCACCTCCTCCTCAGAATTCTCTCCAGAAGCCTTGTTCCCATGGGGAGTGCATCTCTGACCCGTCCACAAGGCTGTTTTCTCTCCCTGAATTTCTCACATTCACTCCCTTGCTTGTCTTGACCCCCGCAGGGTCCCCAACTCCCACACATCTGTCCCTGGGGGCCTCCTTCCCTGGGAGCCCTGAGGCCACCAGGGGTCCTGTCACTGGGTGGCTGTGGGTGACGTGCTGAGCACGAGGTCTTCTCCCTGCAGATCCCGATGGCCAGTGCTACGGTGGCGTCGCTTCTGCCCAAGACGAGGAGCCCCTGGCCTGCCCGGATGAGTTCGATGACTTCGTTACCTACGAGGCAAGTGGTTTTCACCCAGGAGCTTGGGGGAAGTCTGGCATCCACCTCTTCCTTTATGCCCTGCGGCTTGTGCCTCCTGCTCCCGGGCTGTCTTCTGTAGAAGCTGGCGTGAGGCCTCCTGCCCTGTGTGCACCGTGGGGATGTGTGGCTGTGACAGGAGGCCCACAGTTGTCTGTCCCACACGTCCTCTCAGCCTGGGCAGGCGTCCTCCCCCAGGGCCTGTCAGCCAGCAGAGGCGGGGTGGGCAGCGACGTCACGACCACCCGCTGCCGGGCTCCAGGCACAGGTGGAGCAGAGGGCTTGGGAGGATTCCTTTTGTCAACTTGCAGATGATTTTCTGTGTTTGGGGATGCCTGACTAACGCCTGCCCCTGCTTGGCTGTCCTCCACCCTGCTCCCAGATGCAGCCAGGGTTGTCACAGTGACGTGGTATCTCCTGTCACTGTGGGTCCCTTGTTCTCAACATAGCTGGGGAGAGGGTCTTCGAGCATAGTCGTGGTGGACAGAGTGTAACCGTGTCCACCGGTCTGGAGGGTGGGATTCCAGGAGAGCCATGTGGCTGCCGCAGAAAATGCATGAAGTTGAACCTGAGCCCTTGGGAACCGTGGGGAAGGTGGAGGTGGCAGCCGCCAGTCCTGGTCAGCCTGCTGCCGAGCAAGGGCACCAGAAGGGCTGAGCTGCCGGCCAGTGGGGCCTGAGCTTCTCAGGTCAGTCCTCTGTGCCCTGACTTCTCGAAAGCTGAGGCTGGCACCAGGTAGTTTTTGAGTTGCTTCTGGATGCCACTGGACAGTGGGAGCCATGGGATTGTACTCCGTTCCCTGCTCCAAGAAGCTGCCCCAGGGATTAGTCACCCTCAGGTGGGCAGCTTCCCTTCTGCCCACATAGACCCCAGGAGTGGTCCTCCCTTAGAGCGGAGTCCTGGTTATCAGCTGGGCTGCAGCTTCCGGGGCCAGGGTGCCCACTGTGGGTCCCACGTTTGGCTGTGCCTTTCTGCATACGAGGCAGCGGTGAGGTGCTGGCTGAGAGGGCGTGTAGTTGGAGTTGGGCCCTCTCGCATGGCTGCAGTGTGTGGAACATGCTGGGAGACCCCAAGACTGCAGACGGCAGCTCCTGGGCCTTGAGAAGGACCCGGCTTCTTCACGAGGAGACACCCAAGGTCCTGCAGGGTAACCCAGAGGCCTTGGTCTGCAGCATCCGGGGAACTGTGTTCCTGGGCGTTCATGTGCCTGGGCACTCTTTCTCACTTGTGTCTGTCTTTTTATCCCCCTCTCATGTTTGTTAGGGCATTGTTGATTTTTTATGTCCTATGTATGGTGCAGTGGCTGAAGAGTGGCCTCTCAAAAGATACATCCACCCAGAAGCTGTGGGTGTGACCTTATTTGGAAAAAGGGTCTTTGTAGATGTAGTTCATTAAGGATCTCAAGATGACATCATGCTGGTTTGGGCCCTAAATCTAGTGACAGGTATCCCTGGAAGACGAGAGACACACAGGGAGAAGGCAATAGGAAGATGGGGCAGAGACTGAGCCAGGGAACTCCGGGGGCTCCCAGAAGCCAGCAGAGGCAAGGATGCGTCCTCTCCGAGAGCCTTAGGCAGGAGCCAGCCCTGCTCACACCTTGGCTTTGGACTTCCAGCCTCCAGAACTGAGAAAGGATAAACTGGTGTTTCTTCAAGCCCCGTGGTCTGTGTTAGTTTGTTACGGCAGCCCTGGGCGTGGATACCTTGAGTTACATTACTCGAGGCACTGAAGGCACCAATGCATTTTGTCCTTAAAGGCCTGTGTGGTCTGAAGGGCGTGGCCGAGCCTCACGCTGGTCACTTCAGAAGGGTGGGAACCTGACGTGTCAGAGTGAATCTCATAGTTTTAGATCCTGATTTCTTTTTTAGAATGGAAGGGCAGGTCTAGCCCCATAGGGTCGGTGGTTTTTTCTAAAACAGCTCATGCCCTCAGTCTCTTGCCTCAGCACCTGGGTGGCTTGCCGCCCACAGGAAGAAAGTTTTTTTACTTAAAAAAAATGAATATACTTCATGTTTTAGAGCAATTTTAGGTTTACAGAAAATGGAACATAGTGTAGAGCATTCCGGGACCAAATACTGATACATTATTATTTGTTTTGTTTTGTTTGAGACAATCTGCTCTATTACCCAGGCTGGAGTGTAGTGGTATGATCTTGATCTTGGCTCACTGCAACCTCAGCCTCCTGTGCTCAAGTGTTCCTTCTTTCTCAGCCTCTCCAGTGGCTGGGACCACACCCAGTAACCACCACGCCTGGCTAATTTTTTGTATTTTTTTTTTGTAGAGATGGGGTTTCACCATGTTGCCTAGACTGGTCTCAAACTCCTGAGTTCAAGTGATCCACCCACCTTGGCCTCCTAAAGTGCTGGGATTACAGGCGTGAGCCACTGCACCCGGCCTGATACATTATTATTAACTGAAGTCCATAGTTTAGGGTTCACTCTTGGTGGTGTATATTCCGTGTTTTGACAAATGTAGAATGACAGGTCCAGCATTATAGTGTCACAGAGTCGTTTCGGTGCCAGCTCATCCCCCATACCAGCCCCCACAACCACCGATCCTCAGTGTCTCCACAGCTCTGCCTTTTCCAGAACGTCACGGAGCTAGAACCATCTGGCATGCAGCCTTTTCAGATGGGCTTCTTCCCCTTAGTCAATGTGCAGTTACAGTTCCTCCATGTCTTGCTTTGCTTTTTAAGGGTGGGATATAATTTTCCACAAAGTGGAATTCGATACTGTGAAACTTATGGAAAGACTGCTCTTTTAAAAAACAGCTTGTACATCACATCATCTTTAAAAAAAAAGTCTAATAAAGATATGAGTGGGGAGTATGTGTGTTCCATCCAGATACCCTATTCAGGGACCCTCCACTGGTGATCTTCAGGCAAATAAACCTTTAATTGATTGATATTCTGAATGGTTCCAGTCAGACCCATTTCTTTTTACTGGGAACTCGCACCGTGGTGGTCGACTGAAGTGTGCAGTTAGTCATGGCCGAGCTGGTGGGTCTGTGGCTCGCAGTGTCTTCCCAACGATCCTCTCGGCAGGCAGCTTGTAACGGAAAGTTGCTGCTGTGATGTCTGAGTAAGCGGGGGGAGTGGAAGGGGATGGACTGTGGTGCCGCTGAGTTCCTGGGCATGGTGATGTCTGAGGATCTGAGCAGGTGGAGCCCAGGGGGTGGTGCTGTTTGTCAGGGTTTCTGGAAGAGCGAAGGGAAAGTCAGGGAGTGTAAGGCACATCTCCCAGAATCGTCGGGCTGTGCTCTCTCCCATCCTCCCTCCTTCTCCCACTACCGGTGGTGTCTGGAGCAAAGAGCTGCCTTAGTGAAATGACGGGGAAATGTGTCTTTTGTACAAACCATTATCAGCTTAGGAAGCCAAAAACAAAAGCCACTCTGTTTTGAGCCCTGACTAACTAACTGTTTGTTAAACCAGCAAGGACACTTCCTGAACTTTGCCTCCCGCTGCCTGGGCAGCACCAGCAGGAGGGTTATTAGAGTGTGTCTGGGAGCAGGTTAAACTTTCTCCTAGGTGGTGGTGTGCCTCCTGGTGAGCACACAGGCTTTGCAGAAACCCCAGCATGACAAGCAAGTAGGAAGGTGACGTTGTTTGAGAAAAGCCAGTGACCCGGTTGGGACGGAGACACGATGGGGAGCCCAGAGCCCATCTCCAACAGCATGCGCTCCCTGGAAGCTGTGTACAGAGCCAGGCGCAGCCTGTGAGGCCACCCAGGCCAGCATCTGAGGGTAAGAGGAGGCAGTAGTGTGCACTGTGCCCAGTGTTCCTATTTCTGTGGTGGAGAAAGGCTCAGGGAAGAAGGAACTGTGACGGGGACAGTGTTGGCCCCACTCGAGTTATTGATGGCTCTGAAAGTTATTGATTTTCTCTACCCGCTGGTGATTTGGGTGGAGGACTTGTTAACTAGTGAATGTAACGTTTAGACATAGCGACGTTTTCTAACATGCACTTTGATTTTCAACTGAGTTCCTCTGAACATTGGTAATTTGTAAAAATGTTAAAAAGTTGGTAGCATAGACTCGATGGCTTCTGGGCAAGGCCAGGTCCTGGCTGGCTGGCAGATAAGATAAACTGCCGGGGCCGGTGTGAGCTGTTACTGCGTTTTATCCAGGAGGCTGGGAGTGAGCAGGCACCGTGCTCTGAGGTACGTTTTTGTCTCTGGAAAGGCAGGTGACGGCTGCCCTGGAAAACTCCATACAGGGAGGCCTTGAACCACAGAAATCAACCCGCAGGCCTCAATTTGGGAGTGAGCAGGTACGGGCGGCTCCTGTGAGCTGAGCTCTCCGGAACCCCCAGGGCATCCAGCCAGCCAGGGGCTCTGAGTGTCAATGGTGATGGCGTGGAAGTGGACGTCCGCAACCCCAGAGCAAATAAAGGGGTGGGTGTAGTGACCAAAGTCGCTGAGGAGTGGAACTGTTCATCTCTGTGGGATCTACAGTGCATGGAGCCACTCTGCAATAGCAGGGAGGCCCGGCTTACTTTATTTTTTGTTTTTTATTTTTTATTTATTTATTTATTTATTTATTTTTTTTATTTTTTTTTTTTTGAGACAGAGTCTCGCTCTGTCGCCCGGGCTGGAGTGCAGTGGCCGGATCTCAGCTCACTGCAAGCTCCGCCTCCCGGGTTCACGCCATTCTCCTGCCTCAGCCTCCCGAGTAGCTGGGACTACAGGCGCCCACCACCGCGCCCGGCTAATTTTTTGTATTTTTTAGTAGAGACGGGGTTTCACCGTGTTAGCCAGGATGGTCTCGATCTCCTGACCTCGTGATCCGCCCGTCTCGGCCTCCCAAAGTGCTGGGATTACAGGCTTGAGCCACCGCGCCCGGCCTATTTATTTATTTTTTTGGAGACGGAGTCTCGCTCTGTCGCCCAGGCTGGAGTGCAGTGGCGCGATCTCGGCTCACTGCAAGCTCCGTCTCCTGGGTTCACTCCATTCTCCTGCCTCAGCCTCCCGAGTAGCTGGGACTACAGGCGCCGCCACCTCTCCCGGCTAGTTTTTTGTATTTTTTAGTAGAGACGGGGTTTCACCGTGTTAGCCGGGATCGTCTCTCGATCTCCTGACCTCGTGATCCGCCCGTCTCGGCCTCCCAAAGTGCTGGGATTACAGGCTTGAGCCACCGCGCCCGGCCCTTGTTTTTTATTTTTATTTTTATTTTTTTTAATTTTTTTTTTTTGAGACAGAGTCTCGCTCTGTCGCCCAGGCTGGAGTGCAGTGGCGCAATCTCGGCTCACTGCAAGCTCCGCCTCCCGGGTTCACGCCATTCTCCTGCCTCAGCCTCCTGAGTAGCTGGGACTACAGGCGCCCGCCACCGCGCCCGGCTAATTTTTTGTATTTTTAGTAGAAACGGGGTTTCACCGTGGTCTCGATCTCCTGACCTTGTGATCCGCCCGCCTTGGCCTCCCAAAGTGCTGGGATTACAGGCGTGAGCCACCGCGCCCGGCCCGTTTTTTATTTTTTAAATTCTTTTTTGAGATGGAGTCTCACTCTGTCACCCAGGCTGGAATGCAGTGGTACGATCTTGGCTCACTGCAACCTCCACCTCTCAGGTTTAGGTGATTCCCGTGCCTCAGCCTCCTGAGTAGCTAGGATTACAGGCGCCTGCCACCACACCCAGCTAATTTTTGTATTTTTAGTAGAAACGGGGTTTCACCATGTTGACCAGACTGGTCTTGAACTCCTGGCCTCAAGTGATTCACCCACCTTGGCCTCCCAAAGTGTTGAGATTACAGACGTGAGCCACTGTGTCCGGCCCTCAGGCTTACTTTAGAAATGAGGAGGTGAAGGTGGGCCCAGAACGGAGTGTGTGAGTCCTAGGCTTGGCAGGGAGTCCGAGTTTGTGCAGCGTCTGCCTCGTTATTCCTGTGTCTGTGGAGAATTATTTCCGTTCCAAACCATCCTTTCTAAGCTCTAAGGAAGTACAGGTGCCTCTAAGGAGGCACTGGCTTTTCCTGCAGGGGCATCTTCCTCAGCTACAGGTCTGATAGGAACTCGGTGAAATAAGTAGGCCCCACTGCCCGACCTCCCTCCCTTCCTAGGAGGACAGACGCTCTGCTCAGGGCTCCATGAGCTGTTTGAGAGAAAGTGTGGGTTTGTTCTTAGAAACGTCAAGCTTCCTGTTGGGGACTCAGGGTCCACTCTGTCTAGGGAAGGGCATCGGGCATCCGTCAGAAGTACCAGTCCGTTGGCTTTTTAAAAGCTGGTCCAAGGTCACGTGCGGTGGCTCATGCCTGTAATCCCAGCACTTTGGGAGGCTGAGGCAAGACAATTGCTTGAACCCGGGAGGCAGAGTTTGCAGTGAGCTGAGATTGCACCACTGCATTCCAGCCTGGGTGACAGAGCAAGACTCTGTCTGAAAAAAAAAAAAAAAAAAAAAAAGAAATAAATTTTAAGCTGGGCATGGTGGCTCATGCCTGTAATCCCAGTACTTTGGGAGGCCAAGGTGGGCAGATCACGAAGTCAGGAGTTCGAGACCAGGTTGACCAACATGGTGAAACCCTGTCTCTACTAAAAATACAAAAATTAGCTGGATGTGGTGACTCCTGCCTGTAATCCCAGCTACTCAGGAGGCTGAGACAGAATCGCTTGAACCTGGGAGGTGGAGGTTGCAGTGAGCCGAAATTGCGCCACTGCACTGCACTCCAGCCTGGGTGACAGAGCAAGACTCCGTCTCAAAAAAAAAAAAAAAAATTAGGCGTTGTGGCAGGCGCCTGTAATCCCTGCTACTTGGGAGGCTGAGGCAGGCGAATCAATTGGACCTGGGAGGCAGAGGTTGCAGTGAGCCGGGATCATGCCACTGTACTCCAGCCTCGGCGACAAGAGCAAGCCTCTATCAAAAAAAAAAGAAAAAAGAAATTTTAGGCTACATACTGAACCACTGAACGTGATGTTGTAATAACCACACTTTTCAGAGTCGACGGCAGGTCTTCCTGGTGCCTCTGGGGTGAGTCTTTGTCACTGACAACTCTGGGGCAGTGTGGCCCCTGTGAGTGTGCAGTCCTGTTGGGGTAGCTGGCAGCTGCCCTCAAACCATCTCGGACCTGTGCGCTGGGCCTCGCATCCCGCCCGGTCATGCCTTCCCCACAGACCCAGCCTCTGACAGACATCCTGGGCCTGCCTGCTTTTCTGGCCACTCCCGCCTTTTCCTGCCTGGCGTCCTGCAGGCCCAGCACAGGCCAGCCCTGTCCTGAGTGGACCCTGGGCCCTGCCTTCCTGCAGGAGCCGGAGCTGCCTGGGGACGGTGAGTAACATGAGAGCTGGAGTCTCTTACAGTGCTCTCCTGGTTCTGGATTTTACAGGGGATGCTTTTGAGGAATGACTTAGTTTTTATGAATTACTTCCTTAGATCCTAGGGGAGATTGGATTTTCCCCTGGAAGTGTAAGTCCCATAATTGGACACCCAGAGTAAGTACACTCCACAGCACTCCCTGTTCCCTCATGGCTCTAGAAGCAGCTGGCAGGGATTTTCCACCCACCAGTGACACTTGCACCCTGTTTCTGTGCTTTGAAAAGCACCTTCCTGGGTTGTCTTTCTTGGTGCCACGAGGTGGCCACCTTGTGAGACGAGAATTTATAACCCCGTTTGCGGCAGGGCTCCAAGTGGTTGAGTCATGCGTCTGAGGTCACATGGCTTTTAATAAAGGGACCAAAGATGGAACTGGGGCCTCCTGCAAGCACGCCAGGCTCCTGGCAGCTCGGCCTAGCCCTTCATGTCTCTTCAGTGAGGCTCAGGTGGGTGCAACCTGGGGTGGGACCCTCTGGTAGCCCTTGCAGGTCTTAGCACACTTTGTCTACTTTTTTTTTTTTTTTTGAGACGGAGTCTCGCTCTGTTGCCAGGCTGGAGTGCAGTGGTATGATCTTGGCTCACTGAAACCTCTGCCTCCTGGGTTCAAACAATTCTGTCTCAGCCTCCTGAGTAGCTGGGACTACAGGCGCACACCACCACACCCAGCTAATTTTTGTATTTTCAGCAGAGACAGGGTTTTACCATATTGGCCAGGCTGGTCTCGAACTCCTGACCTTGTGATCCACCTGCTTTGGCCTCCCAAAGTGTTGGGATTATAGGCATTAACCACCGCACCCAGCCACTTTGTCTGCTTCTTACGATACTAGAACCAGAGTGCAAAGGGCATCTTTTTCTGCTGGGACTGCAGCTTTTCTGAGATCTTGTTTATTTGCAAATTGTTAACCTCAGAGTCTTCTGAGCATGAAATGTTGGCCACTTTTCCTAACCAGCAATTTCATTTTCATTAAGGTTGAAATTATAAATTGAAAATGTTGGCTGGGCACGGTGGGTCACGCCTGTAATCCCAGCACTTTGGGAGGCTGAGGTGGGCAGATCTCTCGAGGCCAGGAGTTCAAGACCAGCCTGGGCAACATAGCAAAACCTCATCTCTACAAAAAATACAAAAATTAGCTGGGCACAGTGGTGCATGCCTATAATCCCAGCTACTTGGGTGGCTGAGACACAAGAATCACTTGAACCTGGGAGGCAAAGGTTGCAGTGAGCTGAGATGGTGCCACTGCATTCCAGCCTGGGTGACAAAGTGAGATCCTATCTCAAAAAACAAAAACAATTAGAAAAAGAAAAAAATAAAATGTTCTGTTTAATAGTTCTTTAGTTTTATGTTCATTTGTACAATTCATAAATATTTACTATCTACCTATGCCTGGTCCTATGTTAGGTGCTAGACACTTAAGAGTAAAAACAAGTTGGGTGTGGTGGCTTATGCCTATAATCCCAGCACTTTGGGAGGCTAAGGCAGGCAGATAGATCACTTGAGTTCAGGAGTTTGGGACTAGCTTGAGCAATGTGGCAAAACCCCATCTCTACAAAAAATACAAAAATTAGCCGGGTGTGGTGGCTCGCACCTATAGTCCCAGCTACTCAGGAGGCTGAGGCAGGAGGATTGCTTGAGCCCAGGAGTTTGAAGCTGCTGTGAGCCGAGATTGCACTACTGCACTCCAGCCTGGGTGTCAGAGTGAGACTCTATCCCAGAAAACCAAAAACCAAGACACACAGCAGTAAAAACAATTGGTTGCGATGGCTCATGCCTGTCATCTGAGCAGCGTGGAGGATCACTTGAGGTGAGGAGTGGGAGACCAGCCTGGGCAACAGAGTGAGACCCTGATTCAAAATTAAACAAATAAACAAAGAACTGAGCCAGGTGTGGTGGCACCGATAATTCCCAGCTACCGCTAGATCCTGTCTATTTTATTAAAGTAAAAAGAAAAAAAATGACTCTGCCAGCCTCAGTAGCTCACACCTGTAGTCCTAGCACTTCGAGAGGCCAAGGCTGGTGGATCACTTGAGCACAGTTCAAGACCAGCCTGGAAAATATGGCAAAATGCCATCTCGACAGAATTTCAAAAAATTAGGCATGGTGGCTTCTGCCTGTGGTCCCAGCCACTCGGGCGGCTGAGGTGGGAGGATAGATTGAGCCCAGGAGACCAAGGCCGCAGACCAAGGCCGTGAGCTGAGGTTACACTGTTGCACTCCAGCCTGGGCCACACAGAGAGACACCATCTCAAACAACAATCAAAATTACTCAGAGTGCCTTGTTTTCTGCTTTCAGACATGTACCTACTTTTCATTTAAAAAAATGTTGAATTTGGCCGGGCACGGTGGCTCACGCCTGTAATCCCAGCACTTTGGGAGGCCGACGCAGGTGGATCACCTGAGGTCAGGAGTTCCAGACCAGCCTGGCCAACATGGTGAAACCCTATCTCTACTAAAAACCCAAAAATTAGCCAGGCGTGGTGGTGCACACCTGTAATCCCAGCTACTCAGGAGCCTGAGGCAGGAGAATCTTTTCAACCTGGGAGGTGTAGGTTGCAGTGAGTGGAGATTGTGCCACTGCACTCCCGCCTGGGCAATAAGAGTGAAACTCTGTCTCAAAAAAAAAAAAAAAAAAAAAAAAAAAAAAAAGATTTGTGTTTTACTCATTTTATTTTCATTTTTGAAATAGAGGCTCACTCTATCGCCCAGGCTGGAGCTTAATGGCGCAATCTCGGCTCACTGCAGCCCCTGCCTCCCAGGTTCAAGCCGTTCTGCTTCAGCCTCCTGAGTAGCTGGGATTACAGGCACGTGCCACCACACTTGGCTAATTACATTTTATTTATTTATTTATTTTTGAGACAGAGTCTCGCTCTGTCGCCCAGGCTGGAGTACAGTGACACAATCTAGGTTCACTGCAACCTCCACCTCCTGGGTTCAACCGATTCTCCTGCCTCAGCCTCATGAGTAGCTGGGACTGCAGGCACTTGCCACCACGCCTGGCTAGTTTTTGTATTTTTAGTAGAGATGGGGTTTCATCGCTTTGGCCAGACTGGTCTTGAACTCCTGACCTTGTGATCCGTCTGCCTCAGCCTACCAAAGTGCTGGGATTACAGGCGTGAGCCACCATGCCCGCCTATATTTATTTATTTTAATGTAATTATTTTTTTTTTTGGAGACAGAGTTTTGCTCTTGTTGCCCAGGCTCGAGTGCAGTGGCGTGATCTCAGCTCACCACAACATCTGCCTCCCTGGTTCAAGCAATTCTCATTCAAGCAAATACTCAGCCTCCTGAGTAGCTGGGATTACAGGCATTCACCACCATGCCCGGCTAATTTTGTATTTTTAGTAGAGACGGGGTTTCTCCATGTTGGTCAGGCTGGTCTTGAACTCCTGACCTCAGTTGATCCTTCTGCCTCGGCCTCCCAAAGTGCTGGGATTACAAGTGTGAGCCACTGCGGCCAGCCATTATGTTTATTTTTAATTAATTAATTTTTTTGAGATGGGTCTCTATCACTCAGGTTGGAGTACAGTGGTGTGATCACAGCTCACTGCAGCCTCGACCTTTTGGGCTGAAATGGTCCTCCTGGCTGGGCATGGTGGCTCACTCCTGTAATCCTAGCACTTTGGAAGGCTCAGGTGGGTGGATCACCTGAGGTCAGGAATTTGAGACCATCCTGGCCAACATGGTGAAACCCCATCTCTACTAAAAGTACAAAACTTAGGCATGATGGTGCATGCTTGTCTTCCCAGCTACTCGGAAGGCTGAGGCAGGAGAATCACTTGAACACAGGACTCGTATGTTGCAGTGAGCTGAGATCATGCCACTACGCTCCAGTCTGGGTGATAGAGTGAGACCCGGTCTCCAAAAAAAAAAAAAAAAAAAACCCCAAAAAACAAAAAGCAAGCTCCTCCATCAGCCTCTGCAGTAGCTGGGACTTACAGGCAGGTGCCACCACACCTGGCTAATTTTTGTATTTTTGGTAGAGACAGGTTTCACTTTGTTGGCCAGGCTGGTCTTGAGCTCCTGGGTTCAAGGGATCCACCCACCGGAGCCTCCCAAAGTCCTGGGATTACAGGCGTGAGTCACTGCGCCCGGCCTGAATTGTGTTTTCTAAGTAATGTCCCTGCTTAGAGACGGTTGGGACTTCAGCGTCAGACCCCTCCCTCCACACTGCGCTCTCCAGGGCCTTGCAGCAGTGAGGTGTGGGGCATTGGCAGTTCCCCTCCCAGCTGGTGCCTGCTGACTGCTGGCGCACTCTCTCCTAGGCCAACGAGGTGACGGACAGCGCGTACATGGGCTCCGAGAGCACCTACAGTGAGTGTGAGACCTTCACGGACGAGGACACCAGCACCCTGGTGCACCCTGAGCTGCAACCTGAAGGGGACGCAGACAGTGCCGGCGGCTCGGCAGTGCCCTCCGAGTGCCTGGACGCCATGGAGGAGCCCGACCATGGTGCCCTGCTGCTGCTCCCAGGCAGGTCTGTACCCCGCCACCAGCCTCCTGGAGAGGCCTTTGGGATGTGGCACCTGTGGAGGTGTCTAATGGGCAGACTGGGATCTTGGAGGAGTGCGTGCTGGCTAGTATCCATTACATGGGGGTGGGGCTTGGCCCTGCAGTAGCTCCTGACCTTCCTGGGATGAGCCCACATCACCTTGCCCACCTTGCCCGAGCGGTCTCCCTGTTCCAGCTGGCTTTCCTGTGGTTTCCAGTGTTGCTCAACATCTTTAGCTGTAGAGAGAGAACTTATAGGAGAAGTGGATGTCTCAGCAGGGTTTTGGAACCCATTCACCTTTGCAGCACCCCTGTGGAGGCCATGTTCTCTCCCCACCTGTCCCCCACCCTCAGGATTTCTGTAGCCCCCTGTATTTCGAGCTAGTTGGGGCTGGAGTAGAGGGAAGGGCAGAGTCTGGGAGAAGGTCAGATCAGGGAGGTGTCCGGTGGCTCACGTGGACCTGAATCAGTGCTTTCAGTGTTGCCCCTGCTACTGGAAAGCCCGCTCAGCATGCTTAAGTGTAATTGTGAAGCAAAAATTAAATTCTCAGCCCCCCAACCAACTGATGGACCCCTCTCTCAGCCTCAGACATTGCTCAGCCAACCTGAAAATCTAGTTCAGGCCATCGTTAGGGAGGTCAGGCAGGCCTCATTAGGCCCCTCCCTTTGGAATTCAGGCCCAGCTGACCAGCATTCACATTAAACAGAGACTGACAAAGGTGGACTTTTTATAGCAGCCACAGCACACCACATTCCAGTCTGACTCTAGTGCAGCATCACAAGACAGGTGGCAGGCCCTGAAAGAAATCCAAGTATTTTACCCCAAAATATCTATTTATTTGACATATTTCAGAACGGTCCTATAGGACTGTCTCTTGTGGGGAAAGTCTGCACCCTGTAGAGAATCTCCTCCCTTCCCAGGTCTTTTCCCTGATGCAGGAGGGAATGAACTTGGAGTCTGGCACCTTCTCAGGTCTGCTGCCTGCTGTCTGGAGGCCTCATCTGCTTGATAAAGCCTTGGTCTCCATAGCCCCTTATCTTAAGCGGAGGCATTCCTTGCTATTGATTCCAAGTCTTTAGAGAATAACTCTTTCAAACAGTTGACAATCAGAAGATCTTGGCATCTGCTTATGACCTGGAAGCCCTCCTGTCCCCCACTTAGAGTTGTCCCGTGTTTCCTGACTGAACCAGCATCTTGCATGTAGGGTTGATGTCTTATGTCTCCCCAAGATGTATAAACCAGGCTGTAGCGTGATCCTCTTGGACATGTGCTCTCAGGGCTTCCTAGGGCAGCATCACGGGCTGTTAGTCACTCTTATTTGGCTCAGAATAAACCTCTTCAAATATTTTACAGAGTTTAAGTCTTTTTGCCAACATAATATACCCACAAGTGCATGCCCATGTTGTAAGTGCAGAGCCAGCAGGTTTTTCAAACTGACCATTCCCACGGCCCTTTTCTCAGGTCCTCCCAGGCCCCTGACAGCAGCCAGCTCTCCACCGGCCCCGCATCTTCCTTAAGTTCCCCACACGGCGAGGTCCTTCCTGTGCCTGGCTTCTTCCACTTGCTGTTGTGCTTGTGGATTTAGCCCTTTTTTTTTTTTTTTTTTTTGAGACGAAGTCTTGCTCTGTTGCCCAGGCTGGAGTGCAGTGGTGCGATCTCAGCTCACTGCAGCCTCTGCCTTCTGAGTTCCAGCGATTCTCCTGACTCAGCCTCCTGGGTAGCTGGGATTACAGGTGCACCCTACCAGGCCTGGCTAATTTTTGTATTTTTTAGTAGAGACGGGGTTTCACCATGTTGGTCAGGCTGGTCTCAAACTCCTGACCTGGTGATCTGCCCGCCTCGGCCTCCCAAAGTGTTGGGATTACAGGTGTGAGCCACTGCATCTGGCCGTATTCAGCCCTATCTTTGTGCTTCACTGTAAATTGTTTACTTTTATTATTCTATTGCAAGAACATGCTGTGACTTTAAAATTTATTCTCCTGTTGATGGCAGTGGGTAGTTTACCATTTTTGGTTTTGAGGGTGAAGCTGCTATAGGAGTTCCTTGTCTTTGGGAGCATGGTACGGCCCTGAGCAGGATGGTCATCGGGAGCACGTCCCTTCAGCCTTGGAAGTTCCTGCAGGGGCTGCAGGGTCACCTGCTTCCAGCATCTGTGGCCCCTGGGCTGCCTGACCTCAGCAGCACACGGCCGTGTCTGCTCTCCTGCTCGCCTTGTGGGAGGCGTGCAGAGACGGCTTCTCACTTGCGCTTCCCGGGTGACTAATAAGGTGTGCACCTTTCATTAGGGTTGGGAGCTCTTCTGGCTGCTTGCTGATCACAGGAGGGGTCTGCAGACTTTTTCTCTAAAAGAGTTGCAGGCCACATGGCCCCCGTGGCAACTGCTCACCTCTGCTGTTGTGCTGCAGAAGCAGCCAAAGGCACGTGGGTCAGCGAGCACGGCTGTGTTCCCGTGAAACAATTTTCAGAAATGGGCCGTGGCAGGATTGGCAGAGTTGGCCTGCCCCGGTCTGTTGGGTCCTCAGTCTTTTTCTCACTGATTATAGGAGTCCTTTAGATATGAGTCCCATATGGGGTGTGTGTATCACAGATCCTTTGTCCTCTCTCTGGGTCTCCTTTTCACCTTTTGAGGCACAGATTTTTGTTTTTATTTTTGTTTTCCAATACAGAGTCTCGCTCTGTTGCCCAGGCTGGAGTGCAGTGGTGCCATCTTGGCCCACTGCAACCTCTGCCTCCCGGGCTCAAGTGATTCTCCTGCCTCAGCCTCCCAAGTAGCTGGGATTACAGGTGCCTGCCACGGCGCCCGGCTAATTTTTATAGTTTTGGTAGAGATGGGGTTTCAGCATCTTGGCCAGGCTGGTCTTGAACTCCTGACCTTGGGATCCACCCGCATTGGCCTCCCAAAGTGCTGGGATTACGGGCGTGAGCCACCGCCCTGGACCAGAACAGATGTTTTAAATTTTGCTATAGTTGAGTTAATCCATTTTTCTTTTATGTTTATTAGCACTTTTGTGTCCCACTCAATAAATCTTTGCTTACTACACAGTCACTATGATGTTTACTTATGCTTTCCTTTAAAAATGTTATTGTTTTACCTTCATATTCATATCTGTGATCGCTATATAATTTTTTTGTTATGTTTTCTTTTGAGACAGTCTTGCTGTGTCGCCCAGGCTGCAGGGCAGTGACACAATCTTGGGTCACTGCAATCTCTGCCTCCCGGATTCAAGTGATTCTCTTGCCTTAGCCTCCTGATTATTGGGACTACTGGCGCCCGCCACCACGCCTGGCTAATTTTTTTGTATTTTTGGTAGAGACAGGGTTTCGCCATATTGGCCCGGCTGACCTCAAACTGCCAGCCTCAAGTGATCCGCCCTCCTTGACCTCCCAAAGTGCTGGGATTACAGGCATTTATTTTCTCACTAGTTTTTAAGCAGTATAACTCTTGGTGGGGCGTGGTGTCTCATTCCTATAATTCCAGCTCTTTGTGGGGCTGAGGCAGGTGGATCACAAGGTCAGGAGTTTGAGACCAGCCTGGCCAACGTGGTAAAACCCTGTCTCTACTAAAAATAACTAGCTGGGCACGGTGGCATGCGCCTGTAATCCCAGCTACTCGGGAGGCTGAGGCAGGAGAGTCGCTTGAATCCAGAGAGGCAGAGTTTGCAGTGAGTCGAGACTGCACCACTGCATTTCAGCCTGGGCGACAGAGCGAGACTCTGTCTCAAAAATATATATATATAAAAAACTCTTTTAGGGGACACATATTTTGAAAAGCTCATTTGTGACCGGATCTGATTGCTAGCTAGTGTTACCCATCTTCTGTGGACCTGGCATGGAAAGCGCGTTGGGCGTCTGCGTGCAGACCGTCTGGTTTCTACAGCCTCTGCCGTGCAGCGTGGGCCTCTTGGTCCCCAGCATGACCTTGCACGTGGGCCTTCTCTGTTCCCGTCACGCATCAGGAAAAGCTGTGCTGAGGAGGGGAGGAGATGGGGTGGGGAGGGGTGCCGAGCCCCTCGTCATTGCTTCTGAGGGAGTAGCAGGTTTCACCACAGTGGCCCGGGGAGGGGGAAGGGCCTCCTGGCTGATGGACCAGTGTGTGTTTTCCTCTTGCTGATTCTCCTCCCCTCAGAGGGCAGTTTTCTGTCACAGTATCTGAGCCTGTTGGTAAAACAAGCACCCAATCATAAGAAACAGAAAATAGAGTCTTCCTGTAACGTAGCCTAATTTTAGATGGTGGCTGTGGAAGGGAGCCACGCCTGCCTGTCACTGTGTAGGAAGGGGACTGATGCAGACAGGCAGACCAAGTTGAAGACCCTATCGGGAGGCTATGAAGTGGCGCACGCCTCCCGGTTTTGGTTTCTTTTTCGTTTTTCTTTTCCTTTTTTTTTTTTTTTGAGATGGAGTCTCGCTCTGTCACCCAGGCTGGAGTGCAGTGGTGCAATCTCAGCTCACTGCAAGCTCCGCCTCGCGAGTTCACGCTATTCTCCTGCCTCAGCCTCCCTAGTAGCTGGGACTACAGGTGCCCACCACTGCGCCCGGCTAATTTTTTTTTGTATTTTTAGTAGAGACGGGGTTTCACCTTCTTTTTTTTTTTTTTTTTTTTTTTTTTTGAGACGGAGTCTCTCTCTGTCGCCCAGGCTGGAGTGCAGTGGCCGGATCTCAGCTCACTGCAAGCTCCGCCTCCCGGGTTCTCGCCATTCTCCTGCCTCAGCCTCCCGAGTAGCTGGGACTACAGGCGCCTGCCACCTCGCCCGGCTAGTTTTTTGTATTTTTAGTAGAGACGGGGTTTCACCGTGTTAACCAGGATGGTCTCGATCTCCTGACCTCGTGATCCGCCCGTCTCGGCCTCCCAAAGTGCTGGGATTACAGGCGTGCGCCACCGCGCCCAGCCAGGGGTTTCACCTTCTTAGCCAGGATGACCTCAATCTCCTGACCTTGCGATCCTCCCGTCTCGGCCTCCCAAAGTGTTGGGATTACAGGCGTGAGCCACCAAGCCTGGCCTCTTTTTTTTTTTTTTTTTTTTGAGACCCTGTCTCGCTCTGTTGCCCAGGCTGGAGTGCAGTGGTGCGATCTTGGCTCACTGCCAGCTCCGCCTCCCGGGTTCAAGTGATTCTCCTGTCTCAGCCTCCTGGGTAGCTGGGACTACATGCGCCTGCCACTATGCCCGGCTAATTTTTTGTCTTTTTAGTAGAGATGGGGTTTCACCGTGTTAGCCAGAATGGTATAGATCTCCTGACCTCGTGATCCGCCCGCCTCGGCCTCCCAAAGTGCTGGGATTACAGGCGTGAGCCACAGTGCCCGGCCCTGGTTTGGTTTCTGTATCATTTTTACTGAAAGCCTGCGTATTTAAGGCCATGGGATTCATCTTGAGCTGTCCCAGGAGTGGTGCGTGGTGGGCATTTCTGTGGGTGTGAAACTGGAACTTCTCACGGCTGAGCACAGCAGGTCTGGACAGAGCAGAGTACATGGTCCTCCTGACTCTGCCCCCTTCTCCTGGGCACGAGGAGTCGCCTCACTCTCCCAGGCCCCTTTCTTTCCTGGAACGAAGCAGCACCTGGCCTGCACGGCAGGTTCTCCTGAGGACTTCTGGGGAAGGGTGGGAGTGGGGAGCGCTGGAGCACAGGAGCCGCTGGAGGCACAGCTGTTTCCCGTTGCCTCCAGCCACTGTGTTTTCCAGAACTTGGCTGTGGGGGAGTCACTCTCTTCAGAAGGAGAACGGGTACTTGGAAACCCCTTCCTTTTCCCCATTGCGATTTGCTGTTAAGTTTTAGATTAAAGTAGAAGTTTGAATTCCATCGCCCAGTGGTTGCGTGAGGACAGCAGCTCCCTAGAGAAGAGGCGAAGGTGCTTGAACCCAGATGTTTGTCTGTGTGGACCTGCGCTGTCCCGTGTGGGGCTGCGGGACTCGTGATGTGGGAGGACACACTTGCTGCAGAGTGAGGAGAGTGAAGAGGCTGGAGTGTTTGAAACGACTGCATGTTGGGCTAAGTAAAATGTTTTAT
Organism: Macaca nemestrina; assembly: GCF_043159975.1. Taxonomy (NCBI): domain Eukaryota; kingdom Metazoa; phylum Chordata; class Mammalia; order Primates; family Cercopithecidae; genus Macaca; species Macaca nemestrina. Next base: position 906,922 of record NC_092142.1, read on the forward strand.
TAAAATATATTTGGGCCGGGCGCAGTGGCTCACACCTGTCATCCCAGCACTTCGGGAGGCCAAGGCGGGCAGATCACGAGGTGAGGAGATCGAGACCATCTTGACTAACACGGTGAAACCCCGTCTCTACTAAAAATACAAAAAATTATCCGTGTGTGGTGGCGGGCGCCTGTGGTCCCAGCTGCTTGGAGACTGAAGCAGGAGAATGGCATGAACCCTGGAGGCGGAGCTTGCAGTGAGCTGAGATCGCTCCATAGACTCCAGCCTGGGCGACACAGCAAGACTCCATCTCAAAAAAAGAAAAAGAAAAAAAAACTGTTTCTTTACTTGTTTTTTTTTTTTTTTGAGACAGGGCCTTGCTCTGTCACCCAGGCTGGAGTGCAGTGGCATCATCACCGCTCACTGTAGCCTCGACCTCCCAGGCTCAAGCAACCTTCCCACTTCAGCCTCCCGAGTACCTGGGACTACAGGCGTGTGCTTCCACACCTGGCTGATTTAGAAATTTTTTTTTGCAGTTGAGGCCTCCCTCTGTTGCCCGGGCTGGTCTCAAACTCCTGAGCTCAAGCCATCTGCTCGCCTTGGCCTCCCAAAATGTTGGGATTACAGGTGTGAGCCATCGCACCCAGCCCACCTTTTTTTTTTTTTTGAGACGAGTCTCACTCGTTGCCCAGTCTGGAATGCAGCAGCGCCATCTCGGCTCATTGCAAGCCCTGCCTCCTGGGTTCATGCCATTCTTCTGCCTCAGCCACTCGAGTAGCTGGGACTACAGGCGCCCGCTACCAAGCCCGGCTAATTTTTTATATTTTTATAGAGACAGCGTTTCACTGTGTTAGCCAGGATGGTCTCGATCTCCTGACCTCATGATCCACCTGCCTCGGCCTCCCAAAGTGCTGGGATTACAGGTGTGAGCCACCGCACCTGGCCTTTTGTTTTTTTTTAAACGTGACTCCCAGGACTCACGTGTGGCTTGTAGCACACCCTGTGGAAAGCACCTTCCACACCCTCAGCTTGGGGATGCCTATGGCCTTCAGTCAGAAGACATCATTTCTGTTTTACTTTGTAGGTCTCACCCCCATGGCCAGTCTGTCATCACGGTGATTGGGGGTGAGGAGCACTTTGAGGACTACGGTGAAGGCAGTGAGGCAGAGCTGTCCCCAGAGACCCTGTGCAACGGGCAGCTCGGCTGCAGCGACCCCGCTTTCCTCACGCCCAGGTAATGACACCTTGCACCAGCACACCCTCCTCCCTCTTCTTCCCGTGGTTGATTATAGGAAGTTTCCCTTTTTGGTTCGTACGTTGGTAAGAGAGAACTTGCTTTCCTTGATGTAATGTGATTAAGTAAACCATATTCAAAAATTTAAAATTTATACCTGGATTTAGGAAAGCTGGGTGAAGTCCCTCTTATCCAGCTACATCCCCAGATCACTGCATTTCTGAGGCTTCAGCAGAATCATGTGGCACAGAGCTGTGTTTGGACACTCGGCTTGCAGGCTCCTTAGCTGTGGGCCATGGATCACATGGTGGGCTGTGCAGGCTTTTGAGGGAGGCCTCAAGATCACAAGTGAGTCTTCAGATTCATTTCCTTGTAAATATCTGACATCCCAACTGGAAAGCTGTGACTAAATAAATAGAAGCATGACACGCAGTGGGTGAGATGCCTACTCACAAACGTCCAGAGTCCTCTTGGCTTGGATCCAAACATGGGGTCTGGGTACGCACGTCTGAGGGCTTAGGGCTCCCGCGTGGGAGTCAGTCCCTCGAGGACGCTCCTGAGTTCAGGGAGACCCTCGCCTGGCTGATGGGGTTGTTACTTCAATCCCTTCTCCCCTTTGCTGCTAGGTTCTTGTTGTCCATCTTTGCCAGCATTCAAGGCCGAGTCTCTTTAAGCAGCCACGAGTCTTCCCTTGCCCGCCACCTGCCCGCTGTTACCGAGGCCCAGGGAACCTGGGTGGAGGGCGGTGCAGGGGGGCCATCCCTTGAGCTGAGCAGCTCATCTGTCCATAGGGTCCCCCTCCTTTTGTTTCCTATGTGCCCTCCCTGAAGCCACCCATCAGCCCTGGGTGTGGGGACCCTGCACGGATGTCCCGTGTGCTGGTTGGTCCCGGCGAGCGTCCTGGGAGAGCTGTGCGTGAGTGAGGCGTCGCAGGCGTCCTCAGAGCCAGTGTGCTTGTCTTCGGCACTGTCCTCTCCCAGCGGGTGGTGGTGTCAAGACAAGGGCCAGAGGACTGGGCGTTTCTAAACTTGTGTCTCTGGGCTTGGTAATCACCTCTTCCTACCTGTGTAGTTCCTCCCTGTCTCCTGTGCAGTGTTTTCATTGTTACCTGTTTCAAGTGTCATCTATGCTACATTGTATGTTTCACTTTTCACCTTTCTTTACTTGAGCTTCCACAGCCTGTGGGTCCCAGTGCCCAAGATGAGGCTGCCTTTGCTCCTCTGCCTTCGCGTCGCAGACACAGCACCCCCTGCCAGTGCCCCAGAAGCCCTTGGAGGTGAAGTCACAGGGAGGTTAGCTAGCACCACCACGATACAGAACACTGAGTTTTAACGCAGGTCGGTTTTTCGGTTTTTTTTTTTTTTTTGAGACATGATCTCACTTTATTGGCCAGGCTGGAGTGGTGCCATCATGGCTCACTGCAGCCTCAACCTTCCTCAGCTTCCTGAATAGCTGGGACTACAGGTGTGAGCTACTACACCTGACTAATTTTTGTATTTTTTGTAGAAACAGGGTTTCACCATGTTGCCTAGGCTGGTCTCAAACACCTGAGCTCAAGCGATCCACCCACCTCAGCCCCCCCAAAGTGCTGGAATTACAAGCATGAGCCACCATGCCCGGCTTTAATGCACATCTTAAAAATCAGAAAACTATTGTAGATTTATCATTCATGCATAGTTTTTGCTAGAGGTGATTTTTGGAGTAATCATAAATATAGTACAGTAAGTAAAGTTTACCTGGAGATATGGTTTGCTATCACGTTGATGTGTTTTTGGCAAAAGAGAAAGCAGTGTGGTTTTTTTACCTTCTTTTTAAAGAAGGGCTTTTGCTTTGCAAGGAAGCTCTCAGGCTGCCCCTGCTTTCTTCTGGGCACCTGACCCAGAGGAGCAGGTGTGTGCGGGGCCCCCTGATGCTCGAGCTGGTGCCTGTCCGGGGCTCCTGGAGGCAGCTGAGGGGTGTGGGCTCACTGCGGTCTAAAGGCAAGAGCCAGAACATTGCACAGCTCATTCTCCACGTGCTTTTGTTCCACACCATGTCCCGTCCTGTCCCCCTCAGCCCCTTGTGCGGAGTCACAGATGACCCCACGGGTCCCCATCCTCTCCTGAACGGATGCTTCTGTCTCTCTAGCACTGACCCTCTTGCCGCAAAGCTGCACAGCATCCTCACTGATGAGGCGTTTGAGTTTTACTGTAGCCAGTGCCACAAACAAATCAACCGCCTTGAGGATCTTTCCGCCCGCCTGAGTGATCTTGAAATGAATAGGTAACTGACGAGCGCCTGGCCTTGCTGTCTGTTCCCAGGGTGTGGGGGACTCCCGATACCCACAGCCCCGTTGAGGGCCTGACCTGACTCCGGTGCTTCCTGAGGCCTGGCCTGGTTGCCGCGAGGCCAGCGGGACTCTCCCTGGGGCCCCGCCTCCTCCCCTGCACGCCGCGGGCCGCCGGCGCCCCGCCTCCTCCCCTGCACGCCGCGGCCGCCGGCGCCCCGCCTCCTCCCCTGCATGCGCAGCTCAGGCCAGCGCTTGTGTTGCTGGAGAAAGTGATCAGTCTTTGCAAGCTGTGCTGTCTGTCCTGTGTGTGAAAGAGGATTCTTTCTGCATTTTACTAAAAGATTTCTTTCATTGAGCTCATGAGACAGAATTGGGAAAGTTAAAAGATTTGGTCTTTAAGAACAAATGTGTGTAAACAGCTTTCAGGATTGTTGGTTTCAGTGGAGTTTTGTGTACTCACAGTGAGCCTGTAAGGGAGCTGACTGTGTCTCGGCAGGGGAGCTTCTGTGGCTGGCCCCGTGTCTAACCCCCAGTTACAGAAGACAGTTTTGGGTGGTTTGCACTTATTGACGTGCCTATTAGGCATCTGTGTTGATTTCGCCTGCAGTAAAGCCCATGGGGAAGCCCCTGGGTGGACAGCCCTCGAGGAGGGTCTGGTGAAGAAATGGGCCCCTTTGGAGCTTTCCACAGCAGCCCTAGCCTAGCAGAAGAGGTGAGTGAGCATGCAGGCTCATGCTGGCAATCCGGGATGGCTTCCCGAAAAACGAGCCCTGGCCTGTTGGGAGGGTTTGTAAAGGTGGCGGAAAGGTGAGCTACCGTTATGGTTCTAGCATGTTTAGAGGTCTTTGTGAAACTGCTTACTGTCTTGGGCCTGCTTCTGTCCCTGCCCCCAGGGGGCTTCTGCCAAGGCCAACCCATCCTTGCTGGTGGGTGCTCACTGCTCACAGCCTTGTTGAGGCTTCTGTCCTGCCTCTAGTTCCATTTCCAGGGCACTTAACTCTTCTTAGGTTCCATGAAATGCTGTGAAACACAGGGCCTCCAGCCAGTGCCCATTCAGGTGGAGAGGATGCCGGTGAGGCCCGGCACTGATGGCCATTCTGGAGCATCAGGGGGTCTTGGCAGCACTGATGAGAAAGCAGAAGTGCTCTTTGAAGAGGGCCTTCCTGGGAGACTGGAGGCCATCCAGAATCCGGTGATTCCAAAGATCCGCTAGCCTCTGTTTGAGGGGAAATCGGTTTTCGCCTGCTGTATTTGTTCAGCTGAGGGTTCAGGGCTCGGTGACGATGGCTCATCCTGCCTGGGGAGGGGTGATTTGTTCTTCCCACGCAGAGACTTGCCCTCCCACCCACCGGTAAGTTGAGTGCAAGCATATCATCTCCGTATGTGAAAGTAAAGCCTGAAGACTCAGGTCTCGTCTCATTCTCTGAAGATTTTTGACATAGAAGGGATTTTTTCCCACATTGAGAACTAGCTCCAGGATGGCCATGGTCACCCCTGCTGGGCTTTGTGGGTTAGAGAAGGGACTAGGATGTAGCTAAGTACAACCAGCAAGTCCTGTGGAGCCTCACGTCCAGGTTCTGCCACCCCTTTTCCTAAGACTCTACGAAGCGGGCCAGGCGCAGTGACTCACATCTGTAATCCTAGCATTTTGGGAGGCTGAGGCAGGCAGATCATTTGAGGCCAGGAGTTTGAGACCAGCCTGGCCAACATGGTGAAACCCTGTCTCTACTAAAAATATAAAAATTAGCCAGGAGTGGTAGTGCACGCCTGTAGTTCCAGCTACTTGGGAGGCTGAGATGGGAGGTTCACTTGAACCCAGGAAGTTGAGGCTGCAGTGAGCCAAAATTGTGCCACTGCACTCCAACCTGGGCGACAGAGCCAGACTCTGACTCCAAAAAAAAAGACTCTGCCAAGTGGTTAATATGCTATTCAGTTCAACACAATCAGGGCACACAGCTGCCAGTGAGAACATTCTCCCCAGAACCCTCAGTGGAGGAGATCTGAATCTTGCCTTTTAGTTTCCATGGACTTGCCCGAAAGTAAGCTTATTTGGTCATGCTTTGTGGGTGACAAGAGGTGATTAGTCCAGACCACCTCTGGAAGCTTTGATATCGGATATGATGTCCAGTCACCTCGGAACAGGCCAACAGCTATTGCATTTTCCAGGTATCCTGGAGCCTCTAAATACATTTCATTTTGTAGAAACTAAGAAGTGTGCTTTACATGGAGGTATATTTTCTTTTTTCTTTTTTTTGAGACAGAGTCTCGCTTTGTTGCCCAGGCTGGAGTGCAGTGGTGCGATCTCTGCTCACTGTAACCTCTGTCTCCCGGATTCAGGCGATTCTCCTGTCTCAGCCTCCCAAGTAGCTGGGACTACAGGTGCCTGCCACTGCACCCGGCTAATTTTTGTATTTTTAGTGGAGACAGGGTTTCACTGTGTCTCAATCTCCGGACCTCGTGATCCTCCCGCTTCAACCTCCCAGAGTGCTGGGATTACAGGCTGAGCCACTGCGCCTGGCCTGCCTGGAGGTATATTTTCAAATTACAAACGCTGTTGCTGGTCTGCCAGTCCAGGCCCTGAGAGGTAAACTGAACGATGAGTCTGTCCTGTCTTATTAGTTCTAGGGAGTCTCAACAATAATAGGATAAAATTAGATTTGTATTCAGCCTGGGTGTGGTGGCTCATGCCTGTAATCCTAGCACTTTGGGAGACCGAGGTGGCGGATCACGAGGTCAGGAGATCGAGACTATCCTGACTAACACGGTGAAACCCAGTCTCTACTAAAAATACAAAAAATAAGCCAGGCGTGGTGGCGGGCGCCTGTAGTCCCAGCTACTTGGGAGGCTGAGGCAGGAGAATGGCGTGAACCCGGGAGGCGGAGCTTGCGGTGAGCCGAGATTGCACCACCGCACTCCAGCCTGGGCGACAGAGTGAGACTCCGTCTAAAAAAAAATAGAGCTGTATTAAAATACACATTATTAGTCTCCAATCAGGAAAGGAGAGCCACACAGTAATTTGAACAAGGAAAGTTTAATACAAAGAATGGACTGGGTGTGGGCTGAAATCCCAGTGCTTTGGGAGGCTGAGGCAGGAGGATCCCATGAGCTTGGGAGGTTGAGGCTGCAGTGAACTGTGGTTGCACCACTGCACTTCAGCCTGAGCGATAGAGTCAGACCCTGCCTATAAAAAAAGGTAATACAAACAAACAAAAAATTTTTTAAATCATTAGGGAAAGAAAAATAATGACTGCCACAGGCTATGGGAGTAATGAGGCACTGGTTGGGATGAGTAAAAAGAACCCTGCAGAGCATAGGGATAGCAGCCACAGGAGCAGCCGCCACCCAGGGCCCAGGCAGAGCCCCCTAGCTGCAGCCACTGCTACCCAAGGCTGAGGTCTGCAGCAGCTGCAAACCGGGTGGTGGGGACACCACCGTGCTGTCAGGGCTTGTGGGGAACCTGCCTCCTGGCTGCCAGGAAAGCTATTCTGTTGCAGGATGCGTGGCAGAGTCACCCCCTAGAGAACAGCTACCCGAATGGGGTCGGGGAAGCCCCTGGTTCTGGCTACAGTGGGCAGGATGCTCCCTAGAGTGGGGGCTAGGGAGGCTGCGTGTGTTAGAGGGCCCTGCAGAGAGTGGTCAGAACCAGGAGGCAAACCTCTTCCTGCTGTGTTTGCTCCACGGCTCCCTCTGCTGATGACACGCAGCATCATGGAGGAGGAGCCTGCTAAGGGCCCAGCGCTGTTTCTGCAGGGCCAGTAAAAAGGATGGACTTGGAGCTGAGGGGCTCTACATTAATACCTGGCACAGCAGCTGATTCTCCTCCAGCAGATTTTTTTTTTTTTTTTTTTTTTTTTTTTTTTTAAGACAGAGTTTTGCTCTTTGTTGCCCAGGCTGGACAGTGGCGTGATCTTGGCTCACTGCAACCTCCATCTCCCGGGTTGAAGCGATTCTCCTGTCCCAGCTTCCCGAGTAGCTGAGATTACAGGCACGTGCCATCACACCCGATTATTTTTGTATTTTTAGTGGAGACAGGGCTTTTCCACGTTGCTAGGCTGGTCTTGAACTCCCGACCTCTGGTGATCCGCCCGCCTTGGCCTCCCAGAGTGCTCGGATTATAGGCATGAGCCACCATGCCCGGCCCCTCCAGCAGATTTTTCTGCCTGACCCTGGAAAGAAAATCATGGGTGTTTCTGAGACAGGTAGGCTGAAGAGAGATGTGGCTTTGCGAGTTCCAGGATCTTGATGGTTTCCAGGCCCTGGGGGTGAGGGTGTCTTCTTGCAGGCTGAGGCTAATAGTTTAGCAGCTATACTGTAAGATACAACTTTGGACCTCAGAAATGAGAGAGAAGGTAAGTTTGGCTCATGTGCCACTGCAGATGGTTAAATCAAACAGTTGATGTATAATTGGCTACATTTACTGCCCTGAAATGGCAACGGGAAAGGTGTCCAAACTGATGCCTAGGCAGGCGTTCTGAGCATGATGCATCAGTGCCTAAGTCGAAGTCAGCGGCAAACTCTCCTGTCATAGCGGGATCTGGGGTCACTTTTCACTTGGGGGTCTCCGAAGGCCAAGCGTTTGGGGGTAATTTGGCTTCAGAAGCATTGGGACAGTGCAGCCAGCTGATGGGACCAGGTGTGGCGCTGGCCCCTCAGTCGCAGTCTGGGGTGGCTGCATCTGGAAGCCTCTTCGGGGGCTGGAGTAACGAGACGTATGCGGCCTCACCCCAGCACCCCCGTGTCCTTGCTGTTTTGCTGAGTGAGCGTTTGTGCATGGGCTTGCCTGGGGGGCCCTGCATGCCGGGAGCACCGCTGAAAGGCCGCCCACCCCGTATCTCCACAGCCTGAGTTTCCTGCTTCCTCCTGCTCCTCTCTGTCTGTTCTAACAATTTTCCTGTTTATTTTGTTTTCTGCACAGTCCAACAAAGCGGCTCTCCAGCAAGAAGGTGGCAAGGTAGGTGGGTCTCTGGTTCCTGCTGAAAAACGTTCTGAAGTGGATAATTAATCATAGTTTTTAAAAAAAGTTTTAGAAAATGTTCTTTTCCGAGGTATTTTTTAAACTCCTGCAAGTTACTTTACATGGTTTGGGGCTGAAGGTATCCTGAGGGAGTGTTGGGAAAGGGGTTTCCAGGGCTGTGAATTTGGACCCGGATTTGTGACCAGGAGGTAGGTGTCAGAGCTTTTGGTGCTGGGCCTGTTGAGTGTTCACTAAGGTCTGGAAGGGGCCACCATCCCCACGTCTGCTCTACGTTAGTTCTGAGGTACCGAGACCCGGTGAGGAGCCTGACTTCTCAGAGCCGGGTCTGGGCAGCTCCCCAAGGTGAGTTGAAGGTGAGGGGTGGGTCTGACTCCAATTCCTAAAGACCATTTCTTCATTTTTCAGCTTTGCATAGATCTGTTGGCTTCCTGCTGTGAAAGATGGCAACATACACTTTTATCTTCCTCCCCTGCCAGTTCTTACCGAAATAAGCATGCAGGGTTAAGGCCTTTCTCAGGGAGCCACGCAGTGTGGCTGCTGGGTGGCCTCTGTTGCCATCAGAGACTGGCTTCGCGTCTTTATCTGCTTTGCCTTCCCTGTCCCCATCCTGCTTCGTGGCCCAGCCTCTGGCAGGGCCGGGAGACGCCTCTCCGGCTTCCTCTGGAACATCCCCCCCCCCGGAGCCTCCTCTCTGCCCCATTGTGCTGGGCATTCTCCAGGCCTTGTGGCTGTGGTCCTGGACGGGTCTCCCCACACCAGTGAGTTCCTTTGTTTCAGGGGTTGGATCCTCTAGCTCCCTGGCTCTGTCTTCCTTCTTGTTTGTTTTCTCCATTTTTTGTCCAGCACATCTTCCTGTAGCTTCTTGAGAAAAGGGGTGCTCAGGAGATAGACTTGAGCCTCGGTTGGTTTGGACTGTGAGAGTGTGGATAGTTTTCCTGTAAGATGTTTGACGGCATTGCTTATGTTCTAGAGCTAGACTTGCTACCCTGAGGTTTAACCTTTCTGACTCGGTTTCTTTGTGACCAGCCTGGGCAACATAGTGAAACCCTGTCTCTACAAAAAAAATAAATAAATAAAAGAAAAATAGGCAAGGTCTTGCTACGTTGCCCAGGCTGTCGTGCAGTGGCTGTTCACAGGTGCAGGCATAGGTCTGACAGCCCCAGACTCCCTGGGCTCAAGTGATCTTCCCAGCTTGGCCTCCCAAAATTCTGGGATTGCAGGTGTAAGCCACCACACCGGGCCAGGGACAGAAACCTTTTGTTTTCTGTTTTCTTTTATTTTGAGACATGGTCTTGCTCTGTCACCTGGGCTGCAGTACTGTGGCACAATCACAGCTCGCTGCAGCCTGTACCTCTCAGGCTCACTCCATCCTCTCACCTCCTCCCCCTGAGTTCCTGGGACTACAGGTGTGCATTGCCATGCCCAGCTAGTCTTTTAATTTTTTTTTTTTTTTTTTTTTTGAGACGGAGTCTCGCTCTGTCACCCAGGCTGGAGTGCAGTGGCCAGATCTCAGCTCACTGCAAGCTCCGCCTCCCGGGTTTACGCCATTCTCCTGCCTCAGCCTCCCGAGTAGCTAGGACTACAGGCGCCCGCCACCTCGCCTGGCTAATTTTTTGTATTTTTTAGTAGAGACAGGGTTTCACCGTGTTAGCCAGGATGGTCTTGATCTCCTGACCTCGTGATCCGCCCGTCTCGGCCTCCCAAAGTGCTGGGATTACAGGCTTGAGTTACTGCGCCCGACCGTCTTTTAATTTTTAATAGAGATGGAGTTTCAGTATGTTGCCCAGCCTGGTCTTGAACTCCTGGGCTTAAGGGAGACTCCCACCTTGGCCTACCGAAGTACTGGGATCACAGACCTGAGTCGTCACACCTGGCCATGGATGGAAACTTTTTTCTTTTTGTTTCTCTTCTCTTTTCTTGGCTTTCTTTTCTTTTTGAGACAGTCTTGCTCTTCCTTGCTCTGCCTTGCTCTGTGCAGTGAAGTGATCACAGCTCACAACAGTCTTCACTTCCCAGACCTCCCAAGCTCAAGCGATCCTCCCTCCTCAGCCTCCCGAGCAGCTGAGACCACAGGTGCATGCCACCATGCCCAGATAATTTTTAAATTTTTTGTAGAGACAGGCCCCGACTGGTCTTGAACTCCTGGGCTCTAGCAGTCCTCCCACCTCGGTCTTCCAGAATGTTGGGATTACAGGGATGAGCCACCGTGTCCCACTTGTTTTCCATCATTTTAGGGGCGAGGGGCTAGAGGAAGCAGAGGTGAATGTCATCATGCATTTTTTTCTGTCTTCTTGCTCACCCCTTTCAGAAAAGCATTGAGCTGGCCAGGCGCGGTAGCTCACATCTGTAATCCCAGCACTTTGGGAGGCCGAGGCGGGTGGATCACCTGAGGTTGGGAGTTCAAGACCAGCCTGGCCAACATGGAGAAACCCCATCTCTACTAAAAATACAAGATTAGCCAGGTGTGGTGGCATGTGCCTGTAGTCCCAGCTACTCGGGGCTGAGGCAGGAGAATCGCCTGAACCCTGGAGGCAGAGGTTGCAGTGAGCCGAGATCGTGTCACTGCACTCCAGCCTGGGCAACAAGAGCGAAACTGTGTCTCAAAAAAAAAAGAAAGAAAGAAAAGCATTGAGCTCTTAGGAATGTGAAGAGAATCCCCAGCCAGCTACACTTCTGTTAACCAGTTCAGCATCACCTTCCTCCCCACTTCATCGTCTTTTACTCCAGACAGGCTGCAGCTGGTGACATGAAAGGCCAGTCAAGGCCAGCTGAGGCATCTCCTTGAGGCTTCCTGTGCCTAGGATGGGGCGCAGCCTGCAGCTGGCTGTCACAGCCTCGTGTCAGAAACACCCTTTGAAATTTAATGTTTCCTTCATGGGTACCCTTTGGTATAAAAAAAGCCCAATCTGGTCCAGGCACAGTGGCTGACGCCTGTAATCCCAGCACATTGGGAAGCCGAGGTGGGCGGATCATGAGGTCATGGGCCCGTCAAGAGCAGCCTGACCAACATGGTGAAACCCCATCTGTACTAAAAATACAAAAATTAGTCAGGCGTGGTGGTGCGCACATGTAATCCCAGCTACTCAGGAGCCTGAGGCAGGTGAACTGCTTGAACCCAGGAGGCAGAGCTTGGAGTGAGCCAAGATCGCACCATTGCACTCCAGCCTGGGCAACACAGTGAGACTCCATCTCAAAAAAAAAAAAAACCCGATCTGCAGTTATCTGAGTTATCTGTCGTTAGAGTTTACAAAACAGAGGTATGTTCGCAATATATCTATCCACATGTAAATATATACACGCAACATTTAATCTGCTGTTTTGCCCCAAATATGCCACAAGAGGCTAAGGAAGCGCAAAATAACTGTCGTGATTCGCTTCTCACAGTTCTCAGCCCTTCGCGCTGCACTGTTGCTGAGATGGTGGGTTTTGCCGGCAGCCATTGTAGCCCCTGGGCTTGGCTGCCTTGTCACCTCCCTCAGCCTTGTTCCGTCCTTGTCCATGAGATGGAAGTGATTTTCTCCAGTCAGCTGTGCGTGTGCAGGGACAGGGGCTCCAGGCAGAGCCGAGTCCATCAGGACAGGAAGAAGTGCTCACAGCAGGCAGGCTCCTAGGGCCCTGGGTGGGAGGCCTCAGGGATCCCTGTACCTCCTTGCTCACCAGCCAGGCTTGACCTACTGCCCTTCGGGGCAGATCAGGCTTTTTCCACAGCTCCCTCTCTGAGGGGAGGGTTCTCCCAAGTGAGGGTGTGGTGTAGCTGGAGAATCCCTCTTTCTGGGGGATTTAAATAAGCAGCCCGGCCGGACACAGTGGTTCACGCCTGTAACCCCAACACTTTGGGAGGCCGAGGTGTGCAGATCATGAGGTCAGGAGTTTGAGACCAGCCCGGCCAACATAGTGAAACTCCATCTCTACTAAAAAATAAAAAAATTAAAAAGTTAGCTGGGCGTGGTGGCGGGTGCCTGTAATCCCAGCTACCTGGGAGACTGAGGCAGGAGAATCGCTTGAACCCGGGAGGCAGAGGTTGCAGTAAACTGAGATAGCACCGCTGCACTCCAGCCCAGGCGACAGTGCAAGACTCTGTCTCAAAAAAAAAAAAAAAATTAAATAAATAAACAAGCAGCCCCACACGCCATGCTGAGGACCCTCTGCCTCACACGGGTGGCCGTGTGTGGTGGCTGCACGCTGGGTGCCTGGGGATGGCCGTGCCTCCTGTCCCCAAGTCAGCCCCAGAAGTGCCTAAGCCTCTAGGACAGCTCAGAAGTACTGACAGGCCCCAGGCCATGGCCTCTCCTCAGGGTAGGCTCTGGGTTGCAGCTTCCTGCCTGGAGTGGCTCATATTTGGGGGCAAGGTCATGGGCGTTTAAGGGTAGCGACTGGCCAAGAACATGATCCGCGTCAGCAGCAGCTTTTGAGAATCTGATGAAATTCCCAGGGCCCTGGAAGGGCGCTGGTGTGTTCCAGCTGGTGCACGTTCTCAGGGCTTGTCTCCAGGGGCAAAGATACCTTCTTTTTTCCTCCTCAGAGCGTTTATGGGGAAAAAGATGGAAATGTTCAAGCCCAGTCCATACTAAGAAGCAAATCAAACTTCATACACTTGGTAGACATTTTCAGTGGAAAAACACTAACATTTTATGGAATTCTTACCCTGCTATGTCCCTAGCCAAGCTGTTTGTATGCAGGACCTTGGTCCAACCTCAATTGCCTGTATACCCCGATTTCATAGGCAAGGAAGCTGGGAGAAAGTCCCCCCATTTCACAAGCAAGGAAGCTGGGAGAGGGTCCCCCCATTTCATAGGCAAGGAAGCTGGGAGAGGGTCCCCCCCTTCATAGGCAAGGAAGCTGGGAGAGGGTCCCCCCACTTCATAGGCTAGGAAGCTGGGAGAGGATCCCCCCATTTTACAGGCAAGGAAGCTGGGAGAGGGTCCTCCCACTTCATAGGCAAGGAAGCTGAGAGAGGATCCCCCCATTTTACAGGCAAGGAAGCTGGGAGAGGGTCCCCCCATTTCATAGGCAAGGAAGCTGGGAGAGGGTCCCCCCATTTCATAGGCAAGGAGGCAAGGAAGCTGGGAGAGGGTCCCCCCGTTTCATAGGCAAGGAAGCTGGGAGAGGATCCCCCCATTTCATAAGCAAGGAAGCTGGGAGAGGGTCCCCCCATTTCATAGGCAAGGAGGCAAGGAAGCTGGGAGAGGGTCCCCCCGTTTCATAGGCAAGGAAGCTGGGAGAGGATCCCCCCATTTCACAGGCAAGGAAGCAGGGAGGGGGTTCCCCCATTTCATAGGCAAGGAAGCTGAGAGAGGATCCCCCCGTTTTACAGGCAAGGAAGCTAGGAGAGGGTCCCCCCGTTTCATAGGCAAGGAAGCTGGGAGAGGATCCCCCCATTTCACAGGCAAGGAAGCTGGGAGAGGATCCCCCCATTTCATAGGCAAGGAAGCTGAGAGAGGATCCCCCCGTTTTACAGGCAAGGAAGCTGGGAGAGGGTCCCATTTTACAGGCAAGGAAGCTGGGAGAGGGTCCCCCCATTTCACAGGCTTGGAAGCTGGGAGAGGGTCCCCCCATTTCACAGGCAAGGAAGCTGAGAGAGGGTCCCCCCATTTCACAGGCAAGCTGGGAGAGGGTCCCCCCATTTCACAGGCAAGGAAGCTCAGAGAGGGTCCCCCCATTTCACAGGCAAGGAAGCTGGGAGAGGGCCAGTGCTTTTTTACAGTCACGCAGTTGTGAGCATCAGGCTATCAGCCCGGAGCCTGGCTCGGTACTGAGGCTCCCAGGATGTATAAAGAACTGAACACGCGCCTTTGCTGTTGGCTCTTCTGTGCGAGTGCTCTGAGAGTTTTCTGTGCTCCCAGCAAGTTGGGGTTGGTGTAGATTCACCACAGCGAATCTGGCCCAGTGGTGACCACGAGCACGCGCTGACTGCGCGCCGAAGTTCACGCTCCCTGGAGCAGCTCCTGCCCCGAGGCGGCAGCCTATGGGCTGGCTGCATCCACGCAGGACCACGGGGCTGTGTCCCGGAGCCTGGCCCAGGTAGTAACCTGGCATGGCCTGCAGGGCTGGGGACGCATCCACAGGAGCTGGTGCCCCAGAGGACACGTGTGTCTGGTGTCTTCCTGGACTTGGTTGGACCGGTTTCCCAGTGTGTCCGTGAGGTTGACACTGAGTGAGACTTCCGGGATCGACACTTTTCCTGGGACCCTCACTGTTCCTGCCGCAGAGAGCACCTGTGAAAGTCCGAGATGAAGAATGTGTACAGGGGAGGTGTATGCAGGTCGAGGTCCTGAGCTGATGTCTCACAGGCTTCTGGTAGAGACGAGATTGTTCGTGTCTCTGTGAAGAAGGACACGTTTTATTGCTGCCAAGTACAAAGTCCTCTGCCACTCGCTGGCCAGGACTGAGGTCGTGTTCTGTCAGGTTCCAAAGAGCGCCAGGAGGACTCTGAGACCACAGAGCACGGCCTGCTTTCTCCCAGCCCCTGGTAAAGATGTCCAGCCTGGGACCTCCCCCTGTATATAATGCTTTAAGTGGGAGAAGACCACCACCCAGATCAGGGGAGGACCTGTCCCCTACAATGCTGCCGCCTGCTTTTCAGATTGACTTGGGAGTGCTTGTGCTGACGGAGCTTGTCCTGTGGTTTTTCCCTTTCTTCCCTCTGTTACTGTTCCTTTTCCATAGGTACCTGCACCAGTCAGGGGCCCTGACTATGGAGGCCCTGGAGGACCCTTCCCCCGAGCTCATGGAGGGCCCAGAGGAGGACATTGCTGACAAGGTAGGTCCTGCAGGGCTGGGTAGCAGCAAGTAGGGGATTTAGACACAGCCATGTCTGAGGGCCTCTGCAG
The DNA here is from genome assembly GCF_043159975.1 of Macaca nemestrina. Taxonomy (NCBI): domain Eukaryota; kingdom Metazoa; phylum Chordata; class Mammalia; order Primates; family Cercopithecidae; genus Macaca; species Macaca nemestrina. Next base: position 922,209 of record NC_092142.1, read on the forward strand.
ACATCCCGGGAGGTGGGGACAGCACAGCCGGAGGTGACCCCATGTCATCCAGGGCTCCCAGACCCTCTGCTCTTTGGCAAGTTTCCCCAAGGGATCTTGTGGGCATGTGATAAAAAGGAGTCTTCCTGTTGTGCACAAAGGGCCAGCTGGGAGGGGTGGACTGGGCAGTGAATGAGAGCCCTCAGGGATCCCACCCCCACTGTGTCTGAGTTGGGTTGGGGGACACCCAGACATTCAGTCCACCAGGCCCATGGAGACGTGACCTGGGGCACCCATGATTTGGGAGAAGAAGGCTGCCCCTGCAGTGACTGCAGAGCCAGCAACCTGAGGAACAGGCTTCTCCTGGGGACTTAAATGGAATGGGTGGCAGCAGCCAGGGCAAGGCAGCCTTGCCGTGGTCAAGACCCGCTTTTCAGCCGGATGTGGTGGCTCATGCCTGTAATCCCAGCACATTAGGAGGCCCAGGTGGGCCGATCACTTGAGGTCAGGAGTTTTGAGATTAGCCTGGCCAACACAGTGAAAGCCCGTCTTTACTAAAAATACACATGGTAGCCAGGTGTGGTGGCGGGCACCTGTAATCCCAGCTACTCGGGAGGCTGAGGCAGGAGAATCGCTTGAACCTGGGAGGCGGAGATTGCAGTGAGCTGAGATTGTGCCACTGCACTGCAGCCTGGGTGACAGAGCGAGACTCTGTCTTACCTCCTGCACCCCCTCACCTCCTGTGACCTCTTCACTTCCTCCTGTACCCCCTCAATTCCTCCTGTACCCCTCATCTCCTGTACCCCCTCACCACCTCCTATACCCCCTCACCTCTTCTTGCATCGCCCTCACCTCTTCCTGTACTCCCTCACCTCCTGCATCCCCCTCACCTCCTCCTGTACCCCCCACCTCCTCCTGTACCCCCCACCTCCTCCTGTACCCCACCACCTCCTGCACCCCCACCACCTCCTGCACCCCCACCACCTCCTGTACCCCCAACCTTCTCTTGTACCCCCCACCTCTTCCTGTACCCCCATCTTCTCCCGTACTCCCTCACCTCCTCTTGTACCCCCTTACCTCCTCCTGTACCCCTTACCTCCTCCTGTACCCCACCTCCTCCTGTACCCCACCACCTCCTGCACCCCCACCACCTCCTGTACCCCCACCACCTCCTGTACCCCCAACATCCTCTTGTACCTCCTACCTCTTCCTGTACCCCCATCTTCTCCTGTACTCCCTCACCTCCTCTTGTACCCCCTTACCTCCTCCTGTACCCCTTACCTCCTCCTGTACCCCACCTCCTCTTGTACCTCCCACCTCCTGTACCCCCATCTGCTGTTCCCCCTCACCACCTGCACCCCCCACTTTCTACTGTACCTCCCACCTCCTCCTGTACCCCATCTTCTGTACCACCTCACGTCCTCCCGTACCCCTCACCTCCTCCTGTACCCCCTCACCTCCTGCACCCCCCACCTTCTCCTGTACCCCATCTTCTGTACCCCCTCACCTCCTCCCATACTGCTCACCTCCTCATGTACCCCCTCACCTCCTCCTGTACCCCCTCACCTGCTCCCACACCCCTTACCTCCTCCCGTACCCCTCACCTCATGTACCCCCTCACCTCCTCCTGTACCCCCTCATCTCCTTCTGTACCCCCTCACCTTCTCCTGCACTCCCCTCACCTCCTCCTGCACCCTCTCACCTCCTCCTGCACTCCCCTCACCTCCTCCTGCACCCTCTCACCTCCTGCAGCCCTCATCTCCTCCTGAACCCCCTCACCTCCTGTGTCCCCTCACCTCCTCTCCTGCACTCCCATGTCCTCCTGTACCCCCTCACCTCCTCCTGTACCCCCTCACCTCCTGCACCCTCTCACCTCTATCCCCCTCACATTCTCCTGAACCCCCCTCACCTCCTATACCCCCTCATTTCTTCCTGCACTCCCTCACCTCCTGTATCCCCTCATCTCCTGTACCCCCTTACCTCCTCCTGCACCCCACCTCCTCCTGTACCCCATCACCTTCTGTACCTCACCTCCTCTTGCACCCCCACCTCCTCCTCCCTACAACTTCTCTAGCATCTCAAGTCTGCTGACCCAGGCTGAGTCCTCCTCTGCTCCCTTTACTCCTTCTCCTACCTCTGCAGGTGTCTGACTTTATCTTGATGTGAACTCTCTGAGGGAGGGAGGGACCGAGACATGAGTCTGTTCGTCCCTTGCATCCATGGGCACCTGGGCTGCCTCTGTGAGCTGCATCTGGCTGAGCAGAGACCCAACTGTGTGGTGGGGGCAGAGTCTTGCTGCCCATGAGCCAGCCAGTCCAAAGGCACCCCTGGGCCTCTAGCTCTCGGAGCTGCGGCAATGTGTGCATTTGTGGTGTCGAGATGACAGTACTTCCCAAGCCCCCGGCCCCATTAGGAGCTGCATCTTCTTGGGTTTATGGGACAAGTTCCAAGGGTAAGTTGGATCCGACACCAGCCTAGCTAGGTGGATCTGATTCTGTGCTGAGAAAATCCCCAGGCGGCCTCCCAGGTAGTTCCCTTGGGGGTGCAGGCCCTTCTGCTTCTGACTACCTGACCCTGAAGCCTGGTCTCATTGCCAAGGTCGTCTTCCTGGAAAGGCGTGTGCTGGAGCTGGAAAAGGACACGGCAGCCACTGGCGAGCAACACAGCCGCCTGAGGCAGGAGAACCTGCAGCTGGTGCACAGGTGAGCCTGGGCCAGGAGACCTGGGCCTCTGCGTAGTGCCTCCTGTGCCCACCTGTCAGCCCCCGTTTACTTCTCTTTACCTCACACAGCAGGGGCTTGGCCACCGGTCCATCCCAGGGTGGAAGCCGGCTGAGGGGGTGGTGCCGGGTGGTCATCTGAGCCTACCCATTGGGCTGCAGGCAGGAGACTTGAGGCTCTGACTGGTGCTCTCGTGGGGAGTTGTCCATGAACCCTAGACACACAGAGGGCCAGAGGAGGGCACTGCCTCCCTCTCGGGAGTGTGAGACCTGACCCACCCAGAGGAGGAGCTGACTGCAAACCCACGCAGTGCCCAGCCTCGCCAGCAGGCCTGGAGGTGCAGCTCTCCCACTCTGGTCCATACGAGGTGTGCCCATCCTGGAAGAATGCAGGTTAGGGAAGTTGCTCAGCCGCAGAAAGCGAAATGAGCAGAGACTGCTGAGTACGTGACAGGATGCACAGTCTCATCACTGTGGGCAGGAGTGCTAGGGAGGAAGCGAAGTGTGACGCCGTGTTTGCAGAGAAAGAGTGGGAGCTGCTTACCCCACTCTCGTTTGCAGACTTTTCTTAGAATACTGTGTAATTCTCAGTGTTTTTCAAACGAGGCACGCCATGTTGTCTCATGGCCGATTTGCAGTACTGTTTCTCATGCAAAGTAAGATGAGCTTGGCCCAGGAGTCATCTACCCAGGCTGTGCCACCTGGAGCTGGGCACCGGCAGCCTCTTGGGGGCAGAGGAGGCAGCCAGGAGGCCTGTGAGGCACCTGGGGAATCTGCAGAAGAGGTTCTTCCTGTGAGCTTCTGCTCCCTGCCCAGCTGCCCGGGCACATCCCTGCCCTTCCACATATTCTCAGCTCAGCCAAGGGCCCTGTCCCTTGAAGCTTCAGTGTCTTCATTACCACTGACCAGGTAGATTCAGGGCTCTGAGCAGCCTGCACACACGTGTGTTGGCAGCAGGGCATTTGCAGTCAGCACTCCCAAAGCCCCCAAGCCCTCACCCTGCACCGTACTAACATGCGTGACCCGCCCTTCAGCTTCAGATCCATCTGCCCTGTGAGCGCTGAAAATGTCTCATGGGATCGTGGGCGTAACTTGCACATCATTTTAATTCTAACAAAGCAAAGCACATTCTCTTGTGGAGTGAAGACCCTGGGCTCTGCGGCTGCCCGTTCTCCAGGATTCTCAGCAGAGGAGGGCCTGCCGCCGGCCCCTGCTGCCTTGTGGAGAGGGGCCAGGCATGCTGGCGAAGGGGCTGGGCTCCAGTAGTGTGCTACACATATGCTGCGCCTCCAGAGACCACTGTCTCCTCCTTGTCAAGGAGAATCTGGAGGGGCCGCCAGACATGCTTGTTTTTTGTTTTTTTAAGAGACAGGGCCTCCCTCTGTTGCTCAGGCTGAGTGCTGACTACAGCCTCTACCTCCCAGACACAAGCGACCTGCCTACCTCTCAGCCTTCGATGTAGCTGGGACTACAGGTGTGCGCCACCACGCCCAGCCTTTTTTTTTTTTTTTGAGACGCGGCCTCGCTCTGTCTCCAGGCTGGCGTGCAGTGGCGCAATCTTGGCTCACCGCAACCTCCACATCCTGGATTCAAGCGATTCTTCTGCCTCAGCTTCCTGAGTAGCTGGGACTACAGGCATGCACCACCATGCTGGGCTAATTTTTTTATTTTTAGTAGAGACAGGGTTTCACCATATTGACCAGGCTGGTCTCGAACTCCTGACCTTGTGATCTGCCATCCTCAGCCTCCCAAAGTGCTGGGATTACAGGCATGAGCCACCGTGCGCGGCCTACTTTTTAAATTTTTTGTAGAGATGAGGTCGCACCATGTTGCCCATGCTGGTCTCAAATGCCTGGCCTCAAGCGATCCTCCTACCTTGGCCCCCCAAAGTGCTGAAATCAGAGGCGTGAGCCACTGTGTCCAGCCTAGATGCCTTTGTTGAGCTGACTGTCAAGGTTTCATTTGAGTCTGGAGTATGTTCATCAGTTTTCCGTGTGTGTGGTGTGAAGTCCACCCTGCTGCCTTGCTCCGCCCACTGACCATCTGCAGCGCAGCCCCGGCCACATTCAGTTCCTGTGGCTGTTCCCTGTGGTGCTCACCTCCACTGTCCTAAACAACACGTTACCCGTTTTCAGTATCATCTGCCCGTCCTGAGCCATTTGCTCTCTAGCCGTGCCGTACAGCTGCCATCCTGGGAATTCCGAGTGCTTCCCCTGGGTTTGAGTCCTTATTTTCTGGGTCCCACGTTTTCTTCTTTTTGCCAACTCGTTTTCTGAGGACGTCACTGATAGTTGCCTGGAAGAGGGAGCACAGGAGCCAGATGCTCTGAGAACTGCTTGTGTGGAAGTACTTAGTCCTCCCACCCCTGCTCCAGTCCATAGCGTAGCTGGGCATAAAATTCTAGGTCAGAAATTGAATTCCCTGAGAATTTGAAGACCTCTGACCCCGTGCTGTGACTGAGGACCCGCTGTTGCCGCAGGGCCTTGCTATTCTCCGTAACTTCTGTTTCCCACCCTACATACTTGGATGAGGATCTTGTATTATTTGCCGTGCCATGCACCTGGTTTTCAGCCTTCAGTTTGTTGTTTTGTGTTTTGAGACAGAGCCTTGCTGTATCGCCCAGGCTGGAGTGCAATGGTGCAATCTCTGCTCACTGCAACCTCTGCCTCCCGGGTTCAAGCAATTCTGCTTCAGCCTCCCAAGTAGCTGGGATTATAGGCATGTGCCACTGCGCCTGGCTAATTTTTGTATTTTTAGTAGATTCGGGATTTCACCACATTGGTCACGATGGTCTCGAACTCCCGATCTCAGGTGATCCGCCCACCTCGGCCTCCCAGAGTGCTGGGATTACAGGCGTGAGCCCAACATCTTGATCGGAGGTTTAGATCGTCCTTCCCACACTTTCAGTTCCCGGGAGCTGTTCCTTGTTGTCTGTCTGTTCTGCAGCGGCCCGCCCTGACCCTGCAGCTGTGGCTCTTGGCTCGAGGAGGGCACTGGCTCAGGGACCTTTCCTCACTGTCTCCTGCATCATGTGTCTCCCTGGGGTCCTCGCTTGGTGTTTGCTTTGGCCAGTTCCTGTTGAAAGCTTGCCTGTTGTGTCTGGTGATCTTTGGCCATCCGTCCACTCCTGCGTGTGAGGCACCACAAGGATAAGAGGCTCTGTGCAAGGCAGGGCTTCAGGGCCTGGGCTGTGCTGTGTCAGTGGGCAGGGCCTGTGCCCTTCTCTTTGGGACAGTCCAGTCCTGTCTCCTGCAGGTGGTTGTGAAGATCTAGGGAAGGCCAGGGTCTCCCCGCCCCGTGGGAATGTCGTCTTTTCCCTGTGGTCTAGCTGACACCTGCCCTGCCTCTGCTCTGAGGTGACCTGGATGGGACTGGTCTCTATACCCACTTCCCCAGCCTGGAGGGGACTGGGAGCAGAGTGGGCCCCCCTCCACTTGTGGCCCCTCACAGCCTCTGGGGCCCAGATGTGCCCAGCAGCCAGAGGTAGACTCGTCCTGGCTCCCATGTGGACCTGGCAACTCAGGAAGCCTCGTGAGCACCTTTGGGAGATGTGCCATGAACCTACTATACTGCAGCTGAAGGCAGACACCGCCCGCACACTCAGTTCCCCGGTGTTCAGTTGCCACGGGCCATGTGCTTCATCAGACTCACTTCCTGGAAATGCTGTGGCCCTTGGACCCTGGTACCTTCACGTTCCTTCCCGAGGCTCCGAGGCTCCGAGGCTCCGTGCCTCTGGGCCCTGAGCTCACTCACTGTGTGTAGTGGCCGCAGGTGGAGCAGCTGCATGAACAGAGTGCACCAGGGGCGGTCACCTGGCGGGCTTGGGCCCTCGGGGTGCTGCAGTCCACACAGCACAAGCGGGCAGTGCCTGTGGGTATCAGCTGGGCCGGGGTGCAGTGGACACTGCTCTGGCCACCCCTAGCTGCCTTTAGTGTGGGAGGCGAGGCTATCTGGGGGTGTGTGCGCTGCTTCAGAACTGCCTTGACCAGAGCTCGGGGATGCCCTTCTCGGCCCTCCTCCCTGGTGGCGGCAGGTTCTCTGGAGGTCCTGAGGCAGCTTCTGGGCATGGGTGGAGCCACTGCACACCCTGCCTGGAGACAGCTCAGCTCCTCCTTTTGCCTTTCAAGAGCAAACGCCCTGGAGGAGCAGCTGAAGGAGCAGGAGCTGAGAGCCTGCGAGATGGTCCTGGAAGAGACCCGGCGGCAGAAGGAGCTCCTGTGCAAGATGGAGAGGGAGAAGAGCATCGAGATCGAGAACCTGCAGGCCAGGTAGGCGGTTCCCAACAGCCCGCCCATCCCAGAATGCTGCAGGCCAGGTAGGAGAGGTTCCCTGACAGCCTGTCCACCCCAGAACGCTGCAGTGGCTAGGAATAACCTGAATTTTAGAAAAAGGGGAAAAGCTATGTGGTGAAGACCTTAAAACTCCCCAAAAAGCCACAAGAAATCAGTTCAAAGACTGACCCTGTGTGGGTGTTGGTTTCTCTAAATCTACGTCTACAATATATCCAGTCTGTTTAAAACACTAATTTTTTTTTGTTTTTTTTTTTTTGTTTTTTGGGGTTGTTTTTTTTGAGACAGAGTCTTGCTCTCTCCCCCAGGCTGGAGTGCAGTGGCGCGATTACAGCCCACTGCAAGCTCTGCCTCCCGGGTTCACATCATTCTTCTGCCTCAGCCTCTCAAGTAGCTGGGACTACAGGTGCCCACCACCACACCCAGCTAATTTTTTTGCATAAAATACCAATCTTTTTTTAAGGGAACTTGACAAAATTACTTTTACATTCATCTGGAGACATAGCCTTGGATGAGTCAGAAAAAGTGGGAAAACAATAAGGAAGAAGATTAACGATACTATATTAAAATATATCATAAAGGAGGCAGGGCACAGTGGCTCACGCCTGTAATCCCAGCACTTTGGGAGGCCGAGGTGGGTGGATCACTTGAGGTCAGGAGTACAAGACCAGCCTGGCCAACAAGGTAAAACCCTGTCTCTACTAAACAACAAAAAAAAGTCAGGCATGGTGGCACGCGCCTGTAATCTCAGCTACTTGGGAGGCCGAGGCATGAGAATCACTTAAACCCAGAGGCAGAGGTTGCAGTGAGCTGAGATTGTGCCACTGAACTCTAACCTGGATGACAGAGTGAGACTCCATCTCCAAAAACAATTTAATTAAAAAATATATATATATATAAAATAAAGGGAAAAATTATTTTTTATTTTTTAATTATTATTTTTTTTTATGGAGTCTTGCTCTGTCACCCAGGCTGGAGTGCAGTGGTGCAATCTCGACTCACTGCAAGCTCCGCCTCCCAGGTTCACGTCATTCTTCTGTCTCAGGCTCCCAAGTAGCTAGGACTACAGGCGCCTGCCATCACACCTGCCTAAATTTTTGTATTTTTAGTAGAGACAGGTTTCACAGTATTAGCCAGGATGGTCTCGATCTCCTGACCTCATGATCCAGCCGCCTTGGCCTCCCAAAGTGCTGGGATTATAGGCGTGAAACACGGCACCTGGCCTTTTTTTTTTTTTGAGACCAAGTGTCGCCCTGTCTTCCAGGCTGGAGTGCAGGGAGCGATCTCAGCTCACCACAACCTCCATCTCCTTGGTTCAAGCAATTCTCCTGCCTCAGCCTCCCTAGTAGCTGGGACTACAGGCTCGCACCACTGCACCCGGCTATTTTTTGTATTTTTAGCAGAGATGGTGTTTCACCATGTTGGCCAGGATGGTCTTGAACTCTTGTGATCCACCTGCCTCGGCCTCCCAAAGTGCTGGGATTACAGGTGTGAGCCACTGTGCCCAGCCAAAACATCATTATTTTTAATAGCGATGGGGGTTCTTGCTGTGTTGCCCAGGCTGGTCTTGAACTGCTGGGCTCAAGCAATCCTCTCACCTCGCCCTCCCAAAGTGCTGGGATTACAGGCGTGAGCCACCGTGCCAGCCGAGGCACAAACTAATATTAAAGCAGCACAGTGCCTCGCGTACTTCTCCATCTGGGAACTCATGCTGTGGATTCCTGGTGTGTGTTTACAAATACATTTGCAAGGAACGGTTCTGTAAAGGTAAAAAGCATCAGGTAACTTAAAATACCTATAATCAGAGGAATCTAGAGTTGTCTATCCTTCTTGTGTGTCTGGGTAGTGAGAGTGGAGGAAGTTGTTTTATACAGTTTTTTGTTTGTCTGTCTGTTTTGAGATGGGGTCTTGCTCTGTGCCCTGGCTGGAGTGCAGTGGCTCTGTCATGGCTCACTGCAGACTTGAACTCCTGGGCTCAAGCAATCCTCCTGCCTCAGCCCCCGAGTCACTGGGGCTGTAAGTGTGCTCTATCATACCCGGCTAACTTTTCCTTTTTGGTAGAGATGAGGTCTTGCTATGTTGCCCAGGCTGGTCTCGAACTCTTAGCTTTAAGCAGTTCTCCCACCTTGGCCTCGTTTTGTTGCTGTTGTTGGGGTTTTTGGTTGTCGTTTTTTTTCCTTCCCCATACTCTCAGCAGAGCCACCTCAGCCTCTTAAAGTGCTGGGATTATGGGCCTGAACCACCTCATGTGGCTTCTTTAAACTGAGCATGTACTACTTTTAGATTTTGAAATACAGTTGCTTTAAATATTCATAAAGGGATTTCAGGTTCTTTTGCTTGTGTTCCTTCCAGCTCTTAAAGCTAAGATACTTGCCTTATCTAAGAAGAGCTCCTAGGCATTTTCAAAAGTGGGTGGCAGGAAGGAGCCTGCACGCAGAGAGCTGTGCGGGATGCCCTGCACAGGGAGGCCTCCGTGCCTGCCATCGCAGTGGGGCGCCGTCTTCTGGGGAGCAAGGTCAGGGCAGCCAGGACAGTGTTCTCCCCTGGCTTTGGCACAGTACAGTTGAGTGGGCTCCAAATTAAAGTACGTTTCTCGTCTGTGAGCACCAGGGAGCACCTCCCGTGGGACCTGTCCACTGGGGCTGAGGTTGAGGCACAGCTGTGTGGACATCCTGCCTCCTCTGTGTGCTCTGGTGTGGAGGGGCACAAGATAGGGGTCTCACGAGGCCCTCAGGGAGCAAGCAGGGCCCAGTGTCACTGCCACTTGTGAGCAAGCTGCCTACCCGCCCTAAGCCCTTGGGGACAGTGCCACCGTGTTCTGGACCTTGTCAGTCTCCTGCAGCTTCTTGGAGTGGCCACCAGCAACTTTGTGGTTCTCAGGGCTGCTCAGGCCCTCAGAGGCCCCTGCAGTCAACCCAGCACCGAAGCCTCTGGCATCTTGGGGACTTCCCCAGCCTCTGCCCGTCTGGTGTACAGGAAGACCCTGGTCAGTGCAATGACAGTCTCAGTCCGGGGTCCCTCAGGAACAGAGGGCCAGGAGGCAGGACCCCCAGCACCTGCATCGGAACCTCCTGGGAGCAGCAGGGCTGGCCGTCTTTGCAGTTGCAGTGCCTAGAAAACAGCTGGATTTCAGGCGCGGGGCCTCAGTAGAGATGAAAGTTAAAGCTGAAAGGGCATAGAGAAGATGGAGGAGTGGAGAGACCGGAACTTTGGACATCCTTGTTTAGGGACCGGGAAAGAAGAATATGTGTCATCAGCAGAATGGGGCTGTACGAAGGTCACAGGCAGAGATCTGAATCTCAGGACACAGGGCCTGGAAGAGGTTCTAGGAAAGGCCAGGTACCTCTGGGAGTGGGGCCCCCAGGGGCCTCCAGAAAGTATGGGAGCCCCTGGCAGGCTACAGAGAGCTGAAGTGAAGGCTGATGGGGCCACAGTGGCATGTCCACAGAGGCCAGGGCCTGATTTGCAGGTTATGGCACCTGCTGAACCCCTGGCGTTGGGGTACATGACCCATCATCAGGCAGAGTGAACTGGGTGAACGTGGCCCTGGTGTGTGGTGCTTTCTAGCAGCATGTGAGCCAAGGAAGCCCAGGGAAGCCTTCGCTTTTGCCACGTAGCATAGCTCGTCCTTCCAAAAAATGTGAGTAGACTCCCCCGAGCCTGATACTGAAAGGAAAGAAGGCAGAAAGACTGACCCCAGCGCTGGGCAGAGCTGAGTGTGTCTGATGGACAGTGAGAGACTGGGGCAAGGAGGAAAGAAAGAGGGGCCAGGCTTCGGGAGGGCAGCGCTGCTGTGCGTGAAGCTGTGCAGCTCTGTGTTTTCTTCTCTTTGCATGTCTGTAGTTTTGAAATTCAATAGAATTAAAACATAATTTGCTTTCAATAATTATGAACAAAACATGCAAGTGTTACTCTGAAAGGAGAAAACAACTGCAGGTAGAGCCATCTGGACTCCAGGGTTAGAGGTGGAGAATGGAACTTACTATGCTCTGGTCAGCAAAACAACAGGAAAGGCAGATGGCAAAGGTGTAGCCCAGAAAGCACAGCTGCACACACTCCTAACACACACAACACCCTGCGCCAGCAGCTACACCGGGGTTTGCATCTCGGGGCAGCCACGCAGGCGACACGTACCGGGGTTTGCATCTTGGTACATGAAGGCTCAGAAGTGGGTAGCACCAGGAACTGTGGAAGTTGGGTGAAGGCAAGGCTCACACAGGAGGGTCCCCCCCCACATACAGCTGGGTCACACCCATCCCCACCCTAGAGGAGGAGTCTGGACTGCAGAGCACCAACACACACCGGAGTGACACCAGTGAGTGCCCTTGTCCTCCTGACGAACGCCTGTGGCCAAGGGTCTGACCAGCCCCAGACAAGTCCCTGGGAGCGCGCCTGTCCTGGGCACCCCGTGGCCTCCCTGGTGGTGCAGAGGCCAGCAGGTGCTCTTGGGAAGGGGTTGCATCTGCTTTGCCCCTGGTCTCAATCATCAGTTCTGCAAAGCAAGAGCAAGTCCCCTCCTGGGTAGAGGACACCTGAAGCCCTTCCCGCCCAGCCCTGTGCTTTTCCATCTTATACCCTCCTGGGTAGAGGACACTTGAAGCCCTTCCCGCCCAGCCCTGTGCTGCCCCTGGGTTTCCATCTTACACCAAATTCTGGGTGTGGGTGCAGGTTAGGTTGAATTAGAAGGGATGGCAGGGTAACAGGATAGTGAGGACAACTGGATTATGGAGAAGATCCAGGGTTCCTTGGAGAAATGGCCAGTTCTGAGGCTGGGACGGGAAAAGGCAGGCTGAGCCTGCAGCAGTGTGTAGTATCTGAAAATGAGGAAGTGCTTACACTAAACCCCCCCCCTGCCATGAGCACAGACACAGGGTATGTCAGAGGGACACGGGCCAGCTGAAGGAGTTGCCAGACGCCAAAGCTGGAACAGTTCAAGTAACAAACTCATAGTGATAGCATTGGATTACAATCCAAAACATAAAGTTCATGAGTCCATCGTGACACAAATAAATGACTATTAATAAACAGAGAAGAGGGCCGGGTGCGGTGGCTCACACCTGTAACCGCAGCACTTTGGGAGGCTGAGGTGGGTGGATCACCTGAAGTCAGGAGTTCAAGACCAGCCTGGCCAACATGGCAAAATCCCGTCTCTACTGAAAATACAAAAATTAGTCAGGCGTGATGGCGGGCGCCTGTAATCCCAGCTACTCAGGAGGCTGAGGGCAGGAGAATTGCTTGAACCCCAGGAGGTGGAGGTTGCAGTGAGCCAAGATTGCGCCACTGCACTCCAGCCTGGTGACAGAGTGAGACTCCTCCTCAAAAAAAATAAATAAAATAAAAAATAAGGCCGGGCACGGTGGCTCACGCCTGTAATCCCAGCACTTTGGGAGGCCGAGACGGGCGGATCCTGAGGTCAGGAGATCAAGACCATCCTGGCTAACACGGTGAAACCCCGTCTCTAATAAAAATACAAAAAAAAATTAGCCCGGTGCGGTGGCGGGCGCCTGTAGTCCAGCTACATGGGAGGCTGAGGCAGGAGAATGGCGTGAACCCGGGAGGCGGAGCTTGCAGTGAGCCGAGATCGCGCCACTGAACTCCAGCCTGGGCAACAGAGCGAGACTCCTTCTCAAAATAAATAAATAAATACAATAAAATAATAAAAAATAAAATCCTTCAAAGATTACAGAAAAGCTCTGCCCGGAGCACTTGGGTGGGCACCTAAGGACTGGCCCTGGTCATTTGGGGGCGTCTGTGTGTCACAGGGCAGCCCCAGCAGGGTTTCCCTGAGACACGGGGTGCCCTGGTCCTGCAGAGGCACATGCTTCCCAGAGTGAGTTTCAGCCTTGCTCTCGTGTCCCAGGCTGCAGCAACTGGACGAGGAGAACAGTGAGCTCCGGTCCTGCACGCCCTGTCTGAAGGCCAACATTGAGCGCCTGGAGGAGGTGAGCTGCCTACATCCTGGAGCTGTGGCTAGTGGGCCCAGCCCGTGCCCTGCCTGTGGGGCAGCCGAGGTAGCCCTGAGCTCTGTGCTGAGCAGGATGCTGTGCTGTGTGTGAGGGAACAGGGCCAGCTCAGGGCCCAGGCCACTGGAAGGCACCGGACCTGAAGGCACTGTTCCACCCACAGGAGCAGGGCCCAGAGGCTCACTCCTAGATGGACCCAGGGCTCTGAATCTGGGAATTGTCCTCCAAGGGGAAGGCATCAGCCAGCCACTCACGCCCCGACCCCTGCAGACGTGGAGGCAGAGGCTGCATGTGGGGTTCCCACACCCCAGCTCATCACTGTGAGACCTCCCTCCCCCCACCTCACCAGCTGTGCTCTGGGAAGCTCCCAGGAAGGATATTCTCAGAGCACTTGGGCCCTGGCTCCCGTGAACCAGAGGAGCCCGGCTGGAGCTGCCCACAGCCACTGAGTCAGGTCCTGTCCACACAAAGGTCCTTCCTGCCCCTCATGAGAAATGGCCCTCGTGGCCTGTGTGTGTGAGGCGCCCAGAGGCAGGTGGCCTTGACCTCCACTGAGAGGCAGGAAGGCTCAGACCCAGCCCTGTCGCGCTCCAACACGGGGGCTACCATGCTGCTGTTTGGGAGACTCAGAGACTGGAGGGACAGATGACCGGGGCAAGCTGCATGCACAGGTGGGAGGGCGACGCACATCCAGGGCAGGTGTCCACCCCTGCAGGAGAAGCAGAAGCTGTTGGATGAGATAGAGTCGCTGACGTTGCGGCTCAGCGAAGAGCAGGAGAACAAGAGGAGGATGGGGGACAGGCTGAGTCACGAGAGGCACCAGTTCCAGAGGGACAAGGAGGCCACACAGGAGGTGAGCTGGCACCCACCCTGCCCCATGCCAGTCCTGCCCCCAGCCTGCCCCAGGGGAAGCCTTTGTTTCCTAAGATGCTAGCTTTTGGCTGTGAGCTTTGGACATAGCTGCTGGTGTGTGTCGTCTTCCCGAGAGACGGCCAGATCAACCCTGAGGTTCTACAGCCAAGTGATGGCTGATGGTGTCCCCTGGGAGCCCAGGCCCCCCGGCTCACCCAGCGGTTGCCCTGCAGCTGATCGAGGACCTCCGAAAGCAGCTGGAGCACCTGCAGCTCCTGAAGCTGGAAGCTGAGCAGCGGCGGGGCCGCAGCAGCAGCATGGGCCTGCAGGAGTACCACAGCCGCGCCCGGGAGAGCGAGCTGGAGCAGGAGGTCCGCAGGCTGAAGCAGGTGGGCAGGCCTGGGCCTCCCTCCCTCACATTCCTGCAGAATGTTCCACAAGGCTGGTTGGGAAGGTTGGGACATGGAGGGTCAGCATCTGAGCTGGAGGCCTTTTTCCCTGGGCAGTCCTTGTCCCTGCTCAGCCATCTGCAGGGGCCACAGCCCAGTAGTGATGTTGCTGTGCCCTCCCAGGACAACCGCAACCTTAAGGAGCAGAACGAGGAGCTGAACGGGCAGATCATTACCCTCAGCATCCAGGGCGCCAAGAGCCTCTTCTCCACAGCCTTCTCTGAGTCCCTGGCTGCAGAGATCAGCTCTGTCTCCCGAGATGAGGTAACACATCCCATGCCTGCACAGTGCGGCCTGGGGTTTACAGCCCGCACGGTCTGTGCGCTGTGGTTTATGCACTGTGGCCTGTGGCCCGTGCGCCTCAGCTCTGACTGCCTGCTCTCCCTACAGCTCATGGAGGCAATTCAGAAGCAGGAGGAGATCAACTTCCGCCTGCAGGACTACATCGACAGGATCATCGTGGCCATCATGGAGACCAACCCGTCCATCCTGGAGGTCAAGTAGAGGCAGGAAGGCCCAGCCTGGGCTGGATTCGGGACTCCAGCACCCTGGAGTGGTCCCGTCACACCGTGAGGAGCCAAGACCAGCAGGTCCCACAGCCGACGGTGCCCAGAGCATGCAGGGAGTCCTCATGCAGCTGGGCTGGGGCCGCCAAAGACAGGGGCTGCCAAAGGGGCAGAGGGTGGTGGAGAGGAGAGGGAGAAAGGGAAGTCCCAGGGCCCGGGGTCCATAGAGGGTGAGGGTTGTGGCGGGGCCATCCATCAGCGCTGACCTTTCGGGGGGCCCAGAGCTTTCCAGCCCTAAGTCACCCTGGCCGTGAACGCCTATACTTCAGTTCAGCAGGATGGGTTGGAGAGCCTCTCTGTGCAGAGGTGTGGGGTGAGCCCCGCTGTGGCCTCCTTGTGGTGGTCCCTTTCCACATGCAGCCCTATTGGGAAGAAAGGAAGAAAACGGGTCCTTCCAGGGGTGCTGCTGCCTAAGCCACCCACACAAGTACCCTGGTGCCGTTTCACCCATGCTGAGCCGTTGCTGATGGCTGACGGGCTCCCGGACCCTCACCTCAGACATGGTGGTGCGGGAAGGACGGGTGGGCAAGGCTGGTGCATTTCCCCAGCTCTACCTACGCTGCTTGGGCCATTGCCCAGTCAGATGTGGTCACCTCAGTCCAGCTCTGGGGCCTCCAGGCCATGTGGCTGTTCCCATGGCCCATTCCTCGCTGCAGTAACCCCTGGGGGCTCTGACCACCTATGGGGGTCGGGCAGGAGCCACTGGGGCCCTCTACTCCGACATCAGGACCTGAGATTACAGCTGTGTGGCGCTCTCTCCCTGGGTGGGGTGGATGCTGCAGGCTCCTCTGGCTCCCAGGTGCTGCTTCTCCACAGGTGCGGCCTGACCTGGCCTCCTAAAGGCCACACCCTCCCCACGCACTTCCCAGGCCAGAGTCCAAACATCAGGAACCCTGTTTTCTTGTTTGTGTCTCACTTAGAAATCGTGGTTCTTCCCCGA
Organism: Macaca nemestrina; assembly: GCF_043159975.1. NCBI lineage: Eukaryota > Metazoa > Chordata > Mammalia > Primates > Cercopithecidae > Macaca > Macaca nemestrina. Next base: position 937,966 of record NC_092142.1, read on the forward strand.
GGGTGCGTGTTATAGGAGGGAGAGGGCAGGGAAGACTCACAGCAGAGCGGGAGGGGCTGCGCTTCTCGGGTCCGCACCCCAGGCGCAGCGGTGTCACCCCGCAGGGCTGCAGGCCCGCCCCTGACCCCCCAGCATTCCCGGGTGGGCCCAGACCCCATCACCAAGACTGGCCACCTGCTGCGTGTGAGTGCGCGCATGTGTGCGTGCGTGCGTGCGTGCGTGCACCTGTGTGGCCCCGCATCCACCGCCTTCCATGCTAGGATGTAAGAGGTCGCCTCCTATTGTACATTTGGGGAAAGCCTTGGGTGTAAATCAGTGTAAACTTGGAGGAGAAATTTTTCTATCATGTAGAGTAGGTATTTTTTATAGATTGAAGGTTGATCAATTTTTTAATACTTTCAAGAGAGAAAACTATCTGTGTATACACATGAAATATATATATATATATATATGTATAATATATAAAGACTGGCACCCTGCCTCTCTGTGCCCAGGCCCAGCCCTGGTGACACGGCACCACTCAGCAGTGCTGTCGCTATAAGCATGGACTCCCAGGAGACAGTGTGGGAAACGCTCCTGCTTTAATTCCTCAAGAAACGGCTCTTCCTGCCTGGATGCAGGAGGGCAGGGGCCACCACAGATTAAAGCTGTTACTGCACACGCAGAGGCCGGCTCCTTCCTCCGGGGGGCCACAGGGTGGGGTGGGAGTCTTGTGGGCCGGGCCCAGCTTCCCTCAAGGCGTCCGGGGCCATCAGTTGTCTGAGCTCAGAACCCAGGAGACGTGCCTGGCTCTGCAGCTTGGTCAGACCAAGACCCTTCCAAGGCTGCAGGATTGCACCTCCAGGTCCAGCAGAGCCTGGCAGCTTTCTGGCTAGGTTCTGGATCCTCACGAGTTGCTGAGACAGCATCAAGGTGGGGCCAGGGAAAGGGGGCAGCACAGGGCTGTGTGGGGCTCAGGAGGGCGGGGGGCCGGGCAAAGGGGGCAGCACAGGGCTGTGTGGGCATCACAGCTCTGGGTCAGTATCCCCGCCTCTGGGGATGTACGTCCCTTGTCGGGAGAGCTGTCAGCATGTCCCCAGGATGAAGAGAAGAAGCGGGGGGCAGGGCACAGAGGCTCACGCTATAATCTCAGCACTTTGGGAGGCCAAGGCAGGAGGATCGCTTGAACCCAGGAGTTTAAGACCAGCTTGGGCAACATAGCAAGGCCCCATCTCTAAAAAATAAATTAGCCAGGCTTGGTGGTGCACACTTGTAGTCCCAGTTCCTTGGGAGGCTGAGGTGGGAGAACTGCTTGAGCCCAGGAGATGGAGGTTACAGTGAGCTGTGATCACACCGCTACACTCCAGCCTGGGCGACAGAGCAAGACCCCATTTCAAAAAGAATTTAAAAGGGCAGTGATGTGCAGGGTGGTGGGAGAACATACCTCAGAAGAGGGGGCAGACACAGGACCAGCACCAGAGGCATAGGAAGGAGGGAAGGCAGGGCCCGATGGGAGTGGGCTCCTGAGGTCACAGGGGCAGCCAGGCAGTCTGAGAGCTTAGTGCCACTGCAGCCACAAGGAACGGCCTGTGGGGAGTGGTCCCATCTGATCAAGAGTCCCCCAAAAACACAAGCCTTGAAAACTAGACCACTTGGTCTGGCATCCAGGAAGCAGACTGCATCTGCATCTCTCTCTCCTCCTGTCCCCGCCCGGGATGCCCGCCTGCCCATCACTCTCAGATGCAGATGGAGAAACCAAGCCCAGGGAGGCTGAGGACCCAGGTCTGTCATCCCCTCAGCCCAGCTGCTGCCTGTGGGCTGGTGACCGGAAGAGGACCAGGCGTGGCCTACAGTGAGGAGTGCTTGAACCCTCAGTGCAGGTGCAGCAGAATGATTCCAGGTCACAGAGCCCAGGAACCCTGGTTGCTTCATGAGTTAGAACTGAGGAGTGATATGGGTGGTGTGGGCATGTCCAAGGCCAAGTTCCTGCTCCCAGGAAAAGGGCCTGCTCTCTCACCTACGTAGGGGTCTCTGTGTGGTGCCAGCAGGGCCCATTCCTGCTTAGAGGGAGAAGCTGGAGGTGGGGAGAGGGACTCATTACACGCTTCCAGGCCAGAGCCAGGGAGGGGAAGGGGAGCAGCTTCCTTCTTATACCCCACTGTGGTCTAGGAGCACCTCAGTTTCATTTCCATGCTAGATTTTAAACGTGAAGCCTGTACACAGTCCAGCTGGCCCCACCTCGATGACCCATTGGGGTCTCTAGCCCAAAGGAGTTTAAGACAGGAGGACACGCCGGGCGCGGTGGCTCACGCCTGTAATCCTAGCGCTTTGGGAGGCCGAGGCGGGCGGATCACAAGGTCAGGAGATCGAGACCACGGTGAAACCCCGTCTCTACTAAAAATACAAAAAATTAGCCGGGCACGGTTGTGGGCGCCTGTAGTCCTAGCTACTTGGGAGGCTGAGGCAGGAGAATGGCGTGAACCCGGGAGGCGGAGCTTGCAGTGAGCCGAGATCGCGCCACTGCACTCCAGCCTGGGCGACAGAGCGAGACTCCGTCTCAAAAAAAAAAAAAAAAAAAGACAGGAGGACACAGGATGAAATGGAAACATTCCCGTAAGGGCTGCCAGAGACCTTGTCGGTGAGCGAGAGCAGGGTGGGGTGGCCAGTGTGCATGCCTGGTGGACGTGCCCAGAAGCCCGCAACCCCCAGGAGGCCTGAACGTGTCCCTCTGGAGTGTTGCCCCCCCCCACCCTCAACTGTGCAGGCAGATCCTGTCCCCAGCTGGCTCCTGACATTGAATGTTCTGAGTCTTGGTCAGTTCTGCCCAACGGAAGAGCACTAAGGAGTCTTGCCTGGCAGAATGGAGAGGAGCGGCTCTGCCCCTGCCCTGGAACAAGAGCCCCTCACATGAGGACCGCCCCAGCCTGCCTCTGCTAAAGGGCAGGTATAGGAAGGTTGGACCCCCTCAGCAGGCCCCCCGGACGGCATCCTGGCCCCTCTACCTGCTGGCAGTCCAGGAACCGGGAGGCAGCGGTGCAGAGAAGGGCAGGGACTTCTCCCGGGGCCTCGTCCATTGTTTTCACCTGTTGGGCCACCCGTTCTTTTTTTGAGACAGGCTCACTCTGTTACCCAGGCTGGAGCGCCATGTGCCATCCCAGCTCACTGCAACCTCAACCTCCCAGACTCAAGCGATGCTCCTGCCTCTGCCTCCCGAGTAGCAGGAACCACAAGCATGCACCACCACACCTGCCTAATTATCTTTTAAGTGGAGACGGGTCTCACTATCTGTGTTGCCCAGGCTGGTGGTCCATAGTCTTTGACGCAGGCCTGTGTGGCTCACAAAGCAGGTGATAGCAGGGTCATCCCATCAAATCTGAGCATGGCACCAGAGCACACAAGTCAGCCACCTGCAGGCCTTGGCACCCTCGTGCTCCACGCCAAGGTCCCTGTGTGCTCAAGTCTGGGCTCCATGATGGCACTGGGGTCTGTTCTATTTGCTGCTATGTCCAAGTGAGACTTTCTCTGGGTGCCTAAACCGATGCCTCCAGTCTCAGTTCTGTTTGGCCCTCCCCATCCTCTTCTCCTCAAGGGGGGATCACGGCTCGCCTCTTGGCTCTTCTGCGCACGTGCATTAGCTGCTCAGGTCTGTCTGGATGTGAGGGTTGTGTCCTCAGGCCAGAGCCTGAGGCATGGAGCACTGGCATGGAGCAGGGCTCGGTCAATGGTTTGGATAATCCAGAGTCACTTACCTTCTGCTGTGCAGGCTTTTACAATTCACGCCTGTGTGCCTCATGTCTTGTGACTCAGAATCTTCAAGACAATCACAGGCTGGCCTCACGGATGCACGAGAGACTCTTCTCTCTCATCGCACCCATTCCCTCCAGCGCTCTCCTTGTGCAGGGCAACTTCAGTCATCTTGAAGATGCCTCCTGAGGCCCTCTTCTGGGTGAATGGGCTTCCTCCTCCACCATGACAAGCTACTGGGGAGGGCTGGGGTGCTCCCACCCTCTCCTCACCCCAAATGGGCCTGGCTTGGCAAAACTGGCCAGAACTGACCACTCTGCAGTGAGCTGGCAGGGCCCTCAGCATCAGATCCACAGGCTCAACTGCAGCTGCTTCTCTGGTTGGGAGGTTATGATGCCATGAACCTTCTGCCGGCTAGATCACCGGCCCCTGGCCAGGGAGCCACCTAGGCAGTGCCAGGGAAGGACTGGGAAGGGGAGGGAACCTGCAGTCCCTGAGTCAACCCTTGACTGCACCCTCTCCTGTGGTTCGAAAGCCCCATTTGGCCAGTAATCTGCCAGAGGAGAGCCAGCTCTCACTCTGCAGCCCTCTGTGCCCCCAGACCCCCACTGGCCCCCGAGGACGCATTTCCTGCCCTTGGGATGCCTTTGCATGGATATAGGCTGGGAACGGCGCATCCAGCTGCCCTGCCTGTCTTCACAGAGGGGGCAGCAGACCTAGAGGGGGGTGTCCAAGACACAGGAATGAAGTGTCCTTATCAAAAGCTTCCAAGGACAGAAGTAAACCCCTCCTGCCAGCTTCTGCCCTGACTGCAGCTAGAAGCCGAGCTCCAGGTGGGACACAGGTGTCCCTACTGCACCATGTAGAGCATGATGGAGGCCCATCCTTGGCTTTCCTGGAGCATGAATATCCTCTGAGGGGCACTGGCCCTGGCCTTGTAGGTCTTGCTGAGACTGGCTTAGAGTTTCTGGCCCCGGAGCAATCGTCACCCAACCTCCTACTTGTAAATCTCGCCACAGAACCGGACCACAACCAAACCGTCTCTCCGGACTCTCAGCTGACCAGCCCTGCTCCTGTGTCTCCCTCTCCTGCAGGGCCATTGCCTTCTCAGGCTCCTCATCTGCGCCTAAGAGCGGGAGTCTGGCTGCCCTCAGCACTCGCGTCCCACCCCGCAGCCTGATAAGCTTGACGCCAAGGCACTTTCCCGAGAGCCGGCCCAGCAGCTGCTGGCCCGAGAGTGGCCTCAGGGCAGCGGGAAGGGGACCTCCGGGGAGGGAATGAGGCCTGCGCAAGGGGCCTGGGAGGACCCAGGAGTCGCCCCGGCTTCCCTCCCCCAGGCCCTGGCTGGGCGCCGGCGTGGCCATTTAATGGCGTCCCTCCGCGACCGAGAAGGAAGGGGCCTAGAGAGGCTGTGCCCAAGCGACGCTACGAGGCCAGGTCGCGTCTCGGGCCAGGGCGGTCCCGTTGCCACTGCCGCTCTTGGCCGCCGGGACCAAGCACAGCACGCGGTGTCGCGAGGGGTGCCCTGGGAGGAGCGAAGGGGTCTCCGGTTCTCGCGAACACGGCGGGGTCGGGGCGGAGTCGTGGGTCCCCAATAGGGCGGCCGCCCAGAGCCCCGCGGGACACGGACGCCCGCGGGACACGGACGCCCCCGGCCCGGCCACCCCCGGCCCGGCCACCCCCGAGCCCCACGGGACTGAGACGCCCCGGACGCGCCGACGCCGCGGCGGAAGGCCGCGCCCCTCCGTGCCCCTCGCAGGGCCCTCTGGGAGCTGTAGTCCCAGCACCTCGGGCCGTCCCACTCCCTGATAAGCCTGGAGCGCGGCGCCTCCCGGGGACCGAGGCCCGGCCGTCTCCAGCAGCACGGGCAGGCGGAGTGGCCCAGGCGGTCTGCAGGCTAGGAGGCCGCCACCCGAGGATTACAACTCCCGGCCTGCCTCGCGCAGGCACCGCCCCGAGCTTCCGCCCCGGAGGCGCCGCGCAGCCCTGTGGGAGCCGTAGTCCGGACGCGCGATTCACAGCGCCGCGTGCGCCCCGGGCGCGCCGTAGCCGCGGGGCCCGGGCCGGGCGCTACGCTACGAAGGAAGCGTAAGGCGGGCGCCGGACGCGGGCAGGGACCGGGGCCGGGGCCGGGTCGGGGCGCTCCGCGGCTGAGGAGCGGGAGGCCGTCCGGGCAGCGCGGCCGGCGGCGAGAGGGGCCCCGCCGCTCTCCGGAGGCAGAAGTTGTGGATCGGCCGGCGGGGGCGAGCGGGCCCGGGGGCCGGGGCCGCGCTGCCCGGGCCGCGAGAACTGAGGCGGCGCCGCCGGGCTGTGGAGGTGAGTCCCGTCGGCCGGGCCGGGCCGGGCGCGCAGCCGGGGAGCGCGGGCTCGGAGGACGGCGGAAAGCGCGGGCCTGGCGGGACGCGGGAGGCCTCGGGGGCTGGGAGCGCCGGGCTCCGAGCCAGGGCAGGGACGGCAGGACCCTCCGAGTGGGGTCAGCCCGCCGCCCGCTAGCGCCTCCAGGCCGGTGGGGGCCCGGGCTGGGCTTGGGCGATGCTTCGGAGAGGAGCCCAGAGGAAGGCGGGAAGTCGGCAGGGACCTGGGCCATGTGGGTCACTCGAGGCCAGCCGCGGGGGCCGCGCACACAGGAGGCGGCCTCGGTCCTGCCTGCCCCGGCCCTGCCTGCCCTTGAGTGCCCTTATATCCGGGTCCATCGTGCGGTCTCGGCCGCGTTAGGGATGTGGTGCTTGGTGCGGGCACGGCTCCCCTCTCACTTGGGGAACGGCCTGGGGGCGGCCACCTGGCGTGGAGGGGCTGGCAGGAGCCCCGTCTGTGCCAGCCATGGCAGTGTTCTCTTCCGCGTTCCTCTGGGGCTGCTGCGGCACCAACTGGGAAGTTGCAGATCCGTTCTCTGACAAGCCAGCTGTTCCTGCTGGTTGCAAAAGGGACCGCTCTAGTCCTGACGGGGGGAACTCTTGTGTAGTCCGTGGCCCTGGCCAGGTGAGCTCTCGGGGGCCCCCTTACCGCCCTGGAGTTTGTTACCAGACTGTAGGTAACAGGACCCGGAAAGCAATGGTGAGACCCAGAACCTGAGGCGGGGCCTGGGTGTAAGGGGCCAGTGGGGAAGACTGGGACTCCGTTGGGTGCTGAAGAGTTTGGTGCTTCTCCTTTGGGAAACCCGGGTCTCTTCCTCGGCCCAGGTCTGAGGGATGCGGAAACGTGAGTCACAGTTCAGTGTGGGAGTGTCCCGTAACTGCCTCCGCGTTCCCAGAGTCTGGGGCTGGGTGAGGATATAGGGGTGATCTGCCTTCCGGTTCTAAGTGACTTCTCGACTGTGAAGTGGGGCAAGAGAGATTGTTTTTCTGGTCTTTCCGGGGGAGGCAGATCCTGCAGGAACCAGCTTGGCCTGGCCTTGGGTTAGGTGTGCCTTGCCTCCTCTGAGTCCTCCTGCTTGCGGGAGCAGCACCCCTCTTTTTCCTGCTTCTGTCTCTGCGTCTGAGGCTCTCCAGAGCTCATTGATTGGCAGACGAGCCAGTGACCTCTGAGGCCCCAGGAGAGCCCCAGGCTCAGTGACTGCGTAACTGCACAGGGCCTCCTGTCTGGGCCTCCACAGACCGTGGTCTCTGAGAGCAGGAAGCGGCTGGTTCCCTGTAATCCTGCATCTGTGTAAGAGCCTCAAGCTCTGCTGGCCCTCTCTCCGGGCACCCCTCACTTTATCCTTGTCCTGGCCTTGGGCAGCACTCTGGTAACCCCAATGCCACAGGTGAGGAACCAAAGCTGGAGACAGCTGTTGATGGCAAGGGAGGGGCCAAGGGAGGCTGAGTGCCTGGTCTCTACCTCCTGCTCTTTCCACCAGCTCATACAAGGCAATTGAAGGGAAGGATTCTGCTGCTCAGAAAATCCTCCAAAACCATGCGTGTTGTTCATGGGCCTGAACCGGTCAGTGAAGAACCTGAGAGGGGCCGGCCACCTACGTGGCCGTTGGTGGCCAAGCAGCCCCTGGTCCAGCCCTCTGGCCCACAGTGTGATGCCTCTATTCACTGCACTAGGTGTGGAAAGGTGCTGAGAAGGCAGATGACATCGTTAAACAAAACAGCTTGGGGTCTTTGAAAAACAGTGGCGGAAACCCAGGAAAGCTGGTGACTTGTCCGGTCTGCATCTGTCCTGGGCGACCGCCCAGCCCTGGACTGTGAGGCTGAAATGACAGCAGACGGGGGGCTGTGCTTGGGTGGTTTCCTCATCAGACACCCAGAAAAGAGACCCCCAGCCCAGGGGCTGCCTCGTGCGCTCTGCCCTCCTGTTCTGCTCTGCCCCTCTGGTCCTGCCCTAGACCCCGGCCCAGCAGGAGTGCCCAGAAGCCCAGTTGGGCTTGTTCTCTGCCTAAAGCTCTTCCGCATCCCTGGTAACCTCTCAGTGTGGATGTGGGGTTCCTCACCACCGGGCTGTGCCTCAGCTTCGTGGAGCTACTGGACTCTCATGCCCCACACTGGCGAGAACGCTCAAGTCTGTGCAGTTCTCATGTTGCCCTGCAGCTGGTCCCTGGCTCCCCTCCGTGGGATCTGCCTGCAGCTCTTACACTGTGACCGCCCTGTCTCCCTGCTGGATGTGGTGCTGCGAGGGCAGGGCCCGTTTCTGTTTCTTGGCAGGCCCAGTGCCAAGCACCGTCCAGCCGTGTGTGGCGCAGGTGGTCAGTGAGCACCTGGGGTCGGCTCTCACCACAGGCAGCTCTGGATACCTGGGTTCTGGCGGCCAAGGGGGACTCCTGGGTGCTCCAGGAGAGCAGCACAGCAGCCCCTATGGCGTGGACGCGGCCACACCTGAGCTCGGCTTGTTTCTGAGTCTGAGAGAACAGGCTTGCTGGCCTGTGACCCTTACATGTGTGTCTCGCTGCAGGGAGGCTGTGGGTTGAAGCTGGGCCTGGAGACCTGTTCAGCCACACCCTGTCACTATGTGGGTCACACACAGCTGGGTGGAGACCTCATGGTGCGTGGCCCGGGGAGGTGTCTGGGCATGGAGTCTGTGGACAGCTACATTGTACCACTAGGACAGGGGCTGCTGCTGGGCCCACAGGGTGCAAGGAATGGGGACTGTGAGAGGATAGGGGCATCCTAGCCCAGGGCAGGGACCCCAGGAGGGACCGTGCGAGCCCCCCAAGATGAGCTGCGTCAGGCTGTTGCTTTGCACACTTCGAGGGGCCTGCCCGAGTGCTGCATGGGAAGCCAGCATCGTGGCCGCCCTCCCCAGAACTCATCTAGGGCACCAGGGTGGACCCTTGAGTCCCATCGGATCATGGGCATCACCCTCACCGTCCTGGCCTCCAGATCCCACGATTTCTCAGATTCCCTGACATCAAAGGGAAGCTTCCAGGGTTGCCATCCCCTTCTCCCTGGAGGTCCGAGACGGGACGTCAGGACGCAGGGCCATCGCTGCTTGTTGAAATGTCACAGTGATTGCAGCGTCCTTTCCTCTGTGGAAGGAGCTCGCTCTGCCAACGAGGGGATTCCTCCTCATGCCCTTCCCCTCACTTTTCTTCAAAAAGTTGCCGTTTATTTTTTAAATTTTTTAAGTTTTATTTTTTTGAGCCAGGGTCTCACTCTGTTGCCCACGCTAGAGTGCGGTTTCTGTCATAGTCACTGTCTCCTGGGCTCCAGTGATCCTCCTGCCTCAGCCTCCCAGAGCACTGTAGGACTACAGGTGGGCGCCACCACACCCAGCCTCTGCCCTGTGTAAGTAAAGTCCCCCAGGCAGGTTGAACCTCTTACACCTTCTGCCGCCTGCCTGATCCCCACTCCCTACCCCCCCACCTCCCTGCCCCCTGTAATGAGAAAGGCAACACGTTTTGGAGCTTTCTGGAGTTCCTGCCCCTCCTGAAAAGGTGGCTGCAGAGAGGCCGGAGCTGGTGGGGAAAGAGGTGCCAAGAGGCCTACTCTGGGGCCCAGGGCCACACGGCTCCCAAGGCCCCAGTCTCCCTCTCTGCGGTGACAGGTGCCCCCTGTGTCCCAGCGGCTTCTGCTTGGCCACCAGTGAGGTCGCCGGGCTGCCCAGACCAGGGCTGCTCCTGCCACCACTTGGCAAGCACAGAAATAGAGAAGTGCCAAAAACCACGAGTGCTTGTCTGGTCCTTTTTTTCCTGTTAAAAATAGAATTTGGGGCTGGGTGTGGTGGCTCACACCTGTAATCCTAGCCCTTTCAGAGGCCGAGGCAGCTGGGTCACCTGAGGTCAGGAGTTCGAGACCAGCCTGACCAACATGGCGAAACCCCATCTCTACTAAAAGTAGAAAAATTAGCTGGGTGTCATGGTGTGCGCCTGTAATCCCAGATACTCAGGAGGCTGAGACTGTAGAATTGCTTGAACCTGGGAGGCGGAGGTTGTAGTGAGCCGAGATGGCGCCACTGCGCTCCAGCCTAGGCGACAGAGCGATACTCTGTCTCAGGAAAAAAAAAAAAAAAAAGGTAGAATTCGGTTGGGCTCAGTGGCTCACACCTGTAATCCTAGCACTTTGGGAGGCCACGGCGGGTGAATCACATGAGGTCAGGAGTTAGAGACCAGCCTGGCCAACATGACAAAACCCCCGTCTCTACTAAAAATACAAAATTTAGCCAGGCGTGGTGGCGTGTGCCTATAACCCAGATACTTGGGAGGCTGAGACAGTACAATTGCTTGAACTATGAGAATTGCTTGAACCCGGGAGGCAGAGGTTACAGTGAGTCGAGATGGCGCTACTGCACTCCAGCCTGGGTGACAGAGCGATACCCTGTCTCAAAAAAAAAAAAAAAGGCCGGGCGCGGTGGCTCAAGCCTGTAATCCCAGCACTTTGGGAGGCTGAGACGGGCGGATCACGAGGACAGGAGATCAAGACCATCCTGGCTAACACGGTGAAACCCCGTCTCTACTAAAAAATACAAAAAACTAGCCGGGCGAGGTGGCGGGCGCCTATAGTCCCAGCTACTCGGGAGGCTGAGGCAGGAGAATGGCGTGAACCCGGGCGGCGGAGCTTGCAGTGAGCTGAGATCGGGCCACTGCACTCCAGCTTGGGCAACAGAGCGAGACTCCGTCTCAAAAAAAAAAAAAAAAAAAAGGCCGGGCGTGGTGGCTCACACCTGTCATCCCAGCACTTTGGGAGGCCGAGGCGGGCAGATCACCTGAGATCAGGAGTTCGAGACCAGCCTGACCAACATGGAGAAATCCTGTCTCTACTAAAAATACAAAAAATTAGCTGGGTGTGGTGGCGGGCACCTGTAGTCCCAGCTACTCGGAGGCTGAGGCAGGAGAATGGCGTAAGCCTGGGAGGCAGAGCTTGCAGTGAGCCGAGATTGCGCCACTGCACTCCAGCCTGGGCGACAGAGTGAGACTCTGTCTCAAAAAACAAATAAAAAAAAAAAAAGGCCGGGCGCGGTGGCTTAAGCCTGTAATCCCAGCACTTTGGGAGGCCGAGACGGGCAGATCACGAGGTCAGGAGATCGAGACCATCCTGGCTAACATGGTGAAACCCCGTCTCTACTAAAAATACAAAAAACTAGCCGGGCGTAGTGGCAGGCGCCTGTAGTCCCAGCTACTCGGGAGGCTGAGGCAGGAGAATGGCGTGAACCTGGGAGGCGGAGCTTGCAGTGAGCTGAGATCCGGCCACTGCACTCCACCCTGGGCGACAGAGTAAGACTCCGTCTCAAAAAAAAAAAAAGAAAGAAAAAAAGAAAAAAGGAAAAAAGGCCGGGCGCGGTGGCTCAAGCCTGTAATCCCAGTACTTTGGGAGGCCGAGGCGGGTGGATCACGAAGTCAGCAGATCGAGACCATCCTGGCTAACATGGTGAAACCCCGTCTCTACTAAAAATACAAAAAACTAGCCGGGCGTGGTGGCGGGCTCCTGTAGTCCCAGCTACTCGGAGGCTGAGGCAGGAGAATGGCGTAAACCCGGGAGGCGGAGCTTGCAGTGAGCCGAGATCGCACCAGCCTGGGTGACACAGCGAGACTCCGTCTCAAAAAAAAAAAAAAAAAAAAAAAAGAAAAAAGGAAAAAAAAAGTTGATGCTTGTGCCACTGGACACACCCGCACACCATCCTCATGCTGATCACAAAGAGGATGAGGGGCCGGGCACAGTGGCTCATGCCTGTAATCCCAGCACTGTGGGAGGCCAAGGCGGGCAGATCATTTGAGGTCAGGAGTTCGAGACCAGCCTGACCAATATGGTGAAACCCTACTAAAAATACAAAAATTAGCTGGGCGTGGTGGCAGGCGCCTGTAATCCCAGCTACTTGGGAGGCTGAGGCAGAATAGCTTGAACCTGGGAGGTGGAGGCTGCAGTGAGCTGAAATTGTGCCACTGCACTCCAGCCTGGGTGACAGAATGAGACTGTATCTCAAAAAATAGAATGAAACAAAAATTTAAAACCAAAAAAAAGAAGGTGATGGCTGAGTGAGGAGGCCACCGTGGGCCGCACACAGGGCCCAGGAAGGACAGGGCGCAGGGAGTATGAGCGTCCTGTCCACTGCAGTCGCTCCACCACGGAAAGCAGGACCTGAGAGAAGCAAAGCTGCCTGGCTCAAAGCAGTGGCCGCCCTGCTGGCAGTTGTAGTGGCCGGGTAGCACTCGGGCCGGGATCCAGGGGAGTGTAGGTGGCCACCTGGCCGTGTGCCTGAGCCCTGCCCAAGCTGGGCACCTTTCCCTGGCAGTGCCTGGTAAGCTCGGCTGCCCTACTCATGGACTCTTGCCCATGGCCTGTTCCTTGTAGCAGGGCCGGGCTGTGGGAGGTCCGGACAGGATCTTGAATGGCCCTGTCTGCGGTCCTGGCTGGCCGGAGGTTGACTGCACTGGACAGGTCAGGGGCCTTAAACCAGGGTAGTGAGGAAGCAGGCGAGCCCATGATGCTCCCCAGGCTGCCTTTGGCTCTCGGACAGACAAGCTTCTAAGGCGAAAGGTCTCCTGGGGCTGATTTCCAGGGACTTTGGCTCCTGCAGAGCGGCCTGGAGGCGGGGCTTGGTGTTCCAGGGCCAGAGTCCTCCCGGTGGAAGCTGAGGGGCCTGATTAAATGCCTCCCTTCCTAGGCAGCAGCCCAGACGCGGCAGAGAGAGGGCTCGGGAGCTTGCGGCAGCTTCAGGTGAGTTTGCTCCCAAGCACCGCGGCTCATTTATGGGTTTGTTTGGGCTGCAGAACTGTTTGTGGAGCAGCGGGGTTGGAGTGCCCATGGCTGGGGGCCTCTCCTCAGAGCCCTTGATTCACAGAGCCCCTCGAAGCCCGCAGTCCTGCCTGCCCTGAAGAGCCTGGTTCTCCCAGCCGTTTGGGCTGTGGTCCTGTCGTGGGAGGTGACAGTGAGGGCGCACTGCCTGGGGTCCTGACAGGGGTGTTTGACCCTTTGGTGGCCTCCCCTGTGCTGTGGTCCCGGCCCCCAGATGGAGCCCCCCGTCCCCACGGCAGCACTGGGGCGGGGCTGGTGAGGAGCATGTGCATGGCCCCCGCCGCTGTCCTCAGCCAGGAGGGTGCCTGGTCCCTGGGGAGCGGCCTCCACCTGTTTCTGGAGAATGCTGTCCTGCCAGTTGTCACTGGGGATGGGCGGTCGTAGTCCACGTCCTCCCCCAGGGCGGGGTCCTGGCCTGGTTTCTTGTAGGGACGATGGGAAGCCCTGTCCTCAGCCCTCCCACCTCATGGATGAGCTTCACGTCCTTGGGGCCGTCTCCTCCACAGGGGGCCTTAGCGTCAGTGGGGACACAGGCAGAGGTGCCTGTCTTCGGGTTGTGGGGACCGACTGAGCTTTGTCCCAGTAGTGGCTGGCTCTTGTTTTCTGTCTGGACCAGCAGCCTCTGGTCTGGTGGGTGCAGTTCTAGGGCGCAGTGGGTTTGCCGTGGGGCCAGGCCGGGCCACCAGCTGCCTGGACACAGGGGCCTCCGCTTTCTGTCTGCTGCCCCACACACCCCCAACTCAGGCAGGGGTGACAGTGGGGTATCTTTGTTGGGGTCGCTGTGGTTCCCATGGTGGTGAGATGGCTCTGGTGAAAGACTGATCGAGATGCAGGGCCCGGGAGCAGGTGCTGTGTGAGTGGTACACGCCTGTGTCACCTGCGGGGCAGGGGAGGGCCCAGGGTATACAGCCGTGTACGTCATTAGTTAGCAAGACAGTGAGGAGTGTGTGTGGAGTGGATGCAGCTGTGGGTGCCACCCGCGCAAGGCTGGGGGTTGCTGTGCCAGCCCTGCTCCCATGTGGGCTCCTAGCTCCCCAGGTGGGGATGCTGACCCAGGGAGGTGCCTTTGCCTGCACCCACTGGAGTCTCAGGAACATGCGTCACATCCCCACATCATGCCCACTGAGCCCACCAGCTACTGAGAGGCACCCTGAGACCCTGTCCTGCCACAGGTGGGCTGTCAAGGCCAGCACCAGAGACCCCCAGCAGACCTCAGTGGCCGCAGATGGAGTGGGGCGGCAACGGTCACCTCCAGGACTCAGCCCTGTGCTGAGTCGTGGACAGTGTGGTCATACTGGCCCTTCTCATGCGCATCCCCTGGCTGGACACTCCTTGCTGCCCTCACGGGGTATGTGTGTGGCATGCCTCATACAGGACAGGGACTAGCCAGTTGGCCCTGCTCATTAACCACTTGTCCCCACAGGGCAGTGGCAGCCTCACCTCTGCAATTCTCCAAGGCTGGATCTAGGCCACCGCCCCATTTAAAACTAGGGCAGCGGTTCCCAGGGAGGGTGGGGAGCTGCACGGTTGGACTTGTGGGGGGCAGGCATGGGTCCACACAGCCCAGGGCCCTCAGCACCCTGCCCCTCCAGGAAGCCCGGAGGTGGGCGTGGCTGCAGCCTGGCTCTGTGACAGTGCTAAGTCCTGGCCACTCTCGAGGTGCCGCCCTGAGAGTGAGCCCCTGCCGGCACGGCTCCTGCTGGTTCCCATTCGCAAGCACCTAAAACAGCCTGGCCCACAGCAGAGGCCCCGGGGGTGTTTGCTAAACCAGCGGGGGGCACATGCGGCTCACAGGAGCGGCACAGATGCTCCACCAGCAGCAGGCCCTGCAGGAGCAGCAGCGGCCCAGGGCGTGTCCCGGGGGTCAGGGCTCGACATGCTCTGCGGGTCCTCACCGTGTCCCTGGGGGACCAGTCTGGGCGCACTCCTTGGTGACAGTGTCTCCCCCTCACCCCCAGTTATTCGGACAGGAACTTGGTGACGGTGCCCCCCACTCCTCCCCCGGTTATTCGGACAGGAACTTGGTGACGGTGCCCCCCACTCCTCCCCCGGTTATTCGGACAGGAACTTGGTGACGGTGCCCCAGCCCACCCCCAGTTATTCGGACAGGAACTTGGTGATGGTGCCCCAGCCCACCCCCTCACCCCACCACCAGTTATTGGGACAGGAACTTGGTGACAGTGTCTCCCCCCCACCCCCACTTATTCCGACAGGAACTTGGTGACGGTGCCCCCCCACTCCCCCCCCCCGGTTATTCGGACAGGAACTTGGTGACGGTGCCCCCCCCACCCCCAGTTATTCGGACAGGAACTTGGTGATGGTGCCCCAGCCCACCCCCTCACCCCACCACCAGTTATTCGGACAGGAACTTGGTGACGGTGCCCACCCCCCCGGTTATTCAGACAGGAACTTGGTGACGGTGCCCCAGCCCACCCCCAGTTATTCGGACAGGAACTTGGTGACGGTGCCCCAGCCCACCCCCAGTTATTCAGACAGGAACTTGGTGACGGTGCCCCCCACTCCCCCCTCGGTTATTCGAACAGGAACTTGGTGACGGTGCCTCCCCTCCCCGGTTATTCAGACAGGAACTTGGTGACGGTGACAGTGCCCCCCCAATCGCCCCTCCCACCCAGTTATTCGGACAGGGAGCCAGGAGGGGAACCACGGATTGACCTGACCTGCGTCCAGCCCTCCTCAGGGTCACTGCACTGGGTGATTCACATGTGCCCAGGCCCTGAAGTGGGCTGGACCTGGGAGTGGCAAGCGAGCCTTCCTCCTGAGAGCCTCTGGCTGGCTGCAGCAGGCCCTGTCCCCGCTGTCCTCAGGCGAGTGGCCCTGGACATGATAACCCCCTGCCAAGGTCTGGCCGGAGCCAGCACCCACGGCTGAGATACAATCAGCCCTGGCTGGGCGCTGTCCCTGGAGGTGGCTGCTGGTTCTGCCCTCCCTCCTTCTCACCACTCCTTGCCCCTCTTTCCTGGGGTTCCCTCCCATCGAAGTCTTCCTCCTAAATGCAGTTCTCTCCCTGTAGGGGAACGCCGGCTGGGAGCCTTGGTTTTTTTTTTTGCCCAGGCTGGAGCGCAGTGGCGCGATCTCGGCTCACTGCAACCTCCGCCTCCCGGGTTCAAGCAATTCTCTGCCTCAGCCTTCCGAGTAGCTGGCATTACAGGCGCGTGCCACCACCCCCAGCTAATTTTTGTATTTTTAGTAGAGATGTGGTTTCACCATCTTGGCCAGGCTGGTCTCGAACTGCTGACCTCATGATCCGCCCCCCTCAGCCTCCCAAAGTGCTGGGATTACAGGCGGGAGCCCCCACACCCGGCCTGGGAGTCTTCTCCGTAGCTGCTCGTCCTGTACTAGCATTTGTCCATCCATGAGTGGATGGGGACGCAGGGGGACCCAGGACCCACACCTGCAGTCGGGAAGGCTGGCAGGGTGGATTTCCGGAAGAGCATCAGTGCCAGCTTCCCACAGTCACCCCTGTGATGGGACCCTCAGGTTGGCACGTGGCTGGCAGCTGTGTCCCGGGAGTCCCAACTGCTTGCAGCCCTTGCTCCTTAGTGGGCCTTGCCAGCCAGGGCAGGGCCCCCGCCACCCACACAGGGCTCTCGACTCCTCTGGCAGCAGGTCAGGGGCGGTTCAGTGATGCCATCTCTGGAGATCCCCTGGCGTGCGCTGGAAAACTCCAGAGAGGCCTTAACAGCGCCGGCTGTTCCGCCTCCGTGACAGGGATGTTTACTCTTCTGGGCAGGCGCCTCTCCTCCGAGCACCCACGAGAGGGCGCTGTGTTGTCCCTGCTCTCCTAGGACAGGCCTCGCTCCTGTCCAGATGGGGCCCGCAGGGTCGGGTGGCTGAGACTGGCTCCAGCTCAGGGAGGGTTTTCTGAGCGAGCACAGGGGAGCAGGAGGCCGGCAAGCAGCTCACTTCCTGCCCTGGGTGCAGCTGGGCACCATGTCTGCCCTGGGCCTGCTAAAGGCATCGGTGAGGAGCAGGCAGGACCTCGTATGAGCCTGTGTTTCTAGCAGCGCGCGTGACCCCAGGTGCCACGTGCGTGAGTGCATGGGTGGGTGAGTGCGTGGGTGGGTGAGTGGCGAAGGCGCTGAGGCTGGCCCCGGCGGGCACACAGTCCTCACACACAACAGGGGCAGGGCTCCTGTCAGAGCCAAACCAGCTCAGGGCCCAGTGCAAGCGCTTTCTGTCCCATGGCACCTCCGCTAGTCACAGCTCCCACCCAAGCCCTGCCCCACTTAGGGTTTGGCTGCAGAAGGGGAGTGTCGGAAATGCCCAGCCCGTCTCCCATGAGGGACTCCTGCGTGGCATGGGCTGGGGAGTGCAGGGGTCGTTTGGGTGGTTCCAGTGTCTGTCGTAGCCACACAAGAGGCCCTGAGTTGATGTGGGCTCCCTGCTGGGGAGCCTGCTCCATGCGTGCTGGGCTCCCAGCATTGCATCCAGTGGCATTCAGGGCCCTGTGGACCTCGCCTGTGTCCTGCGCGTTTAAACGCTGCCCCTTGTGGAGGCCGCCAGCACTACAGGGCCTGTAGTGTGGCGCATCCACGTGAGATGAGTGGCCAGGCCCAGTTGTGTCCAGAGACGAAGCCTGGAGAACGGGCCTGGATGTCTCCGTCATGGTTTTACGTTCGTTTCACACGGATGCAGCGATGTCTCAGATACCTCGGATCGTGCAGGGCGCGTGGCCAAGGCTTGTTTTGTCTGTTCCTTTTCTCCTGTCTTACGTGGCTACCAGGAGGTCTGCCACAACTCCCGTGGCCCCTGTCCACACTGCGTGGCGCTTTCCAGCCTGGCTGCCAGCTGCCCCTTCGAGCGCAGATGTGAGCACAGGGTGGTCCCTGGGGAGAAGCACCGGCAGGCGACTGAGCCAGGCTGTGCCCAGTCAGACCCCTGCAGACCCCGAGGCTTGAATTTCATGGAACTCTCACCTGTCACGGAGTATTGTTTTTCTTTTGATTTTTTCCCAACCATTTAAAAATTTAAAAGCCATTGTTGACTTGAGGGCTGGACCAGGCTTAGGGCTGGGCTCTGGTCCGCACCCCACACTGGCCCTGTGTGTCCTGTGCCCTTTCTGCCTGCGGGGCAGGCCTGAGCCACCCCACAGGATTGCGGGGTCCTCAGGGTGCAGGGCCCGCGATGCTTCACCCCTCCCACGACCCCAGCACCTTCAGAGAAAACGGACCCTCGAGTCGAGTGCAGTGGTTCAGGCGAACGTTATCACCACACGGGGGACTTGGCGGCTTCTGCCCCAGGCTTCAAAGGAGAGGGGATCCAGAATTGTCTGTCCCACCCCCTCAGCCCCTGCCCTTGAAGCTTCTGTCCCCAAGGCTGTGGGGAAGAACCAGGGAAGGGCTAGCGTGTCTGCTGTGCCATCCCAGGTGCTCGCGCCTCACTGAGCTCAACTCCTGCGGTCTCAGAGCTGCAGGTCCCTCCCGGGTGTCAGAGCCGCAGGCCCCTCCCGGGTGTCAGAGCCGCAGTTCCCTCCCGGGTGTCAGAGCCGCAGGTCCCTCCCGGGTGTCAGAGCCGCAGGTCCCTCCCGGGTGTCAGAGCCGCAGTTCCCTCCCGGGTGTCAGAGCCGCAGGTCCCTCCCGGGTGTCAGAGCCGCAGGTCCCTCCCGGGTGTCAGAGCCGCAGGTCCCTCCCGGGTGTCAGAGCCGCAGGTCCCTCCCGGGTGTCAGAGCCGCAGGCCCCTCCCGGGTGTCAGAGCCGCAGGCCCCTCCGTGGTGTCAGAGCTACAGGTCCCTCCTGGGTGTCAGAGCTACAGGCCCCTCCCGGGTGTCACAGCTGCAGTTCCCTCCCGGGTGTCACAGCTGCAGGCCCCTCCCGGGTGTCAGAGCTGCAGGCCCCTCCCGGGTGTCAGAGCTGCAGGCCCCTCCCGGGTGTCAGGACACTGACTGGAAAGGCCCCCCCACATCCCTGAACTCCAAAGGGTATGTCCTTTGGTGCTTTTTTTTTGGCTCTGTCTGCCAGGCTGGAGTGCAGTTGTGGTACTCAAGCCATCCTCCCACGTCAGCCTTCTGAGTAGCTCGGTCTACAGGTGCACACCACCGTGCCCAGAGAGTTTAGTTTTCTGTAAAGACAGGGTCTCACTGTGTTGTCCAGGCTGGTCTGGAACTCTTGGGCTCAGGTGATCCCCCACACATGGCAGCTTTGACACTTGACCATTTCCTCCCAAGCTCTACCCCGACACTGGCTCTGTGTCCCAGAGACTTAATCAGAAGCTGGTAGAAGGGCTGTGAAGTGTGTCGCAGTGGGAACTGCCAGTCAGCCCACAGCTGGCCTGCCTGCCTGCACGCCCACTTTGGCCCCGATCTTGGCAGGGAGAGGGGGGTGTATTGGACTCTGAGGAGAGCAGCTGCCTGCGCTGGCAGGGTCCTCCCGTCTCAGGGTTAACGTTCTCAGCTGTATTTGATTTCTCCTCAGCCAGAGGGGGTAAGATGGCCTTCCCAGAAGCACAGGTGGGCTGTGTGTCAGAGGCCCTGGACAGCCTGTGCCTCTCCCGGGCCTCCCAGCAGGGGTGGCTCTCGCCTCTCTGGAGGGGAGACCCCAGGAACCGGCCCCGCCCTTGGCCACAGCCTCACAGGTTCCTTGTGTTTCTCGGGGTCTGGGGCGGGCACAGGCTCTGTGGGTGCACACGGCACGGTCAGGCTCCCATCCTTCTAGAAGGCTGCAGAGTGGCGTGTGGGCAACTGTGTGACGTGGCCCCAGATCTCCATCTGGCCTGGCCTGCAGCAGCTCCCTAGGCCCTCTGCTACCTCCCCTGCCTACCTTTGGGTAGACGTCCTCTTGACCTTTTCTTCTGTGATAAAGCAAAAGCGTGTGATCTCTTTTCTCACCAAGGAATAAAACGTGTCTGAATACCACAGATGTGATGCCGGGCTTTTGGGGGCTGGGGGGCATCCTAGGGCCCTGAGGGAGGAGCCCCGTGGGTGCCGACGTCGGGCCCCGGGCCCTGCACCGAGACATCCCCTCAGCTCACCCCAGGCGGCTGGGCATGCTGGGAAGTGCTCCCAGGCTGTGTGTGTGAATCATGCTGTTTCTTCTCTATTTTCTCTCTCTGTCTGTTTATTTTTGTTGTGTGTCACTCTGACCAGCCGGCCGCCCTGTCTCTTCCCTCCATGCTCCGCTTCGCCCGCTGCCGGCCAGAGGTGACCAGGTCCGGCTCTCAGCACGGCCGCCGGCCGGGGGGCCATGGGGAGCTCCGCCTCCTCCCTGGCCGCAGAGACCGAGTCGGACCACAGCTTCCCCCGGGGGCCGCCCTACCCAGGTCCCCCGGCAGCGGCTGGCTGGTGTAGGAGCGGCCCAGGGGGACCCGTCTGGGGAGGTGCCCTGGTCAGCCGGCAGCACCAGCCCCCACGGCCCCGGGCCCGCAGGTAAGAGGTGGGGAGGGGTGGCCCCGGAGGGGTCCCGGGGGCAGAGGGCCTCTTTGTCGGGGTGCCCCCTCCTTGGCAGAGGTGCTTGCAGAGAAGTGGGTCCCTGCTCCTACCAGTTGTAGCAGCTCTTCCCAGGGTACAGAAGCTAAGCAGGTCTGGGACCCCGGCCTCGGCCTGGCTGGCCGTGGGTGGGAACTGGGGGACCCCGGCCTCGGCCTGGCTGGCCGTGGGTGGGAACTGGGGGACCCCGGCCTCGGCCTGGCTGGCCGTGGGTGGGAACTGGGGGACCCCGGCCTCGGCCTGGCTGGCCGTGGGTGGGAACTGGGGGACCCCGGCCTCGGCCTGGCTGGCCGTGGGTGGGAACTGGGGCTTGTGCGCCCAATCCCGGCGGCCCTGTGTTTCTCACAGGCTGTGCTGCTACACGCAGAGAAGCTGTTCCTGAACCTTCTCTTTGGGCTGGGATCGCTGGCGGCTGCATGCTCTGGGCATGCTGCCTGCTGCCCACGGTTTCAGAGCTGCCAGCACTCGCTGGGCTCCACCTGCTGCCCCTCCGGGGGTCACGGGCCGCATGGCTTGGTGGCCGAACTCCACGTGCTGGCTTCTCACAACTGTTACCGCGGCCTTGGCTACCCGCTGCGTCCCTTGGGAGCCCCCACTGGGTTCTGGGGTGCCTGGTGTGGAGGCAGCCCAGGCGGCGAGGTCTGGACTAGCTGGACACCACCGATGCTCCAGCCGTCACCCCATCCTGGCCCTCACTGGAGGCAGGGACTCAGGGGCCCGAGGCCTCACGGCCAGTGCTACAGTGGCAGCTCTTGCTCTCTCAGAGGGTCCAGGCCTGGCCTCTGCAGACAACGTGCCTGCATCTCACACTGGAAAGGGCCTGTCAGGCTGCACCCGGCAGCAGCTTCCTGCAGACCCAGCTCCCACGTGGGACGGCATCCTGCTGTCTGCTGGCCCCCAGGTGGGGGGGATGGGTGTGGAGCTGCAGGCAGTGGGCAAGGCCATGACAGGTGGCCAGGCCTGGGGACCAGCCTCCAGGTGGCATCCAAGCTGAGGCCTGAGCTCCGGCCGACAGGGCTGAGGATGCAGGGGATGAGCCAGGGGCCGTGTGGGAGAGCCCTGGATCCCCATCTGAGAGTGACCCCGATGGACAGGGAGGAGCCCCATCTGAGTTACCCCGATGGACAGGGAGATGTGGCAGAGGTGGGGCCGTGTGGGGCCTGGTGCTCCTCCTGCATGTGGTGGCACCGGAGCGCCTCCTAGTTCCTGGTGTTACTGCCCCAGCCGCCTCCCAGTGAGCGTCTCCACGTGCGCCAACAACGGCTTTATTGAGGTAGAACTTACCAGATTCACCTGTTACAAGACTGCAGTTTGGTCACTCTCAGCCGTTTGTAGAGTTGTACAGCCGTCCTTGCAGTCCAGCATTACAGCATCTCGCAGCCCAGAGAGACCCCCGCATCCCCACACTCCAGCGTTACAGCATCCCGCAACCCAGAGACCACCACATCCCCACACTCCAGCGTTACAGCATCCCGCAACCCAGAGACCACCACATCCCCACACTCCAGCGTTACAGCATCCCGCAGCCCAGAGACCCCCGCATCCCCACACTCCAGCGTTACAGCATCCCGCAACCCAGAGAGTCCTCCAGCCCCACACTCCAGCGTTACAGCATCCCGCAACCCAGAGAGACCTCCAGCCCCACACTCCAGCGTTACAGCATCCCGCAACCCAGAGAGACCCCCAGCCCCACAGTCCAGCGTTATAGCATCCCACAGCCCAGAGAGACCCCCACATCCCCACACTCCAGCATTACAGCATCCCGCAGCCCAGAGACCACCACATCCCCACAGTCCAGCGTTACAGCATCCCGCAGCCCAGAGAGACCCCCAGCCCCACAGTCCAGCGTTACAGCATCCCGCAACCCAGAGACCACCACATCCCCACAGTCCAGCGTTACAGCATCCCGCAGCCCAGAGAGACCCCCAGCCCCACAGTCCAGCGTTACAGCATCCCACAACCCAGAGACCACCACATCCCCACAGTCCAGCGTTACAGCATCCCACAGCCCAGAGGGACCCCCGCATCCCCACAGTCCAGCGTTACAGCATCCCGCAACCCAGAGACCACCACATCCCCACAGTCCAGCGTTACAGCATCCCACAGCCCAGAGAGACCCCCAGCCCCACAGTCCAGCGTTACAGCATCCCGCAGCCCAGAGGGACCCCCGCATCCCCACACTCCAGCGTTACAGCATCCCGCAACCCAGAGACCACCACATCCCCACAGTCCAGCGTTACAGTATCCCGCAGCCCAGAGAGACCCCCAGCCCCACAGTCCAGCATTACAGCATCCCACAGCCCAGAGGGACCCCCAGCCCCACAGTCCAGCGTTATAGCATCCCACAGCCCAGAGAGACCCCCACATCCCCACACTCCAGCGTTACAGCATCCCGCAACCCAGAGACCACCACATCCCCACAGTCCAGCGTTACAGCATCCCGCAGCCCAGAGAGACCCCCAGCCCCACAGTCCAGCGTTACAGCATCCCACAGCCCAGAGGGACCCCCGCATCCCCACACTCCAGCGTTACAGCATCCCGCAGCCCAGAGAGACCCCCAGCCCCACAGTCCAGCGTTACAGCATCCCGCAACCCAGAGAGACCCCCCCATCCCCACAGTCCAGCATTACAGCATCCCGCAGCCCAGAGAGACCCCCACATCCCCACACTCCAGCGTTACAGCATCCCACAACCCAGAGGGACCCCCCCGCATCCCCACAGTCCAGCATTACAGCATCCCGCAGCCCAGAGAGACCCCCAGCCCCACAGTCCAGCGTTACAGCATCCCGCAGCCCAGAGAGACCCCCAGCCCCACAGTCCAGCATCACAGCATCCCACAGCCCAGAGGGACCCCCAGCCCCACAGTCCAGCATCACAGCATCCCACAGCCCAGAGGGACCCCCCGCATCCCCACAGTCCAGCATTACAGCATCCCGCAGCCCAGAGGGACCCCCAGCCCCGGACGGCCACTGACCGGCTTCCTGTCTGGGTTTGCCTTGTGCAGAAGGTGCGTGGATGTGGGGCCCCGTGTCTGGCCTCTTCACTTGGCACTGTGCCCTCCAGGTTCATGCACGTGCAGCCCGAGGCAGTTTCATTCACTGCTCCGTTGCAGGACGAGCCACATTTTATCTGTTCCTGGACACGGGGACTGCTTCCACGTGGTTTCTGTGGACAATGCTGTGAACATTCTTGATGAGGTTTTGCGTGGACCTGTTTTCACTTACCTTGCGTAGATACCTAGGAGTGGGATTGCTGGGGCGTGTGGTGAACTTCTGTGACGTCCTGAGGAACTGCCAAGCGGTCTTCCACAGCGGCTGCCTCACCTGGTTCCCACCCGCAAGGCCCTTGACAGCTCCTGCTGTTGTCTGTCCTTGTGATTCTGGCCATCCCAGGGGGTGGCAGCTGGATCTGCTTGGCTTTGATCTGTGTTTCCCTGGTGGCCAGCCTTGTGGGGCCTCTCTCCCTGTCTCATCCACCTATGCCTGTCTTCTTTTCATTCATTCACTTATTTATTCATTCAGAGACAGGGTCTCACTCTGTCACCCAGGCTGGAGTACAGTGGTGTGATGACAGCTTGCTGCAGCTTCTACTTCCTGGGTTCAAGGGAACCTCCCATCTCAGCCTCCCAAGTAGCTGGAACTACAGGCGTGCACCACCACAGCTGGTTAATTTAAAAAAAAAAAATTTGGCCGGTGGATCACCTGAGGTCAGGAGTTCGAGACCAGCCTGGCCAACATGGTGAAACCCCATCTCTACTAAAACAAAAATTAGCTGGGCATGGTGGCGGGCACCTATAATCCTAGCTACTAGGGAGGCAGAAGCAGGAGAATCCTTTGAACTCGGGAGGCAGAGGTTGCAGTGAGCCAGGATTGCACCACCGCACTCCAGCGTGGGTAACAGAGTGAGACTCTGTCTCAAAATAAAATAAAATAAAAATACAAACCCTGAGCTTGAGGGTCGAGACTGCAGTGAGCTGTGATCGCACCACCGCAGCCCAGCTTGGGCGACACAGTGAGACGCTGTCTCAAAAAAACTTACAGAAAAATGTAGAAAGAATTGTTCCCTTTCATTTCCAGAGGGCAGAGGACTTTCGGCCCCTGCTTTTTGAGCGTCGGGCGGAGTTTCAGACCTCAGGAGGGCCTCTCCGGTCTACAGTTCCCAGCGGCCTCAGGCCACGCTCCCAGGATCCCCTGGGACTGGCCTAGGGCTATTGGGGGGTGGCTGCAGTGATTCTGGCTACGGGGAGGGAGGCGGGGCAGCGGGGCAGGTGCGGGGTCTGCTGTGCCGGGCGTGTAGGGCGTGTGTCAGACTTTAGATCTGGCCTGCAGGGTCAGGCCGTGGCGTCTGGTGACACCACATTGCTCTTTCTCTTTCACCCTTGCCTCCTGCTGGGCCCTCCCCTGGGTCGGCATCCCTGGGGCCACTCCTGCCACGGCCCGCTGCCGTGGGGCCTGAGCTCCAGGCAGCTCCTGTCTGCTGCTGCAAGCAGGCCCCCAAGGTGCATGGTGAGGAGACCCCCAGGCTAGAGATGAGCGAGAGCGGTGGGAGAGCAGACTGTGGGAAGGCAGATGGGGTCCACACACGGAGCCCTCCCCACCACATGTATGCACAGGCGACCCCTGCTCTGCTCTGACAGAGGGCGCTGGGACTGGGGAAGGTCAGCCACAGCAGCCCTGGCATTGACTGAAGAGCTGCCTGCCCGGCTCGCTGCCCTGGTGGCCACTGAATTCTCCCAACGCCCCAGGAGAGCAGGTGCTGTGGTCCCATGACTGCTCCCCCGTATGGATGAAGGGGTGGTGCACAGGCCGGCGGAGCCTGGGAGAGCCAGGTGCAGTCTGTGTCTCCCCCGCAGCATGTGGCCGGCGCGGGGCTGAGGTCCTGTACAGCTGCCAGGGCCTGACTCAATCAGTAAACCAGTAGTCTACGGGCCAGCGGCTTCAGACACAGAGGAACAAGCGCAGGTGCTGTCCCTCAATCAGTAAGCAACGGGCCAGGCACTGGCGGCTTAGGACAGAGAGGCAACAAGGGTAGACCCCACCTGGAAGGCTGACCAGCGGCTGGGCTGTGGCCAGCCTAGGAGAGTGCAGCCCAGCTCGAGGGAGGCACCACTTCTGCCCCTTAGAGCACTGAGCAGAGCCCCCATGGCATCACCCACCCTGGCACAGCAGGAGGACCTTCCAACCAAGTCTGGCACCCCGGCGTGTCCCGAGAGCTGTCTGGGCACAGGTCGCAGGGCTGCCCGGGCCAGACGGGGCATCTGTTTCTCATTGTGGCCTCAGGGGCTCCGGTGGCTTTGACCAAGGCCCTGGGGGACAGAATGCAGCTTCCTGCTCCTCGCTTTTCCTAAGAAAGAGGCTGCCTCCCAGGACTGGGATGGCACCAGTCACAGACCCGTGGCCTTCATGCTCCGGGGGCTGCTGTCCCGGCTGCTTCGGGGTGGGCTCCGTCTTGCACACGGCGAGCGGCTTCATCACCTCCCTTTCCAATTGGAGCTGAGTGTTGGCAACACCCAGATAACTGGGGCACACAGGTCTTGCGTGTTGGATTTTCTGGACACTTGCCTCAGTTTTCCATTCAACTTGGCCTTTGTACAGTAAGGAGCGGCCCATTGTCTCCCCTGAGCCGTCCCCTTCAAAGGTGCCCATCCCGCGATGGTGGGGCCTCCTCACTGAGCATGTGTGGCTGTGACTTTAGGAGGGTACTGGGTTGAGAATTCCGAAAGGGCTTTGCTTAGGCCTAGCTTTGGGTCTTTGGGCTCCTGGCGTAAGCATTTTACTTCCAGGCATTGGTGGTCTGGCCTCAGGAGGTCAAGGCTGCAGTGAGCCGTGCGTGAGCCACTGCACCATCCTGGGCAACAGAGTCAGACCCCATCTCTAAAGGTCAAAAAAAATTATTGTAAGGGTTTCAGGTGTCTGAGCCCGTGAACCTGCCCAGGCCCTGCAGAGGTGAGGGTGGCCCTGGAGTGGCTGGGGGGTTGTGGAGACCAGAACCAGTGCTGAAGGGAAGGGAGGGTGGGGGCCCCACCAAGGTCTCCTGCCACTGACACCTGACCCCTGACCCTTGACCCCCTTCCACCTCAGCCCACCGAGAGAGGGCGGCACAGTGCAGACTGCGGGGTTGGTGACACTCCACTCAGAGTCTCCATCCACAGAAGGGCTGTGCCCTGCCTTCACCCTCCTCACCCGTGTTCCAGGGCCATGTTTGAACTTTAGGCCTTGTTCTTGCTTCTTGGAAACCCTCCTGAACTGCAGACCGTCTTCCTGACTCACCTGGGTTTTGCCAGGACGGCTCCAAAAGGTGTCTCCCAGCAGACACACCCCACTGGCGATTTTTTGGTCATGGGGACCTGGGTTCTCTTTCTCCTCTCTGGAGCCTGTGACACTGTCCTTGCTAGTCAGTGACAACCACAGACCCAAAGGGAGGGTGTGTCTCAGGAGGCCCAGCCCACCTCTGCCTGCACCTGCGGTCAGAGGGGCGCAGAGTCTGTGAAGGCATCTCCCGGAGTCAGGGCTGCAAAGGTTGTGGCCACTCTGCAACCCACAGGGGCGGTGGGGCCAGACGTCAGGGAAGGTGCAGGTGCGGCCGGGAGCCCGCCAGCCACAGCTGCATCCATGCCCTTCTCCGAGTGAGTGATGGTGGGGAGAGGCCTGGCTGTCTGCAGGCGGATTGCTTGGGCTTTTCACAGAAGTCCACTGTGAGAGCCTTGGTCTCTGTGCTCCAGCTGGACGCCCTGAGCCTCTCCGGGCACAGTCCACTCCCATCCACTCTGCCAGGGGCAGCTCAGGGCCCTCGCCTTGCGAGGCTGAGCGCAGGGAAGGTAGCATCAGAGTTCACTCGGCTCCACAAAACAATCGTGTTGCTTGCGGAGACTTTTTGTTTTTTTGTTTCTTATGAAGAGGCAAGTTTTCTTTCTTCCTGAACCAAAAGGTTTTAGATGGAGCACAAGATTCATGCCATATTTACAAGAACAATTGATTTTTCTGCCAGGCAGAGCAGCCAGTCTGTCTCAGAGGCTGTGCTATGGAGTGGGGAGGACCCTTGCTCAGATCAGCCCATGCCTTCCCCAGG
The DNA here is from genome assembly GCF_043159975.1 of Macaca nemestrina. NCBI lineage: Eukaryota > Metazoa > Chordata > Mammalia > Primates > Cercopithecidae > Macaca > Macaca nemestrina. The sequence goes on from NC_092142.1 coordinate 965,347, forward strand.
TCCCTGCCCGTCCACCCACCCTTCTGTCTGAGTACCTGTTCCATGCCCGGGACGACCTGGTCCTGAGCCTGGCCGGGCCCCCCCGCCATCTGCCATCCACAGGCCTGGTGACAGAGAAAGCAGTGCCCTTGAACAGCAGCCCGGCTTTGGGGTGCTCAGCCCTCTCTGTAGGATCCTGTGTGGCTCAAGGGGTCTGCCAGGCCTCCAATGGGCAACAGGGGCCCTGAGCCGTGCGTGGATCCATTCCAGGCAGAGGCAGCTGCCACCACCGCCTGCCTCGAATGCTCAGCCCTAGGCTCTCGGCCCCGTAGCTCTGCAGCCACAGACGGTGCCTTCCCCAGGCTGAGAGAAGGGTGGGGTCCAGCCGCTCAGGACCTCACAGGGTGGCCCTGATGAGCCCCTTCCCTTGCAGCCACACCCACTCGCCCGGGTCTATGGCCACGGCCGGAGAGTGGTCCTGTGCGCGCTGCACCTTCCTGAACCCGGCCGGCCAGCGCCAGTGCTCCATCTGCGAGGCCCCCCGGCACAAGCCCGACCTCAACCACATCCTGCGGCTCAGCGTGGAGGAGCAGAAATGGCCCTGTGCCCGCTGCACCTTCCGCAACTTCCTGGGCAAGGAGGCCTGCGAGGTGTGCGGCTTCACCCCAGAGCCTGCACCTGGAGCTGCCCTCCTGCCAGTCCTCAACGGAGTCCTCCCCAAGCCACCCGCCATCCTTGGGGAGCCCAAGGGCAACTGCCAGGAGGAAGCAGGTCCAGTGAGGACTGCGGGGCTGGTGGCCACGGAGCCCGCCAGGGGGCAACACAAGGACAAGGACGAGGAGGAGCAGGAGGAACAGGAGGAGGAGGAGGGGGCGGCGGAGCCCAGAGGGGGCTGGGCCTGCCCGCGTTGCACGCTGCACAACACACCCGTGGCCAGCTCCTGCTCCGTCTGTGGGGGCCCACGCAGGCTCTCGCTGCCACGGATCCCTCCTGAAGCCCTGGTGGTCCCGGAAGTGGTGGCCCCGGCCGGCTTCCACGTTGTGCCTGCCGCGCCTCCACCCGGCCTCCCTGCGGAAGGCGCCGAGGCCAACCCCCCAGCCACCAGCCAGGGTCCCGCTGCTGAGCCAGAGCCGCCCAGGGTCCCGCCCTTCAGCCCCTTCTCGTCCACCCTGCAGAACAACCCCGTGCCACGGAGCCGACGCGAGGTTCCGCCCCAGCCGCAGCCGCCGGTGCCTGAGGCTGCCCAGCCGTCGCCCTCTGCCGGCTGCAGGGGGCCCCCCCAGGGCTCGGGCTGGGCTGCGGCCGCCCGCCTAGCAGAGTTGCTGTCTGGCAAGCGGCTGAGTGTGCTGGAGGAAGAGGCCATGGAGGGCGGCTCCAGCCGCGTAGAGGCCAGCAGCTCCGCCTCGGGCAGCGACGTCATCGACCTGGCTGGAGACACCGTGCGTTACACGCCCGCCAGCCCCTCCAGCCCTGACTTCACCACCTGGTCGTGTGCCAAGTGCACACTCAGGAACCCCACGGCGGCCCCCAGGTGCTCGGCCTGTGGCTGCTCCAAACTGCACGGCTTCCAAGAGCATGGCGAGCCCCCCACCCACTGCCCCGACTGCGGGGCGGACAAGCCCGGCCCCTGTGGCAGAGGCTGCGGACGGGTCTCCTCGACCCAGAAGGCCACCCGCGTGCTGCCCGAGCGCCCGGGCCAGTGGGCCTGCCCTGCCTGTACCCTGCTCAACGCACCACGGGCCAAGCACTGCGCTGCCTGCCACACGCCTCAGCTCCTGGTGACCCAGCGGCGGGGGGCCGCGCCCCTGAGGCGCAGGGAGAGCATGCACGTGGAGCAGCGGCGGCAGACAGATGAGGGCGAGGCCAAGGCGCTCTGGGAGAACATCGTGGCCTTCTGCCGGGAGGTGAGGCGCCCCTCCCTCACCCTCTCCCTGCTCCTCAGCCTCCTGCTTCTGCCCTCCCCGTCCTAGGCTTTGGGCTCTGGCCGTGGGCTGGGGAGCAGCCCGCAAGGCCTAAGACGTGATGGGGTGGGCAGCACCCTCCACCCCGAGGCTCCAAGCTCCCGACGGCCCTGGGGTCTGGCTTGGTCTCCTGACCTTGGTCCTTGCTCATGACCAAGATGCACGACCTTCACCCACCTCAGCCCTCCTCCTTGGCCAGGAGGGCGCCAGAGCCCCGTCTGATGTTCGGGCTGCAGGGAGGCGAGGGCTTCCCAGGGGCAGTGTGGAGACCCCGCTGAAGTCTGAGGTTGGGATGTGAAGTGTGAGGTCAGGATGTGAAGTGTGAGGTCGGGATGTGCCCATGCCCCACCCTCGGGGGCAACGTGGAGACCCCACTGAAGTTTGAGGTCGGGATGTGAAGTGCGAGGTCAGGATGTGAAGTGTGAGGTCGGGATGTGAAGTGTGAGGTGGAGATGTGCCCGTGCCCCACCCTCAGGGGCAGCGTAGAGACCCCACTGAAGTGTGAGGTTGGGATGTGAAGTATGAAGTTGGGATGTGAAGCGTGAGGTTGGGATGTGAAGCGCGAGGTCAGGATATGAAGTGTGAGGTTGGGATGTGAAGTGTGAAGTCGGGATGTGAAGCGTGAGGTCAGGATATGAAGTGTGAGGTTGGGATGTGAAGTGTGAAGTCGGGATGTGAAGTGTGAGGTCGGGATGTGAAGTGCGAGGTCGGGATGTGAAGTGCGAGGTCGGGATGTGAAGTGCGAGGTCAGGATGTGAAGTGTGAGGTCGGGATGTGAAGTGTGAGGTCAGGATGTGCCCGTGCCCCACCCTCAGGGGCAGCGTGGAGACCCCGCTGAAGTTTGAGGTCGGGATGTGAAGTGCGAGGTCAGGATGTGAAGTGCGAGGTCGGGATGTGAAGTGCGAGGTCGGGATGTGAAGTGTGAGGTCAGGATGTGAAGTGTGAGGTGGAGATGTGCCCATGCCCCACCCTCAGGGGCAGCGTGGAGACCCCACTGAAGTGTGAGGTTGGGATGTGAAGTATGAAGTTGGGATGTGAAGTGCAAGGTTGGGATGTGAAGTGTGAAGTTGGGATGTGAAGTGCAAGGTTGGGATGTGAAGTGTGAAGTCGGGATGTGAAGTGCGAGGTCGGGATGTGAAGTGTGAGGTCAGGATGTGAAGCGCGAAGTCAGGATATGAAGTGTGAGGTTGGGATGTGAAGTGTGAAGTCGGGATGTGAAGCGTGAGGTCAGGATATGAAGTGTGAGGTTGGGATGTGAAGTGTGAAGTCAGGATGTGAAGTGTGAGGTCGGGATGTGAAGTGCGAGGTCGGGATGTGAAGTGCGAGGTCGGGATGTGAAGTGCGAGGTCGGGATGTGAAGTGTGAGGTCAGGATGTGAAGTGTGAGGTGGAGATGTGCCCATGCCCCACCCTCAGGGGCAGCGTGGAGACCCCACTGAAGTGTGAGGTTGGGATGTGAAGTATGAAGTTGGGATGTGAAGTGCAAGGTTGGGATGTGAAGTGTGAAGTTGGGATGTGAAGTGCAAGGTTGGGATGTGAAGTGTGAAGTCGGGATGTGAAGTGCGAGGTCGGGATGTGAAGTGTGAGGTCGGGATGTGAAGTGCGAAGTTGGGATGTGAAGTGCGAGGTCGGGATGTGAAGTGCGAGGTCGGGATGTGAAGTGCGAGGTCGGGATGTGAAGTGCGAGGTCGGGATGTGAAGTGTGAGGTCGGGATGTGAAGTGCGAGGTCGGGATCTGAAGTGCGAGGTCGGGATGTGAAGTGTGAGGTTGGGATGTACCCATGCCCCACCCTCGGGGGCAACGTGGAGACCCCACTGAAGTTTGAGGTCGGGATGTGAAGTGCGAGGTCAGGATGTGAAGTGTGAGGTCGGGATGTGAAGTGTGAGGTGGAGATGTGCCCGTGCCCCACCCTCAGGGGCAGCGTAGAGACCCCACTGAAGTGTGAGGTTGGGATGTGAAGTATGAAGTTGGGATGTGAAGTGTGAGGTTGGGATGTGAAGCGCGAGGTCAGGATATGAAGTGTGAGGTTGGGATGTGAAGTGTGAAGTCGGGATGTGAAGCGTGAGGTCAGGATATGAAGTTTGAGGTTGGGATGTGAAGTCGGGATGTGAAGTGCAAGGTCGGGATGTGAAGTGCGAGGTCGGGATGTGAAGTGCGAGGTCGGGATATGAAGTGTGAGGTCGGGATATGAAGTGTGAGGTCGGGATGTGAAGTGCGAGGTCGGGATGTGAAGTGCGAGGTCGGGATGTGAAGTGCGAGGTCGGGATGTGAAGGGCGAGGTCGGGATGTGAAAAGTGTGAGGTCGGGATGTGAAGTGTGAGGTGGAGATGTGCCCGTGCCCCACCCTCAGGGGCAGCGTGGAGACGCCACTGAAGTGTGAGGTTGGGATGTGAAGTATGAAGTTGGGATGTGAAGTGCAAGGTTGGGATGTGAAGTGTGAGGTTGGGATGTGAAGTGCGAAGTTGGGATGTGAAGTGCAAGGTTGGGATGTGAAGTGTGAAGTCGGGATGTGAAGTGTGAAGTCGGGATGTGAAGTGCGAGGTCGGGATGTGAAGTGCGAGGTCGGCATGTGAAGTGCGAGGTCGGGATGTGAAGTGCGAGGTCGGGATGTGAAGTTTGAGGTCGGGATGTGAAGTGTGAGGTCGGGATGTGAAGTGCGAGGTCGGGATGTGAAGTGCGAGGTCGGGATCTGAAGTGCGAGGTCGGGATCTGAAGTGTGAGGTTGGGATGTGAAGTGTGAGGTCGGGATGTGCCCATGCTCCACCCTCAAATCCAGCATGGAGTCACCCACAGTCAACTGGGGAACGGCCTGCATCCTTCCCAGCAGGGTCAGGGCCAGAGCCATGCTGCCACCCCTGTCCCTGCAGCCTCCCACTGGGGGCTGAGCTGTCCCCCTGGGCCCACACGTCCCCTGCTCCTCACCAGGGCCTCTCCACACAGGGCAGGGCGGCCAAGCGCCAGGTCTATGGCTGTCCATACTCCACCCGTCCCTTTGGGGCCCAGGCAGTGCTTTCGGGTGCTCTCCTGGGTGGGGTCTTGTCCCTGCCAGGTGGAGTGAGGCCGCCTTGCCCAGCCTGAGCACGTGGCCGTGGTCTCTGCAGAACAACGTGAGCTTTGTGGATGACAGCTTCCCTCCCGGGCCTGAGTCTGTGGGCTTCCCCGCGGGCGACAGCGTGCAGCAGCGCGTGAGGCAGTGGCTGCGGCCCCAGGAGATCAACTGCTCCGTCTTCAGGGACCACAGGACCACGTGGTCTGTGTTCCACACGCTGCGACCCTCAGACATCCTGCAGGGGCTACTGGGGAACTGCTGGTGAGGTCCTCTCCAAGGCCGGGTTGGGGCTGTGGGCAGGTGTCCAGCCGTGGTCCCCCCGAAGCTGCCCCGAGGTCACCCTGAGGCTCTGCACAGGTTCCTAAGCGCCCTGGCGGTGCTGGCAGAGCGGCCGGACCTGGTGGAGCGGGTGATGGTCACGCGCAGCCTGTGTGCAGAGGGTGCCTACCAGGTGCGGCTGTGTAAGGATGGCACGTGGACCACGGTGCTGGTGGACGACATGCTGCCCTGCGATGAGGCCGGCTGCCTCCTCTTCTCACAGGTGGGGCGGCCTCTGACCCCGGCCCCCGTGCCCCACAAACAAGGCCGGCTGCCTCCTCTTCTCACAGGGCGGGTAGTGTGGGGGCAGGCGGGGGTGGCCTCTGACCCCGGCCCTCTGCAGGCACAGCGGAAGCAGCTGTGGGTGGCCCTCATCGAGAAGGCGCTGGCCAAGCTGCATGGCTCCTACTTCGCGCTCCAGGCGGGCCGCGCCATCGAAGGCCTGGCCACGCTCACCGGCGCCCCCTGCGAGAGCCTGGCGCTGCAGGTCAGCTCCACTAACCCCCGCGAGGAGCCCGTTGACACTGACCTCATCTGGGCCAAAATGCTGAGTTCTAAGGAGGCTGGGTAAGAGGGGGGGCACTGCATGGTCAGCTGCGTTGGGAGGAGAGGCGAGGCGGAGTGGTGGGAGACGTGGGGCTGGCGGCCGCTCCTTGACCCGGTTCTGCATCCATGAGGTGCCCCGGTGTGGGCTGACCCGTGTGGCCAGGCCACAGCCCCCATCACCTCCCCTTCCCTGGGCGGGTCTGGAGCTGGCGTTCTCATGCCAGGAAGGCCACATCCTGGCCCAGGCTGTGGGGCGAGCCCGATGCTATCACCCCCTCAGGGCAGGCGTGAGGGGTGTGTTAAGTTTGGCCACACCCTGGTCAGCGGGTCTGTGCCTTGACCCCTGGAGGCCTGCTGGGAGTGGCCCGGTGCGAGCACCTCAAAGCTCCCAGAGCCCTCCTCAGCTGTCCCTGGGCAGTGCCGCTGTCCGCCCGCCTGGGAGCCACAGAGCCCAGAGCCAGCCCCACAAGGCCTCCAGGGGACCCAGGCCTGCCACCCCTAATTCAGGCCCTGTGTGCCTCAGGCACGGTGGAGGGGGCTGGTCCAGACCCTCCTGAACACACTTCACATGCTCCCTACAGGCAGGAGTGGGCCCCGGTCAGTGACGGCCCCGGTCAGGGAGGGCACCAGTCAGCAAGGCCCCCCGGTCAGTGAGGGCCCCTCTCAGCCATGTCCCCAGTTGGTGAGGGCCCCAGTCAGCTATGCCCCTGGTCAGTGAGGGCCCCGATCAGTGAGGCCCCCAGTCGGTGAGGGTCCCGGTCAGTGAAGTCCCCGGTCGGTGAGGGTCCCGGTCAGTGAGGGTCCCGGTCGGTGAGGGCCCCGGTCAGTGAAGTCCCCGGTCGGTGAGGGTCCCGGTCAGTGAGGGTCCCCGTCGGTGAGGGTCCCGGTCAGTGAGGGCCCCGGTCGGTGAGGGCCCCAGTCGGTGAGGGCCCCGGTCGGTGAGGCCCCTGTTCAGTGAGGGCCGCTCTGCCACGCAGGTTCCTCATGGGTGCCTCCTGTGGCGGGGGGCAACATGAAGGTGGACGATTCGGCCTACGAGAGCCTGGGCCTGCGCCCCCGCCATGCCTACTCCGTCCTGGATGTTCGAGATGTCCAGGGCACCAGGTAGGGCCGGGCTGGCTGAGGGTGGGCAGGGTGCCGGTGAGCCACGGGCAGTGCTGTTCTGATCCTCACCCCTGTGGTCTGCAGGCTTCTGCGGCTCCGAAACCCATGGGGCCGTTTCTCCTGGAATGGCAGCTGGTCTGACGAGTGGCCACACTGGCCGGGGCACCTGCGTGGCGAGCTCATGCCACACGGCAGCAGTGAGGGGGTCTTCTGGATGGAGTATGGCGACTTTGTCAGGTATCAGCGCCACGGGGCAGTGTGCGCTGCCGCCGCCCTCCAGGGCCAGGTCCTTCTCTGTAGAACAAGCCTGACCCGCCTGCTGAACTGGGGTGGGGACGGCCGGTCTGTGGCCCAACGCAAATGGGAGCTGGGGCTACAGCTCCAGGGTGCCGACCTCAGAATCCAGGTCCACCCAGGTCAGCAGAGCCCAGAGCCCTGAAGAGCCACCCCTGGACGGCTTCCAGTGTAGGCCTCAGGGATGGGCCCCCAGGGGCTGGGCTGCAAGAGGACGGTGACAGAGCAGCTGGCACCTGCTGGGGTCACCGGCCTGTGGTTGCGCCAGGAGCGGAGCCACGGCGGTGTCGGCTGCGGTGGGCTCAGGGCCCCATCCTCCCGCTGCCCCCAGGTACTTCGACTCTGTGGACATCTGTAAGGTGCACTCGGATTGGCAGGAGGCACGGGTGCAGGGCTGCTTTCCCAGCTCGGCCAGCGCGCCCGTGGGGGTGACAGCGCTCACGGTGCTGGAGCGGGCCTCGCTGGAGTTCGCTCTCTTCCAGGAGGGCAGCAGGTGTGTGCTGTGGGGCCGCACTGGGCTGGGCTGGGCTGGCGGCCACGGCCACGCGTGACCCCAGCCCGCGGTGTCTGACGCAGGCGCTCGGACGCAGTGGACAGCCACCTGCTGGACCTGTGCATCCTGGTGTTCCGGGCCACGTTCGGCAGCGGTGGCCACCTCAGCCTGGGCCGCCTCCTGGCCCACAGTAAGCGCGCGGTCAAGAAGTTTGTCAGCTGCGACGTCATGCTGGAGCCTGGCGAGTACGCTGTGGTGTGCTGCGCCTTCAACCACTGGGGGCCGCCCCCCCCGGGCGCCCCTGCCCCCCAGGGTACGTGCCCCCTACCCCAGGCTCATGCCCCAGGCCCGCAGGGAGGGCTGTGGCTCACACGCCCCTCCTTGTAGCCTCCAGCCCCTCGGCAGGGGTCCCAAGAGCCTCCCCAGAGCCGCCGGGCCACGTGCTGGCTGTGTACAGCTCCAGGCTGGTCATGGTGGAGCCTGTGGAAGCTCAGCCCACCACGCTGGCTGACGCCATCATCCTGCTCACCGAGAGCCGGGGAGAGCGGCACGAGGTGGGTGGGGGGTCCTAGGGACAGGTGGCGTGGGGCAGGGGGAGTCTGCCCCAGCCCCTGCCCTGCCCCACAACTGCTGTGCCTGTGCCCAGGGCCGTGAGGGCATGACCTGCTACTACCTGACACACGGCTGGGCAGGGCTCATTGTGGTGGTGGAGAATCGGCACCCCAAGGCCTACCTGCACGTGCAGTGTGACTGCACCGACAGCTTCAATGTGGTGTCCACGCGCGGCAGCCTGCGCACCCAGGATAGCGTGCCACCCCTGCACAGGTGCGCCCCCGCCCCGCCCCCACACCTGCCCCACACCTGCATGGTGCACCCCCACCCCCACCCCACTGCACCCACACCCATCCCATACCCCCACCCCCACCCCACTGCACCCACACCCAACCCATACCCCCACCCCTGCTCGGGGGTGCCCATACCCCTGCCCCCACCCCTGTACGGGTGTTTGTCACCCCACTCCTGCCCCTGCCCTTGCACGGGTGGGTGCAGTCCTGTCCCCATCCCCCCCTGCCCTCCCCTGGTCCTCACCGGTCACCGGTCCCCTCCCCTAGGCAGGTCCTGTGATCCTATCCCAGCTGGAGGGCAACGCGGGCTTCTCCATCACCCACCGCCTGGCACATCGCAAGGCAGCCCAGGCCTTTCTCAGTGACTGGACAGCCTCCAAGGGGACCCACAGCCCCCCACTCACGCCAGAGGTCGCTGGTCTGCATGGGCCCCGGCCGTTGTGACCACGATGCCGGGGCAGGGGCTGTGTGCAGACGGACCCCCACCCCCTACACGCACTTTATGAGGGAGACCCCGACAGAGGACGCTTGAACCAGAATCTCAGGACCCTGCCCAGGGAGCTGCCAGCCCAGTGTGCAGCTTCCCATGGCCTCCCGCCCCCTCCCTCCCCTCCCTGAGCACCCACAGCCCGCCTGGCCAGGCCTCCCGGCCACCACGCAGAATACCTCGAACCAGACGGGCTGTGAGCCAGCCCCACTCACCTGCCAGCCCCAACAACCCGACGGGGGCTGAGGCCAGTCTGCCCCTCCCTGTGGGCTCAGAGTCTCCTGTGGGGAGGCAGCCAAGAGCTCTGTCCACAAAACCAAATCTGGGTGTCAGAGGCCAAGACCCCAGGTGGGATCAGGGACCACTCCTCCTCCGGGGCATAATATCAGTTTTCCCCCCAGAGCCCGGGTCCCTGTTCGCCACGGGGGCAAGCGGGGTCCCTGGGAGCCCTGGTGTGGGAGCGGAAAGTCCCAGGGCGGTCCCTGTCTTAGAAGGAGGGGCCCTTGGCCAGCCACCCCCCAGCGACACTATGCAATTGCGCCCGCCAGGATCGAAGCCATGACCGGGTGCAGGCGGGCGCCAGGCCCGCTGTGGGTGGGCACCAGTTCTCAGCACCGCTCACTGCTGCCGGGCAGGCCAGGACCAGCAGGCTCCTCAGCCAACCCTGTCCCTCAGCTCGGCCCTGCCACAGAGAGGGACCCCAGCCCATCGTGGACGTTGGCAGGGCTCAGCCGCTCCCACCTCCCCACAGAAGCCCAGGAGCGTGTGGACGTCTGAGTCCAGCTTCCTGCGTCCCCACCCGGCCCTCCTGGTCCCTCACCCCCAGGCAGCGAGCCAGCCCCACCCCCACGCCCCCTCGTACCCTGGCAGGGGCTTCCGGGGCTGTTACACCTGGAGAAACATTCCCACTCCCCTTTGGCCTCCCTGTACTCCGAGCTGTGAATATTTTTAACCCTGTAAATACGGCCAGCTCTTGTGACACAGAGACTATTTTATCAACCGTCAGCACCGTTCCTTTACGATAGGATTCTCCACAGTGGCTTCTGACTCAGGCTCCAATGGACCAAATAAAAGCGTTTTGTTTTGTAATCACGCCTCCTCCTCCGGCTGTTGCTCTGTCCAGGGCCCTGTGGAAGGGCAGAGAGGTTGCAGGTCCGAGGGATAGGCCCTGCCCAGGCATCCCGGGCAGGTGGACAGATGGGGGCCCCTGGAGATGGCCGTGGTGGGGTGACTCACAAGCTTGTAAGGGGCAGCCAGGAAGGACGGAGTGACTGGGCGGGGGCAGGGGCCGCAGCCCCAGGGCCAGGAAGGACTGGGCAGACAGGACAGCAGCACATGCAGCTTCTCCCAGAGAGGCATCCGCACTGGGGGCCCTTTCTGAACCCATCAGTCACCCGACAGGAAAAGATGGAGTGAGGGGCTTGTGGGGAGAAAAGTTTCCTGTCCCCTCCCAGTCTCGTCCCAGGATGGCCTCTGCCCCCACGCAGGTGCCGCTGATCAAAGCGCCCAGTCAGAGGCTCTGCTGTCTCCCTGGACGGAGTTGGGGGCTGGGGTGCGGCCGGTGCAGGGTAAGAGGCTGTCACGGGCAGCGTATCGAATGTGAAAGCAATTAAAGCCACCAGCAGTGTTGGCTCCAGGCGGGCCTGGGGCGGCGGGGAGCTGCCAGAACGCATCTCGCCTCGGTGCCAGCGGACGCCTGCCCTGCTGTCCGCGCCTGCGTGGCCACGCCGCGCTCCTCCTGGGGGTGGGGGCCAGGCTCGCACCCACTCTCTTCTGACACAGAGCGGGCTCTGTCCAGCCCTGGGGTATCTGGGACCCCCGCTCCTCCCGAGAGCTCCTCTGCCCCTGGCCCCACTCCCGCCGCCACCCACCTCTCTGGTTTCTGCCGCCCCAGCCCTGTGGTGACCCAGGACAGAGGCCCATGAGAAGGACCCTCGTGGGCAGGAGTCTCCATAGCAGGCAAGGGGTCCGTGCCCACCCTCTTAGCTGCCCGGAGTCCCCACTGGCCCAGCCAGCAGCCTCCTCTCCGCTTGAAACCCCCCGGGGGCAGCTCCAACAGGGAGGTGGTGAGGGAAAGGGGGGGCATCTGCAGAGGACTTGGGCTCCCACAGCCCAGACCCTGCCAGGTGTTGGGCCGGGGCCACTGTGGGGACCTGGAGGAGGTGGCTGGCAGCAGGTAAGGGGAACAGGTGCGAGCGTCCTGCAGGCAGCAGGGAGGACTGGCTGGGCAGAACACACAGCCCTGGTGCAGGGCAGACCCCGGGGGCAGCTGTCGGGGCTGCCTCCTCCTTACTGACACGGCCCGGCCCCTGCTCAGCCCTCCCCTCCCTTCTCTGTGCAGGCCTCTCCCCTCCCCCGCATTTCCTCCTGGGTCTCACCCCCACCAACAGCATCATCTCCCTGGTGTGTCTGAACTATGCCAGCCCTGTGCCCCCACGGTGCCCTCTCCTGGCCCCTCTTGTTGGCGCTGCTAGCCAAGTGGCCTTCCCGGGGCGGGCAGTGGCGAGTTCTCACTTACGAGGCATCCCTGTCAGAAGCACTTAGTGTACAAATTAGCCGTGGCCTCTTCGCCTCCTTCCGCAGCTCTGGGCTCCAGGCTGACTGGGCTGCGGCTCCAGGCCCTCTCCTGCCTGCCCGGGGCGCACGGCTGCCCAGTGAGGACCCCTGGCTGCCCGCCCATGTCCTAGCTGGAGTGCCTGCTCTCCACTGGCCAGCCAGGGCTCCCCAGAGGACCCCGACCCAGACCTGGCTGGGGGTGGCCACGGCGGGCTGGGGGTGCTCAGTGAGGTTTGTGGGGGTGGGAGGCCAAGGCCCAGGACCTGGATCTACCCCAAGAGTGGCCAGCCCTGGTGCTGAGGGCTACAGGGGGGCTGGACATGGGGCCCCACCACCCCACCTGCCAGTTGGAGGCCCCGCCACCCCGCCTGCCAGCCCGCCTGCCACTCAGGCGGGGAAAATCATCTGTGACAGGCCCAGGAAGGCCGGCCCCGGGGGCCGCCGAGAGACGCACACAGCTCCTCTTCCCAACATATGGCTGCTGTCGGCCCCCGGGCGCTGCTGGTCAGTGCCAGGCTCAGGGAGCCGGTGGGGGCTCGAGCAGCCTGAGCCTCCCGTCCCACCCGCCCTGGTCGGCTGCCCCCCTCTTGTCAGTCTACATCCCAGCCTCCTGGAACGGGGCTCACTCCCACTACAGCAGCTTGGCCCTCCAAGGAGTGTCCCATACCCTCATCTGTCCCAGAGGCTCAGGACACACAGAGGGTCAGCCCCACACCCGGCCCAGGGTGGCCAGTGACCTGGCATGTCCATGAAAGAGTGCAGTGCATGGAGAAGGGCCCAGCTGGGGTCTTCCAGAGCCGAGCGGCGGGGTGGGAAGGGGCTCTCTGGAGTGGAGTCTGGGACGGTCGGGGCTGCTAGGGAGGACTCTGCCTGGTAGAGCTGCATGCAGAGCGTTGGAGCCAGAAGACTCCTGGAGCCAGGGACCCATTCAGGCACCTCCTAACAGGATCCCTCAGGTGGATGGACCCCAGAGCTCCGCAGGCTCTTTGTGTGCCCCCCCCCCCTTGGGCTGTTGTCCTGGGCACTCTGGCCCACTCGGGTGCCCAGCCCCCTCCGTTCTCCCCCCACACCACCACTGTATACCTGCCCGTCAAGGCTACCAGCCTCAGGCTGGTGCCCAGGGCCCTCATGTGTGGCCATGACCCCTTTGGCCAAGGCCGGGCTGCCCCTCTCAACCAGGGATCCTTGAGTGGGCTGGAAGGAGGAAGCCCTCAGGAGGCCTGTGCTCTGTAGACCTGGGGTTCTTGAAGTGCTCAGGTGGCCACAGGCCCTGGGGTCCGTTATTGAACAGACATCAGCTGTGACCAGGCGCCTTGCAAGGTACTGATCCCACATGGGGGCTCCAACTTGCTGCCGCAGGATACGCCAGTCTCAAGACCTACGTGGGGCCTCCAGCCTGGCTCCAGCTCTGCCACTGCCCTCACTGCGCGGGTGAGGCGCCCCGGCCCCTGCACCTGTCCCGACACTGGCTGTGTGTGGACGCTGAGGGGATGAGACAGGCCTGCCCCCGGGCACTGGCCATGCCGAGCACTGCCTCCACTGCCTTCCCTGAGCCCAGCTCTCCATCCTGCCCGTGAGCCCCGGGCACACAGTCCCAGTGTTAATGGAGGTGACAGGCGGGCAGCCGTGGGCAGACTGGGCAGAAGAGGTTAATGGCCAAAATGAGCTTCTGGCTAGAGGCAGAAGGAGGGGCCATGGGGTCCCCATCCCGCCCTGCACTGGGACGGGCTAAGGAGACATCAGGGCACCCACTAGGACTAGAGCAGAAGTGCCCGAAGACTGAGCACCCCACCGCCCATTCTGCAGATGGGGGCCGTGGCCCAGGAAATTGGTGGGGTGGGGGCACAGGTGCCAAAACAGAGTCCCAGTCACTGCCTCAGGAAGCAGAGGCCAGGCCACCTCTCCATACCCAAAGTCAGCCCAGTGTGCAAGGGCTGGGTCCCAGCAAGTGGGTCATAGTCACAGTGAAGAAGCTGATGTGCCCAGGGGGCCCTGTGTTTGGGGGGTGCTGGCACTGACGACCCGGCCTCCCCTGGCTGTTCGTGATGGCAACAGTCATCTGGGCACACGATATACTGGCCTCACATGCCCCTCGCCCCCCACCCCGCGTACGGCCGAATCTCAGGACCCCCACCAGCAAGTGCAGGGCTCCTCATCCTCGCTGCCAGAGCCCTTCCGGGAGGCCAGAAACACGTCCAAGTTGTGCCCCTGGGCTCCTCTGGGGGCTGCCCCTCTTCTCTTCTCATGCAAACTTCTGCAAAGGCAATCGGTGGTGAGGGGTGGGGAGCTCCTTCACAGCCTTGTTCCGCCTCTGGGGCTCCTTGGCCCCCTGAGCTTCACTGGCTTTATTTCCTGCATGCTGAGATCTAGATGCCCCAAGACCAGGGCTCCCTGGTCCCTCTTTTCCTTTCCCCAGACGATGACCAGAGCCTCCGGCCAGTTGGTCTCCTGTGCTGTCAGCTGTGGCCTCTTCCAGACCTTCAGAGGGGTCAGTTTTGGGCTGGCCGGTGAGGGACTACCGGTGTCATGGTGACCTTGGACCCTAGTCTCCTGGGGCAGTGCTCGGCTGAACATGTCCAGAGTAGGGTCTATGTATGGAAGCAGCCGGCCTCCTGGCCCCCGCTCTCCACGGGGCTGCTGGCGTGACGGCAGTCCAAGCTGTCTCCCGGCCCGGAGCTGCCTGCACGGTCAGCTGGTCAGCTGGGCCAGGCCAGGCGGGCAGAGAGAAGGCTGGCATGCTCTGCCATCCACAGCACCCCTCCCAGTCCCCTGCCCCACCCCAGGGACTTCCCTCAGACGGGTGTGGGTGGCTGTGTCAGGAAGGTGGCATGGAGGCAGGAGGGAGACAGAGCCCCATGCCCACCCCAGAACCAGGGACTGCTTTTCATGGACCCTGGGTGTGCTCCACCAGGGAGCTCTGCCAGCAGCCGGGTCAGGACCACAGGGAGATGCTGCTGGGCTCTCTTCTCAGCCCCATTCGAGGGGTGACAACCAGAAGTCCCGTGGGGTCCTCCCTTCTTCCCCAAGGCACCCCTGAACCCGACCTGAGCTGGGGACAGCCCCGGAGCCCGCAGTTGAGCCTGCAGGAAGCCCCAGGTCCTGGGGAGCCATGTGGGCCGGGCTCCCTGTGCTGCCTCAGAGCCAACGGGGAGTAGCACACGCCTCTCTGGCTGGAGACCCCCAGACGGCCGCCCATCACATGTGTCGGGTTTAGGACGTCTCTCCTGAGTGAAGGCAGGGGCTCTGCCCCAGCCATGCCTGTGTCCGCGTCTGGGAGGGAGCAGGCCGGTCAGGTGAATCTCCCCTAGGACCCAGCTGAGCAGTGGGGCTCCAAGCCTTTACGTTCTGGCAGCTCAGGGAGCTGCTTGGAACTTGGTGCAGCCGGGGAGGTGGGGCTGGGAGCAGCCCTGGCCAGGAGGACATTGGGGAAAGGGCTTCATGGTGTGGCTGGGGGTCCAGGCCCCTCCCCGGCCCTGCTTCTCACCTCCACCGCCCCAGGTCCTCTCAGGAGGGGACTCCCGTGGGGAGAGGGTCTTTCAAACAGCAGGGAAGTGCGTGGCCTGGTGGGGCAGCCCTGAGGCACCTCCCAGCGGAGCCGGGAGTGAGGGTTGGAGGGGTCCGCATCCAGGAAGGGGGAGGGTGCCTGGAGACCAGCCCCAGGTGGAGGCCATCAGCCGGCAGGGCGGGGTGCGAGGGGCCGGTCCAGGCAGCCTCCTGTTTGGAGGAAGAGAGAACGGAGGGCAGGGCTCGCCCCGGGAGGGCAAGGAAAGGAGCCCGGCTCCGCTGGCTCAGTCCGCGGTCCCCCTGTCCTGGGGCTCAGCCCCCCGGAGCCCTGCCTTGGGTGGGCCTGCGGCTGTCAGGGGCCAGAGCCCTGACGGATGAGCGCTGGCGGCCCCTCTCCCGCGCCCCGTGCCGCTGACACCCGTCACGCCGCGGCGGGGACCCGGGAGACCTGGCGGCCTCTGCGCACCCCCGCGGCAGCCTGCGGGCGACGGGGGCGGGAGGTGCCGGGCGCCCCTGACTCGGCCGCATACCTGCGCTGCAGTCCGCTCTCCGGGCACTGCCTCCCGGGTTCCGGCCGCTCCACCGCGCACCCAGAGAGCTGAGCCGGTCCCGGCGCACGAGGCCGGTGAGGGCGCACGAGGGGGCGGCGGGGGGCGCGCGGGAGGAGGGGGCGCGGGGCTCGGGCCGGGGGCTGCTCCTTCCCTCCCGCCGGGAGCGCGGTCGGAGGTCGCAGCGCCCCCCGGAGCCCGGAGCCCAGGCGCACGCGCGCCCGCCTCTGCCGCCAACTTCGGGAGGTGCGAGCGGCGTCGGGGGGACGCGGGCGGCGGCGGAGGCTGCGGGAGTCGCTGCCGCTCGAGGGACCGTGGGCTCGGGGGTCCGGCGCCCGGCGCCGGGCCTCAGTTTCCTCCGCGGGAGCCGCATCCCACCCTCAGAGCCCCAGCGCGTCCGCGTGGTCCGAGTCGGGGCCGGCGCGGGGCGGGGAGGGGCGGGAAGTTAGCGCCCCACGCGCGGCCTCACAGACTTGGCGGCTCCGCTCCCGGCCGGGCGCAGGTAGGAGCGGCGGGAGCCGCGGGGGCGGCAAGTTGGGGCGTCGCGGGGCCGACTGGACGCGGGGCGCGGGGGCGGCGGGTGGCCAGGCGTGGGGGGGGCGCGAGGGGCGGCCGGGTCCCCCCCACTCTCCTCTAGGCGTCCAGGAGCAGCGCGAGGGGAGGGAGGGCCGCCCTCAGGTGCCAGGCGGGGAGGGCAGGGGCCGGGTCTGGGGTCTGGGGCAGGAGCCTGACCTTGCGCTCTCCGTACCCGCCTGTGTGGGGAGCCCCGCGTTCCCAGGGGGTAGCGGGATCTGCGGATGGCCGGTCAGGGTCCCCGGCTGCTGGGTGCCCCCTCTTGCCCTGGGGGGGTATCTGTGCCCTCCATGCCACTGGTTCTCGCCCAGACAGGGAAAGGTGAGTGGGGCTGGGTGTCGGGGCCTGGCACAGGGCTGCTGGCTGCCCGGAGAGCAATTGCCGGGTCCGCCTGGGACGAGCGTGTGAGTGCGTGTGCCTTTGTGTGTGCGTGTGGCTGCTGTCCGGGGGTGTCCTCTGCTCTGTGTACACACACCAGGTGGGTGCCAGGCATCCTCCGGGTCCCCATGGGGTCAGCAGCTGCTGAGACAGCCCCTTGGACAAGCCCCTGACCCAGGAGCCCCCAGTCCCCGCTGGGAGGTGGGGTGGGTTGTGGCATCAGTCGGCACAGCTGTGTGGCTCCCAGGGCTGGGTGATCGATGGCCCGGCACAGCCGCCTCTGTCGCCGGAGCGCCCACACCCATTTGTCATCCACATGGGGTGGGGGGGCGGCGGGCAGGGAGAAGGGGCCGCCTCTGCACCCACCACCCGGTCCAGGCCGGGTCTGCAGTCCCTCAGGGAGCCCCAGGCCCTCTCCTCGCCCAGCCCCTGCCTCCTGACCCCCACCCTGTCTCAGCCACAAACCAGCTGGTCAGCCTCTGCCTGCTCCCGCAGCCCGTGACCCCCTGCAGGGCCCCAATCCTTTGGACGAGTGGACCTCTCCAGCCCTGTTGATCGTCCCCCCAACGGTACCAACACAGTGTTTTGCGGGCAGCAGACAGCACTGCCCCAGCCCTACCCTGTTCAACCTACCGGCCATGCATGACCATGGGTGTGACTCCCAGCCATGTCTGCGTGTGTCCTGGGGAGTCGGTGTGTAGGGCCTGTGTGAATTCGTGAGTGCTGTGTTGCAGTGGTTTGGAAAGCCCCCGACACCTGGGTGTGCAGTGAGTGTGTTACCACAGACAAGCAGCCATGTCAGTCGTGATGGGGTGTGATGTGTGTGCAGCCAGGGTCCCGCACTTGGTGGCAGGCTCTGTTCTGAGCTCAGGAGGTGGCTTCTCTGGGTGCTGGGTGAGGGCTCCGTGTGAGCCTGTGGGCTGTGCACCCCACACAGGCGCGTGCTGGGGCGGTGGACAGCCCAGGTGGTGGCCCAGATGGAGTGTGGCGTGCATACCAGCGCCTTGCGGGGCGTGGGGAGGAGCGGGTCTTGGCTGAGTGTGGCCGCTGCAGGCTCGGCCACTGACCTGCCTGAAGCCACCCAGATGGAGCTGGGCTGAGCAGGTGGCTGAGCCATGGGGCCATGCTGGGACGTCCACTCCCCACAGCCTGGCCTGGCCCCACATGAGACCGACCCCCTCAGAGACTCCCAGTGCCCACCTGACGCCCTGCTGGAGCAGGCTGTGTGCGCGCGTGCAGACACACACACGCACGCACACATGCACACACGCACACACATGCACGCATGCACACACGCACACACGCACACGCATACACATGCACACATATGCGCACATGCACACGCACACCGGCATGCACATGTGCGCAGACGCACACACATGCACACACGCACGCACATGTGTGCACATGCACGCACACATGTGCACACGCAGCATCATCCCACACAGGCCCTTCTGTTGGTGTCTCGTCTCAGTGCCTTTTCCTCGGCTTTGAACAGGGGCAGGCAGATCGGCAGGGGCCAGCGTTGCTGGAGGGAATGAGACCAGGAGGCTGACGTCTACCCGGAGTGAGCCCTGGTCACGCTGATTCTTTTAGCCACTCACATGCTGTGGGGAGATGGGTGTGGGCTGAATTATCCTAGAAATTGGCCAGCCTCAGAGGTGGGATTTGTGTAGGGTCAACCGATAAAATAAAGGATGCCTAGTTAAAATCGAATTTCCGATAAGCAATGAACACCTTTTTGGTGTGCCTTTCCAATATTGCCCAGGCGTCACTTAGCACTCAGAAATGACGTGCTGCTGATCGGAGTGAGATGCAGCTTGGGGGCCTGGACTTTTGTTTTTTTTTGGTGCCCTGCACTTTGCTGCCACCCTCAAGTGTGTGTGGGGAGGAGCCAAAGGATGGGGCTGGGGGTGGTGCAGGGCGGAGGGGGGACAGGGCACCCAGGCTCCTGTCCCTGGAGCCGGGGGAGCCCTGGATGGAGAGCAGTGGGGAGTTAGTCAGAGGCAGGCTTGGCACTGACTGTGGCCCCATCTACAGGTGGCCATGGTGCCCAGCCCTGCCCCATAGCAGTCTGCCATGTCACGGGAGGCAGGCTTATGCCGCGTAGGCACAGGGGCGAGGGCACGGTCTCGGAAGCCCAAGAAGCCACACTACATCCCGCGGCCCTGGGGCAAACCCTACAACTACAAATGCTTCCAGTGCCCCTTCACCTGCCTGGAGAAGTCGCACCTCTACAACCACATGAAGTACAGCCTCTGCAAGGACTCCCTGTCGCTGCTGCTGGACTCCCCGGACTGGGCATGCCGCCGCGGCTCCGCCACACCCAGGCCCCGTGCACCCACCCCAGACCGTCCTGAGGAGCCCGACCCCGGCAGGCAACCCCAGGGAGCGCAGCCCTTGGATGCTGTCCCCACGCCTGACCTCGTGGTCGCTGATGTCCGCTCCCTGCACCGTGGCGGAGGCCCCAAGCCCAGGGCCGAGGGGTCCCCAGGGCCACCACTCCCTGTGGCTAGGGCCACCCGGAAGGGTCCCGGCCCCAGTGGGCTCCTGCCTGAGTCGTGGAAGCTGGGGATGGGAGGGGGCCCAAGGGGCGTGGCTGCAGGGGATGTGGCCTCAGCGGGCCCTGAGGGCAGCGTCCCCTGCTATCCCCCGCCTGCCCCAGGGGAGTTCCCTGAGGCCCAGAGCCTCCACCTGTCTCTGCTGGGCGTCAACTACCCGCTCAGCCCAGGCCTCTGCTCCTTCTTGGGGCCCTCACTGGCCGCTGCGGCCCACGTACCCTTCCTGGCCTCAGCCAGCCCCCTGCTGCCTCCGGCTGCGGCCTTCCCAGCTGCGCAGCCCCCTCAGCGCCCCACCCTGGGCCCCCGCCTGTACTACCCACTGCTTCTGGAGCACACTCTGGGGTTGCCAGCAGGCAAAGCTGCCCTTGCCAAGGCCCCTGTCTCCCCCAAGAGCACCCCTGGGACTCTAGTTCCTGGTCTGCTGAAGGTGCCAGTTCCAGGGCTGGGGCCATGGCCCCGAGTCACCCCCAGGGACCCAGGGCAGGAGGGGGAGCTGGAGCGGGCAGCCCAGAGTGACCCCAGGAAGAGGCTGTCCCTGGGAAGCAGGCTGGAGCTCCCGAAGGCACCCCCCAGCCTGACGAGGTTCTGTTCCCGGAGCAGGTGGGCGTCTTGGGCTCCCGGTTCCTGGGGTGGATGGAGGGGCTGGGTGGCTGGGCATGGAGGCTGGGCATGGCGGCTGGGTGGCTGGGCATGGTGGCTGGGTGGCTGGGCCTGGCGGCTAGGCATGGTGGCTGGGGTCTGTTCTGAGCTCAGTCACTGGGAAAGTGTGCTCCAGGCCACAGAGGGGAACTGAGACCCGAGAACCAGCGTGGGGGTTCTCGGGGTCTCCAGGAGAGCCCAGGCTCTAGGCTGGGGCCGCAGGGCAGAGGCCATGAGGGGAGAGGGGCTGGGGCCGGAGGCGCCGTGGGAGCAGTGTGGCCTCCTGACCGGCTCCCACCCCACAGCCTGCCCACCAGCCCCTCTGTGACGCTGTGGCCTGAGGACAGGGAGCCAGGCGGCCCTGAAACCCCCGGCCCCGAGGGCCCCCTCCCACAGCAGCCACGGGGCCCAGTGCCAGGAAGCCCAGAGCATGTGGGTGAAGACCTGACCCGGGCCCTCGGTGACTACGCCAGGGTGGAACGGCGCCTGGGGCAGCTGGGGCCTGCGGGGGGCCTGGCCCCAAGACCCCTGCGGGAGCAGTTGGGCAAGATCCGCCTGGAGCTGCTCACCATCCACCGGGCACTGGAGCGGGCCGCGAGGCCACCCGACGCACCCCTCGACCTGTCTGTGAAACGTGCGCCTGCCAAGGGGCCCCAGGCTCTTGGAGAGGCGTGGGGGCAGCCCGAGCTGAGTCCCATGTTGACCAGGGGTACCCCCGAGCCACCCAGCATGCTGGGCCCTGCAGCGCCCCAACCCTTCTCCGGCCACACCACAAAGTGTGAGGCCGACTCCAGCGTCCCACCCCCGGGGCTCCCCCTCCCGGCCTCAGATGACCCTGTCATTCCTGGCAGTGGCTGGGGCACCTGTGTTACCACAGGGAGTTCCCAGACCCCTGAGGCTGTCTGTGGTCTGCAGAGCCCCCGGGGCGCCGAGGTCTGACCAGCAGTGCCTGAGGTCCGACCGTCTCTGCCCACAGTGTGCCAGCCCCTCTCCTGCAGCCCCGACCCCTCACCTGCCCCAGCCCTGTGGGCGCCGAGGTCTGACCAGCAGTGCCTGAGGTCCGACCGTCTCTGCCCGCAGTGTGCCGGCCCCTGTCCTGCAGCCCCCGCCCCTCACCTGTCCCAGCCCCATGGCCAAGGCCTGGGACCTGCCCCACCCCCGCATGCATGTGGATAGACCCCCACGGGCCGTGGCCAACGCTTTTCCCTGGGGCCACACAGGGATATGGGAGGTCACAGTTATTTATTGATCACAATTGTGGACATTAAAACGGAAAATTGTGTTCACACACACCATCTGGGCCTCCTTCCTTTGGGGTCCTAGTGTAGCCGACTGGACAGCCCCTTAAGGAAGTGTCCTGGCCTGGGAGTCCTGGGTGGGCAGTAGTCCTCCCGGGCCTCTGTCTTCAGACTCGGCCCTCTACTGTGGGCTGGGCTTTCCCTGCGGGGCTGGGGTCTGGGGGTGGGCGGGATGTCAGTGTCAGGAGCTGAGCAAGGAAAGGCATGTGATCTGGGCTGCTTGGGGTGATCTGGCCTATGTCGGGGGTGGGCACGGACCCCTGAGCATCCTCTCGCCTCTGAATTCAGCAAGGCAGCACTAATGTCAGCTCTCCAGCGGTTAAACGGTGGCCCCGAGGCTGTGTGGCTAGAGGCTGCTCACCCAGCATGGGCTCTGCTGGCCCCTGCCAGCCCCTGCAGCCGAGATAGGTATCGGCCTTCACGGCTCACTGCCTCCCTCCCGGCATGGCCTGGCTTGGCCCTCCCACGGGCAGGGGATGGGCAGGCAGGGAGGGGTGCCCGGGACCCCCACAGCAAATCACTTCTCTCCTGGGGGAGCTGGCTAAACCCTCCACGCCCACCCTGGAATGGGCCCTGGAGCCCACGCTGACCCCCCAGGAGGAGAAGCAGTTCCTGCTTGCACCTAGTTCCCTGAGCTGGGCTGGGCCAGCCGGGCTGCAGCCAGTCCAAGCAGGCTGGTAGTGGGCCCCATTAACTACTGAGGAGATAGCATCAGCCCCGACCCTGCCTCAGGGCAGCCAGAGCTGGGGTGTTGCCTTGCCAGGGAGATAGCATCGGCACCCACCGCCTTGGGGCAGCCAGAGCTGGGGTGCTGCCTGGCCAGGCGCGGAGTGCTGTGGGGACAGGTCCCAGCTGGGCCCCTCTGCCCAGAGGCTTCTTGGAGGGGCTGCAGGGGGCCCTAGGCAGCCAGGAGGTGTTAAGTCCCGACTCTGAGGGAGACTCCCTATCCTCAGCCCCGCACCCCACATGTTCACCATACCCCATATGCCCACCCCACCCCCCATGTCCACCGCACCCCCCATGTCCACCGCACCCCCCATGTCCACTGCACCCCACATGTCCACTGCACCCCAGTTTATCACCCCCACTGGGCAGACAGGTGAGCATGGCCTTGCTGGGGGCAACAGCACCCGTCTCCCAGGTGTGGAGACACGCACGACCTTCTTCGCTGTCAGGACAGGCCTCGTGGAGGGTGCCTCAGCCAGCAGGTCACCCACCCTGGTCCAGACCCAAGGACCCTGCTTGGAGGTGGTGGCCTGGGGCTGCCTTGCCACTCGGAGTAATGAACTTGCTGGTTGTGGGGGGACCGTGGGGGACCCCCTGAAGGGGGGTGGGCTGCATGGCATCCGGCCGTGCAGGGGACGTGGGAATAGTGTCCAGGCAGAGGGCACAGCCTGCAACGAGGTGCAGAGGCAGGAACGCCGCAGCATGGGGAGTCCTCAGGAGACTTGATTTTTCTTTCATAGAAGCTTCCGGGCCGAGGCCTGAGACTGCGCTCTCTCTCCTCCACCCGGTCCAGCTGCGTCCCTGCCAGTGGCTCCTCCCACTTCCTCCGTTCTAGTTTCCAACAACAGAGGCTGCAGCCACCCAGCCCCGAGGCAGGGCCCAGCGAGACTGGCCCCAGGTAAGGGACCCCTTCCCGGGCCTCTTGGTGGGGCAGGTGGAGGCCCTCGGGACAGACTGCCTCGCCCCAAGGGGTCAGAAGTCTCCCTCACCGAGGGGCTCAGGTAGAAGGGCTATGTGTGGGTGACCCCCAGGTAGAAAGGGGTTCCGTAGGCAGATGGATTTGAGAAATGCTGCTTATCTGTCTGATGCCCGTGAGCGCAGCTGGGGCTCAGGGGAAAACCCACAGCGAGCTCCATGGGTCATGTGTCTCCCAGACTCGAGTTCCAGGCACCTAGACACTAGGTGGCCACTGGGCTTAGGGGTCAGGCAGACCCTCGGGACCTGGAGGACCCAGCCTCATAGGAGGGCACTGGAGGAGTGACTGCCATTCCCACACACAGTGGGGCTTTATTCTCTGTCTTGCAGCCCCAAACGTGATCCAGCTGCAGAGAAGCTGAGACGGTGATTACGACTGACTGGACTCCGGCCTCCGGCTGTCTGCACCTCACGCTGGACCTGCCTAGAGACTCCACTGGCTCCCGGCAGCCCCAGCTGCTTGGGCGGATCCGGGTGCCCGCAGGGGCTGCAGGAGGGCCCCGGGGCCTGCACTGCTCCCGCGATGGCCTGCTCTTCCTCACGGCCGGAGCTGCACCCTGTGTCCATGTGCTGGATCTGGAGGGACGCCCCGTCTGCCTCCTGCCCTGCTGCACTCCGGGGACCGGGGCCTTCGTTCCAGAGGATGTGGCTGTGACAGCGTCAGGGCTTGTGGTGGTCAGCGATCCCATCCACGGGGCTGTCCATGCCCTCCAGCACACAGCCCAGGACCCCGGAGGCCGCTGGGTGACCGTGGGCACCTTCCTGTCTCCCCGAGGGCTGGCTGTGGATGCCCTCAGCCGCCTCCTGGTGACAGACTACTTGCCCGGGGCTGTGCACAGCTTCACGTTGAGCCCTGCTTGGGAGCCCCTGGCCCCAGCCTCCATGCTGGGTCTGGAGGGCC
Source organism: Macaca nemestrina (assembly GCF_043159975.1). Taxonomy (NCBI): domain Eukaryota; kingdom Metazoa; phylum Chordata; class Mammalia; order Primates; family Cercopithecidae; genus Macaca; species Macaca nemestrina. The sequence continues at coordinate 989,082 of NC_092142.1, forward strand.
CCTGCTGGGTGGGCCCGGGGCCTGATGGGGGCCTTGCTGTGAGTGAGGAGTTTGGGGATGTGAGGCTGTTTGGCAGTGCCCACCAGCCCCTGGGCTCCCTGGGGGGCTGGACGGGGCACACTTTCGGCTGCCCAGCAGGCATCTGCTCCAACTCAGAGGGCAACATTATTGTAGCAGACGAGCAGAGGCGCCAAGTGACCCTGTTTCCCCGGGCTGGGCCACCCATCTGCCTGGTGTCGGAGGGGCTTGGGCAGCCCTTGGGAGTGGCCTGTGCACCCCAGGGCCAGCTCCTGGTGGCTGATGCCAAGGACAACTCCATCAAGGTGTACCAGGGCCTCAAGGAGCTGGCCTGACCTGAGGCTGGGTTGGAGCAGGCCTCCTGTGCCTGAGGCCAGCTCCAAGGCCCTTGGATCACCGTGGGAGGAGTCCTCGGGGTAGGTGGAGCCTCCAGACTATGGGCATTGCCTGCCTGATGCCAGCACCCCCTGGGCTGGGCCCTGGGCTGGGCTCGAGTTCTCCTGTTGGTGAGGCTCCGGATCTCAGGGGCAGCCCAGAGTCAGTGCCTCCCAGGCTGCCCCTGCCAGGCCTGCAGCCTCCCCTGCCGGGGCCGCTCTCTGCTGTCCCCATTCAGTGCCCTGGGCCCTGCATTCATGCCCCCCACGCCCACTCAGACCCTATGCCTGGACTTTGGGGCTGGCAGCTGAAGCCCTGAGATCCTGGGCCAGCTGCTGGCACACAGCTAGGCAGGCTCTCCTGCCAGGTGCCCACGCCCAGGCCTCCCAATCAGAGGCAGACAGGCAGGGAGGGTGTGGCTGGGCTGGGCTGGGTGGGGTGGCCTGGGGCAGGGGTGTAGACCCGAAGTGTCCCCAACCTCAGAGCGACCTAGAGTCCTGAGTCTCCAGTAGCTTCTTTGGGCCTGGCAGAGGTAAGGGGAAGGTAACCCTGGAGTGTCTGGAGGCCAATGGCTGGCTGAACCCCAGATGCCTTTTCTTCCACGTCCCCATGAATGAAAGCTGTCTGGGCCTTCATTCTGCAAATAGGGACAAACAGCTCTGTGCTTATGGTGCAGCTGTGCTGGTAGGGCCTGGGGGAGCCTTCCTACAAGGAGAGACTCCTGCTGCTTTAGAAAACTGAGAAAAAACAGGGGTCTAACCCTCTCCTCCCATTTTACAAGTGGGGCAATGAGGCATGAAAGGAGAGGCGTCTGGGTTACCCCGTGGGTCTGGGTCCAGGGAAGGGCCTGTATGGGGGAGGGAGCTGGGAGGGGATGGTGTCTGGCCCTACCCCTGTGGGGTGGGGAGGTGGGGCTCCCCTGTATCACAGAACACCACCCATGAAAGGTCCCTCATATGTCTGGGTCCTGTGGGTGGGGGATTAACTGGGCGATATAGTTGGGTGCTCAATAAACATAGTTGCTGCTGAGGTCTGGGCTGGGGTCTTGTTCCCGGGATCGGGAGGCGCTGGACGCCTGTGTGTTCCCTCCTGACGATCGCTGGCGGCAGCCTCTGGGCTGGTCCTACCAGGGTTCAAACTTCCCGGCACCACTGGCCTTGGGGATCTGGGGGCGGCCCCTCTGCAGACAGCAGGGTGAGGGGGGCGGGACCGGGCTGGGGCCGGGGCCCTCCGGGAATCCCGCAGGGCCTGAGGACCTGTTCACCTGGCGAGGCTGGGAGCAAGGCGGGGTCCGGGTTCCACGAAGGCCAGGTCCAGTCGGTTTCTCAGGCGAGGAAACCGAGCTGACGGAGGGTTGGCAGCCCGGAGGGAGGGTTGGCAGCCCGGAGGCTGGCTCGGGAGGTCTGGGCCTGGGGGCTGGGCGGGCACGCTGCGCCGCGGAACGCTCGGGCCGGGCGGGCAGGCGGGCAGCCCGGGCGCCTTTGGGGGCCGGACCGTCGCGCGGCAACGCGCGGAGCCGGCGGAAGTGGGGCTCGGGTCCCGCGGCTGGGCTGGAGGCACCGAACGCCGTCGTCTGCCCGGGCCCGCCCAACCGGGCTCCCAACCCCATCCGGACCCTGCCGCCCGAGTGCGCGGCCCCGGGAGCACCCGGTGAGCAGGGGGGGGTGGGCGGCGCGCGGCGGGATCTCGGGCAGCGCCGCTGCGTCTCCGGGCCCGGGCTGGGGGCCCCGCACTCCCGCCCGCGGCGCCGCTGGTTCTTCCTCCGGGAAGTGGGGCCGCCCCTGGGCCCGCGCCCTCCGACCCGCGCCCACCTGGGCCCCTGTGGACTCTGTGCAAGGGCGGTCGGTGGCCCGGGCCTGGCTGTGGGCCCTTCGCAGTTGTCCCGGGTTGCAGGAAAGGGCAAAAAACGGAATCAGAGGCTCTTCCCAAATGAGAGGGGAAAGCCTGCTTGAGGAAGGGCAAGGTTTTGTTTGTTTTTTGATTTTTTTTTTTTTTTTGAGACGGGGTCTCACCATGTTGCCCAGGCTGAACTCGTGTTTATTTTTCATTATTTACGTATTTATTTTGAGAGGGAGTCTCGCCCTGTCACCCAGGCTGCAGTGCAATGGCATGATCTCGGCTCACTGCAACCTCCGCCTCCCGGGTTCAAGCGATTCTCCTGCCTCAGCCTCCCGAGTAGCTGAGACTACAGGCGCCCGCCAGCACGCCCGGTCAATTTTTGTGTTTTTAGTGGAGACGGGGTTTCACCCCCAGTCTAGGCTGGTCTTGAGCTCCTGACCTCAAGTGATCCGCCCACCTCGGCCTCCCAAAGTGCTGGGATTACAGGCGTGAGCCACCGCGCCCGGTTGGTGTTTATTTTTCAAACAAGGTGCTGGGAAACGCAAATTCTCCGGAGCTCTTGTGGAGCGGTGGCAGGGAGGGGCGGCTCAGCCAGAGATGGCCCTGGCCCGTCCTCACTGGCAGGGGTCCCACCGAGCCCTCATTCACGGGACAAGAGGGAAGTCTTACTGCTTTATGTGGTCGACCTCCCTATCTGCCTGGTCTGGGAATGGCCTCACAAGAGCACTCGGGCTCGTTCTTAGCAGAGGAAGCTCTTGTGGCTAGCCTGGCGCGGGTGTGTGTGTGTGTGTGTGTGTGTGATTTTTCCCCTCAGTCTTTAAAGATGCTCACGTTGCCGGTGTTTCTGCCGCTTTCTCCCGTCCCGCACCTCCTCTGCTATCGATCGCTTCTCTTTCATCTTCCTCTGGCTGTGTGATCGCAGCAGCCTCTAGTGCAGGCTTCTTTGTGCCGCCGACCGTCCCGGAGGCTGAGGTGGGAGTGTGACGGGCGTTTGCCCCATGGCACGTTGAGTTCTGTCTCACTACCCGACAGATAAGAACAGCTTCTGCCCTCCCATCTCCTTCAGTAGACACAAGGCGCTGCTTTTTTTTTTTTTTTTTTTTTTTTTAGGTAAACTTTGTAGATGAAGCACAAGGAATACACACAAAGAAAGCCCACAGATCCTGAGCACACAGCTCGGTGAATTTACCCAAAGTGAGCCCACTGCAGAACCAGCTCCCCCCAGAACGTCTGTTTACTGTTAGACCAATTGTGTTTCTTTTCCGACAATCTCTGTGGGCGGTTTTCCTTAGTCCCTGTGAAAGCTCTTCCCCAGCAGGGCGTGATGAGTCCCTGGGCTGAGCTGGGTGGTCCGCCTATGGTGGTCACACAGCCAGATGCACTGGGCCCCTCACAGGCAGAATTGCTCTGGCCCTGTCACGGTGTCCTTGGTGCCCCACCTCAGCTGGCCTCCAGGCGTCCACCCCCCGCCTGCCCTCTCTGGCCACTGAGGAAATGGGCATTTGTGGAGTTCTACGCCCGACCCAGAAGGGCTCTTTCCAGTTAGAACCCATGGCCTTGAGTGGTGGGACCCTCCAGCCCCGGTGCGGGCTGCCTGCATGGGAGGAGAGCAGCTGCACCAGGGACTTCTTAAGCCCCAGGCATTTCTGTGTGAGGCCTCTTCCAGAGCCCCTCCAAGCTTCGGGGGAGGACTTCCAGGTCACACCACCCCGAGGTGTGCGTCCCACTGTGTTCCCTCCTCCCTAAGGGCGTGGCGGGCTCTGGAACCTCCAGGCGTCCCGTTCTGTTCCCTTGTCCCTAAGGGTGTGGTGGGCACTGGGACCTCCAGACCCAGGCTCAGGCCAAGCTATGTCCTTCCCTCGAGTGTGGGCTCCATCCTGGGGGGTATCTGCTCAGGGTGGCTGCTCCACTCTTTGTGCAGGCGAGATGGGGCTTTCTGTGTCTGAGGAAGGCGAGCGGCCCAGCCAGCCGGCCAGCAGTGCTCCCACCGCTAGGGGGTCCTCCTGCCCTGTGGGACCCTGCCGGGGAGGGCAGCAGTGGAGGAGGAGGAAGCCCCAGCTGGCTGTGTGGCTCGGCAGGGACCTGTGAGAAAGGGGGAGGAGAGGCCCAGGGCCTGGGAACTGCAGGGGCTTGGGTGGCTTCCTACTCAGAGGCCACCTTGGAAGGCTGGCGTCCCTCAGCCTCAGAGTGCAGGACGCGGTTCCTCCACCTCTCCAGTACCTGTGAGCCTCTCTCTCCCCGTTTCTAGGCACCCACAAGGTTGGAGAAATACATTCTGGAGAGAAATATGCCCTGGGGTGGCTGTGGGGATGTCCGGGAGAGGCAGGCACTGCCCGGGTGCCACCGTGGGCGGGGGTCAGAGTGGAGGCTGAAACCCCGTGTGCCCTGAGCCTGCTCCCTGAGCAATGAGGCAGGTCCTTCCTGCCCCCAGGGAGGGGCTTGTGAGAGGCAGGGACCTGGGGGGTCGCCCACCGTGTGCACGAGGGTAGTTTCGGCAACCCAGCAGCACTTCATTTTAAATTTTCATCTTTATTCTTGTTTAGTATGTGAATCGTGGTTTGTCACGGTTTCAATTGGCGTGACCTTGCTAATGAGATTGTATAGCTCTCCATGTGCTACACCTTTAAGAACATCTCTCTGATCAGGTTTCTTAAAAACAAAAATAAGAAGCCTGGAGTTCGGTTCGGCCCCACACCCCGTCAGGTGGTGCTGAGGAGACTGTGCCCTGGTGCCGGCACGTCTGGAAATAGTAGGGCAGGCCTGGTGGCTGCATGTGCGTGGCTGCCTCGTGCGGGTTGGGGTGAGGGCCTGGGGTGGAGGTGGGGACAGCGCTCCAGCTGCCCCTTGGAACAGCATGGCCCATGTGAGGTGGCAGCCAAGGGGCCCTATGGCCTCCACCACCGAACTCGAAGCTGAGGTGCCCCGACCTGTGGCCCTGTGGCTGCACCTGTCAGCCCGTCTGTGCCACATCCCGCAGCCCACGGTGGGGGGCAGCAGCAGCTCTGAGCCGAGCCTCTCATCTTCTCTTCCAGCCTCCCAGCATGGTGCTCAAGGCCTTCTTCCCCACGTGCTGCGTCTCGGTGGACAGCGGCCTGCTGGTGGGAAGGTGGGTTCCAGAGCACAGCAGCGCCGTGGTCCTGGCGGTCCTGCACTTTCCCTTCATCCCCATCCAGGTCAAGCAGCTCCTGGCTCAGGTGCGGCAGGCCAGCCAGGTGGGCGTGGCCGTGCTGGGTACCTGGTGCCACTGCCGGCAGGAGCCCGAGGAGAGCCTGGGCCGCTTCCTGGAGGGCCTGGGTGCTGTCTTCCCCCATGAGCCCTGGCTGCAGCTGTGCCGGGAGAGAGGCGGCACGTTCTGGAGCTGCGAGGTCACCCACCGGCAAGCGCCCACTGCCCCCAGTGCCCCTGGTGAGGACCAGGTCATGCTCATCTTCTATGACCAGCGCCAGGTGCTGCTGTCACAGCTACACCCGCCCACCGTCCTGCCCGACCGCCAGGCTGGAGCCACCCCTGCCAGCACGGGGGGCCTGGCTGTGGTCTTTGACACAGTGGCACGCAGTGAGGTCCTCTTCCGCAGCGACCGCTTCCATGAGGGCCCCGTGCGGCTGAGCCACTGGCAGTCGGAGGGCGTGGAGGCCAGCATCCTCGTGGAGCTGGCCAGGCGAGCCTCGGGACCCGTCTGTCTGCTGCTGGCCAGCCTGCTGTCACTGGTCTCAGCCGTTGGTGCCTGCCGGTAGGTGTCCCGGGACAGGGAGGTGGCAAAGAGGGGCGCCCCGTGAGTGCTGGCCTGTCCCTCTGTCTGTAGTGGGCACAGAGGCCCAGATGGGCTCTTCCTGGGCCCAGGCCCCCTCCCCACTTCCTGCAGCCGGGCTTTGGCCCCATCCTACCCTCCCAACCCTCGCCTCTCAGAGGGTGTCCCTCACCCCTGGGGTAGAGCCAGGTCTCCGGGCAGCCTCAGGGATTGCCAGGGGCCCTCCCAGTAGGTATAGAGGGTGAACCTCAGTGGCTCAGGTCCCTGAAAGAGAAATCACATGGTGAGCACAGATGCGACTGCTGCCACCGGGGGGCACTCCTGAGGGCGCACGGGCCCGCTGGCCTGAGCCCAGCCCGTGCCCCCAGCAGGCCTCTGGGCACTGCAGTGCTCATGGGCTGTGGGGGTGTCATCCACTTGCTGGCCCCGTGTGCCTGGGGGAGTGGTCTACAGGCCCTGCTGTTCTCCACACTCACAGGTGCTGCTGGCCAGGGGTCAGTCTAAGCCCAAGGGCCCTGGGGGGCATGGGGGTGGCCCTGAGCTGTGACTGAGAACAGAGGGCCCCCTTCCACAGGAGACCTCATGTGCCTGGCGGAGGCACCGCGTGGGGAGCAGCTGGGGGTCACCCTCAGTTGCCCCCTGCCTTAGATCTGGGGGTCCCTACTCTGGAAGCCTGGGGTGCTCTTCCTTGTGAGAAGCCCAGTCAGCCCAGGAGACCCCTGCCCAGGCTTCTGGGCCCCATCGGCGGGGCGAGGCCCTGGGCCCGTGGGAGTTGCTGTTGGCTCGCAGGTGCTGCCTTGGCAACAGCTCTGGGAGCATGTGGTGACCACAGGGTCACTGACCCAGGGTCAGCACCTGTGAGGAGGCCAGGTTCTGTGTTAGTCGTGTGCACTGTGAGGTGGGTGCTGTGAGCACTGCCCACCACCACGTGGGCCACCGAGGGCCCCTCCCACCTGCCCCTATCCCGCTGAGCTTAGGAGTGTGGCCTGGGTGTTTGTGGTCCCCTGCACAGTGGGAACGGTGGGAGCAGGATCTGGACAGGGGCACGTCACTCCTCTCTGCTCCCACACAGAGTGTTCAGGCTCTGGCCCCTGTCCTTCCTCGGGAGCAAGCTCTCCACGTGTGAACAGCTCCGGCACCGGCTGGAGCACCTCACACTCATCTTCAGTACGCGGAAGGTGGAGAACTCTGCCCAGCTGATGAGGTGTGGGCCTGCCCTGGTCTCCTCTGCAGGGTTGGGTGTGTGCCCTCTGGTCCCTTCCCCATCCCCCTCCGCACCACGCTGACCCCTCCGGCCAGGCAGGCCTCCTCCTGCGGCCCCAGGCTGTGCTGGCCACCCTCATGCCGGCTGGGCCGGACCTCCCTTCCAGGAAGGCCAACACAGTGGCCTCCGTGCTGCTGGACGTGGCCCTGGGCCTCACGCTACTGTCCTGGCTCCACGGGAGAAGCCGCATTGGGCATCTGGCCGACGCCCTCGTTCCTGTGGCTGACGTGAGTGGACTGGGGTGGAGCCTGGTGTCCTGGGTGGGCATGGGGACCCTTCCTGGGGCAGCAGAGCCTTCCCGGACCAGAGCCACCCCCACCCCAAAGCCAGCTCTACCTTCTCCATGCTCTGGAGACATGGCCCTCCCCGGGACCAGGAGCAGGAACTCCAGGGGCACTGGGACCTGGGCAGGGCAGGCCTTGCAGGCACGCCCCCCCTTTCCTTCTGAAGGGGCCGTGTGCAGGAGCCACTGGGCTGAGGCTCTGGGGAGCCCGCCTCTCCCTGTGGGCCCAGCGTCGTGGTGTCTCCCTTGTGGCCCCTACCTGAGGTCAGCGCTGCTCTCCTGTTTCTCTGGGGCCCTCTGCAAAGCCAGGTCATGAAACCTTCCCTGTCCAGGGCTGTCCGTGTGCAGCCCGGCTGGGACTTCCTGCCCTGCCCCTGTGTTGATTCTGTAACTCCTGTGCTGAGAGCCAGGGGCACAGCTTGTCTCCCATCTCCCACCTTCCCTGCATGGTCTGTGCCCATTTCCAGCTGGGTGCAGCCCCCATCTCTGCAGACCTAATGTATTTCCATGCTGCCTCTGGGCCTTCAGCTTCTCTGTCTTCCTCCCTCAGCACCAAAGCCCCGTCTCTTCCATTAGGAGCTTGTCTTCCTGACAGGGGTGGTCCCTGGCTCTTTGGCCCACCCTTGGACCTCTGTGGAGGCCTCCTTGAGGCCTGGCTGGGTGGGTCTTGTGTGGGCTGCAGGTGTGCACTGGGCCTGCTTGTGGCCAGGCCAGGCCTCTGGGGGCAGCAGTAGGCACGTCTGTCTGCCATGGGCTGCGGAGGTGCAGGGAGGCCCAACCCAGAAGGAAGGAGGGGCAGGGCTTGGGAAGGGGCTTGGCGACTTTGCCTGTGGTCGTCCGCACCCGCCTCTGGCCTTCCTTGTCCTAGACCTCTCTTTTGCAAAAGTGCTCAGAAATATAAATAATTAATTTAAAAATGAAAGTCTCTTCCTGCTGCCAAGCTCTTATCCTTTAAATATTAAATAAGTTTTATTTATAAAGAACGTTCTTTTCTCCTTTTTTTTTTTTTTTTTTTTTTGAGACGGAGTCTCGCTGTGTCGCCCAGGCTGGAGTGCAGTGGCCGGATCTCAGCTCACTGCAAGCTCTGCCTCCCGGGTTTTTACGCCATTCTCCGGCCTCAGCCTCCCGAGTAGCTGGGACTACAGGCGCCCGTCACCTCGCCCAGCTAATTTTTTGTATTTTTAGTAGAGACGGGGTTTCACCGTGTTAGCCAGGATGGTCTCGATCTCCTGACCTCGTGATCCGCCCATCTCGGCCTCCCAAAGTGCTGGGATTACAGGCTTGAGCCACCGCGCCCGGCCTTTTTTTTTTTTTTGAGACAGAGTCTCGCTCTGTCGCCCAGGCTGGAGTGCAGTGGCCGGATCTCAGCTCACTGCAAGCTCTGCCTCCCGGGTTTTTACGCCATTCTCCGGCCTCAGCCTCCCGAGTAGCTGGGACTACAGGCGCCCGCCACCTCGCCCAGCTAATTTTTTGTATTTTTAGTAGAGACGGGGTTTCACCGTGTTAGCCAGGATGGTCTCGATCTCCTGACCTCGTGATCCACCCGCCTCGGCCTCCCAAAATGCTGGGATTACAGGCGTGAGCCACCGCGCCCAGCCCCTCTTTTCTCCTTCTTGCCAGTCCTGCTGCGGCTGAGGCCTTGGCCCAGGCTTCGAAGGGGCCTGTGCAGTGGCCAAGTGGGGGCCGAGGTGTCACTGTCTCCTTGGTGGGGAGGCTTAGGCTCCCTTGGGGTCTGCCCCCGGGGGCCACCACAGCTTCTGGATGCTGGGTTTCTTCCTGGGCGGCCAAGACCCTCCTTCCCTGTTTGCTCTTGGGGGTGCCTGTGCCCTCAACTTGACGTCATCCTCCCTTTGGGGACCTGCCCTCCTGCCTTGTTGCTGTGACCCTAATGGACTTTGCACTGTGTCGCTTATCTGTGGCCATCCCGGGCAGCCCAAGCCTCCGTGATGGGGTCTCTGGAAGGGACTGTGTCTGCTGTGGGCGCCCCCTGCAAGGCTGGAGCTGAGTCAGGGTCTGCCAGGCCTCGGCGTGTCCACGTGTTTGGGGCTGAGGGCTCTGGTGGGTCCCGTGGCCCAGGTAGTGAGAGGGGAGGAAGATGGTGGAGGTGGGTGCAGGCAGGGGGCCGCGTGCCTGGCCATGTCACCCAGGCCGGCGGAGAGCGCCTCCGGACCAGCCTCCTCAGACCCCAGTCCCGGAGCCATCTGTGAAGGGGAGCCCGTGTGCTGTCCACGCTAGGATGCAGCGGCCCCTGGCGGAGGGAAGGCTGACCAGGGTGGGGGCCCGTCATGAAAGAGCCTGGGGAGATGCAGGTGCTGAGCCTGGCAGCCCCTGCCCCAGCGTGGCCTGTGTCCCTGCAGCACGTGGCCGAGGAGCTCCAGCACCTGCTGCAGTGGCTGATGGGCGCTCCCGCCGGGCTCAAGATGAACCGTGCACTGGACCAGGTGCTGGGCCGCTTCTTCCTCTACCACATCCACCTGTGGATCAGTGAGTGCAGGGAAGTCGGGGGCCCCAGGGACCCTGGAGCTTGCTGAAGAGGGTAGGGACCCAGCCACACCCCGCCCCCTGCACCCCCAACTCTGCTTCCTGCGTCCTGTGTGTGTGAGGCTTGTGCTGGGCCGAGGGCTGGGGTCTGAGCACCTCCTGAGGGCCAACCCCACCCTGCCAGGCTACATCCACCTCATGTCCCCCTTCGTCGAGCACATCCTGTGGCACGTGGGCCTCTCGGCCTGCCTGGGCCTCACGGTGGCCCTGTCCCTGCTCTCGGATATCATCGCCCTCCTCACCTTCCACATCTACTGCTTCTACGTCTATGGCGCCAGGTGGGCGAGGGCTTCCCTTCCCCACCGCCCCCGGGAGGTGCAGAGGCTCCGGCTGGGCGTTGGAGAAGGGCGGGGCGGGCGAGTGGGGGGGGCCGGGGCGGGGGCGGGGGCGGGGTGAGTGGGGCTGGGGGCGGGCCGGGCCTGACAGCACTGTGTCCTGTAGGCTGTACTGCCTGAAGATCCACGGTCTGTCCTCGCTCTGGCGTCTGTTCCGGGGGAAGAAGTGGAACGTTCTGCGCCAGCGCGTGGACTCCTGTTCCTATGACCTGGACCAGGTATGAGGCAGGGTTCCTGGCTGGAGGGTTGACTGCCCCCCGCCTGCGTCCACCGGGCCAGCGCGGCTACTTGGGCACCACAAGGGGGCAGCCTGCTCCGTCCTGCAGCTCAGGCCCGCACAGGCCCTGGGAATAGGTGCCGAGTCTGCGGTGTGGGCTGTACGTGGGGCTCTGAAGCGGTGCAGAGCTTCCCTGGGCCACAAAGAAAAGACAGACACACGGCCCTGAAGGTGATGCTGGCACAGGGCCTAGAGGTGCCCTGGGTCAGAGACTGGGGTGACCCAGGTACAGGCCCTAGTGGTGCCCAGACTTAAGAGGCTGGCTCTGGCTGTCCCATCTGCTGCTCACGCCTGACAGCCCCTGGATGCTGCCATCCAGAGTGTGTTCTTGGTGACTGTGGCCACACACCCTCTTGGTCTGGCCCCCACCTGTCTCCCCTGCGAGTCCCCCAGTCCATGGGGTGAGTGGACACAGCCCTCCTGCTACTGGGACTGCTGCTGAGCAGGCTGTCCCGAGTTCCCTCAGGAAGCCGCAGAGTCCCGACGGCAGCTCCGGGATGGGGGAGGGCGCAGCGCTGGGCCGTCCCTGGGCGCGGGGTCCTGCTGATGTCCGGCGTGCCGGCCCCTCCCCACAGCTGTTCATCGGGACTCTGCTCTTCACCATCCTGCTCTTCCTCCTGCCAACCACGGCCCTGTACTACCTGGTGTTCACCCTGGTGAGCTGAGCACCCCCAGGCCTGGGCACTGGCTGTGGCCACTGGGCCTGGCTGCAGTGCTCTGCGTGGTTCCTGCCAGCACTGCCTGGGAGCTGTCAGCTGTGGGGCGGGCTGTCTCCTGCTGCAGGCCACGTGGGTGGCCTTTCAGGACCCTTGGGCAGTGTGTGCTGGGCCCTGGAGCAGGCAGGGACCTAGCCTGGTCGGGAAGACCCCTCACTGGCCTGGAACACACAGCTGGGGGCTTGGTGGGAGGACCCACGGCAGGTGGGCACACAGGACGCCTTCCCTGGTGCCTGCACTGGGGCAGACAGTGGGAGGTGAGCAGAACCACCTCCAGCACCTGGCTGATCCCCAAGCCTCGATCCCCTCTGCGTGTAAGGCTGTGGGGAGGCACCTCTGACCTGGTGGGAGGGCCGACTGCTCCACCTCCAGCTTTGCTCCAGGGCAAGGCCCAATGGCAGGCTCTGTGCCCTGCTCAGGGTGTGGTCCCTGCTCTCCCCAGGGCCCTGCAGCCTCTGGGCACCCTTCATCATGGCCCAGGATGGGGTCGGGCTGCTCTGCCCCCAGGCACGCCTGGCCAGGCCGGTCCTAAGCGCTCCTCTGCCACAGCTCCGGCTCCTGGTGGTCGCTGTGCAGGGCCTGATCCATCTGCTCGTGGACCTCATCAACTCCCTGCCGCTGTACTCACTGGGTCTTCGGCTCTGCCGGCCCTACAGGCTGGCGGGTAGGTGCTGCGGACTGGACAGCTGTCCCCGGGCGGGTGGAGGGGAACCACACCTGTGGGCCCTGCAGAAGCAAGGACAGCACAGGCCGCTGTGCCTCCGGCCTGGAAGCCGTGGTAGACATGAGCAAGTGGGCAGGGAGGACAGGGCCTCCCAGTCCCAGAGGTCTGCAGGACCAGCTGCCTCCAGGAGGTGGAGAGAGACTCATCTGCCGGCGCAGGTTCAGACACCGGGCGATCCGAGGCCACAGGCCTTTGTTCTTCTGCCTTGGGATTTTCTGGGCTTGGGAGCCTGAACTGCAGGCCAGGGGTGTGGTGGGTCCTGAGTCGGCCAATCCCAGCAAACTTAGAGGCACTAAGAGCCAGCAAGGCGGCCATCATCCAGCAAGTACCCTGTCCGCTCTGCCGGAAACCCCTGTCCACTCAGCAGCACAGCCTGCGCCTGTCCCTCACTGGGCTCTTCCCTGCTTGCCGGACACTTGGCTTCTTTCAGTGGAGCTCTGCAGGAGGCGTTTTTTTTTTTTTTTTTTTTTGAGATGGAGTCTCGTTCTGTCGCCCAGGCTGGAGTGCAATAGTGTAATCTCGGCTCACCGCAACCTCCACCTCCTGGGTTCAAGCGATTCTCCTGCCTCAGCCTCCCAAGTAGCTGGGATTACAGGCGTGTGCCACCACACCCGGCTAATTTTTTCTTTTTTTTTTTTTTTTTTTTTTTTGAGACGGAGTCTAGTTCTGTCGCCCAGGCTGGAGTGCAGTGGCGCGATCTCGGCTCACTGCAAGCTCCACCTCCCGGGTTCACGTCATTCTCCTGCCTCAGCCTCCCGAGTAGCTGGGACTACAGGCGCCCATCACCACGCCCGGCTAATTTTTTTTTTTTTTTTTAGTAGAGACGGGGTTTCACTGTGATCTCGATCTCCTGACCTCGTGATCCGCCCGCCTCGGCCTCCCAAAGTGCTGGGATTACAGGCGTGAGCCACCGCGCCCGGCCTATTTTTTTTATTTTAGTAGAGATGGGGGTTTCATCATTTTGGCCAGGCTGGTCTCAAACTCCTGACCTCGTGATCCTCCCATCTCAACCTCCCAAGTAGCTGGGATTACAGGCACAAGCTATCACACCTGACTAATTTTTGTATTTTTAGTACAGATGGGGTTTCACCATGTTGGCCAACCTGGTCCCCAACTCCTGACCTCGTGATCCCCCTCCCCGGCCTCCTAAAATGCTGGGATTCCAGGCATGAGCCACTGCGCCTGGCTGCAGGAGGCTTTGATGCTGCCCTGGCAGCGAGATCCAGGAGTTGGGGTGGGGAAGGGGCAGGGAGAGCCTCGTGGGTGGCCACGGCCAGCAGCACCTGGGTGCCCCTCAGAGAGGAAGGTACCTCCAGCCTCTGCCCATGCGTGGAGCTGGCCCCCACACGTCCTCCCTCGTAAGCCCCTTGCTATTCTTGCAGCTGGTGTGAAGTTCCGTGTCCTGCAGCATGAGGCCGGCAGGCCCCTCCGCCTCCTGATGCAGGTGAGGCCCCCTGTGGCCAGGACGTCCTATGCTGCTGCCCCTGTTCTGGAACAGTGGGGTCAGCTGGGTGTAGTGTCTGGATGGCACATGCTAGCCTGCGATGAGGCACAGGGAGGGTCCAGTGGAGCTGAGGGGCAAGGCCCACCCGGGAATACCCCCCTTTACCCGCAGGGCCTGAGGACACTGGTGTCCTGTGGATGGGGCCCATTCTGCCCTGTGTCAGAGGCGCCCTTGGCTGGCTGGGGCTGCCCTGGGTCCCACAGGGCTCAAGTTCTGGGTGGAGTAGAACCGACTGAGTGAGTCCTGGAGTGGGGTGTGTGTCCCTGCAGCACGGCCCCTCAGAGTTGGGCAGCCCCGAGGGGAGATGCAGCTCCTGCCTCCCCACAGCGCTCCCTTCTGGCTGCAGGCTCACCTGCCTCCCTGGGAACTGGGACCGGCTTGTCCCACAGGCGAGGGAACGTCTGGGACGGTGCTGGCCCTGCCCCACAACTGCCCGCCCCCGCCCTCTCTCTGCAGATGGGGTTGGAGCTCAGACCACCCCGCTGACCGCCGCCCTTGTCCTTCCAGATAAACCCACTGCCCTACAGCCGCGTGATGCACACCTACCGTCTCCCCAGCTGTGGCTGCCACCCCAAGGACTCCTGGGGTGCCCTGTGCCGCAAGCTGTTCTTTGGGGAGCTCATCTACCCCTGGAGGCAGAGAGGGGACAAGCAGGACTGAGGGAGCCGGCCGCCGGCTCGCCCAGAACCACTGCACAGCCACGGCCAGCCCTCTGCCAGGGTGGTGCCAGCTCAGCTGGCGCGCGGCCCGTGCTTTGTGGACGCTGCTGTATGCTCCCAAACACGGCAGGCCCTGCTATCACACCTTGGGCTTGGAGGTCATTGGGGGTGAGCAGATGTGGGGGTGGCCAGCCCACCTGGCCGCGCTCCATCACTGGCACTGCCTGCCTTGAGACCCGCTTCCCGCCTGCTGCAGTCACCACGGTGGCGAGCACAGCAGCCCCAGGTGTGCAGAGCACTGCCCCATGCCCACCCTGCGTACCCAGGTCCAGAGGGCCCGGGCCCTGACTCCCTGAACCACACGGGGTTTATTTGCTGATGTTCCCTGGAGAGGTCGCTTTGTGAAGGAGCTGTCAGCAGGCCGTGGGCATTGCCAGGCTGCTGTGGGGGTGGGAGCAGCCTTAGTGTCAAGGGCCTGCCCACTGACCCAGCCATACCTCTCCGTGAGTGGTGCCCCTGCAGCAACAGGCCCTTGGGCCAAATCTCCTGTCTCCCATCGTGGGCCTCCCAGGGAAGGCGGAAGCCCTGCTGTGCAGACACGTCTGTGGGCCACGGGTGTGAGCAGCCTGGGAGGGGCTGTGGCACTGAAGCCAAAAGTGCCTGCCAGACAGCACGGCCTGGGTGCGGGGTTCCCTTCAGGAGGGGAGGCTGCAGGTGCCGGCTGGTGAGGGGATGACGCGCTGTGGGCGGGAGGAGGCAGCGTCCGTCTCAGCAGCACCAGGACCACTCCGGACTCCCTGGCGACCCAGCACTGGGGAAGCCGTCAGCTGCTGTGCAATAAAACCTGCCCCGTGTTTGGAGCGCAGGCTCCGCCCCGGGTCCACGTGCACCACGAGTCCAGGGAAGCTCCAGGGTGGGGATGCGGACGCTACCCGAGGGATTTGGGCTGCCTCACGTGGGCCTGCCCTGCGGAGTCGACGCCAGTTTCCTGCTCGAGGCCCTGACGACGGCTGATGGGACGAGCTCGCAAGTCCTGGGTCCCAGAGGACCTTGGTGTAGGCGGGTGAACCCGGGCCCCCCCACCCTGGGGTCATGGCCTTGCCCTGACATAGATGGCGCAGGGGTGTAGGCCTCCAGGGGCGGGGCGGGGCGAGCAGCTCCAGCTCTGGGTCTGTGGAGTCCATGCGGGGTGGGGCCCTCATGGGTCCTGGCCCAGTAGAGCCTGCAGCTGCCACATCTGCTAAGAAGGTCTCCGTTGCCTGCAGTGCAGGGGCCCACCTGGCAGGCCCCACAGCCCATTCCCGGCCCGAAGTGTACAGGCCTCCATCCAACCTGGACTTCCAGGCAACCAGAGGCTGGACTCAGAGGCACTCGGAGCCCACCAACCCTCTACCTGTGTCCCCCGCCTCCCCCCAGCTGCCCACCTGGCCCAACACCCCTCCCATCTGTATCCCCCCCCACTCCCCCTCCAGCTGCTTACCCTGTCCCTACCAGCTGCCCACCTGGCCTGTCACCCCTCCCACCTGTGTCCCCCCCCACTCCCCCTCCAGCTGCTTACCCTGTCCCTACCAGCTGCCCACCTGGCCTGTCACCCCTCCCACCTGTGTCCCCTATACCCCATAGCTGCCCACCTCACCCCCCACCCTCCCTTTACCCCACTCCCCCTCCAGCTGCCTATTGAGTCCACCAACACCCCCAACCTGTACCTCCCACTCCCCGCAAGCTGCCCACTGGACCACCACCCCTCCTAGGGCTCCCGATAGGTGAGGGTCTTGACGCTCAGCCACTGCTCTGTGACGGCCATGTCATGGGTCATGTCTGGCAGCGGTCGCCCCCTCTGCTGGGCACTGGGCTGACTGCCTACCCTGAGGGCCAGCCAGGTTTGGCACCAGAGCTGACCAAGGGAACACCATCACCCCAGCCACTCGAAGCCACCGAGAGGTGCCGCCTGCACCTCCAGGCTCTGTCTGTTCTCGCTGTACAGCCCCTGCCTGGAGACAGCCTACACCTGTGGGGCGCCCCTCATCCCTCCACCAGGGCTCTGGCCACCCCTGCCTCACTGACCCAGACAGGACAATGGGCTGGAGCTTTTCCAAGGCCTGCCCAGGACCATTTATGGACCCTCAGGACACCCTGAGAAGCAGACACCTTCCCTTTCAGAGCTGGGGCCGCCCACAGAGAAGGGTCTCACCAGTACTTCACAGATTCAGACTTACAGAAATGCTGTGAGAGTAACACAGGGTGCTTCCAGCACCCCTCACCTATATGCCCCCATGACCTTGTGCTGTGTGTACGTTTTCACATTTTGTCTTTTTTTTTTTTGAGTCAGGGTCTCACTCTACTGTCCAGGCTGGAGTGCAGCCTCAACCTCCCTGGGCTCCAGTGATTCTCCCACCTCAGCCTCCCGAGTATCTGGGATTACAGGCACCCACCACCACGCCTGGCTCGTTTTTGTGTTTTTAGTAGAGACGGGGTTTCTTCGTGTTACCCAGGTTGGTCTTGATCTCTTGGGCTCAAGCCACCTGCCCGCCTCGGCCTCCCAAAGTGCTGGGATTACAAGTGTGAGCCACCGGGCCCAGCCAGCACATTCTTTATATTTTTCTGCACCATTTGAGTCAGCTGCCCATTTTGGCTCTAGAATTTTCAGCATGCATTTCCTCAGAACAAGGCAGCCAGTGTGGTGCTCAAATCCGGAGCTTTTGCACAGATGCTGTCCAAGCCACCGACCCCATTCCCGTGTGTCCCATGTGTCATGGGCCAGTCTCCAAAGCCTCTGGTGCTTTAGGGATGGAGCCCGTTACTCAGGCGTGTCCCTGGTTGGGTCTGCTGATGACCCTCATGATGAGATGCCACTCATGCTTATGGCAGCAGTAGCAGGACACCACCCAGGGTGGCACACAGAGTCCACCTGTTCATCCCAGTGATGCCAATGTGTCTACTTGGTCGAGGTCCTGTCTGCGGGGTTTTGTGCTGCAAAGCCACGTTCCCTTGTCATTAGTAACTTGTCCATGGAAATGGGACCATGTTCATGCTGTTCCTCACTGCCCTCATCCACTGCACACTGTGTCCACCAAGGTCATTGGCTCTGTCCACTTGGGATGTGAGTGAGGCCTCCCCATGGCGGCAGGCCAGGACCAGGAGTCCCTGAGTAGCTGAAACTTGTAGGTGCTCCCTGGGCACAGGGCTTCAGGGGCCAAGGTTTGTCTGCCCCACTGGGCAATTGTCCACCCCCTTAGCAGGACTTCGAGGACATCCCAGCGGCCACTGGGCACCCAGGGCGCAGGGCGGACACCCCAAACCGCTCCCTTTGTCCCCCAAACCCCTCACTTGGACAGGGGCTCCACTTAGTGGCCTGGCATGTCTCTGCCAGTGGGTGTGGGGCGTGGCAGGAGGGGGCTGTCAGGGTCTCCACCAGACACTGCTCAGGCCTCCAAAGTGAGTGCCCAGGTGGTGGCTCACCCAGAACTTCTGGGTGGAGGCCTCTTCCCACACTCCACTGTCCCTGGCTGCCCTGCTCCTGGCCTGAGGTCCCTCAGCAGCAGGGATGGTGTCCTGCCCCCGGGGCCCAGGCCTGGCTTGGCCACGGTGGACCCCAGGATATCCTGCGTAAGTGCACACAGCTGCATGGGAGGCGCAGCCCCTCGGTCCACAAGGCCTGGATGCCAGAGGATAGCACCCATCTGTCTGTCCCTCCCTTCACTGGGCCTGCTGCCCCAGACCCATCTAGGTTCCCTGTGACGCTTTTCTGCTCAGAGGCTGGGAAGTCACAGGGCACAGCAGCTTTCCGAGGATCTCACCCTATGGAAAGATTCCTGAACCCAAACCACAGGTCCCCACCAACAGGGCTGTGTCCACAGGCTGTGGTGGGCAGGTCCAGTGGGAGAAACCTGACTTCCTCATCAGCCAGGGGATGGCCCCTTCTTGTCCCAGGAGGTGGGAACCAGGCAGCAGTGGCCCACAGCTGGGTCTGGAGAGCATTTTACTTTTTTTTCTTTTTTAAAAAGTTTATTTTTGTGAAGACCATAAGAACATTTTTAATTGTTTATTTTTGAGCCACTTTTTTTTTTCTTTTTTTTCCTGAGACAGAGTCTTGCTCTGTAGCCCAGGCTGGAATGTGGTGGCACAATCTCGGCTCACTGCAACCTCCATTTCCTGAGTTTAAGCAATTCTGCCTCAGCCTTCCAAGCAGCTGGGATTACAGGCACATACCAACATGCCCAGCTAATTTTTGTATTTTCAGTGGAGAGGGGATTATCACCATGTTGGCCAGGCTGGTCTAGAACTCCTGACCTCAGGTGATCCACCCACTTCAGCCTCCCAAAGTGCTGGGATTACAGGCATGAGCCACCGTGCCTGGCCTCAGAAAGTGTTTCTGATTTACGTTTTCAGGAAAGGGAGAGACAGCTGCTCACCACTATCCCCGCTTCCAGGCAGCCTCAGAAACCGAGGAGGAAACATCACGCCTTTGGTGTTTCCCATCCCTGGAGTGAGGGGCCTCAGGAACTTCACAGCCAGGGCTCGAGTCCGGGCACAGTGACCTCTGGGCAGAAGAGGCTCTCCCTGACCCGCCAGGTTGATTCCGGGTCAGTTAATGCCTGGGGAACTTGGTAAGACACCATCTC
This sequence comes from Macaca nemestrina, assembly GCF_043159975.1. Lineage (NCBI taxonomy): Eukaryota > Metazoa > Chordata > Mammalia > Primates > Cercopithecidae > Macaca > Macaca nemestrina. The sequence goes on from NC_092142.1 coordinate 1,007,987, forward strand.
TACAAAAAACACATAAGTTAGCGGGGCATGGGGGCGCCTATAGTCTCAGCTACTCGGGAGGCTGAGGCTGGAGGATCGCTTGTACCAGGGAGGTAGAGGCTGCAGTGAGCCGAGATCGCGCCACTGCACTGCAGCCTGGACGACAGAGGGGGGCCCTGTTTCAAAAACGAAAAAACTGGCCGGGCGCGGTGGCTCACGCCTGTAATCCCAGCACTTTGGGAGGCCGAGGCGGGCGGATCATGAGGTCAGGAGATGGAGACCATCCTGGCTAACAAGGTGAAACCCCGTCTCTACTAAAAAATACAAAAAACTAGCCGGGCGCGGTTGCGGGCGCCTGTAGTCTCAGCTACTCGGGAGGCTGAGGCAGGAGAATGGCGTGAACCCGGGAAGCGGAGCTTGCAGTGAGCGGAGATCGCGCCAACGCACTCCAGCCTGGGCGACAGAGCGAGACTCCGTCTCAAAAAAAAAAAAAAAAAAGAAAAAACTGGTGTGTCCATGTGGTCGCCGCTTAGTCAAGGCCGTGTCTTCAGCTCTAGGGGGGCGGGAGGTCACTGGAAGTGTGGGGCCGCCCGTCCTGGCGTCCCTCTGTGTGAACAGCACCTGCTCCCGGAGGCACAACCCGGTCGGGGTCCCTCGGGAGGAGGGTTCTTGCCGGGCTCTGCTCCTCGCCGGCCGGGCAGAAGAGACAGGCTCCGCACCCGGTCTGGAGAGGGCTGCGCTGGGTCGACGCTGACGTTACTGCTTTTACTTACTACTGTAACAGCGTTACTGAGCGCAGAGCACGTATCACAAAGCTCACCCGTTGAGAGAGTCACTGACGTTTAGTAACTTCACCGAGAACGGCAGGACCATCCCCACGACTGTAGGACCTTTTCGTCACCCCAGAAAGAACCACGTGCCCACTCAACCCCTGACCCCACGCCGGGGCCCGCGAACGCGGCAGCTTCGCTCGCCCACGCACCTGCGGCTGCCGGGCCCTGCTGGGACCAGCGCTCGGCGGCGCCCCCGGGAAGAGTGCGGTCCGGGCCCTGGGTCCCCGTCCAGGAGGCGCCGCTGCAGCCGTGAGCACGTCAGGCCGGGTCTTGAGCTCGCGCAGGCCGCGCTCCCCGCGTCCCGAGCTGCGGCGGCCGCGTCCCCGGGCGGAAGGCTCAAGTTCGGTGACGCCGCGGGGTCCCAGAACCTCAGCGCCTTCGCAGACTCAGTGGTGACCCAAGGGTCCGCCCCGCCGCCGCCGGACGGAAGTCCCGCCCCCGCCCCGTAAAGGAAGTTCCGCCCCGCCGAGCGCCGATTGGCCGCACGGCCTTGGGGAGGACACGCCCAGGACCACCCCACCGCCTCCGCCGAGGTTTCTGCGGTAGCAGGCGGCGCAGCCTGCGAGGGGCTTACGTTTCCCAGACTCAGCCGCCTCGCCTCGGCCCGAGCGCGCCTGAATCCTGCCGCCTGTCGGCGCGTTGAAGGGGCTGCTACAACCTGGACTTCCGAGCCCCTGATTGGCGAGCGTGCAGGAAAGGGGCGGGGTTAGCAGAGCCGTGATGGACGTGCAAGCGGCCCAACGGCGCCGGCCGGCGAGGGGGCGGGCGAGGACAACAGCGTTGGGGACCGGGGGCGGGGCGGCCGGTGGCTCTGGGATTTCTCTGGGAGGCAGCCGCAGGGAAGGGAATGATCCTGGTGAACTTGTAATCGAATCAATGGTTCCGGGAAAGCACGAGGCGAGTGGCCAATGGCGACGGCGATGAGGCCGGCGTCCGCTGTCTCCGCAACGCCGTGTGGGAAAGGGGGGGGCGTTCATGACAGACGGGAGGACAAGCCAATGGCTGAGGGAAAGAGAACGGCGGGCGACCTATGGTGACGACGGGAAGGCAGGGCGGGGCGTCGAAGAGGCGGTGCGACAGGAGGCCTGGCGGCGCCGTGTAGGACGCGGTAAGGGCGGGGAAACCGTGATGGACGGGAGGATGGGCCAATGGGTTTGGGAGGGCGGGCGAAGGGTGGCCAATGGCGGCGGCGCGGCCGGGGGCGAGGCAGCGCGGCGGCGCTGGCGGTGCGGGAAGCGGCGGGGCGGCGGCGAGGCTGAGGTGCGCCCGGGCGACGGGCGGGGCGGGGCCGGCGCGGGGCTTCGGGCGCGCCCACTCGGCCGCCCTGGGGCAGACGCAACGGGCGCAGGTGCGGGGCGCGGGCTCTGTCACGCCGCGGCCTCACCCGGCGGTGCCTCGGCAGGCGGCCGGCGCGGGGCGCGGGCGGCGCGGCCATGGGCTCGCAGGGCAGCCCGGTGAAGAGCTACGACTACCTGCTCAAGTTCCTGCTGGTGGGCGACAGCGACGTGGGCAAGGGCGAGATCCTGGAGAGCCTGCAGGACGGCGCGGCCGAGTCCCCGTACGCCTACAGTAACGGTAAGGCCCAGCCCGCGGCGCGCGCTGCTACCCGGGGCCCGAGCCCGGCGAGCTGGGCGCGGAGCTCGCCCTCGGCCCGACCCTTCCAAGCGCCGCCGAACGTGCCCAGGAACGCCTTTGCCTGGCTTCCAGACCCGGTGGCTCGGCGGCTTCGGGGTTCCCGGGCTCCAGTCCCGAGGTGACGCCGGGGAGCAGGAGGACGGACCAGAGGGGCGCGCCCAGCGGGGACGGTGCCATGGACCCGGGGTCTGGGGGACGGTGTCACAGGTCCAGGATCTCAGGGGAAGGTGTCATGGATCCTGGAGAAAGTGTCATGGGCCTGGGATCATCTGGGGCCCGAAGGAAGGTGTCGTGGACCTGAGGGAAGGTGTCATGAGTGCAGGATCTGGGGTCTGAGAGAAGGTGTCATGGGTCCAGGATCTGGGGTCTGGGGAAAGGTGTCACGGGCCCAGTAGAAGGCGTCATGGGCCAAAGGGAAGGTGTGTTGGGTCTAGGATCATCTGGGGTCCGAGGGAAGGTGTAATAGATCTGGGGGAAGGCATCATGGGTCTAAGGGAAGGTGTCATGGGTGTAGGATTATCTGGAGTCCGAGGGAAGGTGTCAGGGACCCAGGTCTGGTGGCAGGTGCTGCTGGACTGTTCTTGGGACCCTGTCTCGAGCATGCACAGATGACAGGTCGTTATAGGCAGACTGTTCCCCTGAGGTATTTACTTACAGCTGAGGGAGTCAACACTTTGTGCTGGAAGAAAATACCTCTGTAATGGGTTACTGAGCATTTTTCTTTTTTTATTTTTTATTTTTTATTTTTATTTTTTGAGATGGAGTCTCACTCTGTCGCCAGATTGGAGTGCAATGGCACAATCTCGGCTCACTGCAATCTCCACCTCCTGGGTTCAAGCGATTCCCCTGCCTCAGCCTCCTGAGTAGCTGGGACTGCAGGTGCGCGCCACCACGCCCGGCTAATTTTTTGTGTGTATTTTAGTAGAGACGGGGTTTCAGCATGTTGGCCAGGATGGTCTTGATCTCCTGATCTCATGATCTGCCCGCCTCGGCCTCCCAAAGTGCCGGGATTACAGACGTGAGCCACCGCGCCCGGCCTGAACGTTTGTTTTTAACTTCCAGTTGCATGGCTAAAATACACAAGATAGAGCGCATCTCTGGGGCTTGCCTGCCTGAGCGTGCCTCTTAATTTAGGTATTCAACATAGCAAAGTGGTTAACAGGGTCAGTGAGACGGCGTGGTCCTCATCACCCCTCATGGGGGCCTGGACTGAATGGGATGTTTCCCCAGAAGACCTGGGTGGCCCCAGATGAACTGGGAGCAGTCAGCATCCAGCCTCCCCAGAGTCCATCTGCGCTTCAGGGAATGCCATCTACACTGGCGAACTTACCTCTCCTGGTCCCTGCCCTCTCCCCTTGCTTTGTTTCTTGGGCTCTTGTCTGTCCTGTCTGACTGCCCTGAGCGTCTGCTGTTTACTGAGTCGCCTGCCCTTGGCTGCTGAGAGTGTGGGCACAGCATCCCCCACTTTCTCACTCAGGGGGTGGCAGAGTGTGGGGTTACCTGGACTGACGCTGAGCGCGCTTCCTTCTGGCACGGCTTCAGCAGTGGGCAGCAGCACCAGGGGCTCTGGAAGCTTGTGCTCTTGGCCTCAGCCTGGAGGAGGGGTTGAAAAGGGCCAGGGAGGAAGAGCTCTGGGTCCATTTTTAGGTGGGGGGAAGTGTAAGGCCCACCAGGGGCATTGGGGGCTCACACGTTAGGCCCCTACACCAGCCGCAGCCTCCCGGGCCTGCACTTGACAGTGACTGTCTCAGAGTTGGGAACTCCTGACTCAGGTGGTGGGCGGCCAAGCTGATGGTGCAGGTGGCGTTGCCTTCTAAAGCCTGGCTCTAGGGGTGCTGTGCACTCCCAGGAGGCTGGCGGTGTGCGTGTTTGTGCATGTTCAGACGAGCACGGGAAGGGCTGGGCTTCATCAGGGTCAGTGTTTTCCCGGGACATGAATGCTTGCTTCTGAGGGCCAGCTCAGCCACACTGGCCAGCTCCTCTACTCCAACCGCACCACACAGCGAGGAGCTGGAGAGACAGGACCCTCGTTCCTCCCTGTCCCCTTTGTCGGGCTGCGGGGCATTGCCACAGTTCCTCTGACATGCTTGCTAAAGTGGGGCCAGTATTGTGTAAGATGTGGAGACCTGCCTGCTTGCAGAGACTTTGGAGGCTCACAGTGGCTTGGACCAGAAGCAGAGGGAGAGTCCGCTCTTAGAAAGACACCACGCGCTCTCAGGGCCCGGGGCATACTTCCAGGTCCCCGCGGGAGTCCTGTGGCCTCGAGCAGAAAAGGGAGCGCCTCTGGGCTGTGGAATGCGCTTTCCCGTGTCTAAGGCCTCAAGGTTAAGACGTGCACAGCACAAGGAGCAGGTCTTTGTGGTCAGGTGGCAGCTTGCCAACCCCAGGGGCCAGCCCTCTTCATCAGGGTGAAGTTGGTGGATCTGAGGATTTCCCGAGCGGGCTGCGGGGGTCTCGGAAACTCAGGAGCAGCTGGTTCTCAGGACTCAGCATCTTGAGAATTTATTCTCCTTTGAAAGAGTTATAGCAGGAGCTTTAGGTCTCTGGCCCTCGTGGGAAGGACGTACGTGTTAACCTTCATTGTTTTCTCTCCTTTATTGTGAGGTGCCTTCTGTGTTTCCAGCTTCCATGTTTCTGCAGGGCTCCCCGCTGGGTGGTGGATGCCTGTGGCAGGGAGGCCCCTTCTGTGCAGGGCTTGCTGCTCCAGCATGGCCCAGAGCTCCTTCAGCTCACACCAGATCACTTACTTGCCTGTCTAGCACGTTCCTCAGACAGGTGTGTGAGCGTACGTTGCCCTCTCCAGCTTCACAAACAAATGAGTCATCAAAGTGACCTTTTTCTTAGTGCTGGCACCTGAGGCAGTGGCGTGTGACTGCACGCCCAGCACCTGTGGAGCCCCTGTGAGCTCTTCCGTGTCCCCTAATGCGGGTGTGCGCTGGGTTTCCGGATCTCTAGGTCTGGAAAGGTTTTCCTTTCTTTGACACCCAGCAGTGATCTTAGGGAGTGCTTCATGCTCTCCTCAGGACAAAACAGAGCCCTTGGCATAGAGTGCCTCTGAGCGACCCAGGAGCGTGGGTGGTGCACACGGTGGGAAGGAGGAAGCTTCAGTTTGGGAGCGACCCTGCAGTCAGGCTCCAGGGTGTGGGCCAGGGTGGTGGGCCCATTTGGCCCTGAGGAACCACCCTCATGGGGTGTACACCCTCCCCCAAGCCCAGGAAGCATCCTGCTGTGGCCGGGCCGCTCCTGCTCTGTGAAGGACATAGAAGGTCCTGGATTAAGGCAGTTCCTCCCTCTGTACCTTGTCCCCTACAAACCTTCCTGGGAGCCAGTTTGCCTCCAGCCACGTTTGTCAGGGTTTGTGTGCCCAGATCATGGAAGACTTCAGAAGGGGTTAATCCTCTTGACTTTATTTCTCTCTCTGCTCCTTTGGGAGTCAGTGTTGGTGGAAGCTGCTGAGTGACACTCCGGTCCTTTGAGCCTGGCAAGTTGTGGGGAGAAACGGAGGGAGGCAGTTGTGGACATAGCAAGGCCGACATCGCGGTTTGCTGTGGATGTTGGGGTCTGTTGGCCACTGACATGTCTGTGGGGCCGCACTCTGCCTGCTGTGCCCACGGGAGCAAGGGCACCCTGTGCGGGAGTCCCAGCTTCTTCAGCTTCTCAACTCCCTGAGCTTTCTCCAAACAGTTACAAACGTTTCTTCTCATCTGACTTGAAGTTCACGGCTCCAAAGTGGCCAGTTCCAGGGGGAACTATCTTCAGAGGCTCCTCTGTGTTTCATTGTCCTGAGTGAAAACCACGTGTGTGTTGTCGGCTGCTTATCCCCAGGGCTAGCTGAGGCTTTTGCGGGAGGTTCTAGCTATGTGTCTTCAGGTGACTGGACAGCCGTGCGTGGCTTCCCTGTGCCTGCTGTTGGTGTTGGGCACCACTGCAGCCCGGAGTCCCTTCTCTTCCCCTGCACTTGATTGGGTTTTGCTCATTTTCTTTTTTTTCTTTTTTGAGACGGGGTCTTACTTGTCCCCCAGGCTGGAGTGCAGTGGCACGATCTCGACTCACTGCAGCCTCTGCCTTCTGGGTTCAAGCGATTCTCCTGCCTCAGCCTCCCGAGTAGCTGGGATTACAGGCGCCTGCCACCGTACCTGGCTAATTTTTGTATTTTTAGTAGAGACGGGTTTCACCGTGTCAGCCAGGCTGGTCTCAAACTCCTGACCTCAAGTGATCCACCTGCCTCGAGGTTTTTGCTCGTTTTCTGGGGCAGTATTTTGGGGTTTGCTTTTCCTCCGTGAGGTGCCAGGTTTTCCAGCAGGGTGGTGTTCTTGGAGGAACAGGGGTGATCACCATGGTAACAGCTAATGCTGCCAGCGTGTGATGAGTGCCTGCCAGCACTGGTGGGTGCTTCCCGCTGCCCCCATGTAGCCCCCACCGCCACCTGTGAGAAGGCAGCGCCACCCCCATTGTGCAGGCGAGGGATTGTGGCTCAGGAGGTAGCAGCTGTCGAGGGTGGGCTCAGGGTCTGGAGGAGCTGCCCTGCAGACCTCCTGTGAAGCAGGGGGGCTTCATGGCTCTTCCCCTGTCCTCCTCCTCACCTCCACCTGGGCCTGGGGTAACTGCCACACACCTGCTTCTGCTGCACCATGTACACTAAGTTCTTCTGAGACGCGAGCTTCAGAGGACCGCCCCAGCCCCAGGGTGACCCCGGGCGGCATCTGGGAACCTACATGTTCAGGAGGTAGGACTTTGTGGGTCATTATAACTTTTTTCTTTTTTTCTTTCTTTTTTTTTTTTTTGAGATGGAGTCTAACTCTGTTGCCCAGGCTGGAGTGCACTGGCATGATCTCAGCTCATTGCAACCTCCGCCTCCCGGGTTTAAGTGATTCTCCTGCCTCAGCCTCCCAAGTAGCTGGGATTACAGGTGCCCACCACCACACCCAGCTAATTTTTGTATTTATAGTAGAGACGGGGTTTCACTGTGTTGGCCAGGCTGGTCTCGAACTCCTGACCTTGTGATCTACCCACCTCGGCCTCCCAAAGTGCTGGGATTACAGGCGTGAGCCACTGCGCCCGGCTCATTATAACTTTTTCCAAGATGGCCAGGACCCTGTGACTTGCCAGCTCTGCCTGTACCGGGCCTCCCACCGGGGGCACGCTGTCCCGTACCCCAGAGTCCCGCAGGCCTGAGGGCAGCCTACTCCCTCCCAAGTGACTTCATGTCCCGAACTCCGACTGGCCGCCCGCTGGGCATCGGTTCACACCTGCCCTGGTCTCGCGTGGGACGCTGCCCTGGAGACGCCGCCTTCTGTTGACTGGCTGGGACCAGGTCCTCGCTCCCTCTCTCTTCCTGGCCTTGCTCATGCTCTGCCCTCAGTCTTTTCCCAGCTCTGGCTGTGGACTTCTCATGAAGGCCCAGTCCTGAGCCCTCGAGTTTTTCTCCCTCATTTCAGACATTTGTTCTGTCATTTATTGGGCCTTTTACGAGATGCTGGGCCAGGAGCTGAGGGTGCAAAGGAGAACAAAATAGAGAGTCTTTTCTTTTATACACTTTTGAAGAAATAAGAAAGGGACCTTTAGGATGTGGTGTGACCGACTGGAGGAGGTTCAGCACGTGGAAGTGTATGGGAGGGATGTGGGCCTCGGCCGCGTGGGGGATGGCTTCCGGGAGGAGGCGCACCTGAGCGAGTCCTGTGATGGGCAGCCCAGGCCAGCGGCCCTCAGATGCAGGAGCTGCTGGTGTCACCGAACTGTTCAGACCCTTCCCAAGCTCCCCAAGTGGGAGTGCCACTTGTCATCCGGGTTTTGAGAGCATTCCTGGCAAAGACAGCCTGTGCGAGGGGCCTTGGGAGAGGCAAGCAAGGTGGCCCCCAGGCAGGGTTGGGGGTCAAGCGTCCAGTATTCTCATGACATCTGAAGCCACAGTCCTCTTTCCCTCAGGACTGCCTGTTCTTCCCTGTCTCTTTCCCACCCACCTGGGCAGGCCCCTCTGTACCTGGGCCTAGGGCTGCCTCCCACCTTTGCTCTGTTCCTGGAGACCATCACCAAAGCCCATCTGTTCTCCCTTCACTGGGCTGCTCCTCCCTCCCTCCCTCCCTCCTTCCCTCACACCCGACCGGGCTGCTCCTGCCTCCCTCACTCCTTCCTTCCCTCCCTCCCTGGCTCCTGGGCTCCTGGCCGGGCTGCTCCTGCCCTCCTCCCTCCCTCCCAGCCAGTCGCACCAAGCAGAGCTGTGCCTGAGAGCTCCCACAGCCAGCTGTGAATGAGGGCAGCAGGCCACTGGGTTCTGGAGGTTTCCAGAGCCCCTCCTGGACTCATCCATGTGTGGTGAGGTTCCTTCTGTTTAACTCCCTGCTGTGGAGACAAACCCACCTCCTCCTGAGAGGGTGCTGGACTATGAGATTGATTGTGTGTCTGGTTTAAATTATGCTAATTGTGCTGAATTTTGTTGGTTTGTTTTAAGACAGAGTTTTGCTTTTGTTGCCCAGCCTAGAGCGTAATGGCGTGATCTCGGCTCACTGCAACCTCCGCCTCCCAGGTCCAAGCAATTCTCCTGCCTCGGCCTCCCCAAGTAGTTGGGATTACAGGCCTCCACCACCATGCCCAGCTAATTTTTGTATTTTTAGTAGAGGCGGGGTTTCACCATGTTGGTCAGGCTGGTCTCAAACTACTGATCTCGTGATCCATCCGCCTTGGCCTCCCAAAGTGCTGGGATTACAGGCGTGAGCCACCATGCCCGGCCTCTAATTGTGCAGTTTTATAAGTTGGACTGGCATGGCCTTACTTAAATTTTCAGGAAACTGGTAAGTTAGTAGGTAGAATATTTAATGTTGAGTTTGTACAGCGGCCAGATGCCAGAACTTTTGGACAAGTGAGTTAATGTCCACCTCCAGTCGTTAGCACTTGCTCTCAGTGCTTGCATGTAGCAGGGCAAATGCTTGCACGGCAGGTGCACGGCAGTGCCAGCCAGGTCTCTCGCAGGGTGGTGTGGACACAGATGACTCTTGGGTTGAGCACACGTGTTGTGGCTTGCACGATGAGCTAAATTGAAGTGTTTCAGGAAGGAAGCCACGTGGGGGAGCTGAGAGGTGGGCGGGAAGGACACAAGGGAGGGATCTGGGTCCTTGCAGGTACTTTCGCCTCTTGTTCTATTTGAAGATTGCAGCTGGGAAGGTGCGAAGTTGCTGGTCCCGGAAAAGCTGCCCCCTACCCTGGTCTGGAGCCCCTGTGAGCTGGCGTAGAGTAGGAAGGGGCTGCATCGCAGCTGGGTCTTTCCCTGGGCTGTGTGTGGTACAGATGACACCCCACTGAGGGCTGTTCTGGGGCCCAGGGGCCATGTCAGCCAGGGTGTTGTCTGCCGGGCATTTGGAGAAAGCAGGGAAATGTGTCGGTGTCCAGCATCCTGGTTCAGAGAGCGCTGCCGAACCAATATGAGAAGGCGGGGAGACTGCTTGTCTGGCTGGGTTGACTTCTTGGGCGGTCGGGAGAGGGATGTGCAGACTGTGGCACTGGCGGGTGTCAGGGACCAGACGTTATGGAGGTGGTGGGGAAGAGGAGCAGCTGCAGGAAGAAGGCCTGCCTACCAAGACCGTGGTCTATGGGCATCCTCAGGGCAGGAGCTGGGTGGAAAAGGGGCCTCTTCGGTCCTCTTGAAAGCGATGGTAAACAGACGTCAACAGGCTGCACTCGCACTTTGAGCCTAACGTAGGGAGGAGGCTTCTGAGCCAACCTGGGGATGACAGCGCACTCTGATACCGGCAGTTTGCGGCTCTCTCTTGCTGAGATCAAGATTTTGAGTACAGCAGAGATTTCTGGACATTTGTCCTTCAGAAATTAGAGGGACGAGGGCATTGGTGCTGTGGAGGGGTAGGGACCCATGGGTGTAGGACAGAAGACCAGGGAACGACCAGATACCCTGAGTGCCTCTGCCCACCAAGCTGCTGCACGTGGAGGTAGCAGGGGAGGTGATCCAGGCAAGGCAGGATGGGAGGGGCTCAGGAGCAGCCAGGCCCTAGTGCTGGTGACAAGTGGGGTAGTGGGCAGGGGCATGTGGAAGGGTCTTCTGACCACGGTGTGCGGAGGGCTTGGTGCTGGGGGGCCCGGAGCTGTGGAAAGGGTGCAGGAGAGAGTTGATCCCATATTCCCAGATGGCAGAGTGGAAGCAGAGGCTCTCGGCGCCCGAACAGCCTTCGCCGTCTTTACGGTGAACAGAGTCTGCAAACCAAACTGGGAAGGATTCGAATCCTGGATGGGTGATGGGGGCCTGGCTGCGTAAACTGGCCCTGATGAAAGACATGCCCATCCCATGAGAGGGACAGCCATCCAGCATCTTTTTTTTTTTTTTTTTTTGAGACGGAGTCTTGCTCTGTCGCCCAGGCTGGAGTGCAGTGGCCGGATCTCAGCTCACTGCAAGCTCCGCCTCCCGGGTTTACGCCATTCTCCGGCCTCAGCCTCCCGAGTAGCTGGGACTACAGGCACCCGCCACCACGCCCGGCTAGTTTTTTTTTTGTATTTTTAGTAGAGACGGGGTTTCACTGTGTTAGCCAGGATGGTCTCGATCTCCTGACCTCGTGATCCGCCCGTCTCAGCCTCCCAAAGTGCTGGGATTACAGGCTTGAGCCACCGCGACCGGCCAACATCTTTTTTTTTTTTTAATTTGTGTTTTTTGAGACGGAGTCTTGCTCCATTGCCCAGAGTGGAGTTCAATGGCGCAATCTCAGCTCACTGCAACCTCATGAGCCTCCTGGGTTCAAGTGATTGTCCCGCCTCAGCTTCCTGAGTAGCTGGGATTACAGGCATGCACCACCACACCTGGCTAATTTTTTATATTTTTAGTAGAGATGGGGGTTTTGCTGTGTTGGCCAGGCTGGTCTTGAACTCCTGACCTCAAGCAGTCCACCCACCTCAGCTTCCCAAAGTTGGTGGAATTACAGGCATGAGCCACTGTGCCCAGCGCAGCTTAGCATCTTTGGAAAAGAGCAGAGGGCTGGGCGCGGTGGCTCACACCTGCAATCTCAGCACCTTGGGAGGCCAAGGTAGACGGGGTGCTGGAGCCCAGGAGTTTGAGACCAGCCTGGGCAACATAGTGAGACCCCACCTCTACCAAAAAAAAAAAAAAAAAAAAAAAAGGCCAGGCGTGGTGGCTCACCGAGGTAGGTGAATCACGAGGTCAAGAGATTGAGACCATCCTGGCCAACATGGTGAAACCCATCTCTACTAAAACTACAAAAATTGGCTGGGCGCGGTGGTTCACGCCTGTAATCCCAGCACTTTGGGAGGCTGAGGCGGGTGGATCTCGAGGTCAGGAGATTGAGACCATCCTGGCTAACATGGTGAAACCCTGTTTCTATAAAAATACAAAAAATTAGCTGGGCGTGGTGGCAGGTGCCTGTAGTTCCAGCTACTTGGGAGGCTGAGGTAGGAGAATGGTGTGAACCCGGGAGGCGGAGCTTGCAGTGAGCCGAGATTGCGCCACAGACTCCAGCCTGGGTGACAGAGTGAAACTCTGCCTCAAAAAATATGTACATAAATACAAATATAAAAATCAGGCCGGGCGCGGTGGCTCAAGCCTGTAATCCCAGCACTTTGGGAGGCCGAGGCGGGCGGATCACAAGGTCAGGAGATCGAGACCACAGTGAAACCCCGTCTCTACTAAAAATACAAAAAATTAGCCGGGCGCGGTGGCGGGCGCCTGTAGTCCCAGCTACTCAGGAGGCTGAGGCAGGAGAATGGCGGGAACCCGGGAGGCGGAGCTTGCAGTGAGCCGAGATCGCGCCACTGCACTCCAGCCTGGGCAACAGCGTGAGACTCCGTCTCAAAAAAAAAAAAATAAAATAAAAATAAATAAAATAAAAATAAAAATAAAAATCAGCTGGGCTTGCTGGCGCATGCCTGTAGCCCCAGCTACTTGGAAGACTGAGGCAGGAGAATTGCTTGAACCTGGGAGGCAGAGGTTGCAGAGAGCCGAGATCGCACCACTGCACTCTAGCTTAGTGACAGAGCAAGACCCTGTCTCAAAAAATAAAAAATAAAGAAAAGAGGATGGAAGAAGAGAAGAGCCGAGACCTGGAAATGGGCAGGTACTTTACAGTTTGTACAGCAGCCGGATGTAAGAACCTCATGTCAACCCTCAGTAAAGATGTAGGCCGGGCGGTCAAGCACAGCGCTCTCCAGCAGCTCCGACAGCATGGGCGACCCGGCGGGAGCCTGTGTGCTGCTTTCCCTGCCCTGGGCCGGCGGCTGCTGGTGGGCTTTCACCTGACTTCCTGGACAGCAGTGTTGTCTGCCACCTGGGCACAGCACCACCTGGGCACAGCAGGGAGAGTCTGTGTGTCAGACCTCGCTGGGAGGGGCGGTAACAGGCTGGATGACATCAGAATTCAGGACTCTGAACACAAACACAGTGACACCGATCAGGGTTGCCGAGGTGCTGTGTTTCGGTCCAGAAAGTCACTGCTGCGGGGTGGGGAGTGTGGCCAGAGCCCGGGCCCCGACCCCTGCCGAAGCTTCCATGGACGGGGACCCTGCTCTGCTTGTGCCGCCGGCTTTGCTCCCAGGAGTGTCTGTGTCCTCAGGCCCTGCCAAGGCAGTGGCAGGCTGATGTCTGCCCGTGTCGGCCGGCCACAGCCCTAGTGGTTGCCCGCGGAGGCTTGTGCCCACCTGATTCCTGCCTGAGAGGAGTCTCTGGGTCAGCCGATGCCAGCAGGACCCGCTTCACCTGGTCAGCAGGGAGGAGGCGACTTCCCTCGGGGCCATGTGCCTCCTCCGTGTGCACTGCTGCCATGGCTGCTTCTGTCGATAGGCATATCCATGAAAACACATGCCCCTGGGTGTTCGCTAGTGTCAGATATCCGTGAAAATGCACGCCCCTGGTGTTCCCTAGTGCACATATCCGTGAAAATGCACGCCCCTGGTGTTCCCTAGTGTCACATATCCGTGAAAATGCACGCCCCTGGTGTTCCCTAGTGCACATATCTGTGAAAATGCACGCCCCTGGTGTTCGCTAGTGTCACATATCCGTGAAAATGCACGCCCCTGGTGTTCCCTAGTGCACATATCCGTGAAAATCCACGCCCCTGGTGTTCCCTAGTGTCACATATCCGTGAAAATGCACGCCCCTGGGTGTTCCCTAGTGTCACATATCCGTGAAAATGCACGCCCCTGGTGTTCCCTAGTGCACATATCCGTGAAAATGCACGCCCCTGGTGTTCCCTAGTGTCACATATCCGTGAAAATGCATGCCCCTGGTGTTCCCTAGTGTCAGCGTGGATTCAGCAAGGTTCTGTTCCCTTGGGGCATCACACTCCTTTCCTGTCTGGTTTGGGACTCACATGGCCCCCTTGATGTTGGAGCCTCTTCAGGCGGCACCTGCGTCCTGGGCTATGCCCTGAGTTCCTGGAGCTCCCTGCGTCCTGGCACAGCCTGGTACTTCCAGCAGATGTGGTTCGTGCCTGCCCTGGAAGTGGCCATCTCTCTGAAGAGCCTGGGTCCTCCTGGTGGGGAGAGAGAGAGAGTACGTCAGCTTCTTAAATTACTTTATTAAAAATTGACATATGCCAAATAGTAATAATAATAGTAATAACAGCAAGTGCAAAGCGTAAGTAATAAGAACAGACGTCACCTAACCTGCTGAGTTTAAAATATTGTTATGTTGGACTTTTTTAAAGAGCTTTGGTGCCAGCCATGCATGATGGCTCACGCCTGTGATCCCAGCTCTTTAAGAGGCTGAGGCAGTCTGATCACGAGATCAAGAGATCGAGACCGTCCTGACCAACATGGTGAAACCCCCTCTCTACTAAAAATGCAAAAATTAGCTTGGTGTGGTGGCGGGCACCTGTATTGCCAGCTACTCAGCAGGCTGAAGCAGGAGAATCGCCTGAACCTGGGGAGGCAGAGGTTGCAGTGAGCCGCGTTTGCACCACTGCACTCCAGCCTGGGTGACAGAGTGAGACTCTATCTCAAAAAAAAAAAAGAGCTTTGGTACCTGAGTGCATCGCATAGACAGTTTAACCCATAAGTCATTATCAGCAAGTGGTGACTGCCCAGGTTTTTGCCTGTGGGGGAACAGAAAGGTTTTGATTCCAGTCTCAGTGCTGTGAAGAGTTGGCAGTCACACTGTGACAGAGCCTGGTGTGTGGCAGCCGCGTGAGGCTCTCCTGGGCTCCTCTGGAGGCAGGGTCCCTCCGGCCCCCCAGGAGCAACCTGCCCCTCTGTCTGCCTCTGCATCTAACCCTTATCCTCCCTGCTGAGCCACCTCCTGGTCATTAGCGTTGAAGCCCTTCCCTCCTGGTTTAGTTTTCCTCACCGTGCCTACTGCTCGTGTCCGGGATAGAGATAGAAGATGTAGCTCCCGTGTGTGTGCAGCTGGTTTTTTTAAAAACTGTAATACCAAAAAGTATGATTTTTTTGTATTATCCACACCATCAAGGCTGTATCACTAAGTATCTGCTCATTCTGAAGGTGTCCGTCTTTTCTGAATTGAAATGAAAGAACAGGAGAAACCATTTGTGTCCAGCCTGTTCGAGGTGTTACATTGGCCCTAGGTGGGCTGGGCAGACGGCTGTTCTTCCCGGACCATCAGTGTCCCCATGTCAGTTTCCAGAGCTGGGTCGCTGGGGTCCGGCTCAGCGTGAGTTTGCTCAGGTGTGTGCTGAGCGCCCCTGTGTGCCGGACTCCGGGCAGGGCAGGTCCCCACCACACCCACGTCAGGTGGGGCGATTTGATCCTTATTGGGACTGTTCCCCCAGTCTCAGTTCACCAGGGCCACACGTATGGTGCTCAGACAGGAGATTCTAATGAAAAATAGAATTGTAATCCTAAAATTACACAAGAGGGAATGCTTTTAAGTTTATCAAATATTAAAATATGACAACACAGGACTGGGTGTGGTGGTGCACGCCTATAATCCCAGCTACTTGGGAGGTCAAGGCAGGAGGATCCCCTGAGGCCAGGAGTTCAGACTAGGCGACATAGCAAGACCCTATCCCTACAAAAAAAGTTAAAAAAAAAAATGGGCCAGGCACGGTGACTCACGCCTGTAATCCCAGCACTTTGGGAGACCGAGGTGGGTGGATCACTTGAGGTCAGGAGTTTGAGACCAGCCTGGCCAGTATGGTGAAACCCCGGGCGTGGTGGCGCATGCCTGTAATCCAGCTACTCGGGAGGCTGAGGTGGGAGAACAGGCTGGAGTACGATGGTGCGATCTCGGCTCACTGCAACCTCCGCCTCCCGGGTTCAAGCGATTCTCCTGCCTCAGTCCCCCAAGTAGCAGGGGTTACAGGCACCTGCCACCACGCCTGGCTAGTTTTTTGGTATTTTTTTTAGTAGAGATGGGGTTTCACCATGTTGGCCAGGCTGGTCTCGAACTCCTGACCTCAGGTGATCCACCCACCTCGGCCTCCCAAAGTGCTGGGATCACAAGCATGAGCCACTCTGCCTGGCCAATAAATTATTTTTGTAGTGATAAGTTCTTGCCGTGTTGGCTAGGCTGGTCTTGAACTCCTGGGCTCAAGTGATTCTCCCACCTTGGCCTCCCCAAGTGTCGAGATTCCAGGTGTGAGCCACGGTGCACAGCCAGAAATGAGTCTTAAAG
The DNA here is from genome assembly GCF_043159975.1 of Macaca nemestrina. Taxonomy (NCBI): domain Eukaryota; kingdom Metazoa; phylum Chordata; class Mammalia; order Primates; family Cercopithecidae; genus Macaca; species Macaca nemestrina. The sequence continues at coordinate 1,024,010 of NC_092142.1, forward strand.
TGGACATGTAATTGGGGTTTAAACCACACTAAGCTGGATTTGTAATCATTGAAAATAATCTGAGAGCTACGGGATCTGCTCCTTAAAAGATGGGCGAGGAGGCCCGGCGCGGTGGCTCCCGCCTGTAATCCCAGCACTTTGGGAGGCCGAGGCAGGTGGATCACGAGGTCAGGAGATCGAGACCATCCTGGCTAACCCGGTGAAACCCCGTCTCTACTAAAAACTACAAAAAACTAGCCGGGCAAGGTGGCGGCGCCTGTAGTCCCAGCTACTCGGGAGGCTGAGGCAGGAGAATGGCGTGAACCCGGGAGGCGGAGCTTGCAGTGAGCTGAGATCTGGCCACTGCACTCCAGCCTGGGTGACAGAGCGACACTCCGTCTCAAAAAAAAAAAGAAAAAAAGAAATTTGTTAAGATAACTTTTCCTTCCTTTACTGTCCTCCGGCAGGCAGGCGCCGGTTTGCCAGCAGTGGGGTTGGTGGACGTGGGTCATCCTTGTTTCAGAAGACATCCGAGGGTGTGGCATGCCGGGAGCTTGAATGCGGAGTGCCGGCCCGCGGGTCCAGCCCCAGGTCTTCCGGGACAGGCAGCGTCTTCACGTCCGGTTCTGATGTGTGTTCGGGCTGTCTTGTAGGGTAATCCAGTCCCCTCATCCTAGAGAGACCTACTAATCCGAATTCACGGCAGATCAATACCCTGTGGGTTTGTTTTAAAATAATTTTATTGGGAGATGATGTGTGTGTAATAAATGTACCTTCTTTGCATGTACGGTTCTATGAGTTTTGGCACATGTGGGTACCTATGCAGCCAGTACCCTCACCAAAATCAGGAGCACTTGCACCCTCCTCCCAGAAAGCCCCCCAGCCTCCCGCGCTCGGCTTCCATCACCATGGGCTGCTTCTTCCTGTTCCGGCCATCGTGGACACGAAGCAGACCCTGCTTTCTTTTGCTCCGCAGTTTTGAAACTTGTTCATGATGTACAAGGTAGATTCTTCTTTTTTGTTCCCAAGTCATATTCCTTTGCACGAATATACCCCAGTTTGTTTATGCATTTACCTTGTTGATACACATTTGGGTTATTTCCTGGTTTGGGGTATTATGAATAATGCTGCTGTGAACGAGTTCTTGTTTTTTCTTTTTTCTTTTCTTTTTTTTTTTTTTTTGAGACTCTCACTCTGTCGCCCAAGCTGGAGTGCAGTGGTGTGATCTCGGCTCACTGCAAGCTCGGCCTCCTGGGTTCACACCATTCTCCCGCCTCAGCCTCCCAAGTAGCTGGGACTACAGGCGCCCGCCACCGCGCCCGGCTAATTTGTTGTTGTTGTTGTTGTTGTTTAGTAGAGACGGGGTTTCACCATGTTAGCCAGGATGGTCTCCATTTCCTGACCTCGTGATCTGCCCACGTCGGCCTCCCAGAGTGCTGGGAATACAGGCGTGAGCCACCGCTCCCGGCCTAAAACTTTTTTTTTTTAATTTTTTTTTCTGTAAAATACAGAAAACACGTCATTTTAGTCATTTGCGGGGATACAGTTCAGTGGCACTAGCACTGAACTATAACTAGAATACGCATGAGTCCTTTTGAAGGCGTTTCTCTTAGGTAGATATCTAAGAGTGGAATTGCTGTCGTATATGATGAGTGTACTTTTTAATTTATTAGATTGCCCAGCCTGGGCAACATAGTGAGAAGCTGTTGCTATAAACATACTAAAAAAAATTAGCCTGGGGCTGGGTGTGGTGACTCAACTGTAATCTCAGCACTTTGGGAGGCCGAGGCAGGCGGATCACTTGAGGTCAGGAGTTCAAGACCAACCTGGCCAACGTGGTGAAACCCCATCTCTACTAAAAATACAAAGTTAGCCTGGTGTGGTGGCAGTGCTTGTGGTCCCGGTTACTTGAGAGGCTGAGGCAGGAGAATCACTTGAAGCCGGGAGGCGGAGGTTGGAGTGAGCTGAGACTGTGCTGCTGCACTCCAGCCTGGGCAACACAGCGAGACTCTGTGTCAAAAAAATAAATTAGCCTGGCGTGGTGGCGCACACTTGTAATAGTCTTAGCTCCTCAGGAGGCTGAGGCAGGAGGATCGCAGGAGCCCAAGGTGGAGGCTGCAGTGAGCCATGATTGTCCCACTACACTCCAGCCTGAGCGACACAGTGAGACTCGATCTCAAAAAAGAAAACCGTTTTCTAAAGGAGCCCCGTGGTCTCACATAGTCCCATCAGCAATGCATGAGAATTCCAGGTGCTCCACATCTTTGCCAACTTTTGATGTCAGCTTTCCATCTTTTAATTAATCGACTTTATTGAGGTGTAATTTGTGTACAAAAATCCCCTTTACCTTTCAAGTCTGCAATTCAGTGAGTGCGGACAGGCATGCCAGCCTGAGAAAGCACCAGCCCTTGCAGCCTTGCCCTCTGCAGGCCTCTCACACCCTGCCCCTGGCCTGGCAGCTGCTGGTCTGTGTCGCTGTAGACTCATCTGCCTTGTCTAGTCTTCACGTAAATGGAGCCACGCAGGGCGAACTCCCCCGTGTCTGGCTGCCTTCTTCCCACGCCTTCTGGTGAGCTTCAGCCACGTGGTCGAATGCGGTTGCTCCCCTCCTTCCTTGCGCTGAGTGGCCTCCCGTGTGCACGAGGCTGCGGTGCGTTTGCTCCACTCTAGATGGGCTTTGGGATGGTTTCCATGTTGGGTGATTCTCGCAGTGCTCCTGTGAGACGTCTCAGACGCGTGTGGTGACCACAGGTGCCCGTTTCTGTTGGGATGTACTGAGGAGTGGAAGCTGGGCTGTAGGACCTCTGTAGATGCTGCCAAGCCACTTTCCAAAGCAGTCACCCAGTTTCTGTCCCACAGGAGGGAGGGAGAGTCCTGTTTGTTCTGAGTCCTGCCTTCCTTTTAGCCACGCTGACTGCTGCAAGCTTGTTTCTTTGTAACAACTGTAGAATGTTTCTATTCTCTCAGTAACTATCCCCCAGTGGGTGGATTTTTAGTTTGGATCCAGTTTACTTCTAATCAATACAGGGCCGCAATAGATGGCCTTCGGTGGTTTCCACCTTTCCACTCCTTTTCTGTGACTGCTGTCACTAGTCCTCCCAGTCCTCAGTCCAGTGCGGGTTTCCCTGGCTGGGGCTTTGCCTTCTGCAGGCCCTAGAGGAAGATGTTCCCTTGCTCGCTGGGAGGTTGGCAGAATTCTGTTCTTGCTGGTGGTAGGACTGGCAGCAGCACCTTGCTGGGTGCAAGCCGACCCTTTCCCGGCTTCTCCAGGCCGCCTGCATTCTTCACAGAGGGCCCTTGCCCATTTGCAGCGCCAGCACTGGCGGGTGAGGTCCCTCTCGTGCTTTGACTCTCCTTCTATCTCATCTGTAGCTCAGCCGGGAAGGGCGGTTAAGGACTTGTGTAGTTAATTGACCCCACCCAGATAATCCCGGATGATCTCCCACCTCGAGATTGCACCCCTTAGTCCTGTCTGCAGAGCCCCATGCTGGCAACTCAGCAGCAAACAGCCCCTGCACTGTGCCCTGCAGGAACGTGGCTACTGGTGGCAGGCTGGCCCTGACAGACAGACTGCCACGTGAGCCACTGCCACGTGAGCCAAGGAACCTCCACTCCCGAGCCGAGGGTGGTGCACAGGCTCAGCAGCCAGCCTTCCTTGGCTGCCTTACAGCAACTCTGCTGACAGCCCCTGGGCAGATCGGCCTCCATGGGCAGGGACACAGGTCCCATGTCCACTCCCCAGACCACCAAGATGTTGGTGACTGTTGAAAACAAAGTCGCTTGGGCACAGTGGCTCACGCCCGTCATCCCAGCACTTTGGGAGGCTGAGGCAGGCAGATTACCTGAGGTCAGGAGTTTGAGACCAGCCTGGCCAACATGGTGAAACCCCATCTCTACTAAAAATACAAAAAAATTAGCTGGGCTTGGTGGTGGGCACCTGTAATCTCAGCTACTTGGGAGGCTGAGGCAGGAGAATCGCTTGAACATGGGAGGTGAAGGTTGCAGTGAGCTGAGATTGCGCCACCGCACTCCAGCCTGGGCAACACGAGTGAAACTCCATCTCAAAAAAACGAAAACAAAGTCGCATCTAGTAAAGCAGACAAAAAAGAAAAAGAAAAAAAACGAAGTTGCACCTGGTAAAGCAGACGCCTCAGTGACGTTTTCAGTCCCCTTCCTCCCCCTCCACTGCCCGTTTTCAGATGGATGCTGTGAGATCCCTCCAAAGGGTGCCCGAGTCTGCACCAGGCAATGTGCTGTGCCCATCACCACCTCCCTCCACACTTTCCTGGGCGGCCTCCACGCCCATGTATTCGCTGGTTCTCACGCTGCTACGAGACTGGGTCATTGTAAAGAAAAGCGATGTAATTGACTCACAGTTCCGCATGGCTGCAGAAGCCTCAGGAAACTTAGAGTCATGGCGGAAGGTACCTCTTCACAGGGCAGCACGAGAGAGAATGAGTGCAGAGTGAAGCGGGAAGCCCCTTCTGTTTTTTTTGTTTTTTTGAGACGGAGTCTCGCTCTGTTGCCCAGGCTGGAGTGCAGTGGCGTGATCTCGGCTCACTGCAAGCTCCGCCTCCCGGGTTCACGCCATTCTCCTGCCTCAGCCTCCCAAGTAGCTGGGACTACAGGCACCCGCCACCACACCCAGATAGTTTTTTGTATTTTTATAGAGACAGGGTTTCACCATGCTAGCCAGGATGGTCTCGATCTCCTGACCTCGTGATCCACCTGCCTCGGCCTCCCAAAGTGCTGGGATTACAGGCGTGAGCCACCGCGCCCAGCCGGGAAGCCCCTTCTAAAACACCATCAGGTGTGGGGAGAACTCATTCACCCTCACGAGAACAGCAGGGGGGAGCCGCTCCCATGATTTAATTCTCTCTACCTGGCCCCGCCCTCAACCCGTGGGGATTAGTCAAGGTGAGATTTGGGTGGGGACACAGCCAAACCTTACTGCTCCTGCTCAGCTCCCACCTGGCCCTCTGTCCCCTGAGCTCAGCTCCCACCTGGCCCTCTGTCCCCTGAGCTCAGCTCCCACCTGGCCCTCTGTCCCCTGAGCTCAGCTCCCACCTGGCCCTCTGTCCCCTGAGCTCAGCTCCCACCTGGCTCTCTGTCCCCTGAGGTCAGCTCCCACCTGGCCCTCTGTCCCCTGGGCCTGCTCAGCTCCCACCTGGCCCTCTGTCCCCTGAGCTCAGCTCCCACCTGGCCCTCTGTCCCCTGAGCTCAGCTCCCACCTGGTCCTCTGTCCCCTGAGCCTGCTCAGCTCCCACCTGGCCCTCTGTCCCCTGAGCTCAGCTCCCACCTGGCCCTCTGTCCCCTGGGCTCAGCTCCCACCTGGCCCTCTGTCCCCTGGGCCTGCTCAGCTCCCACCTGGCCCTCTGTCCCCTGAGCTCAGCTCCCACCTGGCCCTCTGTCCCCTGAGCTCAGCTCCCACCTGGTCCTCTGTCCCCTGAGCCTGCTCAGCTCCCACCTGGCCCTCTGTCCCCTGGGCCTGCTCAGCTCCCACCTGGTCCTCTGTCCCCTGAGCTCAGCTCCCACCTGGCCCTCTGTCCCCTGGGCTCAGCTCCCACCTGGCCCTCTGTCCCCTGGGCCTGCTCAGCTCCCACCTGGCCCTCTGTCCCCTGAGCTCAGCTCCCACCTGGCCCTCTGTCCCCTGAGCTCAGCTCCCACCTGGCCCTCTGTCCCCTGAGCTCAGCTCCCACCTGGCCCTCTGTCCCCTGAGCTCAGCTCCCACCTGGCCCTCTGTCCCCTGGGCCTGCTCAGCTCCCACCTGGTCCTCTGTCCCCTGAGCCTGCTCAGCTCCCACCTGGTCCTCTGTCCTTGCCTGATCCCAAAGAGCTGGGCGCCCGGACCGGCAATGCAGAGGCCAAGCCTGGGAGGCCCAGGATGCTGACTTCAGGCTGCCAATCCGTGGCCCTCAGTCCCATCAGGCCCCTTCTAGACAAATGGTTGTGGCATTTCCCTTTACCATCCTGAAAAGAATGAAACTCGGCTGGCCATGGTGGCTCACGCCTGTAATCCCGGTGCTTTGGGAGGCTGAGGCAGGTGGATCACTTGAGGTCAGGAGTTCGAGACCAGCCTAGCCAACATGGTGAAACCCCATCTCTACTAAAAATACAAAAAAAATTAGCTGGGCGCGGTGGCGGGCACCTGTAGTCTCCACTACTTGGGAGGCAGAGGCATAAGAATCACTTGAACCCAGGCGGTGGAGGTCGCCATGAGCCGAGATTGCACCACAATTGTGTGGCAGGTCATACCTGTCATCCCAGCCCTTTGGGAGGTCAAGGTAGGCAGATTGCTTGAACCCAGGAGCTCAAGACCAGCCTGGGCAACATAGTGAAACCCCTGACTCTACAAAAGATACAAAATTAGCCAGGTGTGGTGGTGGACGCCTGTAGTCCCAGCTACTCAGGAGGCTGAGGTGTGGGGAACACGTGAGCCCAGGAGTTGGAGGCTGCAGTGAGCCTTGATCACACCACTGCACTCCAGCCTGGGTGACAGAACGAGACCCCTTTTCAAAAAATAAAAGCGTGGACTAATGAGGTCAGATAGGTTTGACTGTTTGGGAACAGGGGTGCTGCCATGGCTGACTGAGGGGCCATGGGAGCCCCTCTCAATGCCACGTGAGGGGATGGGGAGGTCAGGCGGTGCCTGGTGTGATTCCCAGCAGGTAGCACAGGAGGTTTATTCTCTGGGAAAATTGAGTCGTGGACACCAGATGCCAGTGGGCATGGTGGGGGATGGGGTGGCGGGGGACAGGGTGGCGGGGAGCTGGTGGCCTGAGCAAGCCTCCTTACCTGGGAACCCAGTCCCACTGGTGTGCAGATGGGAGCCCGTGGCAGGATAATGGCAGCATAACTGTCAGCCCAAAAGAAGCAGCCTCCAGACGTTGCCTGGAGCCCCAACTTAGAAGCCAAAGTCACCAGCTTCCTGGTGGCTACTTAGGGTCTGTCCTTGAGGGTCCCCAGAATGTGAGGAAAGACCCAGACAGGCAGGAAAAGAGCTCAGGGAAGAACATCGTACCAATGGCGTCGTCAGAGATGCCGCATCCGGGAATGAAGGGCCGGACGCTGCCAGCGGGGAACTGCTCAGAGCACCGAAGGAGCTTTTAGAAATTATAAATAAGCAGCACATTTTTAAAAAGCCATACAAGGGCAGAAACGAAAGTTGAGGACATCTCTCAGAAAACAGAACCAAAAGAGATTAAAAAACAACCGGGCGGTCCCTGCAGTGGTTACCTTGGCTGGCGCGGCTCAGGATGGAGGGCGGGAGCCTCCGTGGGGGAACTGAGGCACGTCAGGATGTGTCTCCAGACTGCAAGGGCCACAGAGTATGAAAAACACCACCCAGAACAATGTGGGCAAAGAAAATGCCTTAAAAGCTTTTAGAAAACAGAGTGGGTCCCACAGGAGGGTGGGGACGTGAACAGCACCGGCCTGGTGGCTTGGGCGCCAGGCTGGGGCCAGATGTCACTTCGCACCAGCCTGGCTGGGAGTCCGCTGGCTGGGACTTGGACTCCTGTAACTGGTGGGGACGTGGCACCCCGTGCGGTAGACAGAACCAGCAGCCCAGGCGCCGGTGGCTTTGCTCTGGTGGCAGGACAGGTGTTCCTCCCTTCCTCAGTGTCCCCTGAGGTCAGAGCACCTGTCCTGGGGGAGCCGGCTCTCCCAGGTGGCTGACCAGGACGGCGCTGTGTGTCTCATGGGGTTGTGTTCAGTCGGCCAAGAGGCAGCGCCTGGCTGGGGCTAGACGAGCGAGAGGTTTGTTGGGAACAGTAAACCTGAGGTGGTGAGCAAGGCCTGCGGGGCCCAGCGGATGAGGAGGAGAGCAGGAGGGAGGGTGGCAGGAGTTGCTGGTGCCGCAGGAGGCCTCAGTGGACCCGCAGGGAGCAGCTGACCCTCATTGGCACTCTTGCCTTTTCACTGAACCGGGTGTTTGCTTAGCTTATTTTTGAAAAGACATTTCACCAAGAGGTAAAAGTGAGCAGCACACCAAAAGAACATGTCACGGCTAATACTGGGGGACCCCTTATGGGTTGGTGTTGAGCTCTGCAGCCGAAGCCCACTGCCCCTGCCCCTGTGCTGTCCCCCAGCGCGGGCTCCAGGCCTCTCCCAGGCCACTGCTCTGTGCCTCCAGGCGCTCCTCCTCCTTCCCCGCCCTGCCCCACTCCGTCACCCACCTGCCCGGACCCTGCCTGGATAATTGAGACCTTCCAGGCCAAGGACCCCCTCCCCAGGATCCTGACACCTGTCTGTCCCTCCTCTGAGAGTCCAGACCTTTTCCAGAGCCACATCCTGGAGCCAGGAGGGCTCCGTGTGGTCAGTGGCTGTGGCTTGCCGGGAACAAGACACTCAGTTGACTGTGCTAGAGAACAGGCCGCTGTTTGTGGCTAAATGGTATCCATGGGGATGTTGTTTCATAGTCTTCTTGAACTTTTTCTCCCCAGTGTTGCTGAGAATCCTGTTCAGACGCACAGTGTGGGCGGCCAGGTGTGGAGCCTGCGGGGTGGGTGGGAGGTCAGCAGGTCAGGAGGTCCCACGGGTGCCCACAGCAGACACCCAGTGGGAGGAGCGTCCCGGAGCCGCCTCTGATCCAAGAGCACAGCGCTCTAGAGGCCCCTGCTCTGTGGGTGGCTGACATGGTCCCCAGGCTTTGCCCGGCACCCCTGCCCCTTCTGTGGCAGCTACGGCTCCTGGCAGCCCTGGGCCATGGCGCCATCTAGGGGTGGCCTAGGGGAGTCCCCGGGCCATCAGCACCCGTCCTGTGGGTGTTGCTGGCGCCTGCCTGCTTGGCCAAATTGACACATGGAGGTAACTGTCAAGGAGGAGCAGCCATGGCCTTTGTGGCAATTGTGGTGTACAACCTTGGCCTCTCAGGTCAGCCTCGTGGGGGCTGCAGCAGCCAGGACCGAAAGGACCAAGGCCCCTCCGTCCATGTGTCCTGCTTGACAGAACTGTGGGAGGAGGGAGGTGTGGGAAGGATGTGGACGGCCTGAGTGCGGTTCCTCCCTGAAGAGTGTTGTTTCACTTGTGAGTGCGCACAGGACGGCTGCCCTCGCCTTTAGAATCAGGAGCACATGCCGCTGCCCTCGCCTTTAGAATCAGGAGCACAGGACGGCTGCCCTCGCCTTTAGAATCAGGAGCACAGGACGGCTGCCCTCGCCTTTAGAATCAGGAGCACGGTGCAGCAGCGTGCAGCACACTCGCTGGGTGAAGGGCCCGGCTTCCCCACACCGGCCGGCACTTGCTGCCAGCTGCCCTTTTCTGTGAGGCTGGGACGTGGTGTGGTGGTGGCTTGGATGTGTTTTTCTGCTGGACGATGATGTGGAATTGCCTTTTCACTGCTTCTTGGCCGTCAGTTTATCTTCTTTGGAGAAGTGTCTATTCAAGTCCTTTGCCCTTTTTTTAAAGTGTAATTTCCATATTTTTTTCCTCAGAGGATAGTTTTTCTTTTTTTTTTCTTTTTGAGACGGAGTCTGGCTCTGTCGCCCAGGCTGGAGTGCAGTGGCCAGATCTCAGCTCACTGCAAGCTCCGCCTCCCGGGTCTACGCCATTCTCCTGCCTCAGCCTTCCGAGTAGCTGGGACTACAGGCGCCACCACCTCGCCTGGCTAGTTTTGTGTATTTTTTAGTAGAGACGGGGTTTCACCGTGTTAGCCAGGATAGTCTCAGTCTCCTGACCTCGTGATCCGCCCATCTTGGCCTCCCAAAGTGCTGGGATTACAGGCGTGAGCCACCACGCCCGGCTGAGGATAGTTTTTCTTTTTTTTTTTTTTTGAGACGGAGTCTCGCTCTGTCACCCAGGCTGGAGTGCAGTGGCCGGATCTCAGCTCACTGCAAGCTCCGCCTCCCGGGTTTACGCCATTCTCCGGCCTCAGCCTCCCGAGTAGCTGGGACTACAGGCGCCCGCCACCTCGCCCGGCTAGTTTTTTTTTTTTGTATTTCTTAATAGAGACGGGGTTTCACCGTGTTAGCCAGGATGGTCTCGATCTCCTGACCTCGTGATCCGCCCGTCTCGGCCTCCCAAAGTGCTGGGATTACAGGCTTGAGCCACCGCGCCCGGCCGGATAGTTTTTCTTTAGTCCTTAAGGACTCAGCTTCTTATGTGGGCCTTAGTGGAAGTTGTGGGCAGCACCCAGGTCTAGACTTGGGTGACATGCACGGCCCTGGACTTGAGCAGGATTCCTGACTGGCTTGCCGTGAAGGGCACCACTGGGGCAGTGACGCAGCTTTCCACACAGCTCAGGAAGCACACAGTTGGCGCAGATGCTTCCAAAATGTCTCCAAGGGCTGTGGCCTCTACCACATTCTGATGTTGAACTGCCAAACTCCACCGCATCCCGATGGTGAACTAACTCCACCCCATCCCGATGGTGAACTAACTCCACCGCATCCCGATGGTGAACTGCCTAACTCCACCGCATTCCGATGGTGAACTAACTCCACCGCATCCCGATGGTGAAATGTGTAACTCCACCGCATCCCGATGGTGAACTGTGTAACTCCACCGCATCCCGATGGTGAACTGTGTAACTCCACCGCATCCCGATGGTGAACTGTGTAACTCCACCGCATCCCGATGGTGAACTGTGTAACTCCACCGCGTCCCGATGGTGAAATGTGTAACTCCACCGCGTCCCGATGGTGAACTAACTCCACCGCGTCCCGATGGTGAACTAACTCCACCGCGTCCCGATGGTGAACTAACTCCACCGCATCCCGATGGTGAACTAACTCCACCGCATCCCCATGGAAACTGTGTGACTCCACCGCATCCCGATGGTGAACTGTGTAACTCCACCGCATCCCGATGGTGAACTAACTCCACCGCATCCCGTTGGTGAACTAGCTCCACCGCATCCCGATGGTGAACTGCCTAACTCCACCGCATCCCAGTGGTGAACTAACTCCACCGCATCCCGATGGTGAAATGTGTAACTCCACTGCATCCCGATGGTGAACTGTGTAACTCCACCGCGTCCCGATGGTGAACTAACTCCACCGCATCCCGGTGGTAAACTAACTCCACCGCATCCCGATGGTGAACCGTGTAACTCCACCTCATCCCGATGGTGAACTGTGTAACTCCACCGCATCCCGATGGTGAACTGTGTAACTCCACCGCATCCCGATGGTGAACTGTGTAACTCCATCGCGTCCCGATGGTGAACTAACTCCACCGCATCCCGGTGGTAAACTAACTCCACCGCATCCCGATGGTGAACCGTGTAACTCCACCTCATCCCGATGGTGAACTGTGTAACTCCACCGCATCCCGATGGTGAACTGTGTAACTCCACCGCATCCCGATGGTGAACTAGCTCCACCGCATCCCGATGGTGAACTAACTCCACCGCGTCCCGATGGTGAACTAACTCCACCGCGTCCCGATGGAGAATTACTTAATGACATTGTCCCTGGGTACACATTGGTTATGGCTCCTGCAGTGATGGGCCGCTCACAGCTATGGCCCTTTTGGCACAACCATTGTTCCTTCTTGTCCTGGAAACAAGGACCTGAGAGAGACCGTCTGTCCATCCTAAAATCAGGATGTTTGGTTTCCTATTGTTGAGTTGGAGTCATTCGCAGAGTCCGATCAATCCCTAGGAGACGTGTGATCTGCAGACATTTCCCTGCATCTCTGGGTTGCATTTTTCTCTCTCTCGATGGTGTCCTTCGATGCGTGAGAACAGCCTTTGATGGGCATTAGGGGGTGGTCAGGCAGAAGGATGGCGTGGGTGGAAGCGCTGATGCCTGCAGAAGGGTGCCGTAGGCAAAGTGACCCGCAGGGTTGGCTTGCAGGGGTAGGCGCCACACGGAGAGACAGACGGGCACAGGCACACACAGGCACACTGTGCAGGCACACACAGACACACACAGACACAGGCACACACAGGCACACACAGGCACACTGTGCAGGCACACACAGACACAGACACACACAGACACAGGCACACACAGGCACACTGTGCAGGCACACACACACACACGGGCACACACAGACACACACAGACACAGGCACACACGGGCACACACAGACACACACAGGCACACACAGACACACGGGCACACACAGGCACACTGTGCAGGCGCGCGCACACACACACACACAGACACACACGGGCACACACACACACGGGCACACACACACAGACACACGGGCACACACAGGCACACTGTGCAGGCACACACAGACACACACGGGCACACACAGACACACACGGGCACACACAGACACACAGACACACAGGCACACATAGGCACACTGTGCAGGCACACACAGACACACACAGACACACACAGACACAGGCACACACGGGCACACACAGACACACACAGACACACACAGGCACACACAGACACACGGGCACACACGGGCACACTGTGCAGGCGCGCGCACACACACACACACAGACACACACGGGCACACACACACGGGCACACACACAGACACACACGGGCACACACAGACACACACAGGCACACACAGACACACGGGCACACACAGGCACACTGTGCAGGCACGCGCACACACACACACACAGACACACGGGCACACACGGGCACACACAGACACAGACACACTGTGCAGGCACACATGGACACGCGGGCACACTGTGCAGGCACACACGGACACACACGGGCACACACAGACACACACAGGCACACACAGACACACTGTGCAGGCACACACGGACACACGGGCACACACGGGCACACTGTGCAGGCACACACGGACACGGGCACACACGGGCACACACAGACACACAGACACGGGCACACACGGGCATACACAGACACACACGGGCACACACGGGCACACAGACACAGACACACGGGCACACACGGGCACACGGACACACACAGACACACGGGCACACGGGCACACACAGGCACACATGGGCACACACAGGCACACACAGACACAGGCACACACGGGCACACACAGACACAGACACACACAGGCACACACGGGCACACACAGACACAGACACACAGGGGCACACACAGACACACACAGACACGGGCACACACGGGCACACACAGGCACACACAGACACACACGGGCACACAGGCACACACAGACACACACGGGCACACACGGGCACACTGTGCAGGTGTGCTCTGTGGGAGGGCATCACTGATGTTTAAAAAGTGCCCGTTTCCAAGCCCCTTGGAGAAAGTGTCATAAAAAGACAAAACATGAATGATGTTTCTAAGGTGGGGGAAGGGGCTGAGCCCTAAAGGTAGAAGCTTCTGGAAAGTTTCCAGAAGGCTCAGAGCCTGTTTAAGATGTCGTGCCTGCCTTAAGTGTCCAGAACTGTTACTTTTGATTTGTCTTGGACTGACCTTTTCCCATAAAACTGTAAGGAAATAAAAAGTAATGATGTGATGTGGGCCAGGCGCAGTGGCTCACACCTGTAATCCCAGTTCTTTGGGAGGCTGAGGCGGGTGGATCACCTAAAGTCAGGAATTTGTGACCAGCCTGGCCAACATGGTGAAACCCTGTCTCTACTAAAATTACAAAAAGTAGCCGGCCGTGGTGAGAGGCACCTATAGTCCCAGCTACTTGGGAGGCTGAGGTGGGAGAATCGCTTGAACCCAGGAGGTGGAGTTTATAGTAAGCCGAGATCGCGCCACTGCACTCCAGCCTGGGCAACAGAGCGAAACTCCGTCTCAAGAAACAGAACAAAACAAAACAAAAAACAACAAAAAAAACGCTGGGCACAGTGGCTCATGCCTGTATCCCAGCACTTTGGGAAGCCGAGGCAGGCAGATCACAAGGTCAGGAGATCGAGACCCTCCTGGAACATGGTGAAACCGTGTCCCTACTAAAAATATAAAAAAACTAGCCGGGCGAGGTGGCGGCGCCTGGAGTCCCAGCTACTCGGGAGGCTGAGGCAGGAGAATGGTGTGAACCCAGGAGGCGGAGCTTGCAGTGAGCAGAGATGGGCCACTGCACTCCAGCCTGGGTGACCAAGCGAGACTCCGTCTCCAAAAACAAAACAAATGTGGCACGCAGGCTGCTGGCTGGCTGAGGTCAGTCCAGAGAAGCAGCATTTTATTTATTTATTTATTTATTGAGCTCTGTTGCCCGGGCAAGAGTGCAATGGCGTGATCTCGGCTCACTGCAAGCTCTGCCTCCCAGCTTCAAGTGATTCTCCTGCTTCAGCCTCCCAAGTAGCTGGGATTAAAGGCACCCGCCACCGCGCCCAGCTAATTTTTTGTATTTTTAGTAGAGACAGAGTTTCACTATGTTGGCCAGGCTGCTCTCAAACTCCTGATCGCATGATCTGCCCACTTCGGCCTCCCAAAGTGCTGGGATTACAGGCGTGAGCCACCACACCCGGCCAGAAGCAGCATTTTTAAACTTGCTTGGCCTTCCCTAACACCAAACTTGTCGGTTCCTGGGCTGCAGCAAGCCAAGACTGGGAAATAAATTCACCTTCGAGAATTCAACCTCAAAATGCATACGAAGTAGGTCAGGGTGGAAATAAGGCACTGCCCTTTCTCCAGGCACGCTGGAGTCCACACCCTGCCTTTGCCCAGTATCCTCTGAGGGAGAGGCCCTGTGCCTTGCACCCAGCGCAGCCCACAGAGGGAGGCCCCGTTCCGGGCAAGCTGTGCCCACGAAGAGGCTGGCCTGCTGGGCTGTGGGGCCCGATGGCCTGACCCTGTTCTGACCACGCTCCTGCCCTGCCCTGCCCGTGGCCCGTGTGCAGAAGCGGGCAGGCCTGGTTTGCTGGGCTGGAGCCCCCAGATTGCCCCCTGCCCCACTGACTGAGTGTGGGGGACCTGCTTCTCCACTTCCTCCATATAGGGCTCGGCCCTGGGTGGCTGGTGGCCGAGGCTAGTCTGGCGGGCGCTTGCTCCAAGTGGTGCGTCCCCTCAGCGCCCTGTGCTTCCTCGCAGGGATCGACTACAAGACCACCACCATCCTGCTGGACGGCCGGCGCGTGAAGCTGGAGCTCTGGTGAGTCGGGGCCGCGGCACTTCAGTTCCTGGCTGGGGACACGAATGCCGCTGGGAGAACAGAACCTTCAGAGGAGCAGGAAAATGTCCTGTGCACATTTCACATGGGGGAGCCCCTCACAGCCCCTGTGTGAACACAGAATGGGTTTTGCTCCGAGAGGCAAACAGTCTGGGGCACTGTGTCCCGAGAGATCCCAGCTTCCCTTCTGCCCTGGAAGACCTGATTCCATGGTGGCTGTGGCCCTTCCCTCCCGCTTCTGCCGGCTTCACCTTAAAGAGCATTTCCCAGCCGGGCGGTGGCCCAGCCTGTCATCCCAGCACTGTGGGGGCCGAGGATGGTGGATCACCTGAGGTCAGGAGTCCGGGACCAGCCTGGCCAACATGGTGA
The DNA here is from genome assembly GCF_043159975.1 of Macaca nemestrina. Classification (NCBI taxonomy): domain Eukaryota; kingdom Metazoa; phylum Chordata; class Mammalia; order Primates; family Cercopithecidae; genus Macaca; species Macaca nemestrina. The sequence continues at coordinate 1,039,345 of NC_092142.1, forward strand.
AACCCCATCTCTACCAAAAATACAAAAATTGGGCTGGGCGCGGAGGCTCACGCCTGTAATCCCAGCACTTTGGGAGGCCGAGGCGGGCGGATCAGCAGGTCAGATCGAGACCATCCTGGCTAACACAGTGAAACCCCGTCTCCACTAAAAATACAAAAAATTAGTCAGACGTGGTGACGGGCACCTGTAGTCCCAGCTACTTGGGAGGCTAAGGCAGGAGAATGGCATGAACCCAGAAGGCGGAGCTTGCAGTGAGCCGAGATCACACTATTGCACTCCAGCCTGGGTGACAAAACAAGACTCTGTCTCAAAAAAACTAAAAAATAAAAATTGGCCGGGCGTACTGGCTTATGCCTATAATCCTAGCACTTTGGGAGGCTGAGGCGGGTGGATCACCTGAGGTCAGGAGTTGGAGACCAGCCTGGCCACCAAAAATACAAAAATTAGCCAGGTGTGGTGGCAGGCACGTGTAGTCCCAGCCACTCAGGAGGCTGAGGCAGGAGAATCACTTGAACCCGAGAGGCAGAGCTTGCAGTGAGCTGAGATCGTACCACTGCACTCCAGCCTGGGTGACAGAACGAGACTCCGTCTCAAAAGCATTTCCCAGAACGTCAGCGTTGATGAGATGTCAGTGTCCACAGGGTTGGGGTTCCCCAGCCTGGCAGGACAGTCTCCTGGAGCTCCCAGGCTCCTGTGGAGGCCTGCTCACTCACCAGGTGGGCGGAGGCCCTTCTGCTGCCTGCTTGACTCAGCAGCACGGCGCCAGGCTGCTGTGACCTGTGCAGACAGTCTCTTAGTACAGCCCCATTGGCACCTGTCCTGGCCACCCCGCTGCCCTCAGGACATCCAGGTGGGTCCGCAGAGGAGGGCAGGAGGCGAGCCTCTCCCGGGGACCACAGTGCAGGCGCTGAGGCTGCGTGGCCCCGTCCCAGCCCCTCCCTTCCCTGTGTGTTTCAGGGATACGTCGGGCCAGGGCCGGTTCTGCACCATCTTCAGGTCCTACTCCAGAGGCGCCCAGGTAAGGCCAGCACCACTCTTCCTGCTGCTTTCCAAAAGATGTTTCTCCTGATTGTTTCTGAATGTGAGTTGTCCTGTCAAACCCCCAAGCACTTTCTCTCTTTGTAAGGATATTTTCACGTTTGTTTGTTTGTTTGTTTGTTTGTTTTGAGACGCAGCCTCACTCTGTCACCCAGGCTGGAGTGCAATGGCACAATCTCGGCTTACTGCAGCCTCCCCGTCCCGGGTTCAAGCGATTCTCCTGCCTCAGCCTCCCCAGTAGCTGGGATTACAGGCGTGGTGGGTGTACTTGGGGCCATGTGTGTGTGCACAGGTACAGTGGATGCACTCAGGGCCATATGTGTGCAGGCATGTGCACGGGTGTGGCGGGGGCACCGGCTCGGCCACCCTCATTTCTGTCTCTGGGCCCCCCAGCACGCTTTTGTGCTGACTGGATCTGCTGGTGAATGGGAGGCCGGAAGGAGGCGAAGGACATAAAGCGTATGTGAACAGACCTGTCATGGCCACTGTTGTTGCTGCTTCAGTGAGAGGGATTCGAGCAGGTCTGTCCCATCTGTGATGCCCCTAAGATTTCTGGAAGAGCCAGGGGAGACCCTCCAGGGCCACGTCCTTAGCCTGGAGCCCCCCATGTGGGCCCAGGGAGGCTGCCTGGGTCTGAGGTCTGGATCCTTTGGGGGCGAAGGTTCAGGTCTGCGCCAGGCAGCTTCTGGCTCAGGTGGGTCCCGTCTGGGCAGGAAGCTGCCCCAGGTGAGACGGGGACGGACACTGGAGTTTCATTCCCCGGCAAACTCATTTCCTTCCGTTTCTACACTGAAGTGTAGTCCATGTCAGCTCTGCTGTCTTCTACCTGCTGATGGTGGGTGGGAAGGACCCCAGGGTGGGATGGGTAGCACCCTGTCCCGGGAGTTCCCTCAGAGATGTTGGCGACTCCCTCGTGGGAGCAGAAGGGCCAGCAGGCTCTGTGCCATCCCTGTGAGAAGTGGGGTGACATGGCCATGATGCACGGAGCTGGCAGGTGGAAGACAGGCAGGCTCAAGGGTGTGTTCCACGGGCCCTGCTTGCTATTAAAAGAGGAGCTGGGGCCGGGCGCAGTGCCTCACGCCTGTAATCCCAGCACTTTAGGAGGCCAACGCAGGCGGATCAGGCGGATCACAAGGTCAGGAGTTCGAGACCAGCCTGACCAACATGGTGAAACCCCGTCTCTACCAAAAATACAAAAATTAGCCAGGCGTGGTGGCGCGCGCCTATAATCCCAGCTACTCAAGAGGCTGAGGCAGGAGAATTGCTTGAACCCAGGAGGCGGAGGTTGCAGTGAGCTGAGATTGTGCCACTGCACTCCAGCCTGGGTGATAAGAGTGAGACTCCATCTCAAAAAAAAAAGGAGGAGGTGTGTGGGTGATTTACATCTACAAAAACGCCTTCTTGTCTTCCTTTTACTTTTAAGTATTTCGTGATTTTTCTACAATAAACATATACTATTTTGGTATTAAAAAATGTGGGGCGCGGTTATCTTGGATGACAATAAAGGGTTGTTGGGGAGATGCTGGAAAAGGCAGCAGGGAGGCTGAACCTGACGGGCATCCCACCTCCCCCTGACAGGCTCCACCGTGGGCATCCCAGCCCCCCCCACAGGCTCCATCCCGGGCATCCCGGCCCCCCCGACAGGCTCCACCCCGGGCATCCCAGCCCCCCCCACAGGCTCCATCCCGGGCATCCCAGACCCCCGACAGGCTCCACCCCGGGCATTCCAGCCCCCCCTGACAGGCTGCACCCCGGGCATCCCAGCCCCCCCGACAGGCTGCACCCCGGGCATCCCAGCCCCCCCGACAGGCTCCACCCCGGGTATCCCAGCCCCCCCCCAACAGGCTCCACCGCGGGCATCCCAGCTCCCCCTGATGGGGCTCCACTGCAGGCATTCCAGCTCCCACACTGGGAGGTCCGTGGGACATGAGGGCCAGCACAGTCATGATTTCTGTTCAACTGCATGAGAACTTAAAAACAAAAAGCAGTTCACAAGCTCTGCATTTGCCAGGCTGAGGTTCTGGAAAGCAAGCTCTGTTATCATGTCTGTGTTCTTTCCAAAGCATCTGGCAGAACCGGTTATGTGTTTGTTTTGCCTTGTTAATTCTGGAAGTTCTTACTGTCCTTTTCCACATGAGAGGAGCAAGTTACAGACGCAGGTGCACATGTTGGTCCTGGGTTGAGGGTGCCAGGCGCTTCCTTGCCCTAGGAGAAGCACCTGAGCCTCAAGGCGGGCCTCTGGCTGCTGTGACTGAGCATTTGGGCCACCCCGGGAGCCCAGCCCTGTCCTGTGTCTCTCCTGCCTGGTGAGCAGCGGTGAGGTGAGGTGCATCCAGCCGAGGTGCAGAGCCTGCGTTTGCAGCAGGGTTTCTCCCGCCGCCCCGATGAGACACAGACTAGCAAGGACTGTCTGTCTCAGCTGGGATTTGTCACTCTGCCGCCCTCTGTTAAGAGTGGAGAGGCCTGGCCGGGCGCAGTGGCTCAAGCCTGTAATCCCAGCACTTTGGGAGGCCAAGATGGGCAGATCACGAGGTCAGAAGATCGAGACCATCCTGGCTAACACGGCGAAACCCCGTCTCTACTAAAAGAAAAAAAAAAAAAAAAAAAGAGTGGAGAGGCCTGGCAGGTCCCCACAGCCTGGGTCTTGCAGATGGTACCAGCAAAGGCCACTGGCCACTCCCTGCTGCCGTCACCTGTCTCACAGCAGCAGCCCCATGGCTCTTCGCATGAGGCCTTTCACGTGCCGCCAGAAGCCAGGCTTCCTAGGCTTTGTGGTTGCGTTTGCATGTTGTGTTGCTGTGATCTGAGGCAGCCCCTCTCAGAAGCAGGTGCCACCCACTGGTGGGATGAGCGAGTCACCCAGGTGCAGGTCTCTTGGTGTGTGGAGGGTGGGGCAGGCTCCTTGTAACTGCAGTGTGGTTGACGGGACGAGCTGTCCCGTTTGGCTGAGAATGTGGGGTCAGCGGGCTTAGCACCAGGAAGGGTGTGGCCAAGTGCCGTGTCTCCTTCAGGATGGAGGTGTGGGTTTGTTCCCTGAGAAGGGGTTTATGTGGAGAGTGGTACGGAAGGCACGCATGCTGCTGGCTTGTTGGCACACAGGCGGGCGGGTGGGCGTGAGTGGGCACGGCTTGGCAGTAGCTCCCACTTTACATGTCAGTTGCTCCTGGGCAGAGCCTGGGTGCAGGGATGCAGGCAGGAGGGCTCCACTCTGGCTGGCTGTACCTTGGGAGCTTCAACCACATGGATGGAAGGGGCATGTGTTTGTCAAAATTCATCAAAATGTTCATACCTCGAATCTTTGTATTTTCTGCTTTGTAAATTACAGCTCAGTAAAAAATGATAGCATAAAGGGCACCCACTCTTAGGCCCGGCAGTTCTACTTCTGGGAATTTATCGTGTAGGTCGAGTTGAACAAAAAAAGTGTAAATGTACTCAGATGTATGTTGCCAACGTTACCCAGGAGCCAGCGCAGTTAACGAGCGGGCGGGAGGGCGGGGTCTGAGCTCAGCGCGTGCTGGTGGGAGCAGCGCAAGTGCCTCGACCCCGCCCCGAGGCGTGAGCGGCACCCTGGACACGCGGAGGAAACTGACTGTCCGGCTCCTGGTGGGGCGGCTCCTGGTGGGGCGTAGAGTAGGGGAAGAGCGCGCACTGACTCATCCCCTAGAGCCTCGCTCTTTTTTTCGTTTTGTTTTGTTTTTTGAGACAGGGTCTCGCTCTGTCACCCAGGCTGGAGTGCAGTGGCGCCATCTCGGTTCGCTGTAAGCTCCGCCTCCCGGTCCAAGCGATTCTCCTGCCTCCGCCTCCTGAGTAGCTGGGACTAGGTGTGCACCACCGCGTCCAGCTAATTTCTGTATTTTTAGTAGAGACGGGGTTTCACCATGTTGGCCAGGATGGTCTGCTTCTCTTGACCTCATGATCCGCCCACCTTGGCCTCCCAAAGTGCTGGGATTGCAGGCGTGAGCCGCCGCGCCCAGCCAAAGTTGCTAGTTTTTAAAAAGTCAGATCATGCCGGGCGCGGTGGCTCACGCCTGCAATCCCAGCACTTTGGGAGGCCAAGGTGGGCGGATCACGAGGTCAGGAGTTCGAGACCAGCCTGACCAACATAGTGAAACCTCGTCTTTACCAAAAATACAAAAATTAGCCAGGCGTGGTGGCGGGCGCCTATAATCCCAGCTACTCAGGAGGCTGAGGCAGAAGAATCGCTTGAACCTGGGAGGCGGAGCTTGCAGTGAGCCGAAATCACACCATTTCACTCCAGCCTGGATGACAGAGCGAGACTCAGTCTCAAAAAAAAAAAAAAAAAAAATCAGATCATGTGTTAGTTTGAAAATAGACGGTGGTGGAAGAGTCTGTTTGCCCCGTGCTCTGCCCCTTTGAGACACGCGGCTGAGGGTGCTAAGGGTGCCGTCTGTTAGGAGGCTTCTGGTCACCAAGGGTCTCCTTTTCCTTTCTCACTCCGTGGTCATTTGGGTCCCTGTGGCCTCACCGTGACCCGCGCTGGAGCATGCCTCGGGGTCCTCCTGTGTCATCAGCCCTGCCCGTAACCCCTGCTCCTGAGACGTGGGCGTCCCAGGAAGTGCGGGCCTGCTCAGGGCAGCGGCCGGGAGGTGTGGCCAGGGCCCCCAGCCTCACAGCACACTTGGAGCCTGAGCCAGCCCATCAGCCAGGAGATGGGCCTTCTGCTCTCTTTCTAGAGTTTTCAGTGTCATGGGAACAGGGGTGTTTGCCACAGAAAACAGGTCAGCATAAAAAGTCGCGCACTTTCCAGCCTTTTAGCATTTGTGTCCACATAAACTTCTTCAGTGTAATGTGTTGTGTGTTTATACTTTTATTTTTTAAAAATCATGCTGGGCCGGGCGCGGTGGCTCATGCCTGTAATCCCAGCACTTTGGGAGGCCAAGGTGGGCGGATCACGAGGTCAGGAGATGGAGACCATCCTGGCTAACACAGTGAAACCCCGTCTCTTCTAAAAAATACAAAAAAAAATTAGCCCGGTGTGGTGGGGGGCACTTGTAGTCCTAGCTACCTGGAGGCTGAGGCAGGAGAATGGCGTGAACCTGGGAGGTGGAGCTTGCAATGAGTCGAGATCGCGCCATTGCACTCCAGCCTGGGCGACAGAGTGAGACTCTGTCTCAAAAAAAAAAAAAAATGCTGGGCTGGGCACAGTGGCTCACACCTGTGATCCCAGCACTTTAGGAAGTTGAGGCAGGAGGATCACTTGAGGCCAGGGGTTCAAGACCAGCCTGGGCAACATAGCAAAACCCCATCTCTAAAAAATGTTTTTAAAAACTTAGCCAGGCGTGGTGGCTCACACCTGTAGTCCCAGCCACTCGGGAGGCTGAGGCAGGAGGATTGACTGAGCTCAGAATATCAGGCTGCAGTGAGCCATGATCGTGCCACTGCATGAACCCCAGCCTGGGTGACAGAGTGAGACCCTGTCTCAAAAAAAACAAGAACATGCCATCCACAGTGCTGGGACCTGTGTTCTCACCTCACCTGGGCTGTCTGTCTCTCCTTGGCCAGCATGGACGCTTCTACATGCACTGCTGCTGTTTTCAGCGTCTGCACGGTACATTTCACCGCTGCTTACTTGGCCGTCCTCTGAGGCTGGACATTTAATTTGTGTCTGGTTTGTTGTTGTTATCAGCGCTGCTGTGACACACATCCTCAGTTACTTCCGAGTCATGGGCTTGCCACACAGGAGGTTGCCACGTGGGAGGTTGCCACGCGGGAGGGTGGGCTGTGTTGCATGCTTTGGTGGCCCACTCCCCAGTCTCTCCCCCTCCCCCAGCAGCAAATGAGCCAGCCCCTGTCCCTGTGCCCCAAGCTCCAGGGTTAACCCCTGGGTGTGCATTTGTTTGTTCTGAATCTTATCATTTATCATCCACCAGACTGACTTGGCCATCTCTGGCCTCGAAGGGTCTCCCTCAGCAAGAGGAGTCCTTCCTGAGCTGCCGCTCCATCCTGAGCAAATCCTTCGCCCTAGGAGCTTAGTAATTTCGGTCTTGTTCTAAACAGGACCTGGGGGCTACACTTGAGTCTTCCAGATATCAAAAGATGGTTCTAAGAGGCTCCAAAAACACTATTTTTCAGATGGACAGTGCCCTCTTCCTGCAACCTCAGCCCCTTGTGTGATAGGCTCTTTGGTTAAGTGAAGGTTTTGTCAGCCTAGGAGTAGGGTGGATCCCAGCTCATTGGCTGGATCTGGTTGCAGAATTACAGGGTGGGAGTAGACGTTGGGGAGCGGCGGGTGTGGGGGAATGGGCCTGTGATGTTACCATTTCGCCCAACGGGGCACTGAGTGTGAGCAGTGTGCTCCCCGGTGCTGCTGGGGAGCCATGACTGTCACTGCCGAGATATTTAGGGCAGGTGGAAACAGCCCAGAGCTGAGCTCCAAGTAATTGGTCTCCAAGGGATATGGCAGAAAGTCCCCGTGGCAAAACCTGCTCTGCCTGGCTGGGGGAGCTTCGCAGAAACTGTCCTGGAGGGACTGGAATTCTGCTCTGCAAGTTTTAGGTTGGAAAACTCAGAAATGTCCCCACTCAGCTCTGTCCCGGGTGTCCCCAGGAGGGTTCACCGATGGACTGGCCGAGAGGACACTTGCTTCCACAGCTGCACGTCCCCCGGCTGCCAGGACCCCTCATCTGCCTGCCCAGGAAGCTTCCACAGGCTGATGGCTCCAGGGGAGGGAGGGGAGGCAGCATTTATGACACCATGGAAGGCACCCACCCTCCTGTTGCAGTCCTTGCCGGGTGAGGGCAGAGGTGGGGGGCAGGGCTGCACCAGCTGTGTGGAGGGCAGCGCCCATCTGCCCGTCCGCCAAGTACTAAGTATCTTTGGCCCTGCCCGGGAACCGAGACCCCTGCACCTGAGAGTCCCTGGGCCTCGGCTGGCCGTGCGTGTCGGTGACCCCTGGTGACCCCCAAGTCTCTGTTGCAGGGGATCCTTCTGGTGTATGACATCACCAACCGCTGGTCCTTTGACGGCATCGACCGCTGGATCAAGGAGATCGATGAGGTAGGCCTGGGTCCGGGGAGCCCTCCCGGGGAAGGCAGACTGGATGGAGGTGCCTGGGCCCCAGGTAGGCTCTGGATTCCCGCCTGCCACCCCTCCTGTGGCCCTGGCTCTGCACCCTGCACTGTCCCATGGCCTACACCTGGGCGTGCTGGTCACTGTGCACGCAACGGCCAGGCATGGAGCCCGGCAAGACCAGGAGCTACGGGGCCACCTGGAAGGGCCTACACTGTGGGGCCTGAGCCCTGGGCTCTGCCCACCTCGACCTCCCACGGCCCCCACCCCGTCATAGGCCAGACAGTGAGGGCGGGCCCTGCTGCGGCTGAGGGGTGGGTGGCGCCCTGCGTTTGTGCTTCTGCTGAGTTCTGTGCCCCCAGCACGCACCCGGAGTGCCCCGGATCTTGGTTGGAAACCGGCTGCACCTGGCCTTCAAGCGGCAGGTCCCGACGGAGCAGGCCCGCGCGTATGCAGAGAAAAACTGCATGACCTTCTTTGAGGTCAGCCCCCTGTGCAACTTCAATGTCATCGAGTCCTTCACGGAGCTGTCCCGCATCGTGCTCATGCGGCATGGCATGGAGAAGATCTGGAGGCCCAACCGAGGTGCGTGGGCGGGTGCCCGCCAGCCCTGTGGTCCCCAAACCCGGGCTGCCCTGATCACGTGGAGGCTGAGGGGGGCCGGGGGCCAGTGAGGAAGGTTCAGGCAGGTCCCTTGGCCATGTGCAGTAGGGGCTCAGCCGGCAGCAGGCCAGTGACTTGGTAAGAGTAGCCTCGGGGGGAGAGGCAGCAGCACCGGGGGGCACAGGAGGAGCTGGTGACCTCCCTCAGGGTGCCGCCGTGGCAGCTGCACTCTGCCATTCCTGTGGGTCCCCGGCATTGCTGGTGTGGCAGTGTGTTCTCACTCCTTCCCTGGTTCTGGGGCTGGCATCCTGCTGTCAGGGGGGCACAGGAGCCATGCCTGCAGCTTCGTGTTTTTTCATTTTCTCTTCCTGGGAGGCCACGTCCTTGATCAGAGGTCCCAGTGGAGCCCCCTCAGGAAGGTACTGTTGATTCTGTGGTGCCTCCCGGCAGGGTTCACCACTGGACAGAGAGAGGGTGGCTGACGGTGTCACTGTCCTTCTTAAGAGGAAGCACGGGCCGGGCGCGGTGGCTCATGCCTATAATCCCAGCACTTTGGGAGGCCGTGGCAGGTGGATCACCTGAGGTCAGGAGTTCGAGACCAGCCTGGCCAACACGGTGAAGCCCCATCTGTACTAAAAATACAAAAATTAACTGGGCGCAGTGGCGGGCGCCTGTAATCCCAGACACTCAGGAGGCTGAGGCAGGAGAATTGCTTGAACCCGGGAGGAGGAGGTTGCGGTGAGCGGAGATCGCGCCACTGCACTCGAGCCTGGGCTACACGGCAAGACTCCGTCTCAAAACAAAACAAAACAAAAAAAACTATAAAGCAAGCACAGGGAGCTGTGAAGAGCCTGGTTGTACCCCAGGTCAGCATAACCCAGCCCCCACCCGTATGGAGCTCCTCTCCCCAGCTCTGCAGACTGGAGCTGGTGACAGTCAAGCTAGATTGAGTCAAAACCCAACCAGAGATACAGCAGAGGCTCCAGAGCAGGTCGGCTCGAAGGGCCAGATCACACAGCCCTCACGCTGGGAGCTGCAGCGTCCAGGCCAGGAGCTGGGCAGAGTGGCCTCGGGAAGCCCCGCAGCAGCACTGCCCAGTGTGCCTGGCTTTAGGGAGCAAGGCAGGGGATGGCGTGGCAGTGGACACATCTGTGCTGGGCAGAGGAGTTTGGGCATCCAGGTCCTCCAGGATCCCAGTCCAGGGGACACCACTAGGAGTGTGGAGACCCCGCCGGGCTTCTCTTGGGCACCTCAGGTCTCCCTGCGCAGGGCCGGGCCTCCCCCACAGCCCCATGGTCTGACACCCCCTCTGCCCTGCAGTGTTCAGCCTGCAGGACCTCTGCTGCCGGGCCATCGTCTCCTGCACCCCCGTGCACCTCATCGACAAGCTCCCACTGCCCGTCACCATCAAGAGCCACCTCAAGTCCTTCTCGATGGCCAACGGCATGAACGCGGTCATGATGCACGGCCGCTCCTACTCCCTGGCCAGCGGGGCCGGGGGCGGCGGCAGCAAGGGCAACAGCCTCAAGAGGTCCAAGTCCATCCGCCCGCCCCAGAGCCCCCCCCAGAACTGCTCGCGGAGTAACTGCAAGATCTCCTAGCAGGGACGGGCAGAGCCGCCTGTGCAGATGCTGGGAGGGCTCGAGCTGGACGCTTCTGGCTGGATGCCGGGCCAGTGCCACCTGCGTGGAGACTGGCCACACCAGCTGCCTCAGAAGCACTGGGCTTTCCTCACACCTGAGCCGGGTGCGAGGAGCAGCATGCACGGAGCACGTGCGGCAGGCGGGAGGAGGGGGCGCGGCTGGGCTGCTGGTGCTTCTTGGTGTGAAACAAGCCGGGCCTCCCCAGCTGCCTGGGCTCGACTGTGGGGAGCCTGGCTCGCCTTTCTTATTTATATAGAGAACACTTCACCTTTTTTGTACATTTTAAGGGGCCTTCAGGGAAGCCTGGGTGTGGCCCCGTGGTGCACTGGTGACTTCGTGGCCACGCCAGCTGTGGGGGTGCACTTGGGACGCCTCGGGAGGGGATTCGCAGCAGCGATGGTCAAAGCGTCCTGTGAATCTGTGCTGCGAGTGGCAGGGCTGCCCAGAGGCCGGGGGAGCAGACGGGGCCGGTGCTTCCTCTGGAAGCTCGGGTGACCTCAGTGGTCACTGTGCTGGCAATGGATGGAGGGTGTGGTCCTGTGGTCAGAGCCCAAGCAGCACTCAGGAGAGAGGAGAAAGGTGTGCCTGGGAGCCCATACTTTTGTTGTTCCCCAAATCTCTCCCCACGTGGGACTGAGAACCTTCCTGCTGTGATGTGACCCCTTCGGGGACATTGACCACTCAAAACTCAGATCACCATCTCTCCCACTCTGGAGAGTGCAGAGCTATCTGTAGTCTTATGAATATTCGATGGGCGGTGGCATCCGGACCCCGGGCACCTGTGTGCAACCTCCTGTTCTCGGCAGCTTCTGTCGCTGGCCCTGGGGTCCCCATAGCTGCAGCTCTCCTGTGAGGTCGCACGGCGTCAGAACCATACTGACCTTCTTAGGGACATGCCTGGAACCACCTCATCCATGTCCACGTCCACCTGGGGACCTCGGGAGCCTAGGCCCCTCCTCGAAGGCCCACCAGCCCGGCACTCGTGCTGAGCCCCAGGCACGCAGGGCCGGCCACCTCTCTCCTGAAGCCATTGGCCGCTCCTCCACCCAGTGCTTCTGCCCACGCCTGCCCCAGCAGCCCCTCTGCAGGGTAGCAGTTGCCTGGGCCTACCCACAGCACTGGTGCTCACCTCTACCTCCTGCCCTCGGGCCACACAGCACGGCATGGCCAGCACGCAGAAGGAGCCCTCCTGGGACCCAGGACCCCCGTGGTGGACTCCACGGCGCACGCTTCCCAAGGTGGTCCCACGGAGGGTGCTACTGGGCACCAGTGGACTCGCCCCATGGCCCATTCCCGGGAGATGAGGGCTGTGGCCTGCATGAGCTGCCAGATGAGTAAGGGAACCCCGGCCAGGCGGCCCTGCCACAGTCCCCAAAGACACTGGCCTCCTGCTCCAGCCTCCCTGTCCTGGCCCCACCTGTCCTGTTGCTGCCAGCAGGGCCCTTGTTTGGGATTATGAACAAACCACACAGACTTTGAGGACCTACATGGTCCTACATTCACGGCATCAACACTACCCGCACTGCTGTTAGACGCTCCACCATTCCTGGTTCTTTCCGAACCGTTCTTTGTACAGTAAATGGGATTCGGCTGTGGTCCCCACGTTTTGCTGTGTCTGGTGGGGTGGGTCTGGCGGTGGTGGTGCCCCATGCCAGGGGCCAGTGCTGCTTTGTACCAGGCAAACTGACCTCTGGCCTTTGTTTTGCCTGCTGTCCCCTGCGCTGACCGGGCCGACCTGCGGCAGTTAGCTGGGTTCGCCTCAAGAAAAAGTGAGGGCTGCAGCTGGGCTGGAGCGGCTGGGCCTGGTCATGGCCATTCTCCGCTTCCCAGTGGACGGGATCCCAGCTGGGCTGTACCGAGCCCTCGCTCACGGCCCATGGCAGCAGATGGCCTGGGTGAACTGTCCCCAACAGCAGCAGGACCCCAGAGGGCCAGGCCCTCCAGTCAGCCCCCTCAGCAGAGAGCAGCCTGCACGCTGGACCAATCTGGGTTGCCTGCCATGCCTGGCCCAGGGCTGTGTGGACACCCCGGAGGTGTGTCCAGTTGTTACAGGGACCACAGCCTCAGGCTCAGGTGCCTCCCTCTGCTGTTTCGTGGGCTCATCCAGGCCTTAAGCCCCTCCATGGCAGCTCCAGCCCAGCCGCCTACAGCTGGGTCAGGCCTAGCTACCCCACCCCCGTCCCCTTGTAGAGCAGGGACTGTGGCGCCTGGAGGCATCTCTGGGTCTCATTCTGACCAGACCACGTTCCTGTTACCCTGCCTCCCGGGTCAGAGGTCAGACACAGGGTCAGGGGGACCCTCCCTGAGGCCCCAGACTTCTGGAGCCACAGAGGGTTTGGAAGGGTAGATTCCAGGCAGACCTTTGTCCTGCACCAGCCAGGCCAGCCCCCTGCCCTCCCGGACGAGGAGGAGCCAGCCCGGGGATGTATGCCCCGCTGATGGGGGGCTGGGGCAGGGCAAGGCTCTGGTGCCCCAGGACACTTGCTCTCTCCAGCTGCAGACGCCCTTGCACTTGGCCTTCCCTCGCGCGGCGCCATCCACGCAGAGCCACGTCCAGGGCTGCGCAGTGTGTGGGCCGAGGCTCCGGCGTCAGCATGTGGGGCTGTTCTTATGTTTGTGGGCGGCCACAGGCCTCTTCCTGCTGCACCTGCCCCGCCTTGGGGACGGGCCTGAGCCCCAAGCCCGCAGCCTGGTTTCAGGGATGGGGTCTCTGGGAATGCAGTCCTGCCGGGTTGGGCCCCACCCCACCAGGGGCAGCAGAGCAGAGAAGACTGGGCTGTGCTGGGCGTCCTGCAGGCCCCTGTGCCCCTACAACAGCCGTGGAACGGGAAGGAACCTCAAAGGAGCAGAGTAAAGCCCTCGGCCCAACCCGGACACACGTGACCGTTGCCAGCCTGGACCTGACCTGAGGGACCCAGGCTGTGATCAGCCACACTCCGCGGGGAGGGCCTGTGCCTGCCACCCCACGGCATGGGAGCCTGGGGTCTAGAGGGCGTCAGGGACAAAAGCTGGGATCTGCTGGCCCTGCCCCCACCCTCCTGAGGGTCGTCAAGGAGACTGATCTCAGCCCAGGGGTGGAGGAGGGGGTTCGGGTTACAGGGTCCCCTCCCCTCCCCCTCTCCAGCCAGAGCCAGCCCTCCTCCGCCCCCGGTGACCCTCATGGCCAGTGGCTCTGTGCTCCTGGGCCTCTGGCCCCTCCCTAACCTCCTCCCCTCTGCCCTGTGCTGACCAGGGCCGGGGAGCCCCCGCACGGTTCAGACAGAGGGGCCAGGCTGAAGCTGGAGAGGAACCAGCGTCACACAGACGGCCTCTGAGAACTTGGAGACCCTGTAACCCACCCAGCAGGGGCGTCAGGACAAGCATCTGCTGCAAGCTTTGGCCTCAGGGGTGAAAGGGAGCCTCGGGGTTCTGGTGGGGGCGCCAACCACAGGCCCGGAGGGTGGATGCCTGCAGGAAGCTGGGCTCAGTGGAGCCCGAAGAGGGGCTGGTGGCCACACCCCCCAGCCCCCTGGCTCAGCGGCCCCCATGCCCGCCTCACAGCCACTCCTGCCGCTTCTGCTCCTCCTCCGGCTGACCTCGGGGGCCGGCTTGCTGCCAGGGCCAGAGAGCCACCCAGGCGTGTGCCCCAACCAGCTCAGCCCCAACCTGTGGGTGGACGCCCAGAGCACCTGTGAGCGTGAGTGTAGCGGGGACCAGGTGAGTGTGGTTGGGCTGGGGTCCTGGGGCTTGGGGCAGCCAGCCTGGGCAAGACCCTACTGGAAGCGCCACTTTCTGCCCGGACTCCCCAGACTTCTGCTGGTGTCTGGGTCTGGGCCCCTTGAGGGGCCCAGAGACACTCCCATCGTTGCCCTCATTTAAGAATAAGAGGTCTCCCACTCCAGCTCTCATGCTCCCCATGTGCCTCTCCCCCACCCTGGACATCATCATCCACTGGCGATCCCCCCCCACCCCGTTACTGCCTCTTCTTCTATCCTCTCTTCCCACCCTCTCCCATCCTCTTCTCCCACCCATTCCTCCCATCCTCTCCTTCTATTCTCTCCTCCCACCCTGTCCTCCCACCCACTCATCCCATCCTCTCCTTCCATCTCCTCCTCCCACCCTCTCCCACCCTCTCCTCCCATCCTCTCCTCCCACCCTCTCCTCCCACCCTCTTCCACTCTCTCCTCCCACCCTCTTTCACCCTCTCTTCCCATCCTCTCCTCCCATCCTCTCCCACCCTCTCCTCCCACCCACTCCTCCCATCCTCTCCTTCCATCTCCTCCTCCCACCCTCTCCCACCCTCTCCTCCCATCCTCTCCTCCCACCCTGTCCTCTCACCCTCTTCCACCCTCTCCTCCCACCCTCTTCCACCGTCTCCTCCCACCCTCTCCTCCCACCCTCTCCTCCCACCCACTCCTCCCATCCTCTTCTCCCACCTTCTCCTTTCATCTGGGACCAGTGTAGACGGTGATGGGGGTGCTGCAGCCAATGTTCAGCCTTTGTCCTGGCCTGTACCACCTGCTGGGTGGCCCTGAGCACTGTACGCCCTCCTTGGGCCTCAGTTTCCTCATCTGTACAATGTACCAAGAATAATGGAACTTGCTTGGGGCTGTGAGGATTCTGGAAGGTGAAGCCAGGTGGCACCTCTGGCTCTGTGGCTCCCCACAGGGGATGGAAAGGACAGGGAGTCCCTGGGGAGGCGGCCCTGGTGGCAGCCACAGAGCAGGGGGCTCCCTGCTACCCCACCTGGGACTCCCTGTGCAGGGGCCTGGCCAGAGCCCCCAGGGCGGGGGGGCATCAGGACTCCCACCTAAGTGTCCCCCATCCCCAGGACTGTGCAGCTGCTGAGAAGTGCTGCACCAACGTGTGTGGACTGCAGAGCTGCGTGGCAGCACGCTTCCCCGACAGCCCAGCCGCACCCACAACAGCGGCCTCCTGCGAGGGCTTTGCATGCCCACAGCAGGGCTCTGACTGCGACATCTGGGATGGGCAGCCCGTGTGCCGCTGCCGTGACCGCTGTGAGAAGGAGCCCAGCTTCACCTGCGCCTCGGACGGCCTCACCTATTACAACCGCTGCTACATGGACGCCGAGGCCTGCCTTCGGGGCCTGCACCTCCACATCGTGCCCTGCAAACACGTGCTCAGCTGGCCCCCCAGCAGCCCGGGTCCGCCGGAGACCACTGCCCGCCCCACACCTGGGGCCGCGCCCATGCCGCCGGCCCTGTACAGCAGCCCCTCCCCACAGGCGGTGCAGGTCGGGGGTACGGCCAGCCTCCACTGCGACGTCAGCGGCCGCCCGCCGCCTGCCGTGACCTGGGAGAAGCAGAGTCACCAGCGGGAGAACCTGATCATGCGCCCTGATCAGATGTATGGCAACGTAGTGGTCACCAGCATCGGGCAGCTGGTGCTCTACAACGCGCGGCTGGAAGACGCCGGCCTGTACACCTGCACCGCGCGCAATGCGGCTGGCCTGCTGCGGGCTGACTTCCCACTCTCTGTGGTCCAGCGAGAGCCGGCCAGGGACAGAGCCCCCAGCATCCCAGCCCCCGCCGAGTGCCTGCCGGATGTGCAGGCCTGCACGGGCCCCACCTCCCCACACCTTGTCCTCTGGCACTTTGACCCACAGCGGGGCAGCTGCATGACCTTCCCGGCCCGTGGCTGTGACGGGGCGGCCCGGGGCTTCGAGACCTACGAGGCATGCCAGCAGGCCTGTGCCCGTGGCCCGGGTGACGCCTGCGTGCTGCCTGCCGTGCAGGGCCCCTGCCAAGGCTGGGAGCCGCGCTGGGCCTACAGCCCGCTGCTGCAGCAGTGCCATCCCTTCGTGTACGGTGGCTGTGAGGGCAACGGCAACAACTTCCACAGCCGTGAGAGCTGCGAGGATGCCTGCCCCGTGCCCCGCACGCCGCCCTGCCGCGCCTGCCGCCTCCGGAGCAAGCTGGCGCTGAGCCTGTGCCGCAGCGACTTCGCCATCGTGGGCCGGCTCACGGAGGTGCTGGAGGAGCCCGAGGCTGCCGGCGGCATCGCCCGCGTGGCGCTCGAGGATGTGCTCAAGGATGACAAGATGGGCCTCAAGTTCTTGGGCACCAAGTACCTAGAGGTGACGCTGAGTGGCATGGACTGGGCCTGCCCCTGCCCCAACATGACGGCGGGCGACGGGCCTCTGGTCATCATGGGCGAGGTGCGCGATGGTGTGGCCGTGCTGGACGCCAGCAGCTACGTCCGCGCCGCCAGCGAGAAGCGCGTCAAGAAAATCTTGGAGCTGCTGGAGAAGCAGGCCTGCGAGCTGCTCAACCGCTTCCAGGACTAGCCCCCACGGGCGGCCTCCGCCGCCCCGTCCTGCTGAATAAACGCGCTCCCTGTGCCCCAGACCCCCTGGCTTGCTGCGGCTGGTCAAACGACCCTCACCCTTCCAGGCGCCCCATTCCCAGCCAGTTTCTGCTGGGGCCTTGCCACCCACTGGGCCTTGGGCTTTGGTACAAGGTCACCAGGGAGCGCCAGTCCACCCCTGCATCCCCCACCAGCTCCATCCTGCCTCAGCAGCTGTCCTGGCCCCACTCCCGCTGCCCAAGCTCCAGCAGCAAGGACCAGGATGTCCCAAGCCCTTGACCCCACAGGAGACCCCGTCTCCCACCCACCCTCACAAGGTGCTCCTAGGAGGAGGTGGGGCGGACAGCAAGCCGGTAGCAGGAAATGCTTTATTCTGAGCAGGCTGAGCCTTTCAGCCATTGGCTGAGAGCGCAGACTGGGTGGGGCTGTTATCCACAAGGCCCAGCCTAGGGAGGCAGGGTTTGTGCCCCACAGAGGCTCCGGCAGGGATGCAGGTGTGCGGGGTGAAGGAGGGGCTTAGTTTTTCCGGAAGATCAGGCACTTGTTGTTGGCTGGCATGTCCACCTGGAGAAATGCTTTACTGGAGGACGGCCCTCAACCCCTAGAGAGGCTGCCTGGGCCCCCGCTCCCCGACCTACCATCCTCTCCAGGAGCAGGCCACTGGCCTGTCCCAGGTCCTCCAGGAGGGCTGTGTCCCGAAGGCCCCATTCCGGGTTCCTGCAGAGCGGGGGGAGATGGAGTCGTGGCCTGGGGGGGGGTGCCACCCAAGCCACCTGCCACCTGAGCCAGACCCCCTGCCACTAGCTCTGACCTGCATCTGAGCATTAGGTCAAAGTCCACGTTGCTCTGGGGAGAGATCTTCCCGTTGATGGCATAGGGCTGCGGGGATGGGGACACAGCCCACTGGACCAAGGTTGGCTGTTTCCCAGAGAGCCCGGGACAGACTTGCAGGCTGGGGTCCGGAGAATGAAACGGGCACCCCCTCCCTGTCCCCAAGAGGGAGTCAGCCAAGGCCAGGCTGGTAGGCAAGGGGGTAGGGAGGCTGGCAGGTGACCCGGGGAGGGGTGCAGATTGGAAGTGGAGGGGAGGCCATGCTGGTGGCTGGGCGGGGGGCAGGGAGCCAAGGAGGGAGGACTCTGAGTAGGGCAGGAGAGAGCAGCTAGGACTTTGAGCGGGAGGCCCGCCCTGGAGAGGCCCACTCACCCCGTAGGTGATAAGCAGGGCTCTGGGTTTGAGCAGGTGTCCTGCTGCTCTGAAGAGCCCCTGGGGAGTAGGGAACAGGACGGCAGTGAGGCGCTGCCCCCAAAAGAACCCAAGGCCTGAGGCCGGAGACCCTCACCCCGACTGTGGTAGGGGCAAATCTGGCATGCTGGCTGCCCCCATGCAGGGTGAGGGGCGCCAGGGCAGACGCCCTTGCTGGGCCCCCCACAGACCTCCGTGCAGCACAGGGGACTGATGTGGGTCATGTTGATGCACAGCAACAGGTCCAGCGACTGCGGCAGGATCCCGCCCCAGTGCTCCCAGCCCCACGTCACGTCCAGGTGCAGCGGGGCCTTCACGTTGGTCAGACCGTGGGCTTGCGTGGTGGCCGCGATGCTGCAGGAGGGGAAGGCTTGGGTGGAGGCCGAGTCCTGCGCAACCGCCTTTCCGACGCCCCTACAGACTTTCTAAGGGGAGGCTGGGGGGCACGTTGCGAAGTGAAGGCCAAAACAGCTGAGAAAGGGGACCCCGAGGCCCACCCACTTCCGCAGCCGCGGGGGCCACACATCTGGGGCCTGCCCCGGGGGCACCCCCAGCTCCCACCCCGCACCCTCAGAGCCCGAGCCGCATCTTTTTCCTCCGGGGCTGCGGGGCAGGAGCTCTTGAGGCTCCGGCCGGCCGCACCGATCGGAGTGGCCGCCCCGGGGGCCGCACCTGTCCAGGCAGCGCTGGTCCACGTCCGACGGCTGCCACTCGGCCAGGGGGAAGGCGCGCGCGAAGTGCGCCGCGTGCTGGCCGGAGCCCGAGGCCACCTCGAGTACGCGGACGCCGCGCTGGGTCGGGTCCAGGTACTGCCGTAGCACGTGCAGGATGGGCTCCTTGTTCCGCTCCGCGGCCGCCGCCACCAGCATCGCGGCCGCAACTCCTCCCAGCTGCAGAACCGGCGCTGGTCGCGTCGGGGGCGGTGGCCGGGCTCCCGCGGGGCATGTCGGGAGCTGTAGTCCAGATGCCGCGGGACGCGTCGGGAGCTGATAAACTACAACTCCCAGGAGCACCCGCGCCTCTCGTTAAAGGACCCGCAGCCGCCAGAGGCACGGTGGGGAGCGGCTCGGCGGTGGGTGGCGGCCCCGGGCAGGGGACTCGACGGCGAGCTTGGCTTGCTGGTTTACAGGCGCCTCAGCTCAGGGACCCTGTCGCCCATGGCCGTCCAGGGTACCTGTCACTCTCCGAAATGTGTCAGCGCTGCGCCAGACTGGACGCCTTCCCCTGGTTTCCGGTTTTCTTTCCTTTATAAATCTCTGGCGTTAGCTAGAGTTCATTGTTCAAATGGGAAAAAAGAAAACAAGCTGCGCCGCCCGGGAATCGAACCCGGGTCGCAAGAATGGGAATCTTGCATGATACCACTACACCAGCGGCGCCGTCTACTATCGGTGCCGCCCGTGCACCCAAGAGACTGTGACGCGAGAAGCCCTCCGCGCATGCGCCGCCTTGGAGCCGGGCTCCGCGCAGGAGAGCTAGTGGTTGCCTAGGAAGACCCAGCTGGCGAGGCTGCGGCAGTGGGAGTCTCGCGGTGCCCCCCAGCGCCCGAGGGGAAGGAGCGGGCGTGAGGTACGCGGGCTGGAGGACAGTCTCGATTCGGGCCTGAGCCATGGAAACCGTTAGCCTTCGTGAGTCGATGGGAGCGGGGCCCTGTCGGGGCGGGGCTGGGGAGAGGGCGGGACGGGGAGAGGGCGAGCCAGGGCTGGGGCCCACGTTGGGAAGAGTTTTGGGCGGGGTTGCCAGAGGGGCGGGGCCACACCGGGGCGGGTCCGAGAGAGGAGGCGGGGCTAGGGAGGGGTGGGGTGGGACATGAGTGTGGAGGGGCGGGTTGGGGCGGGGCCAGAGCGGGGCGGGGGTGGCAGGGGCGGCAGAGGGCGGGGCGGGCAGTTCCAGCCTGCAGGAACTGGGGGGCCTGCGGGAGGGGCACCAATGGTGCCCCAGGGTTTCTCTGTGACACTGGGGTAACAGCACCAGCTCGGGGCTCACGGATAGTGTGAAGGGTCTGTCGGTGACCCCCGAAATCAAGTCACAGGCCGCGATTTGTGTGCGCCCAAGGGTTGGGGTCCCAGCCTCAGAGCCGGGCCTGCTCCAGAAAGTGCCCAGCGCCTGACTCTGCAGTCAGGACTGTCTTAGCGCCTTTGCTGGGCCATTTTTCAGCAATGGGAACCCCATATCCGACATCGTTCTGGCTAGGGCGAGGACGTCGGAAGGGGCAAACCAGGGAGGGCCAGTCACGTGGCTCAGGGCAGGAGAGTGGCTTACAGTCTGCCAGTCTGGGACTGGGAACGTGGGCCATGGGGCGCTCAGGGAGTCAGGGGTCAGGGACAGCCCTGCCAGGGGATGTTGGTGTCCGCCGTGGTGGTGACTGGGCAGACTCTGCAGCAGGCTCTTCAGCCCAAGCCCATGCTTTCCTCGCCTGACTGGCCGCCTCCATCTCTCCTTCTGTGGGCTGAGGACTTTCCCTCTGCCTCCTTCAACGTGCCCCCTGCCCCCAACCCCCACCTGGAGGGGAGCCCCAGGAGGAGGGGCCTGTGATGACCAGGGGTTCTCCTGGGGTCCAGGCACCTCTCCTCACCCAGGTTTCACCTGTGCTTCCCTAGACACAGGAAAGAGGAGCCCGAGATCAGTCTCTCTGGGCCTCCCTGCTTCTCCCCTTGAATGGAGCAGTGTTCAGGAGCTGCCCACAACGCCCAGCGCATGGCAGGTTTAGTGTTGCCTGACCTCAGGCTGGTGCTGGCCTGCACGCTCATGACTTGGGGATGCATGCTGGGTAGGCCACACCTGCCCTCGGCACCCCCCAAGCTCAGAGCCTGGTAGGGCAGCAGCCAGACTGGATGTCTGAGTGGAGGCGTGTGCTGCAGCGGCCACATGTGAGCACACACTCTCTGGGAAGTCGTGGATGCGTGTCAGTGGCTGGCAGGGGTCTGGGATCCCCACGGGATGCCAAACATGGCTCCCTGGAAGGATCCCCCAGTCCCTGCCACTCCTGGTGGTGTCCCCCCTTGGGTAGCCGAGGTCAAAGCTGTAGAAGCTGGGTTATCGCTCAGCCTCTCCTGAGACTGAATTTGGCTCCCCAAAGCCCCTCTTGAAGAACCTACCCTTCCCTGGGTGGAAGGGACTGTGACACAGGCCACCCTTCCCAGTGTGTGTTTATCTACGCGATAAAATACCAGTGCCGCGAGCACCCCGGGCTCTGGATTCCACGCTGGGAGGGACATGGAGTCCTGGTCCTGCCCACACAGCAGCACCTGCTGGCCTTGGCCTTGATGCTCACGCCCAGTCCCTGAACACGTCCTCCTGGGAAGGATAGGACCCCTTTGCTGCACCTCCCGCTCCAGGAGTCTGCCTGACCCATCCGTCTTGGGGTCTGGCTTACAGGAGGTGCTCGGGGATGCCTAAGGAGGGGCAAATCCTGTTGCGCCTTAGCTCCTCAGCCTCATCTGCCAGAGGGCCTGGAGGGCTCACAGCCCCACCCGCACCTGTCCTCACACCCTCAGAGGCTATCCTGGGAATCCAGGCCCATGGCATTCAGGTCCAACAGCAGGGTCCAGCTCCTCTCCTGGGGTCCAGTGCCATGTGCCCCATTCTCTGGACCCCACCCTGGGGTCCTGAGTGTCCTTCCTAAGCCCTCTGCAGCCCCCTTCTGTCTCCATACCCCCCACCACTATCCTTGGCATCTGAGTTTTGGTGGTTGCCGTAGAAAATTACCCCAGAGCTTGGTGACTTATTTCCTCATAGTTCTGGAGACCAGAAGCGCAAGACACAGGTGTCAGCTCCCTCCAAAAGCCCTGCAAGAAAGTCCTTCCTGCCTCTTCTAGCATCTGGTGGCCCCAGGTGATCCTGGGCTCGTGACCACGTCACTCCAATCTTCCATTCTTTATGCAGCCTTGTCCTCTCTGTGTCTGTGCCCAAATCTCCCTCTCCTTTGTCTTGCAAGGGCACCTGTGATTGGATTTAGGGCCCACCCTCATCCCAGATGATTTTTTTTTTTTTTTTTTTTTTTTGAGACACAGTCTCGCTCTGCTGCCCAGGCTGGAGTGCAGTGGCACAATTTCGGCTCACTGCAACCTCTGCCTCCCAGGTTCAAACAATTCTCCTGCCACAGCCTCCCAAGTAGCTGAGATTACAGGTGCCCGCCACCACGCCCAGCTAATTTTTGTATTTTCAGTAGAGACCGGGTTTCGCCGTGTTGGCCAGGCTGGTCTCGAACTCCTGACCTCAGGTGATCCGCCCACCTCAGCCTCCCAAAGTGCTGGGATTACAGGCGTGAGCCACCACGCCTGGCCCCAGATGATTTCATCTCAAAATCCTTGCCTTGATTATATTTGCAAAAATTCATTCCAAATACGGTTGCATTCTGATGTTCCAGGTGGATGTATTTTTGGGGGGCCACCACTGGATCTGGGAACAGGCTGAACAGTCCCAAACAAACTGAGTGGCAGACTCCAGCCAGAGCCTTTTCTGGGGTGGCAGTGGTTGCCTCCTCCCTCGGCAGAACCCCAGCTAGAGCCTTGAAGGAACCTGTCTTCAAGTCTGGGTGGGTCAGGGCATGGGTTTTAGATGTGGAAAACCGACAGAGGATGACTGAAAACCTGAGCTTTGTTCACTTTTTACATAAAATCTTAGTATCATAACTAGAACCTTTTTCAAGAGGGAAAAAAGTACTTTTCTATTAGGATGATTGGGGTCTGTGAGGACCCTGCATGCTGGGGGAGGCCCCTTCCATCCAGCTGTCCTGCTCCAGGCCCTGTCCCCCTCCCCTGCCACCGAAAACATGGCCTCTGTGAGGGCTTCACAAACGAGGACAGTGTCTGTCCAGGGGAAGGTAGGCAGGACCAGACGGTGGGATGCTGACCTCACCAGGAGCCACAGCCTGTGCCGGGCTGGCGAGGGCTCCTGTCCAACTCCAACTGGCCCCAGGCCCCTGCAGCTGAGCTGGGGGCACATCCAGACCTGACCTCTCGGGTCCCTGCCCAGGCCCCATGGATGCCACGTAAGCATGGGAGCCCTGCCAGCTGTCCTCAGGTCAAGTGGGGCCAGGAGGGCCCCTCTGGGGCAGACCAGCCCACCCCTGGGCAGGTGCCAAGGACTTCAGCTGCCGGCCCTCACCATCTGGCATTCTGCCTTCTTCAGCTCCCTCGGCTCCCTGCTGCCCTGAGGACCCCTGGCCTCGCCTCCTGCCCCCATCCCTTTTTGCCCACTGCTCCTCCCAGGGAGCCCTTATGAGGGCTGCTGGACCCAAGCTTTGACCTCAGATGTGGCCTATTGTTGGGGCTGGATGTTTGGGCCTCCTGGCTGAAGCAAAGGCTAGGGCTGCTGGGCTCTGGGCCAGTCCAGCTTGTCCTTGCCGCCTGCAGTGGGCCCCAAGGGTGGGGGGCCACCCTCGGGAGCCTGTGTGAGCTCGGGTTATGCCCTTCCCCACATGGAGCTTCCCTCCCCAGCACCGCCCTCACTCTAACCCAGCTGCTCCTTGCTGCCAGGTTTTCCGAAGGATCACATGCCCTCAGGCCACAGGGGCCCCAGCACCCTGTCCTGCCTCCCTGGCCTGTGTGTGATTGTGCTGAAGGCCACTGGGAGAAGCCTGGGCAGGACACAGGCTGCACAGATGGCAGGGGATCACACTGGCCTTCCTTGAAGGACACACTGCCTGGTGCTGGTGGGGGAAGGGGAAGTGGGGGAGTGGGGAAGGTGGGGGCAGCGGTGGGGGCAGAAGGCAGAAAAGAGGCAGTCCGCGAGGAGTCCTTCCTAGGGGACATGTCAGGCTTGGCCTCCCTGAATGTGGCTCGCCAGCTCCTCTGCCCTCAGGGCCACAGGCCTGGCCCAGCCCTGCAGAGAAGGCAGCTGGGGATGGAAACCTCTCTCCTTCAGCTCTTCAGCCATGCTGAGGACGGGTGCAGGGCCAAGGGCCATCTGGGTCAGAAGCTGCCCTAAGGGCTTCCCAGTAAGCCTGGAGCTCCCAGAAGAGAAGAGAAGCAGGGCCAGTGCATGGGGTGGGGGCTCCTCGGGCTGACACCCCCACCACCAAGAGCGTCCCCTCACCCCTCCATGTGGTGCATGTTCCTCGCCTGGAGATTTAGACAAAGACTCTGGGCCCCGCCGCCCACCCGCCACAGTGCAGATTTCAGCCACACCATCCCTGACCTCTCCTCGGAGAATGTGGGGGCCACTGGACACCTCAGGCCCTGACACTGGCACAGGCAGAGTCTCCTCTTGTTGCTGGACCAAACCGAGAGTCGGGCTGCTGTTTCTCGTGCTCTAGTAACGAGATGCAGAGGAACTGGGGAGGAAGAGGGTTTTTATTTCTGCAACCAGTTACAGGCAGAAGGCCTGGAAATTCCCGCCACCAACTCAAATTACAAAGTTTTCCAGAGGTTATGTACCTTCCAAGCTGCATGTCTATGTGTAAGTATGCATTCATCTAAAGACACAAGTGATGAACTTTTTAATTTTTTTTTTGGAGACGGAGTCTTGCCCTGTCGCCCAGGCTGGAGTGCAGCGGTGTGATCTCGGCTCACTATTTTTAGTAGAGACGGGGTTTCACTGTGTTAGCCAATATGGTCTCTATCTCCTGACCTCGTGATCCGCCCACCTTGGCCTCCCAAAGTGCTGGGATTGCAGGCGTGAGCCACCGAGCCCGGCCAAGTGATTAACTTCTTTTAATCTATAATTAAGGTCTGAGTTCTGAAGACCTTCCTCTGGAACCTCAGTAAACTGACTTAATCTTGTCTGCTGCGAAATCATGAAGGTTTGGAGAGTCCCTTCGGGCTCCCAATAAACTTGTCTGTGGAGGCCTGGAGAGTTTCTTCAGACCCCCAATAAACTTGTTTAATCCTAAATGGGTCCTATTAAGAATTCCTGGCCACGCGCAGTGGCTCACACCTGTAATCCCAGCACTTTGGGAGGCCGAGGTGGGCGGATCACGAGGTCAGCAGATCGAGACCATCTTGGCTAACAAGGTGAAACCCCGTCTCTACTAAAAATACAAAAAATTAGCCAGGCGTGGTGGCGGGCGCCTGTAGTTCCAGCTACTCAGGAGGCTGAGGCAGGAGAATGGCATGAATCTGGGAGGGGAAGCTTGCAGTGAGCCGAGATTGCACCACTGCACTCCAGCCTGGGCAACAGAGCGAGACTCCGTCTCAAAAAAAAAGAAAAAAAGAAAAAAGAATTTCTTCATTATCTTGTCATGCTTCAAGGCCCAGAGGAGGACTGGGCACAACTCTTGGTGGGCTTTTGTTACATTCCAGCCTTTGAGGAAGGGCGCTGGCTTTTTTTCTTTAGAGACGGAGTCTTGCTCTGTCACCCAGGCTGGAGTGCAGATGTGAACTTGGCTCACTGCAACCTCCGCCTCCCAGGTTCAAGTGATTCTCCTGTCTCAGCCTCCCGAGTAGCTGGGACTACAGGTGCGCGCCACCACACCCGGCATTTTTCTTTTCTTTTTCTTTTTTTTTTTTTTTTGAGATGGAGTCTCACTCTTTTGCCCAGGCTGGAGTGCAGTGGCATGATCTCGGCTCACTGCAACCTCTGTCTCCCAGGTTCAAGTGATTCTCCTGCCTCAGCCTCTGGAGTAGCTGGGATTATGGGTGCCCACAACCATGCGCGGCTAATTGTTTTTTGTTTGTTTTTAGTAGAGATGGGGTTTCACTAAATTGGCCAGGCTGGTCTCGAACTCCTGACCTTAGGTGATCCACCTGCCTGGGCCTCCCAAAGTGCTGGGATTACAGGTGTAAGCCACTGCTCCTGCACAGCTTAGCTTTTAATATTTAACCACTCCGCATTGAAATAGTTGTTATGTTAGGGAGGCCTGTGTTAGTGAGACCTGGCCTGCTACATTCTCGCATCTGTGGGGCGGGTACAGGAGCTACAAGGGCCGAAGAGGCACCTCAGCGTGGGGGCCAGGACGTGGGGCAGAGTGCAGCCAGGGTTCTGACTCCTGGGGTGGGAGACTCCCAGGGCATCATGTCTCTACCCAAGTCCAGGGGGATGATTCCCTTTTCCTCTTCTTAGATCCAGTCCCAAGACCCAAGCCAAGGGTGACCCTTCACACTGGCTCAGGCCTCTGCAGGCATCTTGGCTGAGGCTCCCCAAGAGGCTTGCCTACAGCCTCTGCGCAAAACAGCCCAGCACAGACTCCCCCAGCACAGAGCTCCCAACACAGAGTTCCCCAGCATATAGCCCTCCAGCACAGACGCCCCGAAAACAGAGCCCCCCAGCACAGAGCCCCCAAGCACAGACGCCCCCAGCAGAGTCCCCCAGTACAGAGCGCCCCAGCAGAGTCCCCCAGCACAGAGCCCCCAACACAGAGCTCCCCAGCAGATGCCCAACAGAGCCTCCCAGTGTAGAACCCCCCAGCAAAGCCCCCTTGCACAGACACCTCCAGCACAGAGCCCCCAGTACAGAGACCCGCAGCACAGGAATCCCCCCAGCACAGGAATCCCCCCAGCACAGGAATCCCAGCACAGGGATCCTCTAGCACAGGGCCCCTCAGCACCGGGACCCCCAGCACAAGTTTTCCTCCAACGCCTGTCAAAGGTGGGCCCTGGGGCTCCCAGGACCCTGCTCGCACATCGCGGCTGACCCCGCAGGGCCCTTGGGACCTGCCGCCAGCAGTCTGAGTCCGGTGCCCCGGGACTCACCTAGCCTCCACGCAGCAAGGCCTTTCCCGGGCCGCAGGCCGCTTCGTCCGCCTTGGCCTCGCGCCGCCGGGGGCTGGGGCGGGGTTGCTGCCGGCTCCGCCCCCGCCTGCCAGCTTCCCAAAGGGCCCGAGCGCTGCCTCCGCCGCGTGTCCCGGGGTTGGCCCGAGCCCGTGCGGGCCCTTTAAGGGCCGGGGGCGTGTGACGGGCCCGCCCCCTCCCCGCAGCGCCCGCCGTCCGTTAAGTGCGAGCCCGGGCGCAGGGGCCGGATCTGGCCGGGGGCCGGCGGTGGTGTGGAAGCGGCGCGCCATGTACACCATCACCAAGGGGCCCAGCAAGCTGGTCGCGCAGCGCCGCACAGGTGCGCACGGGCCGGGGAACGGGGACGGGGACGGGGCAGGGCGCGGCGGCAGCTGACCGCCCTCCGGTTCCCGCAGGTCCCACGCAGCAGCAGGTGGAGGGCCGGCTCGGCGAGCTCCTGAAATGCCGGCAGCCCGCGCCGCCGACCTCGCAGCCCCCGCGGGCGCAGCCCTTCGCGCAGCCGCCGGGACCTTGGCCCCTGTCGAGGTGAGACGCGAGCGGCCCCGGCCCGGCCCGGCTTCCCTCCCCCGCCGGCCGCCCTGGCGCGGAGGGTGACCTTGGGGGAAATGTTAGTGAGGTCCGGCCACGTGCTGCGGGCGGGGCGGGCGGGGCGAGCGCGGCGAGCGCGGCGAGCGCTCCGGCGGCGGGGGGTGCGCGGGTCCTGCCCACTACGCGCCCGCGGGCCTGCGCCTCGCGCTTCCGCCTCACCTGGCCGGGCCCGGGCCCCCAGCGGGGAAAAAGCCGGCCCGCTCTTGGGTCGCGGGGGCCTCCATCGGCCGAGGCCGGCGCTTCGAGCGACCTTGGGCGGCGGCTGGAACCCTGACGTGCAGCAGGCCCAGGCCACCGTTCGCGGAGAGCGCCGGGCGCTGCTCCTCAAGGTCTCCCGGCTCTGCCCTTGCAGAGCTCAGTGGGGGAGACGTGCGTGTGCTTCCGTCGGGCAGGGCCTCTGCCCTCCTCCGGCCTTCACCCCAGACACCCAGGGGCAATGGGGCCTCCTCCCCTGCGGTTGCTTCTGCCTTTCCTAACCCAGTGCCCTCCCAAGACCACAGGCGCCTCAGTCCAGCCACTGTGGCCTCCCCTTGGAACCTCAAGGGTCCCAGTGGGCAACACCAGGCCCACTGGCTGTTGTCTCTCTTTTTTTTTTGGAGACTGAGTCTTTTTTTTTTTTTTTTTGAGATGGAGTCTCGCTCTGCCGCCCAGGCTGGAGTGCAGTGGCCGGATCTCAGCTCACTGCAAGCTCCGCCTCCCGGGTTCACGCCATTCTCCTGCCTCAGCCTCCCGAGTAGCTGGGACTACAGGCGCCGCCACCTCGCCCGGCTAGTTTTTTGTATTTTTTTTTTAAAGTAGAGACGGGGTTTCACCGTGTCAGCCAGGATGGTTTCGATCTCCTGACCTCGTGATCCGCCCGTCTCGGCCTCCCAAAGTGCTGGGATTACAGGCTTGAGCCACCGCGCCCGGCCGAGACTGAGTCTTGCTCTGTCGCCCAGGCTGGCCTGCCGTGGTGCGATCTCAGCTCACTGCAACCTCTGCCTCCCGGGTTCAAGCGATTCTCCTCCCTCAGCCTCCTGAGTAGTTGGGACTACAGGCGCCTGCCACCATGCCCAGCTAATTTGTATTTTTGTATTTCACCATGTTGGCCAGGATGGTTTCGATCTCCTGACCTCGTGATCTGCCCGCCTCGGCCCCCCAAAGTGCTGGGATTACAGGTGTGAGCCACGGCACCCAGCCTGTTCTATTAAAGTCCCCATCTGAGGTCCTCTGTCAGCCAGTGAGACATGTGGGAGTTGAGTGGACTTCACCCCATGTGCGGCAGGGCTGGAGGAGCCCTGGGCAGGGCAGGGTGTGTGCTGCCCTCTGCTCCCTGGGGTCACCCACCTCCCCACCCCCAGGCCCCAGTGCTGGGAGCTTCTGGCAGCAGTGGGACCTCTGCATGAAGCCCCCACCCTGCTCCTGCACCTTCTTGGGGCAACCACCTTCCCTCTGTCTTTTTTTTTTTTTTTTTTAAATGGAGTTTCGCTCTTGTTGTCCAGGCTGGAGTGCAATGGCAGGATCTCCACTCACCGCAACCTCCGCCTCCCAGGTTCAAGCAATTCTCCTGCCTCAGCCTCCTGAGTAGCTGGGATTACAGGCACGTGCCACCACACCCAGCTAATCTTGTATTTTTAGTAGAGTCAAGGTTTCTCCATGTTGGTCAGGCTGGTCTCGAACTCCCAACCTCCAGTGATGCGCCCATCTCGGCCTCCCAAAGTGCTGGGATTACAGGTGTGAGCCACCGTGCCTGGCCAACCAACCCCCTTCCCGCTGAACCACCCCACCCCACGCTGCCACCCATCTCCCTGCCTCATTTTATTTTTTTCTTTCTGAGACAAGGTCTTGTTCTGTCACCCAGGCCGGAGGGTGCAGTGGTGCAGTCATGGCTCACTGCAGCCTCAACCTCCCAGGTACAAGCGATCCTCCCACCTCTCAACTTCTTGGGTAGCTGGGACGATAGGCGAGCACCACACCTGGTGAATTGTTAAATTTTATGCAGATGGGTCTCACTATGTTGCCCAGGCTAGTATTCAATTCCTGGGCTCGAGCAATCCTCCCGCCTTGGCCTGTGGAAGCGTTGGGGTTATAGGCGTGGGCCACTGTGCCTGGCCCTGCCCTGCTTTTTTTTCTCCTTGCTGCTTTTCGCTACTCCTCATCCCTCACTGACTGGGCGCAGGAGGAGGGTGTCGGGGTCCCTGCGCGTCTCCTCTGGTGCACCCGGAGGGTCAAGTCTTGTCATCCACGACGTGTCCTGGCTCTGGTTCCTGCCAGGTACGGGTCTGGGCACTGCCCATGACGGTGACAGGCCAGATACACCTTTGTTTGTTTTTGAGAGGGAGTCTCGCTCTGTCACCAGGCTGGAGTGCAGTGGCGTGATCTCGGCTCACTGCAACCTCCCCCTCCCGGTTTCAAGTGCAACCCCAGCCTCCCGGGTAGCTGGTATTACAGGTGCCCGCTACCATGCTTCGCTAATTTTTAGTATTTTTAGTAGAGATGAAGTTTCACCATGTTGGCCAGGCTGGTCTTGAACTCCTGACCTCAGGCGATCCGCCCTCCTTAGCCTCCCAAAGTGCTAGGATTACAGACGTAAGCCACCAGGCCCTGCCCAGATACACCTTTGAAAAGTTCTTCCTCCTGGTGGGAGACGGGTCGGGAGGCAGTAAGATAAACTAAGGTG
Source organism: Macaca nemestrina (assembly GCF_043159975.1). NCBI lineage: Eukaryota > Metazoa > Chordata > Mammalia > Primates > Cercopithecidae > Macaca > Macaca nemestrina. The sequence goes on from NC_092142.1 coordinate 1,069,122, forward strand.
ATATAAGTCATTGAGGAGATGAAATGGGCCCATGTGGTCACCTGACCCCAGGGCAGATGGAGGGCATGGGGACTGCCACAGGAAGGGACAATGGGATGAACCCCACAGGGCGAGAAGGGGCAGCCTGCGAGAGACGGGGGGATCTGAGGCCCAGTGAGGGCAGGCTGGGGGGTTGGCTTGGGGGCTGTACTAGGTCAGGGCTGTGGACTCTGTTGTTGGATTTGCGATGATATCCTAGCGTTGCCCCCACTCAGCATGTGGTGTGCTCAGGTGGATTCTCTCCCAAGCCCAGCTTCATGGCCTGAAAAAAGGGTGAACTGTGGAGGGGAGATGAAAGGATACACTCCACAGCCTTCAGCTCCCTGGGCTGAAGTTTGCCCGGAGCAGTGTCCCTGGAAGTGGGAGAGGTTGGCAGTGGTCCACAGGTGCACGCTGGGTGGGTGCCCTTTCCCCCAGAGAGCCGCAGCCTTACATAACCAGAGCCCCTGGGGCGGTGCCTGCCTCCCGGGGCCCATCTCAGCCCGAGGGCCTCCACCTCCGCCCTGCGATTCACAGCCCCTGGCAATGTTCTTCTCTTCTTAGACATTGATAATCCAACCGCCAAGCTTTCTTGGAGATTTTGGCTTTCCAAGATGGGAGTGGGTTGCAGGCAAGAGGGCTTTCCAAGTGGACAAACTTTATTTCCTCTGGTTTGTGCAGAAACTCAGGCAGCGGGCAGGCCTGGGAGGTGCCGGTGCCCCTGCCCCTGTCCCATCTCCACCACCTGCACGTTTTAAGATCCTCTGCGGCCACCAGACCCTGCCAGCCCTGGGGCCGGCGGGACCCTGCGCCCCTCAAGACGCTCCTCTTTATTTTAGTGCCCCTCTCAGCTGAGGAGGAACCGAGAGCGGCGCTGGGGCACCTGAGCCCAGGAAGGCAAGCAGGCCGGCCGGGACCGCGAGTGCCTGGCGGAGCAGGCGCAGCCCAGGACTCCCGGCTCCCACCTCCGGCTGTAGGTGCGGCCCCATTCCCTCCACAGCCCTGTGCCGGGCTTTGTGTGCTCAGGGCTTGGCCAGCTGGGGCCGCCCATCCCTGCCCTAGGCCCTGCTGGCCTGGACGGGCCCAGGGACCTGCTAGATGTTGCGTGCGGCACTGCGGGAGCCATCTCATTTGGCATCGCCCCTTGTCTCGGGCTGGTGGGGAGTGAGTGAGGGTTATAGTCACTCTCCCCACTCAGGGACTGCCTATCCCGGCACCCAGTGCTCATCCCATGGGACCTGGGGGCAGCCAGGGAGAGGGCAGAAGCCCCTCGTTCCCGTCCAGGTCCATCCGTCCACGGAGGGAAACATCATGGAGATGGAGGCGTTTCTGTGGGGTGAGAATGTGGCCTAGAATCGCACCCAGAGTGGGGGTTTGGGGCAGAGAGACATGGTCAATGACCGGGTCGTGGCTCAGGTCAGAATCTGGGCTGCTGATGGGATGCAGGTGGCAGCACAGGCACCTGCAAGACCCTTGGAGGGGCACAGGAGTGGGGCCTGACCAGGGGTCTGGGACACCAAGACTGAGGCCCCCACCCTACAGTCACTCACTTCCCTCAGGGCAGAGGGCTGCAGGTGTAAGCTGAGCTGCCGATGACTTGGGGCCTGCAAGAGAGAGGCCTGGGCCACTGGCTGCTGCAGGTGGCTGCTCTCTGGGGTTCAGGAAGTGCTTAGGCTGGCCGGGTCTGGGGACAGTGGGCTGGCCCGGGGCTGCTCCTGAGTTCTGCCAGGCAGCACCGGGCCTGGGACGGGCACCAACCATGTCCGTCTCCTCCCTTCCTGCAGTCCAGGGCCAAGGCTTGTGTTCAATCGTGTGAATGGCCGGCGGGCCCCCTCCACGTCCCCATCCCTCGAGGGGACCCAGGAGACCTACACACTGGCCCACGAGGAGAATGTCCGCTTTGTGTCCGAAGGTAGCGAGCGGGGCCAGAGGGTGCGGCCCAGGCTGCTGGGTGCAGTAACATGGACCCGGGATGGCCCCACTTCAAGCTGACCCCCAGCTGCTGCAGGGCTGTGCTTTTCCTTGGCACTCTGCCCTTGTGTCCTGTGACCAGCCCTGTGTGGGGCTGGAGTCCAGGGTGACCATCAGGCCCTGGGTGGGCGATGGGGTGCCTGGGACCTGGCTCAGCCCGACTGCCCTCCTCCCACAGCCTGGCAGCAGGTGCAGCAGCAGCTGGATGGTGGCCCAGCCGGTGAGGGCAGGCCAAGGCCTGTGCAGTACGTGGAGAGGACCCCCAATCCCCGGCTGCAGAGTGAGCCCCCCAACCCTGTCCCCCCAGGAGAAACCCCCCAGTCCCTCTGATCCTGACCCAGGCCCTACCAGGTTCCCACCCCAGGGGATGAGGGAGGGGACTCTTGTGCAGAAACTTCTTCTTCCCAGCGCCTGCTGCACTCAGAGTCCGGGTGAGTGGCTTGTGGTTAGCTCCAGGGGAGAGATGCTGGCCAGCCTGGGAGGCAGCATCACTGCCCAGCGTTCTCTGCCCACAGACTTCGTGCCCATTGACCTGGACGAGTGGTGGGCACAACAGTTCCTGGCGAGAATCACCAGCTGTTCCTAGTGGCTGCTGGGAGAGGGCGCTGCTGCACAGCCGACCTGTGGCCAGGAGAGAAGCATGATGCCCCACCCACCCACCGCGCCTGGCTGGGTGCCGGCCACACCTGAAGTGCCAGCATTTGGACTTTTGCACCTGTTGTTCCCTTGGCCCGGCTGTCCCAACCAAGCTGCCATGGCCAAGGGCCGAACCCATCTGACCTCAGCCCTGCTCACTGTGCCCAGGGACCAGCGACCGGCCCCTGGGGCTGGTGGGGAGGAGCTCCAGGCTAATAAAGTCGAGAAACTGCCTTTTTGGAGTGTCTTTGACTTGGGAGGGTGTAAGGGAATCCTCATGTCCAGTTCCAGTCCGCAGCCTGGGACACCAGGCCCAGCACAAACTCCCCTTGTAGCCCTGTCCCCTCAGGCCCTTGGCTTCTCACCCAGCTGCCCTCTGACAGGTAGGAGGAACGTTGGCCAGCTCACCTTGCTTGGAAGTCTGTGTACCCCACTTTGCACCTCCTTCCTCTCCCGTTGGCGTTGACTGGGACCAGAGCCGAGACTCAAGGCCTAAAGACATGAAAAGGTCCTGACCACCTCCCCCCACCACCAGGATTGGGGCTATGTCTCAGAACGCCAGGCCCCATTCTGAATCCGCGGGCCCGGCCGCGGGACACTGAGCGAAGGAGTGCGTGGGGAACCTGCCAGGACGAGCACGGGAACCAGGCACTCCGCGGGCGCCGGCACTACCTTCCCTGATGAGCTGGGGTGACCCAGCCCACCTGAGTCAGGACCCAGGGTACCCAGGTGTGGACCAGGGGCCTCCGGACGGCGAGAGAGCGGCAGGATGAGGCCCGGTTGTCCGTGGCATGGCCAGGCCTCCGTGCGACCTCGCCTTGCTGCTTGCACGCGGCAGGAGCCCCGGCCGAGGCGCTGACAGGTGGGCAGGGGGGAGGGTCCGCAACCTGCCCGGGCTTCGAAGCCGGTCGGGCTAACAGGGGGCTGCCTCGGGAGGCCCGCGGGGCATAGGGCAGCGGGGTCAGCTGCCGGAGCAACCCTGGAGGCTGCCGACGTCAGCGGGGTGCTTACAAGGGGGAAGTCACGTGGCCAGGGTGCCGCCATGACGGCGGAAGTAGCACCGTTGTCAGGCAGCCGTTGCCAGGCGCCGCGCTGCATGTCCCGCGCCGGGCGCGCGGACGCTAAGGCGGGAAGCTCGAGCGGCGCCATGGCCCGAGGTAGCGCGCGGCGGGCGCGGGTCCCGGGTTCCGGGGTTCCAGGGTCCAGGGTCGGCGGCCGGGGCGCTCAGGGCCCCCGCCTAGGCCCCGAGGCCAGAGTCCCCGCTCGGGCAGAGTACCGCCTGCCGGGCGCCCACCCTCGGGCTCCCGGGGCTTGGCTTCCCTCGGGCGCCCGGACTCGTCCCGCCCGCCTCGCTGGCGTTGGCGTCGCCGGGGAAGGCGCGGAGAGCCCTGGCCCCACCGGCTCCTGCCTGGTCCCCGAGGCCGGGCCCAGCTCCGCAGTGGCTCCGGCTCGCGGGGCTGGGCCCCCTGACGCCCGCCGCCCGCTCCCCGCAGCGTGGCAGCACCCGTTCCTCAACGTCTTCAGACACTTCCGGGTGGACGAGTGGAAGCGCTCCGCCAAGCAGGGGGACGTGGCCGTGGTGACGGTAGGCGGCCGGGGCTCGCCCGGAGCCCACACCCCTGCCCTGCCCCCGGGAGAACGGCCCCGCCCCCGAGGGGTCCCCTCGCCCCCGCTGCACTTCTCCTGGTTGCCGTCGGTGACGGTGACGCGGGCTCCCGCTTCTCCAGGACAAGACCCTGAAGGGCGCCGTGTATCGCATTCGGGGCTCAGTCTCTGCCGCCAACTACATCCAGCTGCCTGAGAACAGCACCCAGTCCTTGGGGCTGACCGGGCGGTACTTGTATGTGCTCTTTCGGCCCCTGCCCAACAAGCACTTCGTCATCCACTTGGATGTGTCCACCGAGGTACAGAGCCCGCGGCTGGGGGCTGCATGGGAGCCCCAGCACCCCTGCGGCCCGTGTCCTCAAGGCCCTGCTCCGTCCCCACAGGACAACCAGGTCATCCGTGTGTCTTTCTCCAACCTCTTCAAGGAGTTTAAATCTACGGCCACGCGGCTCCAGTTTCCCTTCGTCCTGGAGGCCAGGACACCCCAGAGAGGTGACACTGAGATGGGGTGTGAATGGTCCAGGACAGGCGGCTGGAGAGAGCTGGTGCAGGCCCAGGGAGGCTGCTCTGTGGCCTGGGGGACAACCTGGCGGGGGCACAAGCTCACAGTTCTGGGAGTCAGGCTGTCAGGATGGTGGGCGCTGACCCTGAGTGCCTGTCCTGCAGATCTGGTGGGTTTGGTCCCCCATGGAGCCCGCTGGACCTTCCTGCAGCTCGACCTGCAGGACATTCTCCTGGTTTACCTGAATCGTCGCTACGGCCATCTCAAGAGCGTCAGGCTGTGCGCCAGCCTGCTGGTCAGGAACCTTTACACCAGCGACCTGTGCTTTGAGCCTGGTGAGGGCCGCACCTGTGCTCCCCACTCCACGTCTCACCCATGCTGTCAGCCCTGTAGAGGCCCGAGTCCAGGGTGCTTAGGAAAGTACAGTATTCAAGCTGTGCTGTTTCTGAGCTCTGGCCAGAACCCCATCCCGGAGGCAGCCGGGGGGTGGGGTGGTGGCTGGGCTGGTGGTATGGCGGTGCCTTGGCAGGTGTCCCGTGCTCAGGTGGCCAAACAGCCTCCCTTGACCTGGAACAACCCTGCTCCTTGTAGCCATCTCTGGGGCCCCGTGGGCAAAGCTGCCCGTCACTCCTATGCCTCGGGAAATGGCTTTCCCTGTGCCCAAGGGCGAGAGCTGGCATGACCGCTACGTCCATGTCCGGTGAGTGGTTCTGCTTTTTTCCACGGCAGCCTTGGTGGTGGGAGGGTAGGTGGCCCTTGGGCCCCCAGACGCTGACTGTCCCTCTGCCTGCCAAGGTTTCCAAGCGACAGCTTGAAAGTGCCTTCCAAGCCGATGGAGAAGAGCGGTTCACCTCCTGAGGCAGGTGGGCCTGTGGGGTCAGCGGGGACCCAGGTTAAGGCCTGTAGGGTGCGTGGGGCTTGGTAGGAGAGGGGAGGGCTGGGAAAGGACCCAGTGGTGTGCTGGCTGCAGCTGGTGCAGGGACCAGGGAAGACTGTAGGTTGTCCGAGCTCCCAGAACCACATGGGTGAGAGGTCTGTGTGAGGGGTACCTGGGGGCCCCAAGCTTTCTAGCTGGAAGAGAAGGGTTTCAGGGCCTAGGGCGGAAGTGGGATGCTGGCTGTGGGTCCTGCAGAGCCTGTGAGGCTGGGCCACTTGCTGCTGCTTCTCCCAGGCGTCACCTTCACCAGGGCTCTGCATAGCTCACCCCTGGGTCACTGGGGGTCTTTGCTCTGTTGTAGTCCTCCTGGGGCCGGGGCCACACCCTCTCCCTTGCCCAGTGGCCTCCAGCAAACCTGTGCGATTCAGTGTGTATCCAGTGGTCCAGACACCCAGCCCCACAGCCGTGAGTATCCCCTTCGTTCTCTGAGATGGGGTTGGGGCGTGACGGCCCAGGGCACTGATGGGCACTTGTCCCCCAACAGTCCAGCCAGGCCCCCTTGGCACCCAGGCCCTTCCCAGAGGTCAGCCTGTCCCAAGAGCGCTCAGAGGCCTCCAACGCGGATGGCCCCCGTTTCCATAGCCTTGAGCCCTGGGCCCGGGTGAAGGCCTCTAACGTCCACACCGCTGCTGCCGGCACCCACGTGTTGACTCACGAGTCGACTGAGGTGCCTGTGGCCCTTGAGGACGCCGGCTCCTGCAAGGTGAGTGCCCATCCCACAGCAGGCGGGGTCCGGCGATGTGTGGGCCGGGGCAGCTGGTAGCCTGCCACGAGATGCATTCAGGACGAATGTGTCTCTGACGATCTCCTCTGATTCAACCTCCTGAGGCTGGTGGGAGGCAGCTTTGGGGAAGAATCTCTGTCCACAAAGAGCGAGGAAGGGCTTCTGCTCACCCCCAGTGCCCCAGCCCCAGGTAGTCTGTGGGGGACCCTGGAAGGTTTGGCAGTACAGCCGGAGTCCCAGCTTCCTCCCTAGCACACCAGCAGGAGCTACCCAGGACCAAGGCAGTCTTCTTGAGAGGCAGGACCCAGTTAGGGGTTGGCGGGGCCTAGTGTTGGTCAGGGGCATTCTGGGGGCCTGGCTGAGCCTTCCAGGGCCTTGATGTGAATGGCTGTTTCAGCGCTTCCTCCCGGACCCTATCCTGAGGCTCAAGGGCGTCATCGGCTTTGGGGGCCACAGCACCAGACAGGTGAGGCTCCTGTGGCTGTGTCCAGAGCAGCTCCTGTTGGCTGCCTTGAGCGCTGATATGGGACAGGGAGAAAGGAGAGACCTATGTCCTGTGGTGGCTGTGTGGGCTCCCGAGCCCCCTCGGCACAGCGGTCCTGTCCCCCCTGCAGACTGCTGCTTCCCGCGTGCTCAGGCATCTGCCCCGCCCACAGCTGCTGTCACCTCCTGGTACCAGGGGGCTCTCAGGGTCACGGGCATCTCTTACTCACTGGCTGGGCTAAGTGCTCCGCCCGAAGACCCAGAGCTCTCACGTCTTTAGAGCTCTGACGGTCCAGACCAGCAGCGTGGGGCCAGGCTGTGGGCACAACCTGTGGGTCCCTGATGGGTGGCGAGGGCCTTCTAGGAGAGGAGCCCCATGGCAGAGGAGGTGGCCTTCCCCTCTGCCCCAGTGGCCTTGGGCCCTTGTCAGGCCCTGCTGGGTGCCTGCTCTGAGTGTTTGGGGGCCCTTTGGCTTTTTGTTATCCCCACCCCGGAGTTTCTTGCACTGGAGGCGGGGCTTAGAGGACAGGCGTCTGTGCGTGTGTGTACGCGTGCCTGCTTGCGTGTTCCAGCTGTTCTTTTGACATCTGCAGCCTGTGACTCGTGTGTGTAGTGTGTGCAGGGTGTTTTCTCTTGTTTCTGGTGGCTGTGTGCCCAGGTGTGTGTGCCAGGCCTGCCACCCCCTCTCCCTCGGCTGGAGTGGGAGGTGAAGCTGACCTCCCAGCAGCCAGGAGGGGCCTGGCATAGCACCAGTCCTAAGCTCTGTGCCCCCTTGTGCCAGGCCCTGTGGACCCCAGACGGGACGGCTGTTGTATACCCCTGCCATGCGGTCATCGTCGTCTTGCTCGTGGACACGGGGCAGCAGCGCTTCTTCCTCGGCCACACAGACAAGGTGGGTGCTGCCCGGGCCCAGGGCAGCTCGCACCTGCAGCCTCTGCACCCTCCCTCACCCTTCTGCCTCCTAGGTGTCTGCCCTGGCGCTGGATGGCAGCGGTTCACTATTGGCCTCGGCCCAGGCAAGGACCCCCAGTGTGATACGGCTCTGGGACTTCCAGACCGGGCGGTGCCTGTGCGTGTTTCAGAGCCCAGTGCATGTCGTCTGCTCCCTCAGGTGGGCACAGGTCTGCCCCACGCAGGGGGTGGGGGTCAGCCCAGGCGACACTGACCACCTCCCCCCTGTTCACAGCTTCTCTGACAGTGGAGCCCTTCTCTGCGGGGTTGGCAAGGACCGCCACGGGAGGACGGTAACCGGGCCCTGGCCGGGGACTGGGGGCTGGGGGGGCCGTCCTGATGCACGCAGGCAGCTTGAAGGGCCTTGGTTTTCTGAACCTCCATCTCGTGCGATCCTGGGTCCCGGCTCTGTGCACTCCGGTGTTCATGCCGCCCACCTGCTCTCTACAGAAAGCACCAGCAGCTCACATTTCTCACGTGTCTTGGTTTATCGGCCATTGGAGTCGGTTTCAGTCAGCATTTACACGCCTTGCCTCGTTCTCTCTGCTGGTGATGCAGTTACGAGATTTTCACATGGCAGAGCCCCTGCAGCTACCCACGCTTGGGCATCAGTGGCACGTCCACACAGCCAAAGCGCCTGGCGTCTCGGTGGGGGCACTTTTTTAGAATACTTTTTTTGAGGGAGGGCCTTGTTCTGTCACCTAGGCTGGGATGCAGTGGTGCAGTCACAGCTCACTGCAGCCTCGACCCCTCCCTGACCTCCCTGCCAGCTGGACTCAGGCTGTCTTCCTGCCTCGGCTTCCCAGACAGCTGGGCCACAGGCGTGGGCCATTGCACCTGGCTAGCGTTTTGCTTCTTTAACTTTTTGTAGAGATGGGGTTTCATTACATTGCCCATGCTGGTCTCAAACTCCAGGGCTCAAGCAGTCCTCCCACCTCAAGCCCCCCAAAGTGCTGGGATCACAGGCATGAGCCACTGTGCCCGGCCACGAGCTGCTTTTTATCTGCCTTCCAGCTTGCGGGTGGGTTTTTACTTCTCTGTGGATGGGATGCAGCACTCAGCATCGTGGGTCTCTGTAGTCGTCCCAAAGCTGCCACATGTCCGGGCGAGAAGATGGAGGGGCTGGTTTCCTTCCACCCTACGCAGCCGCACGCTCAGAGGCTGGTCTCTGCGTGAAAGAAAAGCCACATCCAGGTGGGGCTCAGCTGGGCCTGGCAGAATCAAGGCGGCACTGACTGGCCCTGCTGTGCGGGCTCAGCCTGGGCTTGTTGCAGATGGTGGTGGCCTGGGGCACCGGCCAGGTGGGCCTCGGCGGTGAGGTGGTTGTTTTGGCAAAGGCGCACACTGACTTTGACGTCCAGGCCTTCCGGGTCACCTTTTTTGATGAAACCAGGTGATGCAGCTGCCCATCCACGATGCTGGGAGAGGGTTTAGGCCCAGAGTGGGGACTGGGTCCTGGAGTGGGGACTGCGGCCCGAGCACCTCCCCCTGGCTCGGGGACTGTCGTTCCCAGCCTTGGTTGTGCATCACGTCTCCTGGCAGGTCAGGGCACTGCGGGCTGCTGCGGTGCTCAGTTCTCATTCCTCGCAGGATGGCGTCGTGTGGGCAGGGCAGCGTGCGGCTCTGGCGGCTGCGTGGCGGGGCACTGCGTTCCTGCCCCGTGGACCTGGGGGAGCACCACGTGCTGCAGTTCACCGACCTCGCCTTCAAGCAGGCCCGGGACGGCTGCCCGGAGCCCTCGGCTGCCATGCTGTGAGCCCCTGCCCTTCCCCACAGCCTGCCCCAGCGTGGGGGCCCTGGTGCCTGGTACCCTGAGGGCCTTACCTCCCCTCTTGCCTTCTTGGGCAGCTTCGTGTGCAGCCGCAGTGGCCACATCTTGGAGATCGACTGTCAGTGCATGGTCGTGCGGCATGCCCGCCGCCTGCTCCCCACACAGACTCTGGGCGGCCCCCACCCACAGAAGCAGACCTTCAGCACAGGTGAGAGGGCTCCTGCCATGTGGCGAGGGTGGCAGGGACACTGAGGTACTGACGCCCCCCCGCCCCCAGGGCCCGGCATTGCCATCAGCAGCCTCAGCCTCTCCCCGGCCATGTGTGCTGTGGGTTCTGCGGATGGCTACTTGCGGCTCTGGCCCCTGGACTTTTCCTCGGTGCTCCTAGAGGCAGGTGAGGTTGTAGGCACGCTCCTCCAACTCGGGAGAGCCTCGCCTGGATGCTGGGGCAGGGAAGGCCAAGTCCCTGGGGCTCTGCTGTCAGCCGCCCTGGCTCCTGGTTGCACGGGGAGCCACGGGGCCAAGCGACGTGTCCTGAGCCCTGGGGCGGCTGATGCCAGGGCGGCCCACAGGGCAGCCTCACGGAAGGGCTTGGTGGGCCATAGGTAGTGGGCGAAGCCCCTCAGCCTGGGTCCTGCCTAGCCTCGGAGTGGTGGTCTCAAGGGAGCTGCATCTTGCAGCCATGTGGAGCCCGGGACTCTGAGCAGCAGGGAGTGCATTTGCTGAGGTTTTGGGAACCTGAAGCCTGAGCAGTGGCTGCCCAGGGTTGGCTCTGGCATACCACTCACCCTGGGGTGGCCCTGGGAGGTCCCTGACCCCGCCCCACCCACAGAGCACGAGGGCCCCGTCAGCTCAGTCTGTGTCAGCCCCGACGGCCTCCGTGTGCTGTCCGCCACCTCCTCGGGCCACCTGGGCTTCCTGGACACGCCGTCCCGGGTGTACCACATGCTGGCTCGCTCCCACACCGCCCCAGTGCTGGCCCTCGCCACGGAGCAGAGGCGGGGACAGCTGGCCACTGTGTCCCAGGACCGCACTGTCCGCATCTGGGACCTGGCCACCCTGCAGCAGGTACGGTTGGCAGGGGCAGCGCGGCAGGGAAGGCCAGGAGGTCGTGAAGCAGGGGTTTGTCAGCAGCGGTGAGGGGGGCCTATAGGGACCTGGTCTTTCCAGGCTGTGTCGGCCCGGTGGGTTTGGGCCTCCTGGAGAACCTCTGGGCCCTTGTGATCCCTGCCCTCCCCTCAGCATGGCCCCTGTCCCACAGCTGTACGACTTCACATCATCAGAGGAGGCCCCGTGCACCGTCACCTTCCACCCCACAAGGCCAATCTTTTTCTGCGGCTTTAGCAGTGGGGCTGTGCGCTCCTTCAGCCTGGAGGCCGCTGAGGTCCTGGTGGAACACACGTAAGTGCCCAGCCAGCCACCAGCCCCACGGAGACCCCGCGGTGGAAGCTGGGGTGGCCAGCCGGGGTTCATGTGCAGGATGGCCAGCGCTGGCCGGAGCCCCACCCTTTGCTGCCCCACGGGGACTTCCGTGGCCAGACTGGTTGGCTGGAGGTCGAGGGACCCTGTGGTTCTTGGGGCTTCACGTCCTAGCTGGGCTTTGGGGCTGGCGCCAGCGGGGTCCCTGTGTGTACTGCAGGTGCCACCAAGGAGCCATCACCGGCCTGACTGCCACCCCTGACGGCCGCCTGCTCTTCAGCTCCTGCTCCCGGGGCTCCCTGGCCCAGTACAACTGTGCAGACCCCCAGTGGCATGTCCTCCGAGTGGCAGGTTGGGCCCCCCGCAGCCGCTCCAGGGGACTCCTCCGGGCAGGAGAGGCCTGGGTCTGGTGCAGGCCAACACCTCGACACACGTGCCGGTTTCCTGGTCCACTGGCTGGGTCCTGTGGGGCGGCGCGGCTGCCTCAGTCACCTTGTCAAGGCCCTAAGATTGTGGTTTAGCATTCCCCGGCCCCCAAGGCCAGAGGTCAGCCCAGGTCTGTGCCCAGGAGGAGGCAGGCAGCCCAAGCTCCAGGTCAGCAGCTGGGGTCAGACCCAGCCACGGGCACCTGACCTGTCCTGCGGCCACCATAACTTGGGCCACCTGAGTGGTCACTTGTGACCACTGCTAGCCCACAGGGATTCCCAGCTCCCCTGGCAGCGCCTGGCACCCACTGGCACCTTGGCGTTCCTCTGCCACTGTGACGCATCTGAGCTCCTGGGCTGGTGTTTCCCGAAAGTGGGGGCAGGGGCAGCGGGCCACGTGTACCCCGGCGCTCCTTGGGCCCTGGCCACGTGTACCCCGGCGCTCCCTCCCCCCAAGCTGACCCCTGCCCCGCCCCATGTGGCCACAGCGGACATGGTATGGCCGGATGCCCCTGCGAGCCCCAGCACTCTGGCAGTCAGCAGGGATGGCCGCCTGCTGGCCTTCGTGGGACCCTCCAGGCACACAGTGACAGTCATGGGCTCGGTCTCCCTGGACGAGGTGAGTCTGCAGCCCTCCTGGGTCCAGGGAGACTGGGCCATGAAAGGCTGGCTGCAGGGGCAGGAGGGAGGTCACGGCCACTCGAGCAGGACCTAGGCCCTGTCCCGCCTCCTGTCACAGTACACATCAGCCATGTGGGGTCCAGGTGCGGCCAGGTTCCTGTACAGGGCAGGTGCTGCCTGGGTGCCGAGTGAGTGTCCCCGGGGCTTCCCTCCCAGGCCTGGCCCTGGGTGGCACCAGCTCTGCCTGGGGACCTGACTGTCGGCCACTTGCTGCTATCCCAGCTGCTGCGAGTCGACATCGGCACTCTGGACCTGGCCAGTGGCCGCCTGGACTCAGCCATGGCTGTGTGCTTTGGCCCTGCAGCCCTGGGCCACCTGCTGGTGTCCACCTCGTCCAACAGAGTCATGGTGCTGGATGCTGCGTCAGGCCGCATCATCCGGGAGGTGAGCCTCAGGGCTGCAGCCCGCCGACCTGGCCCTCCCTGTGCGGTCCAGGCCCGGCCTCTGTGCCTGCAGCCCCTCCAGCTGGGTGGGGGGCCATCGCCACACCCGCAACGAAGGGAGGCCCCAGGCTGCCAGCCACTTTCCTGAGACACAGCATTTCCCAAGAGCACTGTGTTCCAGCTGCCTGGTGTCCACCCTGAGCCCTGCTCCTCCTTGATGCTCAGTGAGGATGCCCGCTTCCTGCTGATGGCTGCTGGCCGGGCGGTCAAGGTTTGGGACTACACGACACAGGCCAACCCAGGCCCCCAGGTGTGTGCGTGGGGAGGCAGGTGGCTTTGGCCATCAGGAAAACCTCAGGTGGCCCGGGAGACCCCTGCAGGTGTGGGTGGGGGCAGGGAGAGCAGAAGGTGAGAGGTAAGAGTGAGCCTTCAAGGACCTCCTGTGCCTCCGGGGTCTCACGCTGTGTGGGGCTCACCACCCCCAGGGGCTGGGCACACGGCAGCATCCATGCCCTGCCTCAGGGTCCCTGCATGTGACGCCACTACCTCTAGGTGTACATCGGCCACTCGGAGCCTGTGCAGGCTGTGACCTTCTCTCCTGACCAGCAGCAGGTCCTCAGCGCAGGGGATGCCATCTTTCTCTGGGATATCCTGGCCACTACTGAGAGGCAAGTGTTTACTCTCAGCTGTGTCTGCTTAGGCCCCCTGGGCCTTTCTGAAACCCTCTCTCCTCCTTCTCCAGCGACCAAAGGTTCCCTGGGCCCTCCCCAGCCTGCGAGGCAGGTGAGTGGCTGTGCTCAGCAAGGAGGCAGGCCCTGCGCTGACTCTGGGGCTGGTCCTGTGTCTGCCCAACGGCCCTTCCTCTTCCTCCCCAAACATCACAGGGCTCCTTATTCCCCAGGCCTGGGCACAGGACAGCTAGAGGATGCTACGTCCAGGGCCAGCGAGCTCCCCCGGCAGCAGGTCCCCAAGCCATCTCAGGCATCTCCACCACGGCTGGGCATTTGTGCCAGGCCTCCCGATGGTGGCGATGGTGAGCAGCAGGGGTCCTGGGGGAGTGGGGGGATTCGGGTCTGAGGGCACAGGCCCAGTGACAGCAGGTACTCACGCACGTCCAGCTCTGGGGTGCAGGTACCATCACTGCTCATCAGGTGGGACACAGTGGGGAGAGGGGACGTGGGCAGCTTTTCCTCTCTTCATTGGGCCCAGGCACCTTCACCACGTCGGATGAGGAAGGACCCTGTGAGGAGAGCCGTGACCCTGAGGGGTCACTGCTCACGGAGAAGGAGGCCGGCAGGGCTGGAGACGGGGCCTGGGCTGTGGCAGTGGGCTCCTGGGGGCTTGCCCTATCTCCCTGTTCCCCCAGCCAACCCTGTGAGCAGTGGAGGGCAGGGCAGGGACGATGGTGCCGGTGCAGGGGCCTGAGGGCGGTCGGTGAGTCCACCGTGTGAAGAGGCGAGGTCACCTGCCTGTGCCTGTGGCCGTGGCCTCTGCCCCACTGTGCATTCTCACTGTGTGGTAGACCAGGGCCTTGCGGGGAGACTCTGCGTGTAGTGTGTGGGGTCTCTGAAGAGCTACAGGGCAGTGTGATGTCACAGGCTCTGCCTCCTCCCTGCCAGGCACCAGCGACACCAAGAATTCGGGGGCCCCACGCACCACCTGCCCGGCTTCCCACAAGGCCTTCACACCTGCCAGGGCCAGCCGCGGCCCCCACTCTGCCAAGGTGGGGAGTGGTTTCTGGGAGCCCTCTTTTTCCCCAGCATGCACAGAGGCCCCCCCCAGGGCTCCCCAGCACCTCCTCAGGGTTATTTTTGGTCTCCAAAGGTGATGCTCTGGCCTTCGGGCACCTGTCTCCTGGAGGCACCTTCATCCCGCACCCCCGCCCCTGCCCTCCGCCAGCCTCCAGACGGGACCCTGTGGTGGCCTCCTGCTGACCCGCCTTCCCCTCTCATCCAGCAGCTGCCCTTGAGAGCCACACGGGCCTGTGTCCCTCCTGGCCCTGGCACACCGAGTGCCCACACCTCCCACCCCTGCTTCCCCATCTATGCCCCTGGGTGCCCTCTGCAGCTGGCCTGGGTATGCCCCAAAGCAGCCTCCCATGTGCAGGCTTTGGGGCCCCGGTGGCCATGCTGGGCCCCAGCAGCATCCGGGTCTCCTTCCTTGCAGGGCACTTCCCTGCCTCCTGCCAGCAGTGAGTGGCTGCGTCTGAAGGCTGTCGTTGGCTACAGCGGGAATGGGCGGGCCAACATGGTCTGGAGGCCGGACACAGGTGGGGGCCCAGAGCTTACCCCCACCCCCAGTCCAGCTGTCTCGACCCCAAGGCCAGGCCCTGGCGGCCTGTGAGCGCCAGCCATCAGTGTGGGGCTCTGTTCTCCCGGTAGCGCCTCCTGGCGCTCCAGCCCAGGTCCTGGGAAGCACTTTGGCTGCCGGGCGGTGGGGAGGGTGCGCCTGTGCCCGGGATGATGCTAACCCCTTGGCCCCGCCCCGCGGCTCGGCCAGGCCCCGCCCCTGCGTGGCCCCGCCCCCAGGCCCCGCCCTCTCTCCGCACAGGCTTCTTTGCCTACACTTGCGGCCGCCTGGTGGTGGCGGAAGACCTGCACTCTGGCGCCCAGCAGCACTGGCCCGGCCACCCTGCGGAGATCTCCACGCTGGCCCTCAGCCACAGTGCCCAGGTGCCCACCTACGTTGCCCTCCTCCTCACCCAGGACCACTGTGCCTGGCAGAACCCAGCTCCCGGACCAGTGCGGGCTCTCACCACCACAGACGGAGCCGATGGCCACCCCAGCCTCCACTCCAGCCAGAGCTGGCAGAGCTGAGGCGGGGCCGGCCGGCCGCGGCCTCCCCACTCGCTGCATGTCCTCTTGCCTCTCTCGCCTGCCAGGTCTTGGCCTCTGCCTCGGGCCGCAGCAGCACGACTGACCATTGTCAGATCCGCGTCTGGGACGTGTCTGGTGGCCTCTGCCGGCATCTCATTTCCCACCATAGCACCACCGTGCTGGCCCTGGCCTTCTCACCAGATGACAGGCTTCTCGTCACATTGGGTCTGTGGTGGGGGGGTCAGAGGCCACAGGCTTCCCTAGACCCTGCGGGGGGGCTGCACCTGTGCACCTGACGCGGCTGCTGTGTGTCCTTCCCAGGGGACCACGACGGCCGCACCCTCGCCCTGTGGGGCACGGCCACCTATGACCTTGTGTCCTCCACCCGCCTCCCGGAGCCGGTGCATGGCGTGGCCTTCAACCCCTGGGACGCCGGCGAGCTCACCTGTGTGGGCCAGGGCACTGTCACCTTCTGGCTCCTGCAGCAACGTGGGGCAGACATCAGCCTTCAGGTGCCAGGTCACCCGCTTGGTGTTTGGGCCCAGGGGTCGTTTTGTGGGGTGGAATCTGACTGGGCCCCGGGACACCACTGACCCATGGCTACTCGTACCCTGCCAGGTGCATCGAGAGCAGGTCCCAGAGACAGTGGGGGCTGGAGAGCTGACCTCGCTGTGCTACGGGGCACCCCCCCTGCTTTATTGTGGCACCAGCTCCGGCCAGGTCTGTGTCTGGGACACGCGTGCTGGCCGCTGCTTCCTGTCCTGGGAGGCAGACGATGGTGGCATTGGTGAGTGCCCTGCAGAAGCCCTGTGGCCCTCAGGACCCCTACCTGGGATCCTCAGAACTGGGGCAGAGGCCTCATCTCCAGCCCTGGCGTCCGGGCAGCCTTGTGACCCGGGGTCTCTGGGAGGGCAGCCGTGGCCCCTTATGGCTCCTCCTGCTCCCAGGGCTGTTGCTGTGTTCGAGCTCTCGATTGGTCAGCGGTAGCAGCACAGGGCGGCTTCGCCTGTGGGCTGTGGGGCCTGTGTCGGAGCTGAGGTGCAAGGGCTCGGGTGCCAGGTGAGCCGTTCAGCCCCGTGTGTTTCAGGTGCAGGTGGGTGTTGGTGTCCCTGACCGGGGCTTGCAGCCAGTGCCCCCGGCTAGACTGCCCTGCAGACCAGCCGTCTGCTAGCTCCTCCGAGGGACAGGCTTGGGTGTGGCCTGGGCCTCGCTGGCTGCCATCGAGGACAGGCACCGGCCCAGAAGCCCCAGCTCCATGGGCTTTCTCTTCTCCGCCGGGAGGGCACAGCCAGGCCCCAAGACGTAATGCTGAAGGCCCTGCCTCAGCTGGGGACCCCGCTGGCTCTTGTCAGCCTTGAGACCCGCTGTTCTCTCCTCTCTCCTCCTCCCCTGCACCCTCAGGTCCAGCTCTGTGTTCATGGAACGCGAGCTGGTGCTGGACGGGGCTGTGGTGAGCGCCAGCTTCGATGGCAGCGTGGACATGGGCGTCGTGGGCACCAGAGCGGGCACGCTCTGGTTCATCAGCTGGGCCGAGGGCACTAGCACACGTCTCATCAGTGGCCACAGGAGCAAGGTGAGGGACTTCCAGCCTGGACAGAGGCAGGGCAGCCGAACCTGGCGCCCTCCTGCCTGCTGGCCCCATCTCCGCCAGCCCAGATTATTCCAAGTCCTGCGGTCAGTGGCTCACAGCGGCCGCCTTGGGGTTCACAGGAGGAAGGTTTTGGGTGTGCACGTCCCTCAGTGCCATCCCGGTTGTGTCTGCACCAGGGAGCCGCCTGGCAGGCCTTGCAGGTGTTCTCAAACCGTCCTTTCCATGCTATTGCTTTGAGTTTTTTTGTTTTGTTTTGTTTTTTAATTGTCAAAGAAACCACATTAATCCGGGTGTGGGGGCTCACGCCCATAATCCCAGCACTTTGGGAGGCCGAGGCTGGCAGATCACCTGAGGTCAGGAGTTTGAGACCAGCCTGGCCAACATGGCGAAACTCTGTCTCTACTAAAAATACAAAAATTAGCTGGGCCTCCTGATGTATACCTGTAATCCCAGTTACTCTGGAAGCTGAGGCAAGAGAATCACTTGAACCCAGTGGGCAGAGGTTGCAGTGAGCCAAGATTGCACCACTGCACTCCAGCCTGGGCGACAGAGCAAGACTCCATTTCAAAGGGAAGAAAAAGATTAAAAACCCCACATCCTCTGTCCCCGCACCTCCCATAGACTGGCTTTGCTGACTCAGTCTCGTGGGCTCGAGAGGTCAGGAGGCCGGGCGGCTACTGGGTCAAGTTCTGCTCTCTCTGGGTCAGATCTGGTCAGGTTCTGGTCGGTGTTGGGTCCAGTTCTGTAAGGCCCAGCTCTGTCCTGCAGCCTCCTTGTGCTGGAGCCATGTCTCCAAGAAGCACACAGCACTCACCTCTCTGGGACCACCTGGCCTGGAAGCTCCGTGGCCTCATGGGGTTGGGGCAGCCACCATGTCGCCCCCTCACCTGCCAGCTGCAGCCTTAGGAGAGGTGGCCTCCTGGGCTGAATTGGGGCAGCAGGACAGGTGCCAGTCCTTCCCTGCTGGACCAGGTTTCTGGTGTGGCGTTGGTCCAGCAGCTGCGGCCACGGGCTTCCTCCTGTGGGTCTAAGAGCTCTGCGTGTGGTCACCTGGTCCCCACAGGGATTGATTGTTCCTTGATGCCAAGTCCCATCTTCCAGTTGTCCCTCGCTTCTTTCTTTAGCCACCTGTCTTTAGTATTTGAAGATGACGATAGCCAGCAGAGGAAGTTGAGTGTGAGACGGGTGAGGGTTGTTTACCTTTCTGGCAGCAGGTTTGTTGAGGTATGGTTGTCATAGCATGACCTCTGTGCACTTCAGTAGGTGAGTTTCAGCATATTCAGCAGCTGTGGAACCAGAGGAAACCTTGTGTGTGCCTGTTCCTCGGTCACTCTCCGTTTCCCGCCTCCCCAGCCCCTGGCAACCACTGAGTGGCTTTCTGTGTCTAGATTTTCCCGTTCAGGATGTTCTGTAGGAACTGGCTCACCTGGCTTCTCTCCCCGAGTGTGGTTTCCAGGGTCATCCCGGCCGCTGTGTGTGCCAAGCCAGTCATTACTCTTTACGGCCAAATACTGTTCCATTGTATGGGTAGATCATGCGTGTGTCCACCCACCAGGGCCGGGAAATGCAGGTCCTGAGTCCGTGACCTGAGCCTGTGGTCGCTGGTGGCCTCCCTGTGATGTGGAAGTGTAAGGAATTCTGGGCCCCGCCTGTATGGTTCTGCCCGCACCCGGACTTCACCATTTCCTTGCAGGGCCCAGGGCCCAGGGCCCCTCCTGGGGAGACAGACTGAGACGTCCTGGTCTGAGTCCCTGCAGTCCCTCATCGCTCAGCTGAACTGATTTTGTTTGCTTGTTTGAGATGGAGTTGCTTGTCACCCAGGCTGGAGTGCAGTGGCTGGATCTCAGCTCACTGCAAGCTCCGCCTCCTGGGTTCACACCATTCTCCTGCCTCAGCCTCCTGAGTAGCTGCGACTACAGGCGCCCGCCACCTCGTCTGGCTAGTTTTTTTTTGTATTTTTTAGTAGAGATGGGGTTTCACCGTGTCATCCAGGATGGTCTCAGTCTCCTGAGCTCGTGATCCGCCCGTCTCGGCGTCCCAAAGTGCTAGGATCACAGGCGTGAGCCACCGCGCCCGGCTGAACTGATTTTCTTAATGAAGTGCATCGTGTTCTCACTTGCACGTAAAGTCCACATTTGGTGGCGGCTATGTCGCTTCCTCTCACTAGTGAGTGGCACCTGTGTCTCTTTTCTGCCAGTACAGCAGTCCCAGCTGTCAGTGGCACCCACATAATAACACGTCTGCCTTTCCCCCCGATCGGCACGCAGCGGTTTTGGGAGGAGAAACGCGACTGAGTGGCGTATTCACTGCAACCAGCAGCGTCTGTGCTTTTTTTTTTTTTTTTTTTTTTTTTTTTTTTTTTTTTTTGAGACGGAGTCTCGCTGTGTCTCCCAGGCTGGAGTGCAGTGGCGTGATCTCGGCTCACTGCAAGCTCCGCCTCCCGGGTTCACGCCATTCTCCCGCCTCAGCCTCCCAAGTAGCTGAGACTATAGGTGCCCGCCACCACGCCCGGCTAGTTTTTTGTATTTTTAGTAGAGACGGGGTTTCACCATGTTAGCCAGGATGGTCTCGATCTCCTGACCTCGTGATCCACCCGCCTCGGCCTCCCAAAGTGCTGGGATTACAGGCTTGAGCCACCGCGCCCGGCCGCTTTTTTTTTTTTTTTTGAGACAGAGTCTTGCTGTGTCTCCCAGGCTGGAGTACAGTGGCGCGATCTCGGCTCACTGCAAGCTCCGCCCCCCGGGTTCACGCCGTTCTCCTGCCTCAGCCTCCCGAGTAGCTGGGACTACAGGCGCCCACACCACGCCCGGCTAGTTTTTTTTTTTTTTTTTAAGTAGAGACCGGGTTTCACGGTGTTAGCCAGGATGGTCTCGATCTCCTGACCTTGTGATCCGCCCGCCTCGGCCTCCCAAAGTGCCGGGATTACAGGCTTGAGCCACCGCGCCCGGCGCGTCTGTGCTTTTGACCTCGTTCTGCAGCCTGCTAGGGACACACGGCCACACTGCTGTGTTTGAGGTGCCGTCAAAACAGCTTTCTCCTCAGTATCCCACCGAGTTTGACTGGCTAGTAGGCTTGCTTTGGTTTGGACTCACCCACATCTAGCGCAGGGACGCACACGGGAGGCCGGAACTGCTCCTTTTCGCCATGTGGAGTTGGCCGGGGCCAGAGGCACATGCTCTGGTTTGGACAGCCCGGCCCTGGGGGCTGGAATAGGAAATGCCTGTGTCCCTTTCCCCTGCCAAGCGGCCAACACCCCCAGCTTAGCTGCGGCTTCCCTCAGGTGAACGAGGTGGTCTTCAGCCCCGGGGAGTCCCACTGTGCCACGTGCGGTGAGGACGGGAGTGTGCGGGTGTGGGCCTTGGCCAGCATGGAGCTTGTGATCCAGTTCCAGGTGCTGAACCAGGTGTGTGGGGAGTGCCCAGGCTGGCGATGGGGTGAGGGCCTGCTCGCAGGGGGCCTGGCGTGGGTGGGGCAGCTGTATCCTCCCTCTGGCCCGAGTGTGTGTCCCCAGGACCCCTGTGAGTGCTGAAGTTTCCCCACTGTGGGTCCCCAGAGCTGCCTCTGCCTCGCATGGAGCCCCCGGTGCTGTGGCCGCCCTGAGCAGCAGCGGCTAGCGGCAGGCTATGGCGACGGCTCCCTGCGCATCTTCAGCGTCTCCCGGACAGCCATGGAGCTCAAGATGCATCCCCACCCGGTGGCACTGACCACTGTTACCTTCTCCACCGATGGTGAGGAGTTGGCTGTGTGGGGGATGGTGCCATCCTCACCTGGCCCAGGTCCAGTCTCTGGGCTGGGGGCTCACGGGGTGACGGTGTGGTCCCAGGTCAGACTGTCCTCTCCGGAGACAAGGATGGGCTCGTGGCTGTGAGCCACTCCCGCACAGGGATGACCTTCCGTGTGCTGAGTGACCACCAGGGCGCCCCGATCTCTACCATCTGTGTCACACGGAAAGAGGTAAAGCAGCCCCAAGAGCCAGGGAGCAGGGGCCGGGGTGCTGGGGGGGGCAGGCATCATCTTGGCAGAAGGCACATATCGGCCTTCACCCACTCCATTCCCAGTGTGAAGACTTAGGGGTGGAGGGCACAGACCTATGGCTGGCTGCCAGTGGGGACCAGCGGGTCAGCGTCTGGGCCTCCGACTGGCTGCGGAACCGCTGTGAGCTTGTGGACTGGTTGAGTTTCCCAATGCCTGCCACCACGGAGGTAAAGCATGCTCCTGGCACTGTGGGTAGGGCTAGCGCCCGTCCACCCCACCACAGCATGCTGTGCCTTTGCAGACTCAGGGCCACCTGCCGCCCTCCCTTGCTGCCTTCTGCCCCTGGGATGGGGCGCTGCTGATGTACGTGGGTCCTGGCGTTGACAAGGAGGTGATCATCTACGACCTCTCCCAGAAGCAGGTACATGCACCTGCTGCTTGTGACCGGAGCCCCAGGGATCCAGCGTGGTGGGTGGGACCTGGCTGAGTCCTGAGCCCACAGGCCTGGAGCCTCATGCTGGCTGCCCACAGGTGGTGGAGAAGATACCACTGCCCTTTTTTGCCATGTCCCTGAGCCTGTCCCCGGGGACCCGCCTCCTGGCTCTTGGCTTTGCTGGTGAGTACTGGTGGATGTAGTTTGGGCCCATCTTAGGTGGGGGCCATGTAGGCTGACTGGTGCCCTGCTCCAAGACAGGTGCCTCACCTGTGCCTGGGCTCCTTGTCTCTGGGGTAGGGTGAGGACACCTGCCCTAGAGAGGGTCCCGGGGTCAGGAGATGATGAGGCCGGTGAGGAACCAGGTACAACGCCCAGCACAGGGCCTGAATGCAGGGTGGCAGCGACTTTTAAGGAGAGACCCGGCCCAGCTGCGGGCCGACAGCCTGGCAGTGATGGGCCCCCTAGTCCTAGTGGCACGTGGAGGGCACAGCCAGGAGCCCTTGTAGCACCGGCTCCCCCGACCAGCATCACGCCCAGTGGGGACAGTCCGGGTGGGTTGGGGGAGCCTTCTGCGTGCTGCCTGGCCCTGACCCTGGCCCACCTGCGCCATCTGCCCACAGAGTGCATGCTGAGGCTGGTAGACTGTGCCACGGGGTCTGCGCAGGACTTTGCTGGCCACAACAATGCAGTGCACCTGTGCAGGTTTACACCGTCTGCCAGGCTGCTCTTCACGGCCGCCTGCAACGAGATCCTGGTGTGGGAGGTCTCCGGCCGCTGAGATGCAGCAGGGACTATGGTGCTGCGTGTCATGGCTGGTACCTGGACACAAGCTTGGCAGAGAAGCCAGGTGGTCAATGGCCTCATGCTGGGACAGGCCAGGATTCATGTAAATCGTCTGGACAAAGCTGTTGTGAATTTGGCGATCTGAAAATACTTTAATCTGTTGCCCTTTTGCCTAAGCAATTTTTAATATTTCTATCTTGTAATAAACATGGGCATTTATTGCATTATTGCTGCATTGTTGCACCGGCTGTCTCTGGTCACTCCTGGCCTGAGCTCAGCCTCTGCCTGTCCCTTAATCGGCTGTTTGTCAAGGCTCCTGTAGTGCCCTGAAGCAATGACCGGTCGGCCCGCCAGGGTTGGCCTGGCGCCGGGAGCCTGCGCTGCCTGCAGTGCCCGGCGCGTCCACGTAGTGGCGCCGCCGCACATCCTGGCCGCTCTGGCCCGCCCGGCTCGCTTGTGCGGCTGTGCTGGCGGGGCCGGAAGCATGGGGCCAGCGCGGGGCCGAGTACCGGAAGTGCGGGGCGGGCGCGGGGGCAGAGCGAAAGCCTGAGGACCGGGTCGGGGCCGGTTCCGGGGCCGGGAGCGGATCGGGGCGACAGCCATGAGGCGGGACGTGCGCATCCTGTTACTGGGCGAGGGTAGGCGCCGGGCCGGGGGTCTCGGAGCTGCGGCGGCCGGGGCGCGAGGTGAGGGTCTCGGGGGTCGGGGGGCGCCTTGACCTTGGTCCCCGCGCTGACCGCCCTGCCCCGCGCAGCCCAGGTGGGGAAGACGTCGCTGATCCTGTCCCTGGTGGGCGAGGAGTTCCCCGAGGAGGTGAGGGGCGCGCCCGCCGCGGGGGTGGGAGCGGGCCCAGCCTGGGGTCCCTGGTGAGCGCGCGGGTCCCTTGCAGGTCCCTCCCCGCGCGGAGGAGATCACGATCCCCGCGGACGTCACCCCGGAGAAGGTGCCCACTCACATCGTGGACTACTCAGGTAGCGGCCATAGCCTCCCGGGGGCCCGGCCCGGAGCGGTCCGGCGGGCCTGCTGGGTCTGCAGTGGGGTCTCTTCCTCCCCCTAGAAGCCGAGCAGACGGACGAGGAGCTGCGGGAGGAGATCCACAAGGTACCCGTGGTGCGCGGGACGAGGGAGGGGCTGGGCGCGGGCCCGGCCTAATCCGCTTCGCTGGCTGGGGGATTGGACTGAGGTGCTCAGAGTGTCCTTGGCCCTGATCGTTCTGTGACCTCAGCACTGAGGGTTGTTGGGGCCCCCACAGCGCACCCCGCTGGGAGCCGGCACCGCTCAGTCCAGCGGTGCTCCAGGGATAACAGGGCCCTTCCCCGCGGGCTGTCCCTCCCTCCTGCCCAGGTGGCAGCAGCGTTTGCTCTTTCTGTGGGCTCTGTGTGCGCCACCTGCCCCTGCTGTGTACTCCAGCCCACCGCCCCGGCCTCCGGGCACCCGGAGCTCCTAGTACCAGAGCACGTGTGCCGGGGACATCCCAGGCGAGGGCGCAGGCCACAGCCACCCAGGCCAGCCACCTGGCAGACCCTACTGCCAGCGCCCCTCACTGCGGTCCTGTCACTCTGCAGGGAGGGGGGAGGCAGGGGCCAAACAGCGGCTGTCTTGCAGGGTGTAGTGTTGCAGGTGTGGCCGTGTCTGTCCTGAGCTCTCTCCTGTAAGGGTCTTGCCAGCCACAGCTATGCTGCTGGGGCCTGGTGTCCCTGCACTAGCAGTGGGTGGGGAAGAGGGTTCTCTGAGGGTTCAGCAGCAGCTGCCAGTGTGACACGGGGCAGTGCCTGCTCTGCCAACACCAGGCTGGAGGCAGGTTTTAGGGAAGGCTGGGCTTTCCCGGCCTCAGCTGCAGTCATGCTACCTGTGAGCGTCTGGGGCCTCCTGGAGCCTTGAGATGGCATGGAGTGGCCAGGATCGTCAGTGGTGAGCCAACAGCCCTGTCACCCACGCCTCGTCACTGTTCCCTCAGGCAAACGTGGTGTGCGTGGTGTACGACGTCTCTGAGGAGGCCACCATTGAGAAGGTGAGCCCTCAGTGCAGACCCCAATGGCAGAGACACAGTGGCCCCTGGTGGACCCTCAACCCGTGGCCAGTGCTATCTCTCACAGCATTTTGGGGAGCACAGGCTCTCTCCTGTGATCCCACTTCCCCCCAGAGGGTGTGGGACGGCCCCATTCTGAGCCATTTAGGCCAGCAGCCCTCTTTCTTCTCCAGTTTCCAACCCCCAGGGGGAACCTCAGAGGGCCTGCGTCAGAGGCTGCCCTGGGCTCGGGCCCCAGTGATCTTGGGGGTGTTTGGGAGCCACTGGGGTTGTACAGATGAGGCTGCACCTGCTGCCTGCCTTCTCCCACCAGCTTTGTTCCTGTGGCCGGGACTTGGGCCGTCAGTGGGCCTTGACCTCCCGCTTCTGCTCTCTCCGAGCCAGGCTTGAGCTCCAGCTGGGAGCCATGTGCCCACGGGCAGCCTCACCTCACAGCCAGGCTTTGCTTTTCAGATTCGAACTAAGTGGATCCCACTGGTGAATGGGGGGACCACGCGGGGGCCCAGGTAATGAGGGGGATGTGGAAGGGGCTGGGACCCCCGGCTTCCCTGCCCCTGGTGACCATGGGCCTTCAACCCAGGGTGCCCATCATCCTAGTGGGCAACAAGTCAGACCTGCGGTCGGGGAGCTCCATGGAGGCCGTGCTCCCCATCATGAGCCAGTTTCCTGAGATTGAGACCTGCGTGGAGGTCAGTGGGTCTCGGCTGAGGGCCTGAGCTAGGGGCAGGGCCTCCTTCATGCCTCATGTCCTCGGTCGGTTCCCCGGGGCATGCCCCTGAGTCTGTTCCCGCTTTCCCAGTGTTCAGCCAAGAACCTGAGGAACATCTCAGAGCTGTTCTACTATGCCCAGAAGGCTGTCCTGCACCCCACAGCCCCCCTCTATGACCCTGAGGCCAAGCAGGTGAGCATTGGCTGGGGCCCCACACACTGCTTCCCCAGGGGCCTGGGGGGTGCTGGGTTGGGTGGCGTGGTGGGTGGGCACGGGCCGCCTGAGGGTGCTGAGCCAACATCCCCACAGTTGAGGCCCGCGTGCGCCCAGGCGCTGACACGCATCTTCAGGCTCTCAGATCAGGACCTGGACCAGGCGCTCAGTGACGAGGAGCTCAACGCCTTCCAGGTGTGCCCCCGCCCCACCCTCGGTGCCCAGCCCCCTCGAACCTCCGCTGCTGTTAGTGACCGGAACGGGCCGTCTCCGGGTAACTGGCTGACTCCCAGCAACGTTCTCTCGGAGGCAGAAATCCTGCTTCGGGCACCCCCTGGCCCCGCAGGCCCTGGAGGACGTGAAGACGGTGGTGTGCAGGAACGTGGCGGGCGGCGTGTGGGAGGACCGGCTGACCCTGGATGGTGAGGCCGGGTGCCCACCTGTGCCTGGGGAGTGTGGGGAGGGTGCTGTGCCTGGTGCTCCCCCTGCTCTGTCTCGGTGCAGGTTTCCTCTTCCTGAACACGCTCTTCATCCAGCGTGGCCGGCACGAGACCACATGGGCCATCCTGCGGAGCTTCGGCTACAGCGACGCACTGGAGCTGACGGCCGACTATCTCTTCCCTCCGTGAGTGGCGCTGGGGTCGAGGCCTACCCTCCCTGAGGGGAGGTCTCACTCAGCAGGCCGTCTGGCGTAGTGCCCTGCCTGGCTGTGCTCTGAACCCCTCAGCATCCACAGAGCTCTTTGTCAGGTGGGGGCTGGCCCCTTGCCAATCCCGCATGCGTGACTTGCTCACCCTGCTGGGGTCAGCAGCTTGGACTGTGGCCTGGGGGCCTCAGCCAGGCCTCCCACGTGCTGGAGTCAGATAGGCACCCTCCTCCCCATCGCAGCTGCAGGGTTGGGGGCGTACAGGAGCCTCTGGGTCCTATAGGGAGGGTCCGACTGCACAGACGGGGCCGGCAGGGTGACAGAGGTGCCGGGCGTGGTGGCGCAGAGTCTCCTGGGAACCGGATGGGCTGTCGCCTCCCCGCAGGCTCCACGTGCCCCCCGGCTGCAGCACTGAGCTCAACCACCTTGGCTACCAGTTTGTGCAGAGGGTGTTTGAGAAGCATGACCAGGTGAGAGCATGGCGACGCCCCCGCCCCCGCCCCTCGCCGGCACACATGCCACCGCTTCCTTCCTCCTGCAGGACCGCGACGGCGCCCTCTCGCCCATGGAGCTGCAGAGCCTCTTCAGTGTGTTCCCAGCAGCCCCCTGGGGCCCCGAGCTCCTGCGCACAGTCCGCACAGAGGCCGGCCGGCTGCCCCTGCACGGATACCTCTGCCAGTGGACGTAAGCGTGGCCCACACCACACCCTCCCGCTGCGCCACCCTCCCCACCGTAACACTGTGTCTCCCGCCCGCCCCCAGCCTGGTGACCTACCTGGACGTCCGGAGCTGCCTCGGACACCTGGGCTACCTGGGCTACCCCACCCTCTGTGATCAGGACTCGCAGACTCGCGCCATCACAGGTGGGCATCCACCTCCCTGGACCTGGGCCCAGCATCCTGGCGGCCGTCCTAACCTGTGTCCATCCTCACAGTCACCCGTGAGAAGAGGCTGGACCAGGAGAAGGGACAGACGCTGCGAAGCGTTCTCCTATGCAAGGTGGTGGGGGCCCGTGGAGTGGGCAAATCTGCCTTCCTACAGGCCTTCCTCGGCCACGGCCTGGGGGTAAGCACCCTAGACCCCCCACCCCACCCCAGGGGCTCCAGGTGCGGGGCAGGGCAATCTGGGGGGCGCTGGAGCCAGCGAATGTCGGGACCTCACCTCCCTCAGCACCAGGACACGAGGGAGCAGCCTCCCGGGTACACCATTGACACGGTGCAGGTCAACGGACAGGAGAAGTACTTGATCGTGAGTGCTGGGGCGGCATGGCCTGTGCCTGAGGGTGGACCCAGGGACACCCGGGCCTGCTTGGCAGAGCTGGCCCAGCACGGCCCTAGGGGGACCGAGCCCAGGGACCCTCCCTAAGGCCACTGTCTGTCCCAGCTGTGTGAGGTGGGCACAGATGATCTGGCCACGTCGCTGGACGCCGCCTGTGATGTTGCCTGCTTGATGTTTGATGGCAGTGACCCAAAGTCCTTTGCACCTTGTGCCAGCGTCTACAAGGTGGGGCCCTGCAAGGGCCACATGGCCACGGGGCAGGGTCTTTCCCCCCAGGGGTGCCTCGGCCACCCCAGACTGTACCTCATACTGCTCTCTGCCCACAGCACCATTACATGGACGGGCAGACCCCCTGCCTCTTCGTCTCCTCCAAGGCTGATCTGCCCGAAGGTGGTGTGCCGGTTGGCCCATCGCCAGCCGAGTTTTGCCGCAAGCACCGGCTACCAGCTCCTGTGCCGTTCTCCTGTGCTGGCCCAGCCGAGCCCAGCACTGCCATCTTCACCCAGCTTGCCACCATGGCCACCTTCCCGTGGGTACCCGGCAGCACAGCCCTGGGGACTGGCAGCGTCTGTCATCTGGGCAGTGGGCAGCTGTGGTGTCAGGCCTGGAAATGGGGCCAGAGTGACAGACGGGGTGGAGCTTTGTGTGACAGAGGGAGCCAGTGTCCAGACGTGCTCCTCCAGGGCCTGGCCTCTGCCGGCTGTGCCTCTGGTCTGGGAACCTGGCTCTGAGGCCCTGTGAGTCCAGGACATGGGAGGGTGCCCAGCAGCAAGCCAGGGACATGTGCCTGAGGCATCTGCAGATGATCCTTTTCTCTTGCAGACATTTGGTCCACGCAGAGCTGCATCCCTCTTCCTTCTGGCTCCGGGGCCTGCTGGGGGTTCTCGGGGCCGCCATGGCCGCAGTCCTCAGCTTCTCGCTCTACAGGGTCCTGGTGAAGAGCCAGTGAGGCCCCTGGTACCTAAGTCCCCTCCCCTGACGGTGTGGCTCACTGCTGGGGCTCTGCAGGGGCAGCGCAGCTGGGGTGCAGGCCAGGCTGCCACTCTGGGAATGCCCTTCTGCCCGGACTTTTTGTTTCTGAAGGCAGTCGGTCTGCAGCAGGGCCTCAGGCTGCCATGCACTGTCCTGGCTCCTGCCAGACCCCCAGGGTGGGCTGTGGCAGGTGGCTGAGCAGGAGCTCCCGAGTGCTGGCCACCACTGTCGGGTTGCCCACCTCTGGGCATCATGTGTGTTGGGCTGGGGACCACAGGTGTGGGAGCCGGTGACCCCAGACCTGGAATTCTCAGGGCTCTACCCCCCTTTCCTGATCCTGGGTGGCCAGTGGGTGTGAGGAGGGCTGGAAGGCAGAGCTTTGGGCCAAAAGCAGGCATTGGGGGGGTTCCCCCCTCAAGTTTGGAGCTATTTCTGTGATTGCAGCAGGGACTGGAGGTTGGGTTCCTGATTAAACTTCACTGTGTCTTTTGGGATCCCAGTCTCTGAAGACAACTTGCCTTGATTCAACCTAGAATGTGTTCTTTGTCTTCATGTGGGCTGGAAATGCCACCCCTTCCTTCGTCCCTGGGTCACTGTCCTGAGGTCTCAGGCATGTGCATATGGCCTCTGGAAGGTCCACTCTGGGCCGCTGTGGCCTGGGAGCCAGTGTCCCTGGAGGTCTTGCGGTCTGGGAGTAGGAGCTCACTGCATGAGGACGGTGTGTGCCCGGCATGGATTGGGGGGCACCGGTACCTGAGATGTTTTCCTGATAGCCCCTTCTGAGGGTCCAGTGTGCCCCGGCACTGCCCGCCCACTCCCCAGAGTGTCCTGTCGGCCTCGCTGAGCTGCGCCAAGAACCTGGGCTTGTGTGACCATATGTGGTCACCGCCTGCCACAGAGCAGGGTAACCCTGGGGCCCTGACCCAAGGGAGGGAGGCAGGATGGATCAGAAGGAGGGACAGGCTGGGATTTGAGTCCAGATACCTGCTTCTCGGGACCCAGGGCATGGCCTTCCCAAAGTCACCCAGACACATGTCGGAAGGCCTGGTCCCCACCTCCAGTGTCTGCCTTTAGGGAGTGGCAGGTGGGGCTCCCTCCCAAGTCCTGGCCCATGCGGGCCCTGCCTTGGAGCTTGTGGCAATGGCCCCTGAGGTACCTACCGCCTGATGCTATTTGAGCCCGCTGTACCCCACGGCCTGCCTTCTGGGACCACTGCAACCCTAGGAGGAGCCCTCTGAGTGGCTCTTGGAGGAGCTGCCATAGGCACATGTATCTTTTTTTTTTGGAGACAAGAGTTTCACTCGTTGCCCAGGCTGGAGTGCAATGGCGTGATCTCGGCTCACTGCAACCTCTGCCTCCCGGGTCCTGGTTCAAGCAGTTCTCCTGTGTAGCTGGGATTACAGGCACGTGCCACCACACCCAGCCAATTTTAGAGACCAGGTTTCATCATGTTGGCCAGGCTGGTCTCCAACTCCTGACCTCGTGATCTGCCCGTCTCGACCTCCCAAAGTGCTGGGATTACAGGTGTGAGCCACCGTGCCCGGCAGTCACATGTGTTTTATCTGTCACCTCCATTGTGGAGGGGTTGGCCCACCTTCCCAGGAGAAGGTCCCCTCATCCCAACTGCAGCCCTGCCCCCTGGGGGTTCCACTCTGTGTCGGAATGCCCCCTGTGCCCAGCCCTGGCGCCTTCTTAGGGCGGGAGGTTTTGCTGTCCTTCATGGAGTTGCAAGAGCGGTCGGGGCCTCCACCCCAGCGTGTGGATGAGTGGGCTGGTCTTGGTCGTCGGAGCCGAGGCGGCTGAAGCAGGGTCTTCCTCACCCTAAGGTGGCTGTAGCGGCCATGCAGGGCGAGGGGCTTCCTTGCTGCCGTGCTAGGTGGGGCGGGGCGTGGGAGGAGGAGGAGGGGGTGTGTCTGCCGCAAGAAAGGAGCTGCAGCCGTGGGAACCTGAACCGCAGGGAGCACTGGGTCAGCCTGTGGGGGCGGCAAGCAGTGGTCAGGGAAGGCTTCCTGGAGGAGGTGACATCCTCACAGGCCTGAGCCCAGGAGAGCTGTGAGAGGGCGAACGGACTTACATGGGGGTTTTAGGTGCCCCCTCAACCCCCGTGACTCCATTTACCAGCGGCTGCCGCGGAGGTCCTCCAGTGTGCTGGAGCTGCGCCAGAGCGGGGGTGGGGGTCGGCACTGAGACGCGGTGCTCGCTGGAGGCGGTTCCTGTCCAGGGTGTGCGTCCGCGTGCAGGGTGCGCGCGTGTCTTGGCCGCGCGTGGCGGCGTGTGCGGCAGGGGCGGGCAGGCGGGCGACTCGGTGACGCGGCCCAAGCGCGGCGCCGAGCGGAGCGGGCGGAGCGGGCCGGCTGGGGCGGAGCGGAGTCGTCCGCAGAGCAGCCCCTCCCGGCCGCGGCCGCCGACCCCGGCCCCCGGCCCGGCTCTATGGATAGGAGCTCCCTGCTGCAGCTCATCCAGGAGCAGGTGCGTCGCGGGGTGGTCTGGGGAGCTGGCACCGCCCCCAATGCGGCCCTCCTGCCGCTGAGCTGAGCTTGTGCAGGACCGAGCTCCCCGAGAGCCCCGCTCGGCACCCACCCCATCCCTGCACGACCTTGGCCCCTGTGTCTGGGACCCCAGGAGAGGGCTGACTGGACCAGGGCTCCTGGCTGGAGAAGGGAGAGTCCGGGGAAGGAAGGAAGGGAGGGAGGGAGGGAGAGCGGGCAGCTGGCTGGTCTTGGACCTTGGCCCTCCCCTTCCAGGATGGGTAGGGTGGAAGACGGGGTAACAGCTGAGGAGCTGGAGGACTGGGACCCAGGCACCAGTGCCCTGCCAGCTCCTGGGATCAAGCAGGGTCCCGGGGAACAGGCAGGCACGGGGCACCTGTCCCAAAAGTGCTGGGAGCCTGAGCCTGATGCTCGCAGCCAGCCTGGCCCAGCCCTTTGGTCCAGGGGTCGGGCCTGCACTCAGGCCTTGGCTGGCGGCTCCTCACTGCAGCAGCTGGACCCCGAGAACACAGGCTTCATCGGTGCGGACACCTTCGCTGGCCTGGTGCACAGCCATGAACTGCCCCTGGACCCGGCCAAGCTGGACATGCTGGTGGCCCTGGCTCAGAGCAACGAGCAGGGCCAGGTCTGCTACCAGGAGCTGGTGGACCTGGTCAGTGCCACGGTGGGCAGGCGGCAGGGGCATGGTGTCCTGGCCAGAGGAGGCGGGAAGGCGACTTCTCACTGCAGGGGGGTTTGTGGATGCGGGAAGCTGGGCGAGCCTCCCAGGCAGGGGTGCCATGGGGAGGTCCGTGGCCCACTCTCAGGTCCCTGTCCCCAGATCAGCAGCAAGCGCTCCAGCAGCTTCAAGCGGGCCATTGCTAATGGACAGCGGGCACTGCCCCGGGACGGGCTGCTGGACGAGCCGGGCCTAGGTGTCTACAAGCGGTTTGTGCGTTACGTGGCCTATGAGATCCTGCCCTGCGAGGTGGACCGCCGCTGGTACTTCTACCGTCACCGCAGCTGCCCACCCCCCGTGTTCATGGCCTCGGTCACCCTTGCCCAGGTGGGCCCCCCAGCCGCTGCCCCGGGAGCCTCCGGCGCTCCTGGCCTTGACCAGCCTAACACTCGTGTCCCCAGATCATCGTGTTCCTGTGCTACGGGGCCCGCCTCAACAAGTGGGTGCTGCAGACCTACCACCCCGAGTACATGAAGAGCCCCCTCGTGTACCACCCTGGGCACCGTGCCCGCGCCTGGCGCTTCCTCACCTACATGTTCATGCACGTTGGGTGAGTAGCGCGGCTGCCCGGTGAGCCCCCCTCCCTGCACTGCTGTTACATCGCACTGCCGTTACATCAGAAAGACTAAAACCCCAGGGCAGGTGCAGCAACTTGAGGCGAGGGCTGGGGGTGGGGCCGGACGGCTGACCCCACCCCTTGTGCCTGTTTGCTCCCGTGTGGCCAGGCTGGAGCAGCTGGGGTTCAACGCTCTCCTGCAGCTGATGATCGGGGTGCCCCTGGAGATGGTGCACGGCCTGCTCCGCATCAGCCTGCTCTACCTGGCAGGCGTGCTGGCAGGTGAGGCGGGCGTGCACCCCCACCCCCTGCCCTGGCCGGCTGCACCCTCACCCGCCGCTTGCTCACACAGGCTCCCTAACTGTCTCCATCACCGACATGCGGGCCCCGGTGGTGGGAGGCTCCGGCGGGGTCTACGCCCTGTGCTCAGCACACCTGGCCAACGTCGTCATGGTAACGGGCCTGCCCGGTGGGGGGTGTGGGGAGGGGCCCCTGGTGAGCCTCACCACTTCTCATCTGCACACCCCCATAGAACTGGGCTGGGATGAGATGTCCCTACAAGTTGCTGAGGATGGTGCTGGCCTTGGTGTGCAGTGAGTAGGGGGCTGGGGGGAGGGCTGGGGGGCCTCTCAGCCTGCAGCCAGGGCACCTCCCACCTGCCGCGTCCCTCTGCAGTGAGCTCCGAGGTGGGCCGGGCCGTGTGGCTGCGCTTCTCCCCGCCGCTGCCCGCCTCGGGCCCGCAGCCCAGCTTCATGGCGCACCTGGCGGGCGCGGTGGTGGGGGTGAGCATGGGCCTGACCATCCTGCGTAGCTACGAGGAGCGCCTGCGGGACCAGTGTGGCTGGTGGGTGGTGCTGCTGGCCTACGGCACCTTCCTGCTCTTCGCCGTCTTCTGGAACGTCTTTGCCTACGACCTGCTGGGCGCCCACATCCCCCCACCGCCCTGACCGGCTACCTGAGGCTGCAGAGGCCAGGGCTCGGCATATGGTGGCCGCCCACCAGGGGCCTTCACGTCTGCCCTTTGTGAACGGACATCTCAGGGCTGCTGCGCCCCTCGGGTGTGGGTGGCCTCAGAGGAGACCCTGTCCCAGCCACCCCCCTGCCCCCAGGACTTGCGGTCTGAGCCTTTTTGGATAATTAATAAATATTTTACACAGCACCAGGGGGCTGTCCCGGGCTTTGGAGACTTGTCAGGACCCCCACACCTGCTGAACAGACCATGAGGGCCCTCCCCACCACTAGGGCCTGGACTTCCCTCCCTGTGCACCTCTGCACCTGAGGTCAGGTGTGGGAGGTGTTTCCGGGCCATGGGTGCTGTGTCTATGGGAGTTGGAGGCACCCAGGAGGGCTGGGGGCCGGGTGTGCGGTCAGACTGGGTGTGTAATCACGCATGAGTCTGGGAAGTGTTTATTGAGCTCCCATAGTGGCCGACCTACTCTTCAGCCTCCCTGCCATCCAGTGAGACCCGGAGGCCTAAGGTTGTGTAGCAGGTGAGCAGGCCTGGACTATAGCCAAGTTCACTCGGCCTGGGTCCCATGCTTCTTGGCTAGCCTAGTGTCCACGTGGGTGGCCAGGCTGGGGCCAAGGTTGGGCAGCAGGTCTGGGCACAGCCTTTGCCCCACGGCCCAGGTCCACAGTGCTGTCTCCACTAGGTGGGGAGCACACAGACTCAGGCCCAGGGGCACGGGCCACCCCAGCCTGCCCACACACAGTTCATTCACCTTGGCTCAGAGCTGTGGCCCACTCTTGAACCTGGCCCAGGTACAGCAGGTAGTACCTGAGGGTGTACTGTGGGGCCGGCAGGCCGGGCACTGTGACCACTGCCTCATCTGACATGAAGGCCTCCATCTCGAGCTCCAGGCACCAGGACTGCTGTGAGCAGCGAGGAGAAGCAGCCAGACACCCCATCAGGACAAGCTCTGGCTCCGACTCCTGGTCCTAGAGACACACAAGGGCCCAGACTGTCTGCTTCACAGACAAGGACGCTTATGTACCCAAGTCGTGCCCACCGAACTCACCTGAGGCTGTGACTGTGGTGGGTCCACACCGCAGAGGGCAGACAGCTGGGTGACCGCGGCCCCCACATCTGGCAGGAGGCAGAAGGTGGTGGTCGAACAGTGCACAGCCAGCTCAGGGGGATTGGTGGTCACCAGCTGCTGTGAGAAGCCAGGTCAGGGTGCCCGGGGTGGTGGACCCACAGGGAGGCCCCGCCCCCACGAAGACCAGCTCTGGAGGCCCCGCCCCGCCGATGCCATGCCCCGATGAAGACCCGCCCCACGGAGGCCCCGCCCTCGAGGCGGGCCGCCCCTCGCCGCCAGCTTCCAGGCCAGCAGCTGCTCCAGCTCCCTGTCACATGCTCTCCGCTCTGCCCCTGATGGCCGCTGGCAACTCCTCCCGATACCTGGGGAAGGGCGGTGAGGGGAGGTCCGGCCACAGGGGACGCTCGCCCACCGATCCCTTTATCCCCTTCCACTCTACCAACGGCCCAGGGCTTCCAGCCGCACTCGGGGGTCCGCGCGCGCCCGTAGGACCTCTCGATGGCGCTCCGGAATGGCGGCCCAGCGACTGGGGTCCTTACACCCAACAGCGCGGGAAGCCACTATGTTCACGCGGAGGGGCGGGGCCGGCTGCCGGGGGCGGGGCCGGCTGCTGGGGGCGGGACTTCTGGGTAGGGGCTGGCTGCTGGGGGCGGGGCCTCTGGGTGGGGCGGCCTGTTGGGGGCGGGGCGTCTGCCGATGGGGCGGGCTGCTGGGGCGGGGCGTCTGCCGATGGGGCGGGCTGCTGGGGGCGGGGCTGGCTGCCGGGGGAAGGGCCTCTGGATGGGGACCGCTGCTTGGGGAGGGGTCTCTGCGCGTTGCGGCGGGGGCGGAACGCCAGGTGGTCGGGACAGGCTGTTGGGGGAGTGCGCCCTCAGCGAACCAAGGCATCTCACTGGGAAAGTCGAATGTGTGTGGCGGTCGCCGCCGAGGCCGGTTCCGAAGAGGCCTCAGCAGGGCGGGCCAGGGCCTCCGCGAACGCCGACCCTTAAGAGCGCCGAGCGAGGGAAACGGAGTGTTCCTCCCAGCCCCCGACGCCGCGGGCCTAGCGTCCCCGTCCAGGCTGATTGGGCGCACGCGCAGCCCCACTCGCCCCCACCCGTGCGTCCCCGCTGGTCCCGCCCCCGGCCGGAAGTTCCGGCGGTGGAGCTGGGCCGGGCCCGAGAGGATCGCGGGTTCGGGCTGCGGGGCTCGGGCTGCAGGCGCTGGGCCGCCAGGCGCGGAGCTTG
Organism: Macaca nemestrina; assembly: GCF_043159975.1. Taxonomy (NCBI): domain Eukaryota; kingdom Metazoa; phylum Chordata; class Mammalia; order Primates; family Cercopithecidae; genus Macaca; species Macaca nemestrina. Next base: position 1,104,103 of record NC_092142.1, read on the forward strand.
GGAGCGCAGCCCAGGCCGTGCCGCGCGGCGCCATGAAGGGCAAGGAGGAGAAGGAGGGCGGCGCGCGGCTGGGCGCTGGCGGCGGAAGCCCCGAGAAGAGCCCGAGTGCGCAGGAGCTCAAGGAGCAGGGCAACCGTCTGTTCGTGGGCCGAAAGTACCCGGAGGCGGCGGCCTGCTACGGCCGCGCGATCGTGAGTGCGCTCGCGCGGGAAGGGCGGCGGCGGCGGCGGCGGCGGCGCCGGGGAGGGCCGGGCCCGTGCCCGGCTGGCCCCACCGAGGGTCTGGTTCCTCTGCGGGGCATGTCCTGGGCTCCTAAAGCCCAGCCGTGGTTCCCGAGCCCAGCGCCGGGTGTCGGAGAACGAGGGTGGGATGCTGGATGGAGGCCGGCCGGGTCGGGGGGAGGGCAGGGGCCCTCGCCCCTTGAGGATCCCAGGTCCAAAGCCTGGACTCTCCAAAGATTTGGAAAACTTTACAAAACCAAGTGGAGTCAAGCGGATAGGCTCAGCCAGTACTCCACTGTCTGCAGATCCTTGGATCCAGGGGCTTTGACGACTGAGAAGCCTAGTTTCTTGATTCTAGCCAGAGCGCAGAAGCTGGGACGGGCCGTGGGACAGAGGGGGCGCGCTGAGCCTACACCCTCATGCGGCTGGCCCGGCCTTGGTCCCTAGACCCGGAACCCGCTGGTGGCCGTATATTACACCAACCGTGCCCTGTGCTACCTGAAGATGCAGCAGCACGAGCAGGCCCTGGCCGACTGCCGGCGCGCCCTGGAACTGGACGGGCAGTCTGTGAAGGCGCACTTCTTCCTGGGGCAGTGCCAGCTGGAGATGGAGAGCTATGATGAGGCCATCGCCAATCTGCAGCGAGGTTGGCTGACAAGCTGCCCGGTTGTGGGGCCCCTGGGGCCAGGCGGGTGGACTGGCCAGAGAGTGACCTGAAGCCCCCGTTCCCCAGCTTACAGCCTGGCCAAGGAGCAGCGGCTGAACTTCGGGGACGACATCCCCAGCGCTCTTCGAATCGCGAAGAAGAAGCGCTGGAATAGCATCGAGGAGCGGCGCATCCACCAGGAGAGCGAGCTGCACTCCTACCTCTCCAGGCTCATTGCCGCGGAGCGTGAGAGGTGGGACCCTCACCCCAGGTCGCCCTGTCTTGGGATAATTCTGAATCACCAACTACCAACATGAGCGTTTATTGAAGGTTTTACTGGCGAGCAGAAAACGTGGGGAAGAAGCATGAATGTTAGCCCTGAGGTTGGGGTGTGGTCAGACATCTGGCCAGGTCCATCTCTTACTGGCTCCTGGTCAACCCCCAGGGAGCTGGAAGAGTGCCAGCGGAACCACGAGGGTGATGAGGACGACAGCCACGTCCGGGCCCAGCAGGCCTGCATTGAGGCTAAGCATGTGAGGGTGCCCCCCTCCCACATGTGGGTCTGTGTGTGTGCACCTGGCGTGGGAGCATCCCCGCCTTGTGTTGGGTCTGTGCCCCATGGAGGAGGGAGGTGGGGTGTCCCGCACAAGTGCAGTGCTCAACTCTTCACAGGACAAGTACATGGCAGACATGGACGAGCTCTTCTCTCAGGTGGACGAGAAGAGGAAGGTGAGTGTCTGTCACTTGCTGCGGTGGGTGGCAGGTGCTGGAGCAGTGCCCCTTCCCAGCCTCTGATCGTGTGCCCCTGTGCCACAGAAGCGTGACATCCCCGACTACCTGTGTGGTAAGATCAGCTTTGAGCTGATGCGGGAGCCGTGCATCACGCCCAGTGGCATCACCTACGACCGCAAGGACATCGAGGAGCACCTGCAGGTGAGGCTGCGGCTGGGGGAGCAGGGCCAGCAGCATGGTCCTGGGCCCACTGACTGCCCTCTGCCCTTCTTGTCACTGCAGCGCGTGGGTCATTTTGACCCCGTGACCCGGAGCCCCCTGACCCAGGAACAGCTCATCCCCAACCTGGCCATGAAGGAAGTTATCGACGCATTCATCTCTGAGAATGGCTGGGTGGAGGACTATTGAGATTCCTTGCCCTGCCCAGCATCCTGGTCCAGGAGAGCCCTGGGCGGAAGCCCTCCACCCTTGTACATAGTTTGTGTTGCTGGCCACCCTGGCCCCTTCCAAGTTCAAGTTCTGCTGTTGGGCTCTGGACTATTCCCCCTCTCAGCATAGCTCTTGCTGGGCCGTGATTGTCCCCCTTTGTGGGCTGGAAAAGCAGGTGAGGGTGGGCTGGGCTGAAGCCACTGCCGCCACTGTCTGTGTAATAAAATCCATGAGCACGAGATGGGACGTGCTGGTGTGTGGCAGGCATGCCTGCCAGCTGCTTTGGCTAGCCGAGGAAGGTGGAGATGAAGACGCTGGTGTCAAGGTTGAGTGTGGCATGCCACCAGCGGTCAGGGAAGTACAGCACCTGGTGGAGAAAAGGGGTGCAGCACAGATTAGCTGGGGGCCTCTGGCCTGGCCTGGCCCTCTCCTGCCAGCCACTGACCTCACCAGCCCGGATGGTACACTCCATGGGCCGTGCAGACGGTGGCAGGGCTGGATATGTGTCCCGGAGCCAGGCCAGCGTGGTCTTGTTGGGGTGGAACTCTGGTGTCTTCTCAGGTGGGTAGAGGAACCAGCGCTGGGGGCAGGAGCAGCAGCGTCACCCTTGCCTGTTTTGGTCACCGAGCCCCAAGGCTCAACCCCAACCCTGTGCTGACCTTACGGCCGTAGATCACCTCCGAGAACCCGGGCCCATGCCAGTGGAAGGGCACCCCCGAGCCAGCTCCTGTGGGGTTATGAGCACCTGGTGACCAAGCCATTTTGTACCCACCCTCAGAAGCCTCACTCCTCCCCAGTCCTGAGCAGCGTTCACCTGCGATTCCAAAGCTGTAAGCTGGAGCGGTTCCCAGCAGGCCAAATGGGGGTGGGGAGTAGTGCCGAAAGAGAGAGGCCCACTCGGTGAAGTTGTTGTCCCCGAAGAAGTACAGGGTGTCTGCCAGTAGAGACGGTGGGGGCAGGGATCCTGGCACCTGGAAACTCCAGGCGTCCCCACCCCCTACCGCCACCTAGGGCTGACTCACCATTGCCCAGGGAGGTGGGGTCCTGGGGGTGCAGCAGCTGCTCCACATACTCCTGGAACGGCAAGTCCACTGCAGGAGAGAGACGGGTCAGGACCGGCTGGTCCAGCCGTCCCGGTGCTGGCACACGGGCGGGCGCAGGGGCGGGGCCGCTCACCTTTCTGGTAGGAGTAGGTGTTGGCGGTGCTCAGGCGGACCACTCTGTCCCCAAACGAGGCCAGCAGCCTTTCGCGGGAGCACAGGGCCCGGAACCTCTGCGGGGGCGGGGAGAGGGCTTAGTGGCCGGACCCAGCAGGGGCAAGAGTGGCCGGGGACGGGCGCGCGCTCACCGAGTTGTCCGTGAGTCCCTGCAGGATAACGGGCCTGACGAAGGCGTACCTGGAAAGAAGTGCAGAGTCGCGGCCAGGTCCGACCGTCACCCTCGCCGCCCCCGCCCCACACGCGCGCGCGAGATCAGGGAAGGCGGCCTTGGGCGGTCCGGGCAGACGGGCGTGTGAACAGAGCCCGACCTCCGCGATCAAGGAAGCACGTACTGCTGCACGAACTCGGCGTAGGTGAGGTCGGCCCGACGCTCCACCGTGCAGCGCTCCTCCTCCGCCACGGCCCCCGGCCCGCCCGGGCGCCTGCGGGCACAGCTGGGTCAGCCCGCGCCCCGCCCGCCGCACGTGCCCCCACCGCCCCGGCCCCTCCCGGGCCGCTCACCACCCGCCGTCGCCCTCCTCCCCGGAGCCCGGTAGAGCCACAGCCGCCAACGCCCAGAGCGCGAGCAGCCGCGACGCCGGCGCCATGAGCCCGGCGCCCTCAGACACCCGCGTTGCACGCCGGGAACCTCGGGCCCGTCCGCCAACCATTGGCCGGCAGCTTCGTCGTCGTGGCAACGGCCGGCAGCCGGGACGGACCCCGGAAGTGACCTCCTTTGGCCCGCCCCGGAAGAGGCCTCTACGGGAACGCGGGGAAGGCGGCCAGAGAGCGACTATTGGCGCCGCCGGTTACCATGGCGACAGCGCCGAAAGCCCCAGCCCGCCAGCAGCACCGCGGGCATACGGCGGGCATACCCGCCGCGCGATGGGGTGACACGCAGTGCTGACAGTGGCTCCACTTCCTTTATTGGGGTCTCAGCCTCCGCCCGTCTCGGGCACAAGACCACGCGGAGTTCTGCACGCGGTCGGCCGGGCAGTCAGGTCCCCGGGCCCCAGGCAAGCCCAGCAGATGCCCCGTCAGGAGTACTCGCAGAGGTGGCCGCAGCCCGCGGGACAGTGGGAGCTGCCTTCCAGCCATTTCATGATGTGCTGCAGGTGGCCGCCGTGGCTGCAGCCCTGGCACCACACGAACAGACCCTTGACCACGTGGTGGCAGACGGCACACATGCTAGCGCAGCGGTGGCACCTGGGGGCGGGCAGGAGGGAGGGCGCCTGAGCGGGGGCTCCTGTGCTGCCTGCAGGCCCCTGCCCCAGCTCCCAACCCCACTGCCCCACCTGTCGCAGACCCAGCCCCGGCTGCTCATGGGCCGCTTGCAGTGGCTGCAGTTGACGTGCAGGGTGGTGGAGGCCTGGTTGAGGCAGCTGACGGCGCGGCTAGTGCTCAGCTTGACCACCTCGTTGGACACGTTCCAGAGGCGGAAGCGCTGCAGTAGGTCGATGTAGGAAGTGTACCAGTGCTCCTGGGGGAGGGAGCGCCCGGTGGTCAGGATCTGGGTGCCAGGGGCGGCGCTGCAGAGGGGGGAGGCCCCGCCCACCACACACCTGGGTCTGCTCGTCGATGTCCTTGCGCACCCGTTCACCCAGGATAATGAGCACAGATACAGCCATCTGCACGTCGCCCTGCTCAGCGTAGAAATGCAGCATGTCGCGCACCAGCACGCTGAAGAAGTCAGGTGGCAGGCGGCTGTCGTAAAGTGCGTGTGAGACAGACAGGAGCGAGAAAGAGGAGTCCACGGGGGCCAGGGAGGCCACATCCGCCTCGCTGCCGCTCACGTGCGGGGAGTCGGCCTTGTCCTGCAGGTGCTCGGGCCCGGGAGGCGTGTCCACGATCTCGTGGCGCAGTGGAAAGGCCTCCTGCGGCAGCACACACTCAGGCTCCTCGGCTGGGAGGCAGGGACCAGCAGCAGCTCTGAGTCTCTGTCCTCCATTCACCTCTGAACCCCACCCTGCCCAGACCCCCACTCACGGTGGGCGTGTTCTGGATCCAGCAGGTACAGCTCGTCCTCCTCACCCTCCACATCACCCAGCAGGTAGTCGGCAGGTACGTCGCTGCCCTCGGTTTCCTCGTTATCTGCCCGACAATGGGGTGGGCGTTCAGGGTCCTCTGGGACACCCCCACCCCTCTCCCGTCAGCACCCCAGCCTACCCTCGTTGGTGATGAGTGTGGCCGAGGAGTCGAGCAGAACTGTATCGCTCCGTGCATCTCCTTTGCTGCGGTCCAGCCGCGCCTCACTGCCCAACCCTGGGGCCATATCCTTCAGATTGAAACTGGGGGCAGGAAGGGCCCATGGGTGGGGGGGGCTCGAGCAGCCCCAGCCCCTGGGGAGAGCTGCCCCCGGCATCTACCTGTTCATGAGGGGCAGGCCACAGGAGCCACCCTTGCCCACGCTGTGGTTGAGGTTCGCAGTGGGCACCAGGCCAGGGCTGCAGTAGATGATCCGCAGCATGGTCCACGTTTGCGCCACCTAGGGGCGGGCACTGGTCACTTGTGGGCGTCCTGGACACCCAGCACCCCATGCAGGTCCCCCTCTGCCTGGACAGAATCACAAGCCCTCAGCATTCAGCTGCCCCAGGTACCCAATGTCCAGGCCCACCCCAAGTAGGAAAGCTGAGGCTCATAGGAAAGACAAAAATCTCAGGCACTGCCCTAGAACAGCACAGAGGGAAACAGAACTGGGTGGTGGGGACCTGTGGGGCAGCCAGAGATGGGCATGGGAGCGGCAGCTCACAGCTCCACCACTGCTGGTGCGGGGAGAGCTCCAGAAACAAGAGGGCAGAACAGAAAGCTTGAGTCACACGACTCCCGAGACCACCCCACAGAGGACAGTCCCGGGTCTGGCCCACCCTGGAGCCCTGGCCCTGTGTGATCCTGACACCCTCAGCGATCGGGGCAAGGGCTGTTGGTGTGACCGGCTGGAATCCACTGCGGAGCTTGAGGTCGGGGGGTGGGCACAGCTGACAGATGAACAAGCCCCTGCCCTGAGGTCATGGCCCCGGGGCCCCCAGGCTCAACACCTACCTACCTGGTTGCGGCCAAGCTCTCGAGCCACCTTTGCATTGTGGTCACAGAGCTCTGCCAGTGGCCGGCCAGCCAGCGCGTAACGCTCAGCTGTGTCTACAAACCAGCGCATGCCGCCGCCACCCGGCTCTGTCTCAAAGACACTGAGGGCGCTGGAGGCCAAGCCTGCGAAGGGCTCGGCAGGGTCCAGCTTGCGCTTAAAGAAGATGGGGTGGCGCCGGTCGCCAGTGTAGGGCTTGCGCCCCGACTCGGCAGCCACTAGGCTTTCCTTGGCGGCGAAGGCCAGGTCCCCGAAGAGGCCGTAGCAGAGGCCCTCGGGGTTGGCACGCTCGACAGGCTGGCTGGCATCGCGGAACAGGTGCTGGCACAGTGAGCTATCCTTGGACCCAGACAGCAGGAAGGAGGGGTCGTGGGGGTGGCGCCAGGCGATTCCCGTAGTGACGTCTCGGTGCTCCTCAAACATGGCAGCTGGCACGAAGGGCCGGCGCACATCCCAGACGTAGATGTTGTGGTCCACCATCATGGAGCACGTGGCCAGGTGGTGGCGGCACTCAGGCCGCCACTTGACACGGGCCACTGAGGCGATGGTCTGCACACAGTGCATCTCCTTGGCACGATGTGTGGTCATGTCCCAGACCTTCACCATCTTGTCGCGCCCTCCTGTGGCCAACCAGCCCCTGTGGGAAGGCCCACCCAAACCCTCAGTGGCCTTTCCTGTGGAGAGGGGACCCCCTAGCTCTGCTGCTCCGGACTGACTCACAAGTCTGAGGCAGTGAGAGCTTACTGTCAACCTGCTGCCCCCTGCACCCCATGCCACACCTATCCTCGGGGTGCCAGTCGCAGCAGAAGACGGGTCCATTGTGGGCTGTGAACATCCTCTCACACCGGTCGGGACGCCGGATGTCCCAGAGCTGCACGTTGCCATTCTCGAAGGTGGAAGCAAAGGTGAAGTAGTCCCGGATACTGAACTGCACATCCCGCACGCTCTCAGACTGGCCTGCAGGCAGGGGATCGATGCAGGGGAGGTGACGGGGCTGGCCCACGAGGTGCACCCTCAGAGCAGCTGTGGCATGGTGTCACACACCTGCCTGTGGCTCAGAACAGAGGCCCAGAGGGTAGACTGGACATCCCCAAGATCTGCCCAAGAAAGCAGCCACACGCAGTCGCCACAAGAGCCTGGGCCCGGGAGCAGGACGCCAGGTGGTTTTTAACACATACTCCCAGGCCTCATTTGCCCTAGATTCTGCATCCTGCATCGGTCCCTGAGCAAAGCTGTGGTGCATCCTCAGGATGCAGCAGCTGAGCACTGGGCGAGCAGGAACCCACCCAGGCATAACGCACTCCCATGGCCCTGTGGGAGGCCCGAGCAGGAACCCACCTAGCCATAACCCATCCCACGGCCCTGTGGGAGGCCGGAGCAGGAACCCGCCTGGCCATAACCCACCCTCACGGCCCTGTGGGAGGCGCAAGGAGGTGTTGACGAGGGTGCCCCAGCCTCGGCCCAGTCCCTTCACCTGAAGCTGGAACTGCCTGGTCCGCCCCAAAGGACTGGATGAGTCAGGGTCCAGGTCCACCCTAGGGCACCACCACACCAAGAGACTTCGAGGGCGGTACCCAACCTTCCTCTAGGGCCCTCCAGGGGAGGCAGTTCAAGATGTGTCTTTTTTTTTTTTTGAGATGGAGTCTCCCTCTGTCACCCAGGCTGGAGTGCAGTGGCATGATCTTGGCTCACTGCAATCTCCGCCTCCCAGGTTCAAGCCATTCTCCTGCCCCAGCCTCCCGAGTAGCTAGGATTATAGGCGCGTGCCACCAGGCCTGGCTAATTTTTTGTTTTGTATTTTTAGTAGAGATGGGGTTTCACCGTGTTAGCCAGGGTGGTCTCAATCTCCTGACCTCATGATCGGCCCGCCTCAGCCTCCCAAAGTGCTGGGATTACAGGCGTGAGCCACCGTGCCTGGCCAGGATCTGTCTAAAGTGGCCCGTAAATTCTCTGAGTCCCTTGAGGGCTCCGCCTTGTGCTTCATACCTAGTTTCCTCCAGGTGAACAAGGGAGAGCTGGTTCAGGTCAGCCATCGGGGAGCTGGGCCTGTTAGGAAAAGGGTCCCGGGGCACTGGACAGCAAACCCACCTCCTCTGCCTCCCTGGGCCAGGAAACCTGGAAGTCCTGGTGGACCTCCTGCTATGAGGCAGCCTCTGCAGCTCCGAGGTGAGGGAAGAGAGTCATGCAGTGGCTCTCTGCTCATCACCGGGGATGGCTGGGAGACCGCTGGGGCTCTGCCCTCCCTTACCCCACAGCGAGCCTCAATTTCTGTTGGTCTCATCTCTTGCCTCTTCCCACTTCACTGCCCTGGCTCACATGCAGTCCAGCCCAACCTGCCCCAACCCTCCCGTGCTGATTCCCTTTCCCCCTGAGAAAGCCCTCTGAGTGATCCTGAGGGCCTCTGATGCACGGAGCCCTTCTCCACCTGCATGGACAGGCTGGGCACTGGCAGAGATGCCCACCTGCCCTGACCCGCCTCTGTGGCCTCACCCGAGAAGGTGCTGACAGAGTCCTTTCTGCGGAGGTCAAAGCACTTCATGAAGCCATCCTGGGAGCCACTGAGCAGCACGTGGGCTTCAGTGGGGTGGAAGCACACTTTGTTCACCGTGCGCTTGTGTTCTGTGAACAGCTGGTCCTGCTTGTTGCGGGACGGCCGGCCCAGGTTCCACGTGACCACCACACCATTGGTGGCTGCTGTGGCCAGCAGGTTCTCATCCATCTGGTGCCACACCACGTCAGCGCAGCTCAGATTAAGTGAAGGCTTACGCCCCACACGCAGGTTCAGCTTCTCCACGAACTGTTCCTCCTCGATGGCATAGATCTTGAAAATGCTACGGCCTGCCACGACCACCTGGGCTGCGTCACGGCACACACTGATGGCATTGGCGGGAGCGTCCAGGTGGCAATGCATGGTGCGACCCGTCAGCACGCTGCCACCCAGGGCTGTGGTCACACGGGACATCTTCTCCATGGCTGCACAGGTGATGAGGTCAGGGGTTAGGAGGTCAGTGAGGTGGGCTGGTCTGGTCAGCCTGGGTGGGTCATCAGTTCAGACCTTTCACCCAGGTTGGGACCCCAGAACCGCTTGGGCCCGGGCTGGTCAGTTTTAGTGAGCCAGTCCAGGGCTGTCTATCAACCGATCAGCCTGACAGGCAAGCTCAAATTCACTGGAGTCCGTCAGTCCAGTCCATCACCCTGGCTGAGCGGTGAGAGGGCTCCCTAGCTTCCCTTAGGCCTGTCAGTTTCATGTCTGACTTCCATGGAAGACCCTAGCTGGACATTCCCGGCCCAGGCCACCTCTCGGTCCCCCTATCAGCCAGATCCGGGCAGTCACTAAACCCTCGGTCAGTCAATCCCAGCAGGGGAGCGAGGAAACTCCCGCCGTCCGCACTGTCAGCCCTGGGGGCCTCCGAGGGCGGCGGGGCTCTAGGGAGGAACAAAAGAGGGGAGGGAACAGAGGGCTAGAGGGGCCCGAGGGCTCAGGCATTAGACGCGAGAAGGGCCCAGAGGGACATCAAGGACCGAGCTACTCAAGAAGCTCGAGGTGTCTGGCGGGACCGGAGGCAGGAGAGAAGCCGGCGACCCGGAGAATAGGGTTCCTGGGAGCGGCGCAGAGGTTCCCCGGCGCAGTGGCGCGGGAGAGCGGACGCTGCGGGACGAGAACCAGAGGGCCCGGGGCAGCCGTTCTCGCCGCGCGAACCCCAATCTTTTACTAAAAGCGCACGGCTATCCGGAACCGCCGCGCCGGAAGACGCTGTCTTTCCCGCCCCTCGCCGGAAGTGGTCCGTCCTTACCCTCCCCGTTCAGGTAGTGGGAACAGACTCTCGCCCCACACCACGAAAGTTCCGGGTCTGGAAGCTGCGTTGGCTGAGGCCGGGAGAGGCCCAGGACTGGAGTCTGCGGGCCTCCCTGAGCGTCGCCATTGCGCTTCGGTGCTGTGCTTGTGTGTTGTTTATTTATTTATTTAAACGGAGTCTCGCTCAGTCGCCCAGGCTGGAGTACAGTGGCGGGACCTCGGCTCACTGCAAGCTCCACCTCCCAGGTTCAAGCGACTCTCCTGCCTCAGCCTCCCGAGTAGTTGGCACTACAGGCGCCCAGCACCACGCCCGGCTAATTTTGTATTTTTAGTAGAGACGAGGTTTCACCATGTTGGCCAGGCGGCTCTCAAACTCCTGAACTCAAGCGATCCTCTGGCTTCAGCCTCCCAAACTGCTGGGATTGCAGGTGTGAGCCACCGCGCCTGGTCTGTGTTTTTTAAGTCTCAATTTCAGTATGTTAATACCATCTCCTATTCCAATCCCCAGGTTCATCATGACGTCTGGTCATCCCTCGACAGGTTCCGAGCTTCCCCTCCTTCCTCACTCCTGCGACCTCAGGAGCAGCCTCCCAACAGCTTTCCTGGGTCCGTCGTTCCCCTCTGATCTGAAACCCGCACGGAAGTCAGGTACCAGGTCTTCTGCCTGAGGCCTCTGGCAGCTCCCACTCTGCTGTGAATGAACCCCCAACACCTGGCCTCTGCCTTCCCCTGTGTACCTCCAGCCACAGCAACTTCCACCCCCATTCCCAGCCCACCAAGCCCTTTCCTGTCTCGGGGACATTGCGCATGCGATGCCTCCTCCACAGAGAGGACCTCCCTGACCACTGTCCTAATGGGCCTTTCCATCACTGTGGCCTCCACGGCACTTGTCACCACCCATTCGTTTGTTTACTGGTTGTTGGTCACATACGAGTGTGAATTCCACCAGGGCAGGAATCACATTCTGGCTCAGTCCCCACCGAATGCTCAGTGCCTGACACACTTGTTCAACCAGTTGCCCTCTTTCTTTTTTCAAAACGTTTTGAAATGGAGTTTTGCTCTTCTTGCCCAGGCTGGAGTGCAGTGGTGCGATCTTGGCTCACTGCAACCTCCGCCTCCCGGGTTCAAGCGATTCTCCTGCCTCAGCTTCCTGAGTAGCTGGGATTACAGGCATGCGCCACCATGCTGGGCTAATTTTGTATTTTTAGTAGAGACTGGGCTTCTCCATGTTGCTCAGGCTGGTCTCAAATTCCCGACCTCAGGTGATCCACCCGCCTTGGCCTCCCAAAGTGCTAGAATTACAGGTGTGAGCCACCGTGCCCAGTCTCTTTTTAAAATTTTTTGAGACGGAGTTTTGCTGTTTCACCCAGGTTGGAGTGAGGTGGCGCAATCTCAGCTCACAGCAGCCTCCACCCCCTGGGTTCAAGTGATTCTGCCTCAGCCTCCGTAGTAGCTGGGATTACAGGCAACCACCACCACGCCTGGTTAATTTTTTATATATTTAGTAGAGACAGGGTTTCACCATATTGGCCAGGCTGGTCTCGAACTCCTGACCTCAGGTGATCCACCCCCCCCCCCCCCGCTTTGGCCTCCCTAAGTGCTAGGATTACAGGCGTGAGCCACCGTGCCCAGCCTCAGTTACCCTCTTTCGACCTTTCTTCCCTGGGCGTCAGACATTGCTATTGGTGCATTGTGTAATCTTTTGCGACATCCTTGTCCCTGCCTGTTACTCTGTGCATAGAATAGGGCTCATTTCTGCTTCTCCGGATGGGTGGGCTAGAGTCTAGATACTTTGGAGGGAATATTATGTGTAGTGACTTTAGTGTCGTCTCTGCCTTTAAGGAATGGGAGGTCCTCTGCCTTCCGTGTAGTCACTGTTGTTTCCATTCTACCACATTGGCATCCAACCTCTACCCCTTTGTTGCAAGAAAGAATAAATCTGATAAGAGGCACAGGAGAATCCCGAGACCCGGGACGCCCAGGGCAGATACGCCATCCTACACTGTGGCCTGGTGACCTAAAAACAACTCAGACACAGATTTTTACAATTTTTTTTAATATATATTTTTATAAACAGGTCACGTGATAAAATAGCACAAGAAACACTTACCAAATATAAGGTTATATCTTCCGCATATACAGGAGAATGAGGTCGTTATGTACAATAAGAAAATGATTTTAGGGGTTGGTTGGTTTTGTTTTCCTCTCTCCCCTTAATTTTTCCTCCTACAGTCGTTGGAAATATCACAGCTTCAGTTGCATTAATACTTTGGGCAAATGGACAGCTGCCCCTCCCCACTAGGGGTTGTGGGGAGGAGGGGCTGGAGAAACTGGCTCCTGACCACTCAGCCCTGGAGCTTCCTGGGGCTGGAAAATCTTTGGGCTGTTGATCTGTTTCTGATTCAACAGCATCTCTCTCTCTCTTTCTCTCTCTCTCTCTCACTCTTTCTCTCTCACTCTCTGGCTCTCTGGAAACTGGTTACTCTCTTCCAACCAGATAGGGAGTGTCCCAAGATTGGGTGTGGGCACTGTATCTCCTGGGGCTCAAGGTTGGGGTGGGAAGGGGCCCCCAGCCCCCTCCTCAGCGACGGCTGAGGTTTGCCAGCATCCCCCAGGACCTCCAAATGTCTCGGGCCGACAGAGCACGGTCAGAGCCCATTTGGGCAGGCAGAAGTTTGGGAAGCTGGGGAGGGGTGAAGTGGCGGGGAGGCCAGAAAGGAGCCCTCCCTCCTTGGGGTGTCTAGGGTGTGCTGGCCACTGGAAGATTGGAGTCGCTGACCCAGTGCTGACCCTGACCCTTGGCTGGGTCCACTCTGCAGACTCCACCTGAGGAGATCGCCCAGGGTGAAGCTCGGTGCCCAGGCCTGAACTGAGCCCGGCTGGGTGCAGGAGCTGAGGTGTGGGGTTGGCCCAGGCCTCTCCCCAGGCCTGAGGGTGGCTCCAGCTCGGAGGCTTGCAAGGTGCCTGTGCCACCCCTGGGTTGAGGCCGACCGGAGTCAGCTGGGATAATGTTAATGACTCCAAGTGATCGCCAGCCCTTCTGCCCTCTCCCTGCCCAATTCTGTCTCAGCCTGGCCAGGAACCAAGGCTGGGTTAGGGGGCCGACAGGGGGCTGCCCCACACAGCGGCAAGGAGGAAGGGAGGCCGCGTGGGTCAGGCTGGATGGGTGAGGAGGTGCGGGTGGGGCTTGGGCTCTCGGCGGCGGGCCATGGCTTTGGCGGTGGCCTGTTTCCCCTGACACCCCTCGGAGGGCTCCAGGCATGGTGCGGTGGAAGATGCAGGAAGCCCGTAGGGCTCTTCCGGGCCCCTGTGTCCTGGGGGACCCAGCCCCCTCAATTCCCCTGGGCCCTGCCCGGGATGGGGGGACAGTGGGGAGACAGAGCGGGTGTGGCGGGGAAGGCGGTAAGGACAGTCTGGAGAGCTCAAAGCGCCCCCCAAGGACCGAGCCCCGCCCCCCAAGCGGGCGGGCGAGCGAGTGATGGCGGCGGCTGTGGCTGTGGCGTGGCGGAGGGCGGCGTGCAGTGCGGGCACGAGGGGCATGCACAAAGTCCCCGAGTGTGCGTGCGTGCGTGGGGCGGACCCACCCGCCGCCCCCCTGCCCGGGGCGGGGCCGGGAGGGCGGAGGGGCCGAAGGCCGGGGCGGGGCTTTCCCTCGGTTCGCCCCGCCTCCCGCGCTAGGCCGGGGGCGCGGGGACTCCCCCGAGCGCAAGGCGGGAAGAGGGGGCTCGGCGGCGCCCCGCGCCCCCGCCCAGGTCATGGCCGGGTTCCCGCGACCAGGGCGGGGGCCCCGCGCTACTCAATAACGAGGCAGCGGGGCAGGTGCTGCGAGAAGTACTTGAAGAGCTCGGGGGTGGCCCCGGGGCAGTTGGTCAGTTCCAGCTCCTCCAGCTCCTGCAGCTGCACCAAGCCCGACAGCCCGGTGGTGGTGAGCAGCGGGCAGCCTGCGGCGGGGTTAGAGGGCGGCTCAGTGCGCAGGACCCAGGGCTTGGGCGGGGAAGGCGGGGACGGCGGGGTCATAGGGCGGCTCAGTGCCCGCGTCTCCCTCCTCCTCCGCCTCGGACCCGGGACGGTGTGTCCGCGCCGGGCGTGAGTTTGCACAAGGACCGGGCAGGCTGGGCGGGCGGACTAGGTGGGGGTGGGTGGTCACTGCTCAGCGTTAGAGTAGAAATGGGGGTCTCACCTGCCAGAGACAGGAGGCGCAAACTCCCCAGGGCCAGGAGGTGCTTCAGCCCGAAGTCCTGCACCTGTCGGTCGTGGAGGAGCGACTTAATGATTTCCGCTCGCACCGAGGCGGAGGGCACCCTGGGGTCCATGGAGGGCTAGGCGGGTTCAAGCCCGGGGTTCCTCAGTCATCCCGGAGCCGGGAGGCAGCTGGGAAGGGCTGGTGGGGGCCGCCGGGGACCCCTGGGTTCCGCTTAAGTCGGCTGCTGGATAGGGAGGGGCCCCAGACTCTCCCAGGATCTGAGTGGGTCCAGGAGCTCTCCTCGCGCCCCCACCTCCCCGTCGATTCCCCAATCCCGGGGTGTTTGAGAGCCGGTACCTGGCAGCACCATCGCAGGTAGAGGCTGCGGAGGGACGACATGGTGGACAGATAGCTGAGGCCAGTGTCCGTGATGCGTACACACCTGTGGTTGCACCAGAGGGGACCCCCTCCTTCAAATCACCTGGCCCCGGCCCTCCCTCGTCTTCCTGGGAGTGCCCCTGGCGTGAATCCCTTCCTGCCCCACCTGGAGCAGCCACAGGCCCCTCCTCGATCCCACCCACCGGGAAGGACAAGGGTCCAGCCAACCCGTGCTACGGTTCTGCCCGGTCCCCAGGCGCTCTGCCTCCGAGGGCTCTGCCCGCCGCGCCACAGCCTCCGCCCCGCCAGAAGCCCTCCCCCTGCCCCGCCTCTCCCCGTGCAGCCCGGCCCGCCGCGGCCCCGCCCCGCCCCGCCCCGCCCCCCGCCCCCCACCCGGCGCGGCCCCGGGTGCGCACCTGTCGAGCACGAGCTCCTCCAGGCGGTGCAGGTCGCAAGCCACGTACTCCAGCGCCATGTCGGTGATGCGTGGGCACCATGAGAGGTCAAGGCTGCGCAGCTTGCGCAGGTTCTCGGCCACGAGCTCCACGCCGTCGTCGGTGACCTTGGAGCAGCCCGAGAGGCTGAGCGCGGTGAGGTTGGGCAGGCTGTGCACCACGTTGACCACGCCGTGGTTGGTGATCTCCCAGCAGGAGAGTAGGCGCAGCGTGTGCGTGCTGTGGCCCTGGCGCGCCGTGAAGTAGGCCAGCGCCGTGTCCGTCACATGGTAGGCCTGCAGGCTCAGCTCCGCCAGGTTGGGCAGCAGCTGCGAGATGGCCGCGATGGCGTCGTCGGCCACGTTGATGCAGTCACTCACGCTCAGCGAGGTGATGCGCGCGCTCAGGCTGGACCACAGCCCGGCCTCGGTGAAGTCGTTGCAGCCCGACAGCTCCAGACGCACCACGCCCTGCATCTGTTCAAGCATAACCTGCAGGCGGGCGGGCGCCAGGTCAGCGGGGTGCCCGGCCTGGGCTCCCCGCCCCCAGCTCAGTGCGTTCCTGCCGGCAGCTAGCGCCAGAGGATTGCAGGAGACAGGGTGGAGCTGGCAGGGAGGAAGCAGTGGTCCTGGGTAGGGTGTAAACATGCAGGGAGCTGAACCCTGAAAACACTTGGCAGTGTGTGAGGAGGTGGGGCATCGGGACAAGAGCCCAGGGCCTGGCAGAGCAGGTGCCAGGGGCGTTGGCGCCAATGTTACAATTAAACTACAGGCCCAGCTGCCAGGCGGCTCCTCTGACCTCTGTTCCTGGGAGATCCTTTCCCAGCTGCCCCTCAGCTTCCCCCAGCATCCTCTCCCCCTGCGTTTATTTTATTTATTTATGCATTCATTTTGAGATAGTCTTACACTGTTGCCCAGGTTCCAGGCTGGAGTGCAGCGGCGTGATCTCAGCTCACTGCACCCTCGGCCTCCCGGGTTCAAGCAATTCTCCTGCCTCAGTGTCCTCCCAAGTAGCTGGGACTACAGGTGCCCGCCACCAGGCCTGGCTAATTTTTGCATTTTAAATAGAAACAGAGTTTCACCATGTTGACCAGGCTGGGCTCGAACTCCTGACCTCCTGACCTCAAGTAAGCGGCCTGCCTTGGCCTCCCATAGTGCTGGGATGACAGGCGTGAGCCACCGGGCCTGGGCCCTGCATTTAATTGACTGCTCTGCTGCTGCCATCTTGAATATCTTGATTGTCTTTGAGCAAGGGACCCACATTTTCCCTTTGCATGAGGTCCCCCGGTAGTCAGTCCTGCTTTCCCCCACCCCAAAGCCACCATCCTCTCCAGCCCGTTGCTGCTGCCCAGCCCTGTCCCCCTCACCCCAGCCTGGGCGCACACCCCCCCACCCCAAAGCCACCATCCTCTCCAGCCACCACAGGGTTGCTGCTGCCCAGCCCTGCCTCCCAGCCCTGTCCCCCTCACCCCAGCCTGGGCACATGCCCCCAACCCCAAAGCCACCATCCTCTCCGGCCCCCACAGGGTTGCTGCTGCCCGGCCCTGCCCCCAGCCCTGTCCCCCTGCAGCCTGGCGCACACCTCGAGGCCTGCGTCCGTGATGGTGGAGCGCTTGAGGCTCATGGCTTTGACACCCTTCTTGGAGAGCGCATAGTTGTCAATGAACTCACAGATGTCCAGGTCAGAGACGCCAACCAGGCAGAAGCCCTCGAAGCCTCTTGCAGCGAAGCCCTGCAGGTTCACGAACTCCTTCTCGCCACCAGGCAGCACATTGTAGAGCTCCTTGGCGTGCAGCACCGGCGTGAGGCCTGCCCAGAACTTGGGCTGGTAAAGCACGCGCCGCCAGGCCTTGCACACCTGGGCCAGCACACACTTCTCGCAGGCCGAGAAATACCAGAAGAGCCCATTGAGGATCTTCTCGTCCGTGGCCAGCGGCGGCCGCTCCGCTGGGGGCCCAGGTGCCAAGGCTGAGGCTGGTCCACCTGCCAGGGGGCACGGGCCCCCAGCCAGGGCAGCCCGGGGCAGTGGAGCAGCCAGGCTGGGTGGTGGGAGGGTGGGTGGGGGTGGTGGCTGGCAGGGACGGTTCTTGGTGGCTGGCGTGCCCTTGGTGATGCTGGCCGCACCCAGGCCGTTGGGCTGGCCTGGCAGCTTCACCAGACCATTTCGAGGCAAGCATGGAGGCTTGGGGTCGCCGTCGATGCCCGGGCTCGACATCTTCCTGGCACGCTCTGTGGATGAGGGCCAGGAGGGAGAGTGAGTCTATTGC
The DNA here is from genome assembly GCF_043159975.1 of Macaca nemestrina. Classification (NCBI taxonomy): domain Eukaryota; kingdom Metazoa; phylum Chordata; class Mammalia; order Primates; family Cercopithecidae; genus Macaca; species Macaca nemestrina. The sequence goes on from NC_092142.1 coordinate 1,121,466, forward strand.
TGAGTCTGGAAGGCTGGGGTTGGGGGCAGGTGCAGTGGGGCTCCTTCCCTCCCTGGGCGTCCCCACAGTGCTCCAGAATCACCAGACAGAGAGGATGGGAGTGCCTGCCTCTCCCTCCCTGTGAGCGGCAACAGGAAGCTGACCATGGCCACTCGCGGCACTCACTGGGCACCTGCAGTACGCACTGAGCTCAACCTTCATTGCCCATTACCCATGGACACCTTCTTTTTTTTTTTGAAACAGAGTTTCACTCTTGTTGCCTGGAATGCAGACTGGAGGGCAGAGAGGTGATCTTGGCTCGCTGCAACCCCTCCGCCTCCCAGGTTCAAGTGATCCTCCTGCCTCAGCCGCCTGAGTAGCTGGGACTACAGGCGCCTGCCACCACCCCTGGCTAATTTTGTATTTTTGGTAGAGACAGGGTTTCTCCATGTTGGTCAGGCTGCTTTCAAACTCATGACCTCAAGTGATCCACCTACCTCGGCCTCCCAAAATCCTGGGATTACGGTCATGAGCCGCCGCTTCTAACCAGACACCTTTTTGTCTGCCCAGTGAGGCCAAGAAACGCCAACACTTTTTGGCACTTAGGTACCATGATGCCCATTTTACAGAGAAGAAAATGGAGGTGGACCTGGTGAGGTCAGGACTGCCCTCTTCACCTCTTCTGCTGTGCTGTCCACTGTCAGTACCCACCGGGCCCACCCCTCTGGGCAGGCTTGGGGAACTGAAGGGAAGGGTCTGGAATGGACTCTGGCCCCTCCCCTGCAGGGTGACTGCGCAGCTCTCAGGAGGTGCTCTGGTGTTGGCTCTGTAGCCAACCTCCATGTGCACAGGAGCTTCCCTGGCTCAGAATCTACCCAAGGAGCTGGGTGCACTGGCTGATGCCTGTAATCCTGCACTTCGGGAGGCCGAGGCGGGTGGATTACAAGGTCAGGAGTTTGAGACCAGCCTGGCCAACATGGTGAAACCCCGTCTCTACTAAAAATACAAAAATTAGCCAGGCTTGGTGGCAGGCTCCTGTAGTCCAGCTACTTGGGAGTCTGAGGCTGGAGAATCACTTGAACCCTGGAGGCGGAGGTTGCAGTGAGCTGAGATCATGCCACTGCACTCCAGCCTGGGCAACAGAGTTAGACTTTGTCTCAAAAAAAGGAAAAAAAGAATCAATGCAAAGAAAGGGTAGGCATCTTCCCAGGGTTTGCCATGGCGCCAGCATGATTAGCCCTGGACACAAGCTGTCACTTTAACCTCCCCAATGGGGACGATGCTGTGATAACCGTACCCACTGCACAGATGAGGAAACTGAGGCCAAGGCCGGGCAAACTGCCTGCCTGAGGCCATGGCCAGATAAGTGGTGAAGCCAATGTTCGGGCAGAGCTGGCTGTGGAAGGCCATGTGGAGGGTACCTTCAGGCCAGTGACATCCACCCACAGGGTGGGGTGGGACCAGTCCTGGGCACCCTCCGCAGGCCTCCAGTCTGTGAGTGGGGTGGCAGGGGGCACTGGGCACAGCCACGGAGCGAAGGAGAGGTGGGACCCTCACGGTGCTACCATCTGCTCCGCAGTCCGGATCTCCTGCCGCCCCCACCCCAACATCCGGGGAGGAGGTTAGAGCCCTTGGAGTCACACGCCCTGGACTTGAAATGGGCCCCACCCTGGCTCTGTAGTCTTGGCAAGCCACTTCCCTTCTCTGAGTCTCAATTTCCTCACCTTCAAGCCTGGGGAGGTGACGGTACCTACTGCCTTGGGGCACTGCAATGTGAATGAGCTCAGTGCATGGCTCATAGCAAGGGCTGGGAGAGTGACGTCTGAGCCCCGCGGCCACACTCCAGGGCAAAGCAAGATGCATCTTTCCGGGTCTTAGGTGACCCCAGGACTAAGCCTGGAGCCTCATGCAGGTCCTGCCTCCCTGCCGCAAAATCTCAGAGGAGGGGCCAAAGCCACTCCCAGCCCACCCTGCCCCCTCCTGCCACGGCCTCGCTGGGAGGTCTCTTGGAGCCACCAAGGGGGTGTCCGAGAGTCTCTCAGAAGATTCCAAGGCTTGGGGTGGGCCCTGGAATCCTCTCAGGAAGAGGACGGTTCACATCTTTTTCACCGAGTGTCTCTTCTGGGTCTACAGGGCCTGGTCAGCTCCACCACAGAGAGTGGTGGGGTCTGGGATGGCACTGCAACCCCAAGGCCGGCAGCCCGTTCCCCATAATCTGGTCAGGGCGGAGGGGAGGGAGGGAGGCTGTGGGAGGTCCTGCCCTGCTCTTCCCAGCACCAGGCCCCCGCACTAGCTTCCAAGCCCCAGACAGGGCCAGCCTTGCCACCAGCCCACATCTGGGGAGGGGTGCAGACCGGGGCCAGGACCAGGGGTCTCACCAGAACATGTGGCCCTTGTGGCTGAGAACCCAGCTTTGGGTTTTAAGTCCTTCCTGCCCTGATGGCAGGAGCCCCAGCCCCACCCTCTGTACCATCTCCCTTTCCCCAAAGTGGGGCCAGGCCCTCCACAGAGGAGGTACCCACAGCCGGTGACCCCCGTCATGTGTTCATGATAAGGCTCAGCCTCCCAGAGGCTGATGACATCACAACATTTGCAAGGGCCCACTGGGGTCACACATGTTCCGACCTCACGGCCGCCCTTAGGGGTGGGGGTGTTGCTACCTCAGTTTCGGGTAAAGAACACGAGGCTCTGAGGAGTAATTTGCCCCCGGTGTCCGGGGAGGCCTGGCGCGGGGCTGCCTTGGTTCCCTACCAGAGCTGGGGAGAGGGGACATCGCAGGATGCCTGCGCCCGAGGGGGCAGCAGCAGGCCCACGGCCGCCCCGACTCCAGAGCGGGAGACAGCACCAGCCTAAATATGCTCCGTGCCCCCAGATCCGGAGCGCGGACTTCACCGCCAGGGACGCCTGGGCCTCCGCAGACCCCGCCGGTCGGCGCGTCACCCGCGCCAGCACCATGGACAGCGGCCGCCCCAGCCGCGCGCTCAGGGCAGGCCCAGGCCGGCCTCACAGCGGACAGCGGCAGGGTCGGGGCAGCCCCGCAATCCCCGCTCAGCAGGGAGGGGCCCCGGGGGCGGGCAGTGGGGGAGAAGCCGAGAACGATCTGGAGGCGGCGGCGGGGGCGGTGCCAGGGTAGGAATAATCCCGGAGCAGTGCCGATTTAGGTTGAAAACGCTCCCAGTCATGGGCCCGCACGTGGAGCGCCGGGGCTGGGGGGGCCTGGGGGAGGCATTCGCAGGGCTCCTTTCCCGCCCCACTAGGCAGCTCACGTTTCCTGGCGCCCACAGTCCTGTCCCCACCTCCAGGCCTCAGGGTCGAGATGGAGAAATCAAGCCACACTTTGAGAGCCCACAGGAGGGAGGGGACAGGTTGAGGAGCGGCTGTCCGGGTATGGGTCCGGGCCTGGCTGTCCTCATCCACACCCACACCGCAGCCACAAGACGTTGCTCTGCCTGGGGTCAGCCCTCGACCCATGTGCTTGGTGGCAGCTGCGTCCCTGCACAGGCGGCCCCGCTGCCCCCCAATCTCGTGTCCATGTTCCTGCCGGCCCCCGCTGCTCCTCACACTCCCAGCTTGACTGACTCAGCCCGAGAATCTCCCAGCCTGTAGCTCAAAAACGCAAACAGCCACACACTGGCCCAGGCATGGGCGCTGTGGGAGAAAGCTGAGCTCCCAGTGGAGACTGGGGTCTTTCCGCTGGTTAAGTGAGAAGTCCCTGGGGGCTCAGACAAGGCCCCTCTGCCTGGCCCTGGCCCCACCCTCCCAGCCAGACGGTCACCAAGGAGCAGGTTCCCATGGCTCCCAGAGCCCCCTTTCCTGCTGGTGACTGTGAGAGCCCTCATTCCACCCAAAGGGGCTCGGACGACCTGCGTGGGCTGCTAGGGATTACCTCTCCCTTTAGGACAAGCACCCCAGGTGCTAATACGGGGAAGAGACCTGCTAAAAAGGCGGCCATGCCTGCACCATCCTCAGCCTCAGTCCTGGGGTGCTGGCTCAGCTTGAAGTGGAAGTCTGTCGAGGCTCCTGGGCTCACCCCAGGGGAAAGAGAGGTTACCCTACCTCAGCTGTCTTGTCCTCAGCAGCCTGAGCCTGGCCTGGGAGCTGCTGGGGAGAGGTGACCGTGGCCTCTATGTCCTCCCCAGGGGATGCAGTGTGAAGCAGGTGGCCAGAGTGAGCCTAGAGAGCACAGTGGGGCCCGGGCGCTCCTGGGAGGACCCCGCACCTAAGGCGTCCAGGCTGACAATTCCCAGATGGTCATGCTGGGGCCCCACAAGAGCTGCCTTTTCTGCGAAGCAAGTCACTGAGCCCTGAGACCTCAGCTCCTGCCCCTTCCCAGCCCTGATGCCACAGCCCAGTCATGCCATTCCCCCTCCCCTGCCCCTCTGCTTGGGCAAACACCGTTCCCCCTGCTTGCCTAGCAGGGTTTCCCTGCCTTAGCCCTGCAAGCTCTTCTCCTCCATCCCTCAGCTCCTGGTGTGAGGTGGCCCCTGCCTCCTGCTCCGGGACCCCCAGCTCTTGAGAAAGCGCCTCCAGGGTCTCACAATCCCATGGGTTATCATCACCGTCCATCTGGTGCCTCTCCTCCTGGCCTGAGGACTCTTGAGGACGGACGGCACCAATGTGCATGGCCTCTGCATGTTCGCGGAATGAATGAATGAGGAATTCGGCCCCACTAGGTCAGTCATGCAGAAAGGGGTGCAGCTGCCAGGGCCCCCGGAGGGCTGATGGAGGATTGCTCAAATTTAGGAGGAGGCCAGTCAGTGGGGAAGGCATAGCTAGGAAAATTAATCCGGATTGTGCCAGGGCCAGTGTCCATGGGGAAAGTGGCCTCTGGGGTTGGGATTAGGTTGGTACCTGAGTCACTGAGAGGGCTCCCAGGACCCCGGGGCTGGGGTGGGCCTTGGAATAAACAGAGCCTTCAGATGAGGGGAGCCCATCTCCTTTTCAGCTGGCTCCCTCCTCAGGAGCTGCAGGGCTGAGGAAGCGGCTGCCTGTCCTCCACCATCTGGCCCAAGCCAAGAGAGGGAAGGGGGTTCTCCTGCCCCGCTCTCTCCGGCACCACACGCACCCCTCCTCCGACTAACCAGAGCCCTTCGTTCACACACTGCCTAACCAGGACTGGGGAAACAGAGCTTGCAAAGGGATTTTCCAGAAGTTACATAGAGCTACGATTGGCTCCAAGAGCCCGGGGGCTGGCTGATTCCCTGTACTTGGGTCCCGGCCAGGTGCACCTCACAGGGTCCTCGCTCTGCCCTGTTCTGCCTCATGGGTTCTCGATGCCTTCCTGCTGGGCCCTGGGCTGGTGGTCTCTCCAAGCACTGCCCTCATCCTGCAGGGTCCCTGCCACAGCGCTGAGTTCCTTGTAGAGGCTGCACACTGCGTGCCCACCCCTGGGACATCATTTTGGATGCATGCCTGGGAAACCTCCTCACCCCTCAGCGCCCCCAGTTTGAAGGTCTCTTCCCCCATCTCTGGTGTCCCCATCTCTGTGAGCATCAGACCAGGGCACAGCCTAACCAAATACTCGGCCCTCATAGAACCTCAGGGACCATCGAGGCCTGCCCACGGAGGGCCTTGGAGTTGCGCAGGGCCCTGGTGGCCAGAAAAACGCACATCGGGCTCCATCTGCAGCGGCAGCCCCAGAGACTGGGGTGACAGCTGGGGTGGCTGGGGATTGGGGACAGGGTGCAGGCTGACACATTCCGTGGCAGCCCCGTGACGCAGGCACACCCGTGTCCCTGCCACTTGGCACGTGGCACAGCGGCAGAGCTCCTCTCCCGCCCCCAGCTTGAGATGCTTCTGGGGGTGCACCAGGGGCTCTGGGGAGGGGCACCATGGCCCAGCAGGCACGTGGCCTCGAGAGAGACCCGTGTTGCTGCCCCAGCAGACTAAGGACCCATGGTCAAGCCCAGGGCAGCTCAGCCTTGCAGGCTGGACACCCTGGGGAGTGGGTGCTGGGATCCAGGCCTCATCTCAGCCCCTGCTCGGGAGAGCGTGAGCACCCCCAGAGGTGAGGCCTGGGCCCCTAGTGCCTGAGGCCCGAACCCACACACTGCAGCTGGTTTGGCCGTTGGCTCCTCCTGCACCACTGGTGGGGAAGGCTCGGGTCACCTGCTCACCCACCGAGCTCCCTTCACTGCCACCCAGTCATGGGAGGCACAGCAGTGGGTGCCCACATGCAAGGAGATGGGGTCTTTGGATGGCTGAGCAGTGCCACCGGGGTGGGACATCCCTAACCCCCTGGCAACACAGGGCTTCCTGGGTCCACGTCTGGCTGGTTCAAGGGCCCCGTTCCTCCCACCCACAAAGCCGTCCCTGTCCTTCTCATTGGTGGGAGTCGGACTGGTTCAGCTGCCCTGGAAGTGGGTGTGAGCTGGAGGCGGTGAGTCCATCGATGAAGGGGCTGAACTCATGGGTCTGGCCCCAGGTGAGGGGCGGTTGGGGGGGCAGGGGGCAGGGAGTGGGACAAGTGAGTCCTAGGGTCGCCCCACACAGCCATGTTTGCAGCTGGGCCTTGAATTTCCCTCCCCTCCAGGCGGCTCCAGGTCCAGCCCTGTGTCCATCTCTGGCCAGGCCAGCCAGGTTCCTCCAGGCCTCTGCCCTGGCCTGGGAGATGGAAAATCCCTCAGTCTCCTGGCCTCACCCAAACCTTCTCCAAGGCTGCTGTCCAGCACCACGCCGGGGGGGTGGGCTGGGAGAGGGCCCTGTGTCCAGCTGCGCACCAGGGAGGCCTGAGCTGCCCCTGGCCATTGGGCCCTCGGATGCATGGGTGTGGGGGAAGGGCCTGAAGGAAGAGGCAGGTGAGGTGGCCTCCGCCATCTGCTCCTCCTGCGGAGGGCAGGCTGCCCGAGCAGAGCCTGGAGCCTGGGAACGGCCTGGAGTGGCCGCTGGGCCGTGGGTTCCTGAGGCGGCCACCGCAGCCCTCTCTCCTTCTGGGGTGATGGGTGGGGAAACCTCTCCACCCACCTAATCCCCAGGAGGACACGGGACCCCTCCCCAGCAGGTTTCCCTTCTGAGGCCCTCCAACCTTGGCCAAGGCCCGGTCCCGCCTCCAGAACCAGGAAAGTGCCAGCCTCCCCCCACCCTCCTCCTCCCGCGGGCGGCAGCTCAGTGCAGGCCTCGGGTCCAGAAGCAGCCCGGGGAGGGCCGGCCCGCAGGCGGCACAGTCACGCGCCCCCCCTGCAGTTTAACGGCCCCTGGCCTGTCACTTAGGTCCGAGGGCGCCCTCTGAGCCCACCAGGCGGGGTGGGGGCCGGGGGCCTACAATTCCTCCTTTCGGTGGCCCAGGCGGCACCGATCCTCAGCCCTGGCCGAGTGGCCGGTGGGGAGCGGGCCTCTTCCAGGCCAGGGGCCGGGTCGCGGGGCTGCAGGAAGGCCAGGCGGGGACGGAGGCCCAGCGGCCGCGGGGGAGGTGGGGAAGGGGCTGCCGTTACGTAAGCCCTTACCCGGAGGCGGCGGCGCGGCCCCCACCCCCACCCCGCCCCCTCCTCATTGTGGCCGCCGCGGAGGTGCGGCCTGGCCCCCTCCCTGCCCCGCAGCCCGGCCGCACGCGCACCTTACCTCGGCCCGGGCTCCTGGCTCATGCCACGCTGTCTGCCGGGCGACCTCCCGTCATGGGGAGCCCGGCATGGGCGTCGGCGCGCGCGGGGGCCGCCGGGGTGCTGGACTGGCCGGCAGGGCCCGGCCGCGCCCTGCGCCCCGCGCCCCGCGTCCCGGCCTGGCCGGGCCCCCTCGGCCGCGCACGGAAAGGAGCTCCCCGGTGGGAGAGGATCGGCCGCCCCAAGCCTCCCACCGGGGAGGCTGAGGCTGTGCCCAGATAAATAAGGCCGCTTTGCAGGGAACCAGGCGGGCGCCTCCTCCTCCCCTCGCCCTCCCCGCGCTCCTCCGCGGCCGCCGCCGGCGCCGCGCGCGGCCCCCGCCCGGCCCCAAACGCCGCGCCCTGGCGCGCTCCCGGCGTGGGGAGCCAATCCGGGTTCGCGAGCCCAGGCGGGGGCGCCGATAATGCCGAGCCCCGCCCCCGCCCCGCCCCGGCCCCCGCGCGCGGCGCGCTCCCGGCACGGCGTCCACAAGCACGCGGCAGGCCCGGCACGCGCCCCCGCCCCCCTCGCCGCGGGCACCCGCACAATAACAAACCCGGGCGCGCGGCGGGCGGGCGGGGAGGGCGCGGGAGGCGGAAGGGAGGGCGAGGGGAGGCGGGAGAGCGGGCGCCGGCGGGTGGCCCAGGGGTCCGGGGTCCTATGGGAACGGGGGCGGCACCGCGCGTCCCTGCCCTTGGCCACCACCTGGGGAGGCGAGGAAGGTGAGACCCGGCCCAGAGGAGACAGGGTGGTCAGACCCCCATCTCTGGACCCTCCCGCCCAGCCCGCGGCCAGGGCCCTTCACAGCCCTCACACCCCCCCCCCGTGCACCTGCTGCGTGCCCGGCCAGAAGCGCCTCATTGGAGACCCTGGCACACCCGCAGAGCGCGAAAACAAGTGACTGCACAGATCATTTCAGATAGTGACAGTGAAAGCATCCGAGGGCTTGCGGTGGTGACTTCTGACGGGGGCGGGGGCGTCCTGAGGGTGCCCCACTGGAGCTGAGACCCCCACGGTGCGAGGGAGGGATGGCTCGGGAATGGGTGTGCAAAGATCCGAGCGGCCTGGCAAGTTCCCTCGGGAATAAACTGGAGGCTGGAGGCGGCGGCCGCTGCAGCCCAGGCAGGGGTGGGACGTGCTGGGTAAGGTGGAGGACTCGGTGGGAACCGCTGGAGACCCAGACGCCCCAGCAGACTCAGGGCAGGAGAACGGAGGCCAATGGCGCCCCATCCTGGGGGTCTCCTGGGAGCAGGGTCGGGGGAGGGAGCAGGTGTGGGGAGAGCAGAGGGGGTCTGCATCGGGGAAGAGCTGCAGGGCTGAATGGGGCTCCTGAGAGGATCTGAACAGGAGTGAAACCAGCTGCTGTTCCCAGCGTCCTGATGGGAAGCCCGACCGGAGGGGCCGGTGTGAGACCTGGGGGCAGCGGGAAGGAGGGTCAGACTGACGGCATCCTGGCTGGGTCCCGGGGTGGGGCTGGTTCTGTGCGTGCTGTGGGGTGCCACTGGGTCTACCTGGGGTGAGCGCAGCTCTTCTGCGTAAGTCTTGCCCCGTACCTGGGTACTGACCAAAGAAGGTGCCCAGAGTGGGGCAGACAGGACGAACCCCGTGAAGACCGTTGGGGCAACAGGGGAGGGTCCGTCCAACCTATCCAGGAGTCTCCAGTGTGTGGGTCTGGCAGGCTGGCCTTCCGGCAGCAACTTCCACCTGGCTGAGAGCAGGCGTGGACCGCTCCTGGTAGGAAGGTTTCACCTCATGCTTGGGGCTCTCACCCCACAGCAGGTGCCAGGGTCTCAGGCAGAGAACAAGCTGTGCTTGTGTTGAGTCCCAGCTGGGGCTGGGGCTGGACACACCCCAACTGCATAGGGTGAGTGTGGGGGTCAGGCATTTGGGTCATGCAACCCTGGCGAGGGCCAAGAAGCCAGCCCTACCTTTGCGGAATCTAAGCGGGAGAGAATGCGTGAAAGATCATCGCAGAAAGGGTGACCGTGCTCCTTCAAAGCTGTGAACCCACCTACCCTCCACCTCTGTCACCAGCCATGACCCACGTACCCTCCACCTGTCACCAGCCATGACCCACGTACCCTCCACCTCTGTCACCAGCCATGACCCACCTACCCTCCACCTCTGTCACCAGCCATGAACCACCTACCCTCCACCTCTGTCACCAGCCGTGACCCACGTACCCTCCACCTCTGTCACCAGCCGTGACCCACGTACCCTCCACCTCTGTCACCAGCCGTGACCCACCTACCCTCCACCTGTGTCACCAGCCATGACCCACCTACCCTCCACCTCTGTCACCAGCCGTGACCCACCTACCCTCCACCTCTGTCACCAGCCGTGACCCACGTACCCTCCACCTGTGTCACCAGCCGTGACCCACCTACCCTCCACCTCCGTCACCAGCCGTGACCCACGTACCCTCCACCTCCGTCACCAGCCGTGACCCACCTACCCTCCACCTCTGTCACCAGCCGTGACCCACGTACCCTCCACCTCTGTCACCAGCCGTGACCCACCTACCCTCCACCTCTGTCACCAGCCGTGACCCACCTACCCTCCACCTCTGTCACCAGCCGTGACCCACGTACCCTCCACCTCTGTCACCAGCCGTGACCCACCTACCCTCCACCTCTGTCACCAGCCATGACCCACGTACCCTCCACCTGTGTCACCAGCCGTGACCCACGTACCCTCCACCTCTGTCACCAGCCGTGACCCACGTACCCTCCACCTCTGTCACCAGCCGTGACCCACCTACCCTCCACCTCTGTCACCAGCCATGACCCACGTACCCTCCACCTGTGTCACCAGCCGTGACCCACCTACCCTCCACCTGTGTCACCAGCCGTGACCCACGTACCCTCCACCTCTGTCACCAGCCGTGACCCACCTACCCTCCACCTCTGTCACCAGCCGTGACCCACCTACCCTCCACCTCTGTCACCAGCAGTGACATACCTACCCTCCACCTGTCACCCCACCTGTGCCAGGCAACTTTGTCTGTCTCCACCATGGTTGGTGGCAGCTGCTTCCCCATTGGTCTCTCCATCCCTCTCCCATCTCCTGTTCTCCCCAGGATGCAGTGGGGTCATTTTGCCGTGGAGACACGGTCCTGTTCTTCCCAGGGCCCTGTCCATTCTTTGCTGCGGTCTGCACAGCCCTGAGGGCCTGGCACGGCTGGCCCACAGCCTCGCTCTATACCTGGCCCCTTGAGGATGAAGCTTCAGCCACACTGGCCTTCCTCTGGGTCCAGGAGGGTGCCCATCCTTCACCTGGAGCACCCCTCACCGGGAGCACCCCTCCCTTCACCTGGAGCACCCCTCACCTGGGGCACCCCTCCCCTCACCTGGAGCACCCCCTCCGTTCACCTGGAGCACCCCCTCCCTTCACCTGGAGCACCCCTCACCTGGGGCACCCCTCACCTGGAGCACCCCTCCCTTCACCTGGAGCACCCCTCACCTGGGGCACCCCTCCCCTCACCTGGAGCACCCCCTCCCTTCACCTGGAGCACCCCCTCCCTTCACCTGGAGCACCCCTCACCGGGAGCACCCCTCCCTTCACCTGGAGCACCCCTGCAGCGCCCCTCCCCTAGAGCACCCCTTCCTGGAACATGTCCTCATGCGGAGCACCCTTACCTTAGAGCACCCTTCACCTGGAGCACTCCTCTCCTGGCACCTTGCCTGGAGCACTCCCTTGCCACCTGCACCTGGGTGACTACTTGCCTCTCAGACCTTGGCTAATGTGTTCTCCCCTAGGAGCCCTCCCTCAGGTGGACAGGGCCACAGACCCGTGTCCTCACCTCCCCAGCACCAAGGACCTTTTTTCTCAGCCTGTGTCTGCCTGTTGTCTGATGGTGCATTTGATGGGCTGTTGGCTGACTGTGCCCGCTGAGGACCAGCGTGGGGCCTTCTTCCTCACCACCCTGTCCGTGGGCACTGAGCCTCCAGCTCAGTACATCACGGATGCATGGCAAATGTGGCGAATGAGAGAGAAAGCGATGCACCAGCAGCATGAAAGGTGACTGACACCAGCAGTTTGGATCCCCTCCCGTGGTGGGAGGACCATTGTAGAGGATACCTTTGGAGAACAGCTCACACCCCAGAGGGAAGTGGCTTGAACAAAGAGGGCTGCTCAGCAGACTCATCCCCCACCAGGGTCTCCTCTGGGGGATGTGGATCCTGCTCAGGCCCGCACCCCTCCATTGGTCCTGGGGACTGATATGTGCCTGGGCTCCAGAGGGCACCTGGAGCACCCCGCACCTGGAACACCCCTCACCTGGAGAAGCCTCATCCAGAGCACTCCGTTCCTGGAGCACCCTCACCTGGAGAACCCTCACCTGGAGCACCCTCAGCTGGAGCACCCTCAGGTGGAGCACCCTCAGCTGGAGCACCCTCAGGTGGAGCACCCTCACCTAGAGAGCCCCTCACCTTGAGGACCCTCTCACCTAGAGAGTCCCTCACCTTGAGGACCCTCTCACCTAGAGAGTCCCTCACCTTGAGGACCCTCTCACCTACAGAGCTCCTCTCCTGCAGAACCCCTACCGGGAGCATGCTTCCCCTGGGCCACCCCTCGCCTTGATGCCTGAGCACTGAGCTGTCTCCCATCTGGGTGGCTGGGAGGGCACTCTGGAGCCATGGGGTGAGGACCAGAGGCTGTGGCACATCTTGCCCTGAGACTTTGGAGGACTGCGAGGGGACCCACATTGACTTCAGCTCTGCACCTGTGGTGAGACCCCCACACTGGAAGGCAGAGTGATTGCTCCAGGGGTCACATGGTCATGCCACCCCCACCCGCTGCTCCTGCCCCCTGCCCGGAGCACAGCCCGAGAGCACCTGGGACCATCCATGTGAGGCCATGGGCTGTAGGTGTGTTTGGCCATCCTGGCCCCTCCACAGTCAGAATGGGCACCCATAGGCATGAGAACCTCACAGCCATGGGGGGTGACCTGAGTGCCATGGATGGTGGGATTTCTCTGATGCCCTCCAGCTCTGCTCCCTGCCTGGCCTGCCCCCATCAAGGCTGAGGATGACTCAGGGCCCAGCCATCACCATAGCAACATGCGTCGCCTAGCAATGGCGGTCTCCCGGCAACGGTTGTCTCCTAGCAATGGGATATTTTCCTGGGCCCTGGCTGGAGCCCGGTGGTTATTTTTAGCCCCGCAGCAAATCAGTCGGCAGCTGCATTTTCGGCTCCTTGAAGAGCTGCAAGGTGTGGAGGGGGGTGGGTCTCTTGGCAAAGGGAGGAAAGCATGCCCAAGATAGGAACCTTGCTGCCGTGGGCCCGGAGGTGCAGGCCTGTGGGTGGGCGAGGCCGGATCCTGCCTGTGCAGCAGGGCTGGTGGCCGGTGGAGGGGAGCCAGGGTTGTGCAGGCTGCCTGGGTGAGTTGGCAGCTAGGACTATGTCCTTGGGGGGCCCCCAAGTACCCTGAGCCTCGTAGGTCAGCTGGGTGGAGGGGATGCAGGCCAGTGCTCACAGTTGCGCTATCAGAGCGTGTTTCTGGGTGGCCCAGGGTCTGCCAAGCTCTTGGTACCCACTGCCCCTCAGTCATGGCAGCCATCTTCACTGTCCCAGACCTGGGACACCGAGGGAGGGGGCAGCAGGGGGGCCAGCAGAGCAGCACATTTGGCCAATCCCATGCAGGGCTCAGCTGGGGACACAGGAGGGGCTGGCCTCAGGTCAGCCCACACCTCTCTCCTCGCTCTGCTCCCAGTGAACGGAGATGCAGGCGGGCGTCTTGGCTTGCGATCTGACCCTTCTCTCTATGCTTCCTCCCCATTTCCTGGGGGACTCTGTTCACTGGTGCATCCAAACTCCCCAACTCCCTCAGGGCCGGTGGGCTGGGTGGGGCCGGCCTTACCCGCCTCCTCTTTGCAGTGGGTCAAAGGCTCTGAGGCAGATGGAGCTTCCAGCAAACAAGGAGCCCCCAGGGCTCACCCTTTGTGGTTCCTGGTTTACTCGAAATTCCATCTGCCTCAGGGCCTTTGCCCCTCTGCTCCCCAGGGTTGAGGCTCCCTTCCTGTCCCCTTCCATCAACTGCCCTCGCCCTTGGTGTTGCTCCCCCAGGGCCCCAGCCAGTCGAGCTCCTGCCCTGGCTGCGACAGCTCCTGTTCTGTGCCCGGCACTGTGGTTTCCCGTCGAGTCACTCTGTGGAGCAGCCACCTGTCCACAGCCGCCTCCCTGCCGGACATGGGGCTGCCTGTGCCAGGCACTGCTCGGGCCTAGCTCATGGCAAATGCAGCATTGGTGTCCTCCACCGACCAGGACCTGTGTCTAGTGGGGAGAACGCAATGGCCAAAGGCGGGAACCGTGTGGCAGTGACCAGGGTCTCGACCGCCCCCACCTCAGCACCCCCTCAGGCTGCAGCTCCAAGGACCCTCTGGGCAAGCCAGGAACAGAAACTAAGTCTCAGGCTTCGGGACAAGCTGTGAGGCTGGCCGCCCCGCTTTGGGCTGAGGGGCCTTGTGATACAGTGTCTGTGTTTGGCCACGGCCAGGCCGACCCCCAGGCAGGGGAGATGATTGTCCTAGCCTCTGCACGCTCCAGGGGCGGCCTCACGCGCCAGGCCCAAGCTTCCTGAAGCAGAATCTGAGGGAAGTTCTTCCTTTTGTCTGACTTGAGTACATCTTGCTGCTGTCGTTCTTGTTCTGACCTGGGTGGAAATGGAGAGAGGCCCCTTCTGGGGTTTCAGGGCACTGGAGGGTCTGGGGCTTGGGGCACTTCAGGAGGCCCCCAAACAGCACAGACAGCCGAGACGTCACCTGAGCTTGGGGATGGCTTCCAGGCTCTCCTCCGCCCGGCCACCCCCCACTTTGTGGGTATTTACTGAACGCCTGCACCGTGGCATGTCGGGTCCTGTACCCATAGCAACTGAGGCCAGACTCGGCCTTCCAGGCCCCTCCTGTAGGCAGCAGAGCACCCACTGATGCCAGGTGCTTTCCTGGGTGGGGCCAGGGGCTGTGAGGAGAAGGGTGTGTGTCCAGGGCTTCTCCTGTGGGTGGCTGCATTGGCACTGGACCCCTGGAGATGAGGCTGGGGAGGTGGCAGGGACGCCGGGGTTGAGGCATCAACTCGGGGTCAGGCATGTGCCCTTCCAGACCAGGTAACCCCAGGAACCCCGCCCTCCAACCACAGACACTGGTCCCTCTCTGGGGGAGGCCTGGAGGGAGGTCCAGGGCCCAGGCTGTCAGGAGGGTGTCTGGGGCTGACCCTCACGCCGCCACCAGAGGGCGCCTGGAGCCCACCGTGCTGACCCGGGGACCGCCAAGCGGCAGCGGCCGGGAGGACAGGATGGCTGCAGCCGCCGACCCGCTTGCCTCTCCCGATCCCTGCGTAGAGGCAGCAGCCCATCCGTGTGCCTCTCCCCACCTCTGCGAGCACCTCATGTGCCCAGCCCCAGGCAGAGTCTACTCTTTTACCTTTAAGATTTTTTTGGCCGGGCGCGGTGGCTCAAGCCTGTAATCCCAGCACTTTGGGAGGCCGAGGCGGGTGGATCACGAGGTCAGGAGATCGAGACTATCCTGGCTAACATGGTGAAACCCCGTCTCTACTAAAAATACAGAAAACTAGCCGGGCGTGGTGGCGGGCACCTGTAGTCTCAGCTACTTGGGAGGCTGAGGCGGGAGAATGGCGTGAACCCGGGAGGCGGAGTTTGCAGTGAGCCGAGATCACCCCACTGCACTCCAGCCTGGGAGACACAGCGAGACTCCGTCTCAAAAAAAAAAAAAAAAAAAAAAAAAAAAAGATTTTTATTTTTAGTTTATTCATTTATTTATTTATTATTTATTTGGGGATGGAGTTTTGCTCTGTAGCCCAAGCTGGAGTGCAGTGGTGCGATCCCGGCTCACTGCAAGCTCTGCCTCCCGGGTTTCATGTCATTCTCCTGTCTCAGCCTTCTGAGCAGCTGGTACTACAGGCGCCCGCCACCATGCCCAGCTAATTTTTTTTATTTTTAATAGAGATGGGGTTTCACTGTGTTAGCCAGGATGCTCTCCATCTCCTGACCACAATTGTGCTCCACCCGCCTCGGCCTCCCAAAGTGCTGGGATTACAGGCGTGAGCCACCACGCCCGGCCTATTTTTATTTTTTTTTGTTTTTGTTTTTGTTTTTGTTTTGGGAGGGGGGATGGAGTCTCGCTCTGTCACCCAGACTGGAGTGCAGAGGCGCGATCTCGGCTCACTGCAAGCTCCGCCTCCTGGGTTCACGCCATTCTCCTGCCACAGCCTCCCGAGTAGCTGGGACTACTGGCGCCCGCCAGCACACCTGGCTAATTTTTTGCATTTTTAGTAGAGACGGGGTTTCACCGTGTTAGCCAGGGTGGTCTCGATCTTCTGACCTCGTGATCCTCCCGCCTCGGCCTCCCAAAGTGCTAGGATTACAGGCGTGAGCCACTGCGCCCGGCCTTTTATTTTTATTTATTTATTTTTTTGAGGCGGAGTTTCACTCTTGTTGCCCAGGCTGGAGTTGCAATGGCACGATCTCAGCTTACCACAACCTCCGCCTCTCAGGTTCAAGCAATTCTCCTGCCTCAGGCTCCCTAGTAGCTGGGATTATAGGCGTGAACCACCACGCCCAGCTAATTTTGTATTTTTAGTAGAGACGGGGTTTCTCCATGTTGGTCAGGCTGGTCTCGAACTCCCAACCTCAGGTGATCCACCCGCCTGGCCTCCCAAAGTGCTGGGATTACAGGCATGAGCCACCGTGCCCGGCCTATTTTTAATTTTTATTGAGACAGGGTCTCACTCTGTCGCCCAGGATGGAGTGCAGTGGTGCAATCACAGCTCACTGCAGCCTCACCCTCCTGGGCTTAAGCAATCCTCCCACCACAGCCTCCCAAAGTGCTGGGACTACAGGCATGAGCTGCTGCACCCAGCTAATTTTTGCATTTTTAGTGGAGTTGAGTTTTCACCATGTGGGCCAGGCTGGTCTTGAACTCCTGACCTCAAGCGATCGTCCTGCCTCAGCCTCCCAAAGTGCTGAGATTACAGGCATGAGCTGCCACACCCAGCCTTAATTTTTATGTAATTAATTATTTTTTTGGAGACGGATTCTCGCTTTGTCACCCAGGCTGAGTGCAGTGGCGTGATCTCAGCTCACTGCAACCTCCACCTCCCAGGTTCAAGCGATTCTCCTACCTCAGCCTCATGAGTAGCTGGGACTACAGGCTTGCACCACCACCCTCGGCTAACTTTTGTATTTTTAGTAGAGATGGGGTTTCACCATGTTGGCCAGGCTGGTCTTGATCTCCTGACCTTGTGATCCGCCTGCCTTGGCCTCCCAAAGTGCTGAGATTACAGGTATGAGCCGCTGTGCCTTGCCAATTTTTGTTTTTAATCGTAAGATATACATCATAACATCTACCATTTTACCCATTTTAAAGTGTGTAGTTCGGTACTGTGGAGTACATTTACGTCGCTGTGTAATCAGGCTCCAGAGTTCTGTCCCCACTCAGCCCCAACCCCTCATTCCCCTCCCCAGCCCCTGCTCCACTTTCTGTCCTTGTGACCGTGGCTACTGTAAGGTGACTCACAGAAGTGGAATCCAACAGGGTTTGTCCTTTTGTCTCTGGCTTATTTTGCTCAGCATATAAGCCTCCAGGCTCATCCAGGCTGTAGCGGGTGTCAAAGGGCCAGAATTTCATTCCTTTTTATGGCTTAATAATGAATCCACCGCCAGGGGGCGCGGTGGCTCACCCTTGTAATCCCAATACTTTGGGAAGCCAAGGCGGGCGGATCACCTGAGTTCGGGAGTTCAAGACCAGCCTGACCAACATGGAGACACCTCCTCTCTACTAAAAATACAAAATTAGCCAGACGTGGTGGCACATACCTGTAATCCCAGCTACTCGGGAGGCTGAGGTAGGAGAATCGCTGGAACCCAGGAGGGGAGTTTGCAGTGAGCCAAGATTGCGCCATTGCACTCCAGCCTCGGCAAAGACCAAAACTCTATCTCAAAAAAAAAAAAAAACCACAAAAAACAAAAAAATAGACCCGCTGCACTTGCTTGTCCACTCAGCTGCAGACAGGCATTTGGGTGCCTCACCTTTTGGGGATTATGATGGCAACTTCTGACCTGCACCTCGCCCAGAGAAAGCGGCTGGCCGAGCCCAGTAGGCGCCTGCAGGGGTGCCCATGGCTGCTCCATTCACGCCCCTCCAGGAGCCCCGTCTGGCCCGGGGTCAGTCCTCCGGCAACCATGGGGTGCTGCTAGGTCTGAGGAAAGGCGCCTAACCCTGTGGGCTGCGCGCTTCACAGCAAGACCCCCTCCTGCAGACAGCCTTACCAAAACCCGAGGCCTGGCCCAGCTCCAAAGCGCAGCCCCGAGGCCAGGCCCTCCCCAGCTCTGGAGTCATGACCCCTCTCCTCTGGGGCACCACCTGCCTCTGGGAGGGGTCAGCAGGACCGGGCCGAGGGATGTGGCCAACAGGCTCAGGTCCCAGTGTTAGGAAGAACCAGGCCCGGCCGCCCGATCAGGAGGCAAGGCGGAGCCACCAGGTGGGCCACCATCCCTGCCCCTGAGGTTTCAGTGGACATCAAAACCCTGGCTCCATCTAGGGCTCCAGGACTCCGATCTGGACGGCGCAGGGGGCGAGGCCAGGGTGAAGGCGCGGCGAAGGGGCGACGCACAGCATGGGCTGGGCAAGGAGCCTCCCTCCCGCGCCGAGGACCCCCACAATCCCCGAGGTGCTGGGACCGTGGGACCGTCCTCCCGCGGCGCCGGGGCTCCGGCCCCGCCCCCGCTCCGCCTCGCCCCCGCTATTGGCGGAAAGTTCCGGGCCGCGCCGCGATTGGCCGGGGCGCCGCAGGCCCCGCCCCCTTCCCGACCCTCTCCAAGGCGGCCAGGGCGCCCCGGCTGCGCGGCGGGCGGAGCGGCCGCAGGCATGGGGGCTTCGCCGGGGCCGGGCGGCCGGCGCGCCGGGCTGCTCCCGCCGCCGCCCGGACCCGCGCCCCGCCGGGGCAGCGGTAGTGGGAGCCCCAACTACCCGGACGCCGCCCGCCGCGCCATGGGGTTCCCGGCCCCGGCGCTGCTCTGCGCGCTGTGCTGCGGCCTCCTCGCCCCGGCCGCCCGCGCCGGCTACTCCGAGGAGCGCTGCAGCTGGAGGGGCAGGTACGGCCCGGGCGGGGGGCTGTCCCCGCACTTGGGACGGGGTGCGCTGCGGCCCAGACCCCCCAGGCGCCCCTCGGAGCGCGCAGAGCGCTTGTCCAGTTTCCCCCTCCGCGAGGCGGCCCCGGGAGGCTGCGGGGGCTGCGCCGGGCCGGGACTCACCCCCGCCTCAGCGCCCCGTCCCGTCCTGTCCCCAGCGGCCTCACCCAGGAGCCCGGCAGCGTGGGGCAGCTGGCCCTGGCCTGTGCGGAGGGCGCGGTTGAGTGGCTGTACCCGGCTGGGGCGCTGCGCCTGACCCTGGGCGGCCCCGACCCCAGCGCGCGGCCCAGCATCGCCTGTCTGCGGCCGGTGCGACCCTTCGCGGGCGCCCAGGTCTTCGCGGAGCGCGCAGGGGGCGCCCTGGAGCTGCTGCTGGCCGAAGGCCCGGGCCCGGCAGGGGGCCGCTGCGTGCGCTGGGGTCCCCGCGAGCGCCGGGCCCTCTTCCTGCAGGCCACGCCACACCGGGACATCAGCCGCCGCGTGGCCGCCTTCCGCTTTGAGCTGCGCGAGGACGGGCGCCCCGAGCTGCCCCCGCAGGCCCACGGTCTCGGCGTAGACGGTGAGTGGCGGTCTGGGTGAGACGGGGTGGGAGTTCCGAAGTGTCACCCTGCCTGGGCTTGGCGGGAATGTGCCTTGTCGGCCCCACTGCAGAGGGAAAAAGTGAGCTCCAAGGGTTGAATGGACTTGTCAAAGGCCACACAGCCAGGGACTGCCCGGGAAGGATGGCCTTCCCGCCCTCCCTCCCCGATTCATCTCGGGAAGGAACTGGCAGGAGCAGAGTGGAAGAAAGGGGAGACCGAGCAGGGCAACCCTGGGGCTCTGGTCCCTGAAGGGTTAGGGGAGGGGATGGTGGGGGCAGAATCAAAGCCTCGGGCCAAAGCTGTCCGGGGCTCCCTGGCCCAGCAGTGACCTCTCTCCCCTCCCCCAGCCCAACCAACAAAAGTCCAGTGTGCAGCCCGGTCACCATGGAGACGCCACCCGCCTCCCTGCAGGGCACCAGGCCCAGCTCTTGGCTCTCCTGGAGCTTGGCACCTGACCCTGAAAGGGATGGGCTCTCACTATTCTGCCCCCTGGCCCTGGGCCAGGGACCCCAGACCACCCTTCCTCTGCCCCCACCTCCTATCACCCTAGCTGGGCTGCTGCTCTTCAGGCCCCAGATTCGGGAAAGTAGAGGGGTCCCAGATGCTAGGGTGCGTCTTCAGACGGGGGTGCAGAAGGGCAGCCCAGGACAGCTGATCGCTAGGCACGGCCCCCAGGCCCATGTCTGTGCCCATTCCTGCCTTGGAGATGCCTGCAGGTGTGTTTCCTGAGTACAGGTATCGCCCAGGGCATGCACACTTGCCTTGTGGCTCCCTGGGACCCCCAGGTGCCATCAGGCCCTGAGCGCGGGCTCTGCTCATTTGCCCACTGCCTCCTGCCGCCTGTGCAAACAAGGGATGGGGCCTAAGGTGCTGCTGGGAGAGGGCAGGGTCTGTCCTCACCACCCCCTCTGCATGCCAGGTGCCTGCAGGCCCTGCAGCGATGCTGAGCTGCTCCTGGCCGCATGCACCAGCGACTTCGGTGAGTGTCCCCACCATGGGGGGAGCTTGGAGCCTGCCTTCCCCTGAATGCCCACCCCAGCCACATGCCTCCCCGCAGTAATTCACGGGATCATCCATGCGGTTGCCCATGACGTGGACCTGCAGGAGTCTGTCATCACCGTGATGGCTGCCCGTGTCCTCCGCCAGACACTGCCGCTGTTCGGGAGGCGGGGATCCGGGGAGGAGGGGCTGACCTCCATTCGTACCCCACTGCGCTGTGGCGTCCGCCCAGGCCCAGGCACCTTCCTCTTCATGGGCTGGAGCCGCTTCGGGGAGGCCTGGCTGGGCTGTGCCCCACGATTCCAGGAGTTCCGCCGTGTCTACGAGGCTGCCCGCACTGCCCACCTCCACCCCTGTGAGGTGGCGCTGCACTGAGGGGCCAGATGCTGGGAGGGGCTGGTAGGAGGGAGGGTGGGGGGCCCACTGCTTTGGAGGTGATGGGGACTATCAATAAGAACTTTGTTCACACAAGCTGCTATGGACCTGGTCTGCTGTGTCCAGCCCAGCGTTGGGCCTGCCTTGCAGCTGTGAGGACGGCTCCAATTCCTGCCTCTGGCGGGAGAATGACACTCAGGGGAATGGTATCTTGTTCAAGACCATTTGGCAACTGAGAGGGAGAGCAAATGTGAGGAGGAGCTACACCCACATTCTGGGGAGGGGCTGCCGCTGGGTGGGGGCACATGGGGACCTGCACTCAGGCAAGCTTCTGCTCTGCTGCACCCACCAGCCCCGTCCTTGCCTGTGCCCTAGCCCGCTACCCTGGCTGGCTCCCACTTGCCTCCCATGCCAGGTGCTTCTGGGGCTCAGCAGGAGAAGAAAGGGGCAGAGGAGCATAGGGTCCTTCGGGTATGGTGGGGGCAGGCGGGCACACAGTGCTCCGGCTCTGAGCCAGGCCTGTGAGGGAAGGGGCTGCCGTCTGGCAGGGTGCCGACTTCCCCCGTGGCCGCTGTGAGCCCGCAGAGTCATCCTTGGCCCCGTCCCGCCCTTGGGGAAGAATGGGCCCCTCTGTCCGCAGGCCCCTTCGACGTGCTGAGCATCCAGACGTGGCGAGGAGCCCGTAGGGTGTGGGGTCCCCTCTGCAGGGTCCTGCTTGTTGCCTGTTTCCGGCAGGCAGGGTGCACAATGGGTTCTCTAAGGACCGTTTCCCGCCACTGGCCCCATTGTCACTGTCT
Source organism: Macaca nemestrina (assembly GCF_043159975.1). Taxonomy (NCBI): domain Eukaryota; kingdom Metazoa; phylum Chordata; class Mammalia; order Primates; family Cercopithecidae; genus Macaca; species Macaca nemestrina. The sequence goes on from NC_092142.1 coordinate 1,142,914, forward strand.
CCGCCTTCCTCCTCAGCCTTTCAGCCACATAAAGGGCCAGTGAGGTTTGGGACAGCCACAGCCCAAGGTCCCGAGGCTAAAAGCCCCTGGGTGGGGGTGTTCCAGGCCCCCTGGCCCTGTGCGAGCTGCCTTCTCTCACCCCAATCCCTCGGATCCTGGGAAAGAGACAGTCACAGCTGAAGGGCCAGGGGACCCCTGGGCTGAGGCCCAGAAATGGCTTTCCGTTCTCACCTGGGCCAGGGGTGGGGGTGGAGGCCAGAGGCCCTGCCCAGGCAGACGCAGCCCCCAGCTTTCAAGGGGGAAACTGAGACTGTGTGAGGGACACAGCTGTGCAGAGCCCACAAACACGGTCCTTTCTCCAGGTGGGCGGATATAGATGCCTGATAAGTGCCATGCTCTCTGTGGACACCTGGGGGGTCACCTCCAGCGCCGTACTGGGACTTCCATGGGGCAGGCTGTCTGAAAGTTGCACGTGCAAGTTACCCCTTCACACAGATCGCCTGCCTGCCACAGGGCTGACGAGGACAGGCGTCATGCACTGCGGGGGGTCCTCTCACCTTCTGCCCCTCCTCAGGTTCCTTGCTGCTTCTCTCCTCTCCCCAGAGTCCCAACTGGCATGCTGAGGGCTCAGACACAGGACCGCTCCTCTGGGGCAGCCAGCCTCCAATAACCCCTGAACAACCTCCACTTTTCCATCTCCAACCCTGAGCACTTCCTGGGACCCACAGCCTTACATCCACCTGCCCCCAGCCCAAACATCCACAAAGAGTAGAGGAGGAGGTAGCCCGTGTGCCCTCCCGCACCGCCTCCTCCACTCCTGTCTTGGGGAGGCTTTCCCATGGGCCGAGCAACCCCCTCACCTTTGGCACCTGCCCTGCTTCTCTGGCCAGCTTTCTACAACCTCCCCTTTTTGGCCACACCCAAGTCCACCTGTTCACAAATAGCCGGGGTGGGCCCTGGCCACACCCTGGCCTCTACCCACCTATCCCAGGAAGTGCCTGAGCCCTGCACCTACAGACCCTCCCAGAGAAAGCCCTGGCTTTGCAACCAGCCATCTTCTCATGAGACACAGGCAGACGCAGGGCCACAGGAGCACCATGGTGCCCCAGTGGGTCTTGGAGCATTAGGCCAGGGGCTTCATGCCTGCCCTGGGGAAGGGTGGCCAAAGTGGCATGGGAGATAGGGAGATGGTGTGGGTGAGCACATGGGCAGGAGCTACAGGAGCCTGGGGCCTGTGGATCACAGACACCTCCAGGCAAGTGCCAATTCACACAGGCACAGGTGGCTGGGGGTTGCCCAAAGACCAAGAAGCAGAGTGCCTGGTGTGGACGTGAGAGGAGTGGGAAGGCCAGGCGTGGGGCTCACGCCTGCAATCCCAGCACTTTGGGAGGCCGAGGCGGGCGGACCATGAGGTCAGGAGATGGAGACTATCCTGGCCAACATGGTGAAACCCAGTCTCTAATAAAACACAAAAAATTGGCCGGGCGTGGTGGCATGCACCTGTAATCCCAGCTACTCAGATGGCTGAGGCAGAGGAATCACTTGAACCTGGGAGGCAGAAGTTGCAGTGAGACAAGATTGCGCCACTGCACACCAACCTGGGCGACAGAGTGAGACTCAGTCTCAAAAAAAAAAAAAAAAAGAAAAAAAGAAAAAGAAAAAAAGATGAGTGGGGAGTGCACACTAGAGCCAGTTAGGTACATTCATCCAATAAGCTTTTCCCCAGTGCTTCCTAGGTAACTGCTCTAGGTGCAGGAAACAATGCAGGCAGCAGGACAGGAATGGGCTGTCAGCTCCCCCTAGAGCTCAGTGTACACCCTTCCTTTCCTGGGAGGGCTGTTCCAGGCCCCCAGGGGACAGGACACACTGCGCTGGGTAGGGCTGGTGCCAACATGTGGGTAGGGCTGGTGCCAACATGTGGGCAGGCCTGTGAGACACTCTGCATTTGGGGGCTGTGGTCTGGGGAATACCCATGTCTGGAAGCAGCCTCTCTCCCTGCAAGGGCTCCCGACCCCAGCCACGGATACTTAAGAGCCAGGCCAGGGCGCGCACAGGCAATCGCCGACATCCGTGGCTGTCCAGCCCTACCCTGGGTGTGGAGGTCGTGGCCCAGCTGCCTGACCCAGAGCTCGGCTCTTCCATTTGCACCTCCCACCCCCGGCTTCACAAGGTCACCTCCAGGAACTCGGTCTTTTTGTGTGTTGTTTTCTGGAGAAGGAAGGTGATCTCCCAACTCCCGGGGCTGTCTGCCTCCCCTGCAGCTGGGCAGGCGCCAGAGGCCCCCCACCTGTGACATCCGGCTTTCCTCCCACCACACTAGCCTGAGAGCCAGCATCTGTTTTCTTGGGCTTGCTCAAGCTCTCCTCCGTGTCAGCCCCTCCTCCATGCCCTTCTCCCTCAGACCCCAGCCCCCAGCCCCCCATCCCTTTCCCGCCCACTGGGGTTCATTGCTCAGGCTGCAGGAGGGAACTGGAAGGACGTCCTCCAGGGGTCTGGCTGGCGCTGGGTGTCCGAGTCAGTTGAGCGCCCCCCACCAGTCTCCCCGAGGCAGTCATGGGTGTGCTGCCGCCTGGACGATGTCTCATCCCGGGGAGCGGTTTTCCCACCGGCTCCCTGGGCTCCAGCTGCCCCACGCGAGCCCCCGTTTGCTTCTGGGGCCAGGATCGCCCCTCTTTCAAGGCAGGCTTCCCTTCCTTCCACGCCAAAGACGCGCAGCCACGTTTCCCTGGGCCTCTAGCCCGTGAGATCGCCGGGTGTATCCCGACTCCCGCCGGGACGTGCGCTCCCCCAGGGCAGGGCCTGCCTGTCCCCTTCAGCGGGTCGCCAGCAGCCAGCACAGGCCGCAGACAGCGGTCCGCAGAGCGGACCAAGGAAGCCGACCCTGGCAGGCTTGGAGCGGAACAGGGCGGGGCAGAGCCCGCGATGCTGCCGCTCGCCGGAACCCGCGGGAGGGCAGCCGGGCCGGGCGGAGCGCACCGCGCGACGGACCGACCGCGCCGGCTCTGCCGGCCACTTCCGGTGTCGCGCGGCGGCTCCCGGCAGGAGGGGAAGGGCAAACCGCCAGCTCCAGGCCAGGGTGCGAAGGCCGCGGACCCGAGCCGGGAACGACCTTGGGCGGACGACCCTGAGCCGCGCGTCCCGCAGCCATGGAGCAGGACGACCCGGCCGAGGCGCTGACGGAGCTACGGGAGCGGCGGCTGGGCGCGCTGGAGCTGCTGCAGGCTGCGGCCGGCTCGGGCTTCGCGGCCTACGCGGTGTGGGCGCTGCTGCTCCAGCCCGGCTTCCGGCGCGTGCCGCTGCGGCTGCAGGTGCGGGGCGGGACCAGGCCGGGGGCGGGGCCCGGTAGGGGAGCGCCGCTGCCGCTCAGGGTCTCAAGGTCTGGGCGGGGCCGGGGTGAGCTCCGCCCCACGTCGAGTGGTTCGGGCCAGGAGCGGCCAGTGGACTCCCGCCGCCTCCCGGTCCAGGTGCCCTACGTTGGCGCGAGCGCGCGGCAGGTGGAGCACGTGTTGTCGCTGCTGCGAGGCCGCCCCGGAAAAACGGTGGATTTGGGCTCTGGCGACGGCAGGATCGTAAGTGCCCGTGTCTGGGTCTTTGCTGCCCCACACCCCCTACCTGCCGGCGGGCGCCCCTGCCCCCTGGTTCCCACACTCTCGGTGCCCACAGGTGCTGGCGGCCCACAGGTGCGGCCTCCGCCCAGCCGTGGGCTACGAGCTGAACCCGTGGCTGGTGGCGCTGGCGCGGCTGCACGCCTGGAGGGCCGGCTGTGCCGGCAGCGTCTGCTATCGCCGCAAGGATCTCTGGAAGGTAACCTGGGGAGCCCTGGCCACCCGCTGACAGCCCAGGGTGCGGCTGACACCTGCCAGGGCTGGGGGCCGGGACTCGGAAGCTGCCGTTACCCCGTGCCCACCAGGCCTGTCCCCCGCTGGGGCAACTCCTCTTCCGGCAGGTGAGCCTGAGGGACTGCCGCAACGTGTCTGTGTTCCTGGCCCCTAGCGTGGTAGGTCTGGGGTTGCCAGCCCTGCTGGGAAGTTCCAGCCACACCCCAGGGTGTTTGCTGCTCTGAGGCCTGGGCCCGCCGGGTGGGTGCAAGGCTTGGGGGCCCCGCCCCCCCCAACTCTGCTGCTCTCTCCCTCAGCTCCCACTGCTGGAGGACAAGCTGAGAGCAGAGCTGCCTGCCGGGGCCCGCGTGGTGTCTGGGCGCTTCCCGCTCCCCACCTGGCAGCCTGTGGCCGTGGCTGGCGAGGGCCTAGACCGAGTCTGGGCCTACGATGTTCCTGGGGGTGGGCAGGCTGGGGAGGCCGTCTCCTCGTGGATACCCATCCAGGCTGCCCCCTGACCTAGTTCTGCCTCCGTCCTGGGGGCCCTTGTTTCTCAGGCCAGCTTAGTGTTCAAATACGATAAAGACTCTGTGGGTTGTATCCCGACTCATGTTTTGTGGGAAACGGGGTGGGAGGGCTCCATGCTGGCTGTGATGGGCTCTGCTCTGGTCCTGGGAGACGGGCTAGTGGCTGCCGGTCCTTGGATGCTGGAGCTTGGCTGGAGGCACAGCCCCCACTTTCCAGGGGTTCCCTGAACCTGCCAGCTTCCTCAGCCTCAGGATTTCTTGCTTGTACCTGCTCAGAGGGACCATGCTTAAGTGACCTGCCCATCTGTGGATGGGTCTGCCTCTAGTGCCTGAGGCAGCCGTCATCCTCCATTCCGGCCAGACCAGGGTCCTGGGGTCACACCGTGCTCCCTCTCGAGAGCCCACCTGCCCAGGTGCTGGTCCACGTACTCCTGTAGCTCAGAAAGTTGCTCTTCAGCCACCGTGGCCCGGACCAGCAGCTGTGCCCGCTCCCGTTCCAGCTCTGCCTGCCATGGGGGTATAAACCATGAGCTGGGGCACGGTGTGAGGAGGGGCCTAGGCCAGCCCTTGCCTCCTACCTGGGTGCTGCGGGAGAAGTCCCGGAGCTTCTGGTGGATCTGGGCCCAGGACGCAGCGTCCAGGCCCCTGTGAGGGGAGAGGAAAGGAGGAGTGGTTTCAGACCTGTGACGGTGCTGAGTCAGGTTCCCAGAGCCGGGAGGGGACACCTGGGAGTGAGTGAGGGAGGCGTTGGCCCCCCATGCTCCTGTGGCCCAGCCTAGGCCTTGGAGCCATCCGTGTGTGGGGGCAGCCTGGGCCCAAGGGGTCTGCTGGCTGCTCAGGGAGGGCTAAACCACAAGGCTGGCCCAGACAGTGACCCCAGTGTCAACAGGGATGCCACCCCCACACGGGTGTGCCCTAAACCCTGGGAGATGGTCCTTGGGGAGCCCTGCCCATTGTACAGCTGCGAACATGGAGGCCCAGTGGCAAGGGCTGGCCAGGTCACCAGGCACCCTGCTCCCACCCCGCCCCCGTGTCCTCCAGGTCTCAGCGGAAACCTCCCTCAGGTGTGCTCTCTCTGATCCTCTGTGTTTAAGGCCAGCTCCACCTGCAGCAGCTCCTCTTCCCTCTCCTGTGATTATCAGTGTCCCCGGGACCCATGGAGGGACCCCAGTGTGGGGACGTGCCACTGAGTGTGTTGCTGTGACCAGACTCTGCCTGGCAGGGGCTTGGTGGAGCAACTGGGAGCCCCAGGGTGCAGGTGTTGCACTCTCTGCCCATCCCCCCACAAGTCTCCCTCACACCCATGAGGGCACTCACTGTGGCTCTGATGTTCCCCCCTGGGAGGCTCCACCGGGTCCCTTCTGTGGGGATGAGAGCAGTGCCTCAGGCCCGCCGTGCTGTACAGGTTTGTGGTGGGGACATCTCAGTTGGCTGAACAAGGCAAGCCCCTCAGAAGCCTGGGGCTGAGCTCTCTTTTGAGCCCAGGATGAGGCCTGGGGCAAGTTCTGGGGCCAAGGCCAGTGTGGGTCAGCGGGTGGGTGGGGGACACCTGGGCCTGGAGCTTCTGGGGTCTCTAGCCTCACCTGGTCCTCCCGATGGCTGAAGTCAGTGACCAGGGGCACGGGCAATGGTTCCAGGTCCAAGCTGGCTGTGCCAAAAATAGCTTGGGGGTTCCCAGGTGCCCTGTCAGCGTAGACCAGTGTCTGTCTTGGGCCACTCCTGCTGCACACCAAGCCTTTGAGACACAGGCTTAAAGACCCACAGATGCCTGATGCCTCCCACCCCAGCGGGGCCCACCTGTAGGCAGCCAACAGCTCCTCATGCCTGCGGCTCAGATCCACCAGCCGCTTGTGGTAGGTGCGGGCAGCCCGGGCCAGCTGCTGCTCACGGCTTCGGTGCGCTGCCCGGATGTCCTCCAGAGTGGCCTCCAGGAATGTCCGGAGGGCCGTGGTGGCTGGCGCCTGGCCTGCACTGTCTGTGTGCTCCTGGAGGTGGCGGGCTGTGTCCACGTGGGGCCCACCGCCCATCTTTCCAACCATCCCCCCACCCCAGCAGGCTGAGTAGTGTGGGTGCCCCGGGGTCTCCCTGAAGCTATCCAACACACCCAGGCCAGGCTTGGGCTCCCCAGGCCGCAGGGTGCTCCTGCAGGGCTCACCACCGCCTCCCGAGCGCAGCGCTGCAGCCGCAGGACGTACTCATCCTTCAGCTTCTTGAGCTGCAGCTGCAGCCGAGCGTTCTCGGCCTCTGCCTGTCGGAGCTGGCCTCGGCAGCTGCACAGCACCTGGGGTGGAGGCAGCCCTCATCCTGTGCCCTTGGAGTGGACCCCGGCTGAGTTTTGGGGGCCCCCACCCTCCAGGTCTCCAAGCAGGCAGGGCAGGGCCTCACCACAGCCTGTGTGGCCAGTTGCTGTCCAGCTGCTCTGGCCTCCTCTCGGGCTCCCTGCAGCTGCCGGCCCAGGGCTTCCCTGAGGACACAGAGGTGAGGCTCAGGCCCACGGTGAGGGGTTCTCTCTGCTCCGGGATGGGGCCCCAGGTGAGACAGCCACTCACACACGAGTCTCCAGTGCCTGCTGCCGGGCCTCCTGACGCTCCAGCGCCCACTTCACTTGTTTCTGCAGTTGCTCCTGGCCTCCCAGCAGCTGTGGGGTATATAGGGCTGGCTAGACGAGACCCTAGGTTTGGAGTCCCAGGTGCTGCCCTCTCCCCTGAGCTAGGTGGCTACACACTCACGCCATTCCCCAGCCTCTGCTGCTCATTCTCAGGGTTCATGGCGTTCTTAGGCTGCACCTGAATGGAACGGAGGGCAGGGAGGGCTAAGGGGTGGGTGAGCCCCAGTCTCGGTGAGGCCCCTGCTGAGGCTTCCCTCTGGCCTCTCCCAGCCAGGCCCTCTGTGTGCTCATGTGACCTGGAGTCTACAGTCATCAGAGTGTCCAGGCACCTGGGCTTTGTGTCTTAGCTCTTGGGCTGGTGCCCGGCGGTGCATGGGGTCAGCCTCCACTGGGACCGCACAGCCCTGGCTGGTGTGATCTCCATGCAGCTCCAGCTCCAGCACCCGGCTCTCCAGTCGAAGGATCTGTAGGACAACTGGCATGAGCGGGTACACCTGCCTGCGGGCCACCTGGGGGAGGTGAACATTCACCTGGTGCACGCTCAGGGACACGCAGCACTCACAGGGCAGGCCAAGACCTACAGATGCCATGTGCGTGTGCACACCCGTGCAGGGCACGTGTCCTGGGCCTGCACCCGTCTGTCCCCCATGCACTGAGGCTGGCTCACACGGCTGCTCACCTCACTCTTCAGCTGAAAGATTTCAGCCTCATGCTGCTCCTGTAGGCGGTGGGTTGTGATCTGAATGTCGACCAGCTCCTTGGAGATCTGTGGGTGGCCAGGTGAGAGGTGGCATCTGTGGAGCCCTGCTGGCACCCTCCCTCCTCACAGCACCCTGGGGCCCCACACCCACCTGCAGCTGCTGCTCCTCACTGAGCACCAGATCTGGTGGGACCTCTGCTTCCAGGCTGGTGGCCCACGCTGTGGTGCCCCACGCTGTGGTGCCCCCAGGAGCTCCTGGCAGCCAGTCCTTGGCTCGTAGCACAACCTAGGGAGGCACCGCCACCCATTCCCCAAGTGGGTCCCTGGAGCGGTGGCCCCACTCCCATGCAGTCACTGACCCCCTCTCCCTGCCTGGCTGAGCAGCAAAAGTTCCTCCCTTGGCTGAGATTAGACCCAGGGTGCAGGCACCTGCACCCTCCTGGCCCCTGGGGGAAAGGGCAGACTCCAGCCCCGTGGCAGGAGTGGTGCGTCCCAGAGGACTCACGTTGTCCACCCGCCGAGGGGGAGGTCCAGGCCTGGGGCCTGTGGTGGCTGCGTGCTCCATAGGCAAGGGGACCCTGGCCAGCTCCGAGCCCGGTGCCGCCTCCACGCTTGGCCTCCCTATGGCGGCTGCTGCCACAAGCACTGCTGCGTGCGTTGCCAAGGCCTCTGTTGGTTCCAGGTGACTCCCAGGGCCCCGCCCACAGTGGCAGGCCAGACCTGTGGTTGTGGAGGAGGAAGGACAGCTCTTCTTCTCCGTGCCTCCGTTTCCCCATCTGGGGAATGCGGCCCAGCGCCCCCTGCACATTCCCTGTGCAGATGGAACCAGGTGCGTGAAAGCACCCAGCCTGGACGCTGCGGACAAGCACGCAGAATGGAGCAGCAGCCCGCCCGCAGGATGCCCTGAGCTACACTCGCTGGACACCTTCTGTGTACCTAGCAGTGCTGGCTGAGCCCCGGACGGGGAGGTATGTCTCTGCACCTCCGGCCTGAGAAGCGGGGCGCGCAGGTCCCAATCAGGGGCCAGAGAACTCGGAAACGACTGGCTCAGCCGGGGCGTTCCGGAGGGCTTTCTGGAGGAGGTGCCAGCGCCGGGCGCGGCGGGGTCGGAGCGCGAGCGCGGCGCCCCACCGGGCACGCGCACCCCCGGCGGCGGGCCTTGTGGTCTCACCGCGCGCAGGATCCGGGCCCGGCGGGGGCGGGGCGCGTCCGCGGAGGGGGGCGGTTGGCTGCTCCCGAGCCCGGCGCCGCGCTCCGTCCAGACCCCGTGACCGGCAGCCGAGGCCCCGCCTCCGTCTGTCTGTCCTTCGGGCCGTCAGCGCAGCAGTGCGGGTGAGGCGGGCGGCGGGGGAACGCGGCTGCCCGGGGTCAGGGGTCTTGCGGCTGCAGGGCGGGGGGCCGAGGGGCGGGGCCTGGCAGGAAGGCGTGGCCTTCGGGGACTGCGGCTCGGCCTGGGGGCGGAGCCGGGGCGGGTTGGGGACCGGCCGGGTTCCGCTCCTACTGGAGCCCGGTGCGTGGAATTCCACGCGAGTGCCGGGGAGTTCCTAGGGAGCCGGGCTCCTCATTTGGCCCCCAGCGTGTTGACCGAGCCCGCTTCGCACAGCCCTTCCTAGAGTGTGGAGAGCGGGCCCCGCCCTGAAGGGGCACCGTGGGCTGGGGGGCTTGTTTTGGAGCAGGCACGGGTGGCCGAGCTTCGTGACCATGAAGGTCAAGGTCATCCCCGTGCTCGAGGACAACTACATGTACCTGGTCATCGAGGAGATCACGCGCGAGGCGGTGGCCGTGGACGTGGCCGTGCCCAAGAGGGTGAGGGCAGGCCGCGGGCAGCAGGGACCCCGCCGTGACCCTCGAGAGCCTCCCCTACCCCCCTGGCAGGAGCGAGCCCCCACGTGCAGTGCTCTCTGGGCGTCATTGGCGGCTGGGGTTCCTCGATTATTTCGGGGCTCCCTGAAGTTAGGGCGCCTCTGGCCTCCGCCCTTTCGCTGCTGCCTGGCGGTCTCCGCACGCGCTGGGCGCAGTCACCGCCCGCTGGGTCCCCGTTCCCTGGTGCTGCCCCGGGCCCTGGCCAGCCTGGGGCAGGACCTGGCGCCCCGATATGGAGGGGGTGGCCCACTGGGACCGTCTGTGTTATCGTCACTCCCGTCCCTTTCAGCTGCTGGAAATCGTGGGCCGGGAGGGGGTGTCTCTGACTGCCGTGCTGACCACCCACCATCACTGGTGAGCGCGGGCGGGGCGGGGGAGGCGGGAGGACGCCGCCGCCCTGTCCCACCCCGACCTAACCCGGCCCCCGCCCGCCCGCCCGCAGGGACCACGCGCGGGGAAACCCGGAGCTGGCGCGGCTGCGTCCCGGGCTGGCGGTGCTGGGCGCGGACGAGCGCATCTTCTCGCTGACGCGCAGGCTGGCGCACGGCGAGGAGCTGCGGGTGAGCGCGCGCCCCCTGGAGGGGCGGGGAGGGCGCCCCGGTTCCGCCCGCCCTCACAGGTCTGCGCGCTCCTCCGCTGCAGTTCGGGGCCATCCACGTGCGCTGCCTCCTGACGCCCGGCCACACCTCCGGCCACATGAGCTACTTCCTGTGGGAGGACGATTGCCCGGACCCACCCGCCTTGTTCTCGGGTACCCGCAGCGCAGAGCGTGCCCACCCCGCCTCCCGCCGGCCCCGCCCCATCTGCTCTGACCCGCCCTCCCCCGCCAGGGGACGCGCTGTCGGTGGCCGGCTGCGGCTCGTGCCTGGAGGGCAGCGCCCAGCAGATGTACCAGAGCCTGGCCGAGCTGGGCACCCTGCCCCCCGAGACGGTGAGCGGGCCTGGGCCCTCCCCTCCTCTCCTGTGGGCGCAGGCCCCACGCTCCGCACTTGCACTGTGCCAGGGGTGCAGAGTGAATGCCCACCTGAGGGCAGCCGGCGAGGGGAGGCCACGCCAGCGGCGCGAGCACTTTCCCCGCGCGCTCACCGAGCGCTCTTCCTCCAGAAGGTGTTCTGCGGCCACGAGCACACGCTTAGCAACCTGGAGTTTGCGCAGAAAGTAGAGCCGTGCAACGACCACGTGAGAGCCAAGCTGTCCTGGGCTAAGGCACGGCCCCTTTCCGGCCTCGGCAAGAGGGTGGGGGGCAAAGGCTTTGGGGGGCTTTCAGAGAAGGCCCAATGGTGACCAGGGCCTGTGGTCACTCCAGAAGAGGGATGAGGATGACGTGCCCACAGTGCCGTCGACTCTGGGCGAGGAGCGCCTCTACAACCCCTTCCTGCGGGTGGCGTGAGTATGGCTGTCGTCCCGGGGCCTCCACCGTCACGTGGACCCTTAGGAAGGCATCTGGGGACCGCGTGTTGGGCTGAGTGAGCATCTTTGGCTTGGGGGAGGCTGCTTATTAAGTGCCTTCCCGCCCGCCCCCGCCACTCGGCACCATCCTCCTGCGTGGGCAGTGGGCCCTGCGTCTCACTGCAGTCCTTCCTGCAGAGAGGAGCCGGTGCGCAAGTTCACGGGCAAGGCGGTCCCCGCTGACGTCCTGGAGGCGCTCTACAAGGAGCGGGCGCGCTTCGAACAGGCAGGCGAGCCGCGGCAGCCACAGGCGCGGGCCCTCCTTGCGCTGCAGTGGGGGCTCCTGAGTGCAGCCCCACAGGAGTGACCCATCCAGACCCTCACAGGGCTGGGGCCTGCGTCCCTCCTCGTGACCTCAGCCAGCTGGACCCGCGCGAGGGCCACCTCTGGAACATTCTTTGAGGCCCTGGCCAGCCGTTTGCGCAGCCTCGGAGTGTGCGCCTCGGCAGGCTTGTGCTTCCTGGGTGGACACACAGGACCACTGTGCGGGGCTGTGTGGGCCCCGAGACCTGAGTTTCTGGGAAGCGGGGCGCATGGGGCTTCTGAACTACAAATAAAGCTTCGAAAGGCCGTTCTGTGTTGGCAGATGTGCCAGGAGAGGAGCCGTTTCATAGGCATGTTGAGGGGGGTGCCTTTATTAGACAGACGGTGGGAGACAGGCCTGGCGGGGACCTGGCTGGGGGATGACACAGCTAGTGATGGCTGCCGCTTCGTACTTGGCTTGCTTTGGACCACAGCCTCGTAACAGTAACCCCTGCTTTCCAGGGGCCCAGCACCCCCTCTTGCCAGGGTCCACACACAGGGTTGTGATGGGACCACCCCGGCAGGTCCAGCTCTGTCTCCTACCTTCTGCACAGAGCTTCAGGGGAAGCCTCCAGAAGTCAGGGGTGGGAACCCGTCTTGCTCTTCCTCAGGCAACCCCAAGACAGGCTGAAGCCCCTCAAGCACTTGGGTGCCCGACTAGCAACAGCAAGGGCAGCACCTGTGGGCCTCGGCCCAGGGCCAACGAAACAGGCTGTGGGACCTCAGGGACCTTCTGCTGCCTGGGCCACCCCACCTGGGCAGAGCCAGCGGGGAACCCAGAGGCACCCAACTGGAGGCGACGGGGCAGCCGCGGGTCCTGGCCGGTCCTAGCTCCTGCTTGGGTCCCAGCACACCCTGCAGCTCACTCACAGTTTTTGGGGGAGCCCTGGGGTCTTGGGGCATGTGGTTCCGCTGTCACGCACACGCATGGCCTCCTGGGAGTCCTGGTCCTGCAGCCCCTACCACCGGATGCCCAGGCCAGTGTTGGCCTTCTCCACGGCGTGGTACTGCGTATGCAGCAGGCGGCCTGCACACTCCGAGTCCGTGCCCTGCAGCCAGTGTGTGTACAGCTCCTGAACCCCAGGCGCATCCTCGGGCATCTCAGCCCGGACCATGCCGTACAGTCTCTCCACGTGCTGGAGGAGCTCCCTGCTGGGCCTGTCTGGGGCCTGGAGCTGGCCCCCGCCATTCAGGCAGCCTGTGGGAGAGCAGACGGGACACATGGGTCACAGCCTGTGCCCCAGCGGAGCCTCCTGACCACCTGGGAGCAGGGAGGTGACCGGGCCCCTCTGTGCTCCACTTCCTCCCACTCCCAGCCTGGTAGGTGGTGGCCCACAGCTCTGGTCCCAGAAGGGGCTCTCGTGTCCTGTCCCTCACGGGAGCTACCTGAGGGGCAGGCCATGACCTCCACGTAGTGGTAGGGGCAGCGCCCGCGTTTGAGCCTCTGCACCAGGTTCTGGATGTTGCGGAAGCCGTACGCCATCGCGAAGTGCAGCAGCACCTGGCCCTCCTTCTCCAGGGTCACCTCCTGGAAGTCCTTGTTCCTGGGGGGCACAGGTGGGGTTTGTCTACGTGGCACACCCACCAGGCTCCTGCCCGCCTGGGAGGGGAGGCCTGCTGGGCTTCAGGGGATGACCGGGCAGCTCCCAGGGCTCTCTCCCTCTCTCTTGGGCAGGGGGACGGACAGGAACGGAGAGAGGGCGGAAAGCTCACTGCCACGAGTCCAGAGGGGACCTCACCTCCAGCTTTGGGCTCCCTGTCTGTAAAACAGGCCTCCCTCCCCAGGGATGGCTGTGAGGCCCTGGCCCTCCCGCCTGGGATGTGGTTGCATGCCCTGCGCCAGACACCCACCACCCTTGCCCACGCTGGCCTCTCGGGTTCAGGGTCACCATCCCCCACGATGGGCCGACTGAGGCCTGGAGGGCTTAAGTGAAGTCACACCCTGAGCCCACCAGGAGGGCCCTGCCTGGGCCCAGGGTCCCCTCCAAACCCTGCAGGCCGTCCTCCACCCAGCCCATCTCTGTGGGAGGACCCCGGGTGAGGCAGCAGCCCAAGGAAGGCTGGGGGCTGTGTGGTCGCTCTGCCCAGAGATCTGGCCCATCCCACTGACCTCAGGGGTTTGTAGGTAACCTCAGCCACGTGGATTCCAAAGAGCTCTCGGGCCGCGTGCCGGAACACGTGCTCCAGGTAGCCCCCCGAGCCCCCTCCCCGATGGCTGGTGGGCTCCTCTGCAGAGGCACCGCTGCACCTGGCAAGGAGGGAGTGGCCTCAGCACCGCTGGGGCTGCTGCCTGCCAACCGCCGGAGCAGGGCCTGTGTCCCTCACACATGAGCATTTGCGTTTCCAAGTGGGAGACAAGTCACAGGCACAGAGGAACAGCTCCAGTGTCCCCGGCCATCACAGAGGCCCTGCCACTTCTTTTTTTTTTTTTTTTTTTTTGTTGAGATAGAGTTTCACTTTTGTTGCCCAGGCTGGAGTGCAGTGGCACGATCTCGTCTCACTGCAACCTCCCCCTTCTGGGTTCAAGCAATTCTCATGCCTCAACCTCCCAACTAGCTGGGATTACAGGTGCCCACCACCGCCCCTGGCTAAATTTTGTATTTTTAGTAGAGACAGGGTTTCACCATGTTGGCCGGGCTTGTCTCAAACTCCTGACCTCAGGTGATCTGCCCACCTCGGCCTCTCAAAGTGCCGGGGTGACAGGCATGAGCCGCTGCGCCCAGCCACTCAGCCACTTCTGAGGTGGGGCAATGAATGGGGTGAACAGATTTTTGTTCATTTTAATTCTCAAGGGTTGTTGTGATTTTGTATATTAATTATTTTTGGTGGGGTAAATAGATGGTAATTTGTGCTTAATAATTTTAGTTGAACGATGAGGAAGAATGTAAAGACCGTGGATATAATAATAGGAGGTCAAGTGGATGTGGCTAGTTGAGGCATTTCACTGTAGAGAGAGATTATTTCTCTCAGTCTTTAACTTAAAAGGTGAATGCTGGGGCAGCTGTACAGTGGATCTGTGGAAATAGTTGATAGAGGGCTTATAGAGTGGAGGTGTAGTAAATATATGGGGTGAAAGTACAGATTTATAGAGTAAATACAGGTCGCCAAGATGGGCTGTGGGGAGGCAAGCCCAGAGCAGGGGGATGCTATCCCCAGAGGCGGCGTTAGAAGCTAAAATAACAGTTCTTGGTGGCAGACATACGTACAGGCTGTCCAGAGGGGCTGGTTCCAGGTCGGGGAGGGAGACGTCCTCTTCCTCCAGCAACCTGAAAACTTCTCCTGCAAGGAAACCACAGCACAGACACTCTTTAGCTGAGATCCCAGCAACAAAGTCAGAGAACATCCTAGCCGCCTGTGTCCCTAGCAGTCTGTACTTTGGCCCCAGAAGGCCCCAAATGTCCACCCCAGCCCGTGGTAGGGAGGCCGGGCCTGGTCACTCCTGAAGCCCCTCTGGAGGCCACCTGGTCCTGCCCAGATGGACACTTTGCTCACCCAGTGTCCATCTGTCCAGCCTCTTGGGCAGTCTGCTTTTCTTTTTTTTTTTTTTTTTTTGAGACGGAGTCTCACTCTGTCACCCAGGCTGGAGTGCAATGGTGCGATCTCAGCTCACTGCAAGCTCTGTCGTCCGGGAATCAAGTGATTCTCCTGCCTCAGCCTCCCGAGTAGCTGGGATTACACGTGCGCTACCACTACTCCCAGCTAATTTTCGTATTTTTAGTAGATACGGGGTTTCACCATCTCGGCCAGGCTGGTCTTGAACTCCTGACCTCGTGATCCACTTGCCTCTGCCTCCCAAAGTGCTGGGATTACAGGCATGAGCCACCGCATCCGGCCGCAGTTTGCTTTTCTGCCTCACATTGGGGAGAGTGTGGGGCTGCTTGACTCAGGAATGGGGTGACTAATGGGAGCTGAAGGGGCTGCACTTGAGAATCTCTGCCCACCTCCAAAGACTCATTTCAGAGCCAGCAAGGAGGTACTACTGAGGGCCACTTGGCCGCAGGTCCCCGAGACAGGCCAGCTGCAAACGGGCCCACCTGGCTCCAACGGGAGAGATGAGGGTACGCGCACGCGTGCAAGCCCCCAGGCTCCAGCCAGAGCCCCCGCAAGCAGGATCCTGGGCAGTCGCCACCTGTGCTTGGGGCTCAGGAAGCAGACCAGGAGGCTCGAGGGCTCCGGGCCGCACGGCATGACCGCACCTGTTGTGAGGACACAGTCCACGTCCCGTGTCTGGTGTTCCTGGTTGAAAAAGTCGGGTCTAGAGGCTTCCAGCTTTTTGTCATAGCAGGGCATCACCGTGACGTGGTAGATCTTGTCAGGAGTCAAGCGCTACGAGGGAAAACAAACACACGTCTCCCCAATCCCAGCAGTACGGTGGCCGAGGTGTGACCTGGAACTCAGCCATCCTGCAGCCAGGCCGGACCCCGAGGGACAGTGAGCCTCACTCCCTTTCCCAGGAAGCCTCCGGCTGGCTCTGCAGATGTGCCCCTGGACAGGACAGGCCCTGGCTGCGACAGAAAACAACACTGACCCGTTCCCAGCGTGCCTGCACTCCCTAACAGCCAAGTCCAAAGGAGGAGAAGTGGCCTTCCCATAGCTCAGGCCCTCTCGCTGCACACCAGCGGGGGAAAGGGATGTCACAGGGGAACCAACCAGCACCAGCCCCAGGTGAAAATCCGAGTTTTCGGGCGGGAGGTGCTGTAGGGGACATGGGCACTCCGGGCCCAGGCACCACCAGGGCCACCCTCACCCTCTCCCGCCCCCCACTGGCTGAGTGTCGTCAGGCTTCAATCCCGCGGGGCCTCAGGTGGGGGTCGTGCTGGGCACCCTGTGGATCTGGTGGCCGGGGCTGCCCGAGGGCCTCCTGCTCCCTCAGCCCCAGGCCTGGCTGTCTCTGCGTGGGCAGTGAGCAGCTGTGGATCAGAACGTGGCCCGGTGCTGCCCAGCAGGAGAGGAATGGCCTGAACTAGGAGGGAACAAGGGTGGAGGTGTGCTCGGGAAGGCCACACACCAGGGAGAGGACTCTGTTTCCTGCAGCTTTGCGGCAAACAGCCAGAATAATCACTTCTGGCCGCTCCCCAGCCTGAGCCTGGGGCGGCCCAACGCCGTTACCTGCTGCTGGGCGAAGAAGTCCTTGACCAGGGAGCCCATGACCTGCTGCGGGGACCGGGCGGTGCTGATGTGGGGGAGGATGAAGCTGCCGTGCGTCTTCTCGGCATAGCAGATCCAGCCTGAGGCGACAGGGGCACACGGGGCTGGCGGGGGCGCACGGCGGCCCCCGCACCCACAGGCAGCAGCACGACATTCTGGAGGCGGGTCCGCTCATACGGGAGATCATGATGACATTAAAGAGTGCTCGTTCCTGTTCTTCCCACCACCACGTGGAGCTCGGCGTGCACGCAACACCGCCTAGGGACCTGAGGTGACTGTGGGTGGCTCCCAAGGGAGGGCAGCCCCTTCTCCACAAAAGGCCATTTGTGCCAACATTTCTTTTTTTTTTTTTTTTTTTTTGAGACGGAGTCTCGCTCTGCTGCCCAGGCTGGAGTGCAGTGGCCGGATCTCAGCTCACTGCAATCTCCGCCTCCCGGGTTCACGCCATTCTCCTGCCTCAGCCTCCCGAGTAGTTGGGACTACAGGCGCCTGCCACCGCGCCCGGCTAGTTTTTTTGTATTTTTTTAGTAGAGACGGGGTTTCACCGTGTTAGCCAGGATGGTCTCGATCTCCTGACCTCGTGATCCGCCCGTCTCGGCCTCCCAAAGTGCTGAGATTACAGGCTTGAGCCACCGCGCCCGGCCTGTGCCAACATTTCTAACCCGTCCTGCGAAACCGGCTTGCGTCTCCACCCCCTATCCCCCGCCTTGTCATCCGTGTCCATATCATGTCACATTTTAACTTAACTAGAACTTGACTCTCACACCACCCGCACCATGAGCACACCTGGGCAGGCGGAGGCCAGCAGGGGCAGGGCCTGTCTGCAGTCGGCCTGGCCTCGGAATCGCCGCACAAACTCTCGCTGGCTCTCCAGGAGGCTGAAGTGCCTTGAGAAGGCGGTGTCGAAGACAAAGTGCACCCCTGGAAGGTGAAGGTGGGTGCCTGGCTAGCCCCGCGCGGGACGCCCACGCGAGTACACGCCTGTGTGTGGACCACCGTGGTGCTGCTGGGGGACGTGCGTGGCACCCGCTTCCCGTGCCAAAGCCCCGGCCCCACCGTGGGGACCTCCTTAAGCCGCGTTGCCTCGGCATCCCCTGCGAATGCAGGGCTTGCTTTCCCACCCCAGAGGCAGGGCAGCCG
Source organism: Macaca nemestrina (assembly GCF_043159975.1). Lineage (NCBI taxonomy): Eukaryota > Metazoa > Chordata > Mammalia > Primates > Cercopithecidae > Macaca > Macaca nemestrina. The sequence continues at coordinate 1,160,470 of NC_092142.1, forward strand.
CTCGGCAGCTCAGTCCTCCACCCTCCCAGCTCCTTAGCGAGGCTGGTCTAGGGAACTGCCACGTGCACTGCTCCCGGTGACCCTCCCTAGGGCACAGCTGGACGTGGCCTGCTGGACTGGCCCCTCGGACCCTGAGTGTGCAGACCTGCCACAGTGGCCGCCCCTCACACACGGCAGGACTCCTGGGACAGGCCCGCCGGCTCCAAGCCCAGCAATTAGAACTGCTTGGTAAACCTGCCTGATCGTGCCCTGGACCCCAGCACAGGCACCAGCACGTGGGTCCCTCTGTCTGCCTGACCTGTCATTCCTGCCTCGTGTAACCCATGGTCGGAAGACGGCCTTCGGACTCACTGTGCCCCACCTGCCCGTGATCTGTAAGTAAAAATCTTTGAACTTGCTTCCTATTCCGGTGGGAACGAAACCCACACCTTCCACCTGGAGAACCACGGGCTGCCCCAGGCCAGGTTTCCCCTGAGACACCAGGTCAGGCTCCCAGTGCCAGAGCACTGCTCAGACACCAACTGGACGTGGGTGTGGGTCAGACAAGAGCCATGGGGCACCTGCCAGTGTCAACAGGTTTCCAATGTGAGGGACCCGGGACACAGTTGGATGACAGGCAGTCTGCCGGGTACAAAGCACACAGTCCTGCCTCACTGGGAACGAAGGGACTGGACGTGGCGGTTACCCATGAAAGGCACACAGTAGCCATGAGGTCCAGCCCCTTCATTCCCAGTGAGCCACCGGGCACAGGAGCCTGGTTAGCTGGGGCCTCTCAAGACACCCAAGCCCAGCTCCAGGCACACAACCGAAGTCCGCCGAAGCTGGCCTTAGCTGAACCCAGCAGAGCCCCGGAGAGAGTGCCTTAATATCATCAGCTAAAAAGTACAAGGAGTTGGTCAGCCCCAACTTACAGAAAGTGCACAGTCAGAATGCAGGCGTTTTCTGTGAGAAGGCGCTGCTCTCAAATGTCAAATCAAAACTTCAGGCTGAGGTCACAGAGGGAATAAAGTTTCTGTAGCACTGAAGTTCAGGGCTGGGTGGCATGTCAGTGACTCAGAGGCACGAGGAGCCTGGGCTCACTCAGACGCCCCCTTGGTGTGGAGTGGCAGTGTTACCCCAGGTTCAAAGCCTACCTATTTTTTTAAAGAATGAGGTTAATTTCCTGGCAGTGTCTGTAGGATTCAGCTGAAACCGTGCAGCCAGCGATGCTCTAGACTGTGGCGAGACTGAGACTACAACCAGCCTCTGCTGACTGGGCGCCGCCATCTGCAAAGCAAGGGGAAGACGCTGCTTACTCTGCCGGCCTTATGCTGATTCCTGGTGCCCAGAGCTGCCCGGTCAGATGCCGTCGGCTGTGGAGAGGGCATGCCAGCTCTATCAAGAGTGTCTTTTTTTTTTTTTCCCCCACACAGAGTCTTGCTCTGTTGCCCAGGCTGGAGTGCAGTGCTGTGATCAGAGCTCACGGCAACCTCTGCCTCCCAGGTTCAAGGGATTCTCCTGCCTTAGCCTCCTGGGTAGGTGGGATTACAGGTGTGAACCACTGTGCCTGGCCAAGGATATCATTTTTTTTTTTTGATGGAGTCTCGCTCTGTCACCCAGGCTGGAGTGCAATGGCATGATCTTGGCTCACTGCAACTTCTGTCAGTGATTCTCTGGCCTCAGCCTCCCGAGTAGCTGGGATTACAGGTGTGCACCACCGTACCTGGCTAATTCTTGTATTTTTAGTAGAGACGGGGTTTTGCCATGTTGGCCAGGGTGGTGTTGAACTCCTGACCTCAGGTGATCCACCCGCCTCAGCCTCCCAAAGTGCTGGGATTACAGGAGCAAGCCACTGCGCCCGGCAAGGGTGTCATTTTGATGTATATTTAGAACCTGAAGTTCCGGGCCTGACACGTTCACCACTGGCACCAACTGACAGGTAAATCACCGAGATCCCAAGCCTCAGAAAGGCAGGTGCCACCTGCAGGCGGCACCACACAAGCTGCCCTTGGCAAAATGCCTCGGCTGCTGGGGTGGATTTCAGGTTAAAGCAGAGTCCTCTGGCCGCCCACCACTTACTTTGTTAGCATCTAGAACCTTCTTCAGCTCTTCGTGGCTCTGCTGGGTGATAAGCACGGTCTCTGCAGAGGTGATGCAGCCGCTGCACGCCAGGCAGTCGTTTAGGGAGACCTTGGCCTTCTCCAGCCTCCGGGTCCCGCCGTCCTACAAGGGAGAAGAACTCGGTGCGCACCGCGAGCCCCCTCTGCATGAGGACATGGAGCCAGAGGATAGTGGAGTCCAGCTCATAACCAACAACCAACATGGCTGCTGGCTGGGCTTGTGTGCTGCTTACTTTTTAAAAATTAGACATGTATTACAAAAATGCACACACACGTTCTAGAGTTTCATAATGCCATCAAAGTCTACTTTTTCGTACGACTTGGTTAGTGCATCAGAATCACAGGAATAAGGCTTGCCACTGGTTTCTCAGCAAAGCAGCTGCCACCCCGCCCACCCATGGGGTCCTGGACAGGTGCTGGCCCCGGTGCACACTCACGGGGCTGTGGGGCAGGAAAAAGCTGAAGGTGGGCTCTGAAAGGAGGAGGCAGGAGAGCTGAGGACAAAGAAGGAAAGGACAAAGGGATGGGAAGAGGAAAGCAGAGGGAGGAAGGCTGGGAGCCTGGCCCCCCATTGGCAGGGCAGAAACGATCGTCAGACTCGGCCAAACAGATGCAGGAACGAGGTGTTCCAGTGGGGACGCTGGGACATCCCTTAGCCACTTTTCTTACATGCAAAATGCACGAAGCTTGAGCTCCCCCAACTCCTCCTGCAAAGGCAGGAATGGTTTGAGCAGGGCCAGGGTTGCTGCAGTGGCCCGGAACGCAGCCAGAGGAGCAAGGCTACTGGGTGGGAACCCCTCACAGCCCCGCTCTCTGCTAGGCCTGTGTGTCATGCAAAGTCACAATCTGAGCTCGCCCTGTATTCCTACGTTGGTTCTGCCTAAAGGCACAAACCGACAGCCGGGCCCACCAGCACCCCAGCACCTTCCAGGGGTTCCCTTCGTTTGTGGGCCAGGCCCCCAGTGCTGGGCTGCAAATCGTCTCAGTGCAGTGGTTCATGAGATCAGGCAGACGTTTTTTAGAGTTCAAATGGCAGACAGTCAGGTGAATTTTAACAGTTTATTTTTTTGAGATGGAGTCTCTGTCTCTCAGGCTGGAGTGCAGTGGAGCAGTCTCAGTTCACTGCAGTCCCTATGTCCCGGGTTCAAGCGATTCTCCTGACCTCAGGTGATCCACCCCCTGCCCTGGCCTCCCAAAGTGCTGGGAATACAAGCGTGAGCCACCATGCCTGGCCTGAATTTTTTTTTTTTTTTTTTTGAGACGGAGTCTCGCTCTGTCGCCCAGGCTGGAGTGCAGTGGCCGGATCTCAGCTCACTGCAAGCTCCGCCTCCCGGGTTCGGGCCATTCTCCTGTCTCAGCCTCCTGAGTAGCTGGGACTACAGGCGCCCGCCACCTCGCCCGGCTAGTTTTTTGTATTTTTTAGTAGAGACGGGGTTTCACCGTGTTAGCCAGGATGGTCTCGATCTCCTGACCTAGTGATCCGCCCGTCTCGGCCTCCCAAAATGCTGGGATTACAGGCTTGAGCCACCGCGCCCGGCCCTGGCCTGAATTTTAACAGTTTCATCAGGATTTTATCACTTAGAGAGGAAGTACTATCCTTTAAGAATAAGGGGTCTGAACTAGAAAATCTTACATGGTTAGAACTAGGGGGAACAGGCAGACAGGATCTACCATCTCTGCCAAAGAGCCCTTCCGCTGAGCAGACCAAGCTTGCTGTTTGGCCTGGTGCTGCTCATTCACCTGCCCAAGGCACCCTGACCCCCAGCCTCCCAGATGGCAGGTGAATTCGACCAGTGGAAAAGGGCTGGTAAGACGTGGAGCGTTTCAGCGTCACCGCTCCGAGCTGGGAGGAAGCAGATAAAAAAGTGTTTTGGACCAGCCAGGCAGGAGAGATGGTGGGGCAGCCTCCTGTGCCTTACTTGGTTAACTTGGAAGTAGCTCCCGTCATCTTCTATGCGAATCTTGGCCACACCACTTCCCGGTCTTTTTTCCACTTTGACAGGCTTGATGCATTCCTAGATCAGGAAGAGACCCCAAGTCAGGGCCTGGGAGTGGGCAGAGGCTCCCTGGGAGGCCAGGTCTCAAGAATGGCTGCCCAGCCACATGGCATGAAGGCTCTGCCCGCAGCCATACACTCAGGGACTGAGGCTGGTCCCACCGTCTTCTTCCTGTCCCCCTGCTCTCACCTCAGGGAACGGGTTCCCAACATCTGCGGCACTGAAGGTCCCAGTGTGCACGAAAGCCAGTGCTAATGGCGCCTGCAAACTACCCACCCGCGGAGACACCACCAAGGCTGACCTTTACCCTTCAGGTGAACGGGGGCGTGACTACCACAGAGGCCAGAGGGTTACACTGCCCATCGAGAGGACGTGTGCTTGGATCTGTTTGGAGATCACCTCCTGCCCAGTGCCCGGGAAACAAGTTCATTTCTCTCCCTTCTCCTTGAGAACCCTGTCAGCCCGGAAAGCCGCCTCCCAGCCCGCCTCTCGCCCTGCTCAGCCCTGGCCCCGCGGAGCTGTTGGACATGGACAGGCAGGCGCACCCAGGTAAGGGCGCCTGCAGCCTCCCGGGTTCAAGGGTAGCTGTCCGGCCCACCTGGGCGACGTCAAGGACAGCTCTACTGAGGAGCCATTGCGGGGCGTCTAGCGGGCCGCCCCCACCGCCCTCAACTGAGGTGGGGTCCCCACCGCGCCTGTTTATGCGGATACAAAGGCTGTGGCTTGGGGTTCCTGAGGCCTGACAGGGCGCCCGTGCAGGGGAGGAGGCCCCGATCCGGGCCTCGCCGCGCTCCAGCTGCGACCCAGGGGTCGGGTTAGAGTTAGGGACGGGTGGGAGCCGCCTCCAATGCCTCCCCTGGGTTGGGCAGGTGGGCGCCAGCCAGCGACCGCTGGACCCTCCCACGCAGCCCGCTCGGACACTGTGGGGCACAGGAGCGGGCCGGGGGGCGCCGCCCTCCCTGGCCTCAGTTTCCCTGTTGGTAAGAAGCGGGCCGCAGTGTCAGAGGCCCCGCGCCAGGGTCGATAGAGACCCCGACGGCCCCCACCAGGCTCCCGGGATTCGGATCTCATTCCTCAGGGGAAGAAGTGGGGCACAGAACAATTTCCCTCCGCGCGAGAGGACACCGAGCGCAGCCTCTCCCCCGCCCGCCCAGGCCGGCCCACCTGAGACGGCCCGATGAAGTCATCCAGGTCCGTCAGCTGCAGCGCCCCACTGAAGGGCGACGCCATGACGGCCGCACTTGGCGCCGCGCGGAGGTGTCGCCCAACGGCGTGAAACGAACGGGCTGGTTCCGCCACGCTGCCGGAAAGCGCCTCCAAGGTGCATGCGCACCGCGCACCTCGCCCCGCGCCGGCGCCCTCTGCTGACGAACCCGGGCGCTGCTGCTCCCCGCCCACCCCGCGGGAACCCGGGACCGACCCTTTCCTCCGCCTCCCGCGCGTCCCCGGCCCCGGGTTGGGTTGCAGGGGGCGGCCGGGTCAGCGCCGCAGCTCCGGCCCCGGAGTCTCTCCGCCTTCACAAGAAAGCGGAGGGGATCCTGGCTCCGTCCACTTCGTTATCCGTTGCGTACCTGCGAACCAGGTGCTCTCGGATGCAACCCAAGAACCCGGAACTCGCGTGGCAGGCAGAAGGCGCTCAGCTCGTGTTGGGGAATTCAGGCAGGGAAGAAAGCAGGGATGGGGGCAGGCCTCACCTTCCTGGGGAGCCGCTCCCAGGGCCTCCAGCACCCTTTTCTGTTATCTTGGAGGTCAGTCTGGAAAAGTCCATACCCCTGGGAGACCCTGAAACAGGACTCTGCGGACCGACTCGCTTTTTTTTTTTTTTTTTTTTTTTTTTTTTTTTTTTTAGACGGAGTCTTGCTCTGTCGCCCAGGCTGGAGTGCAGTGGCGCAATCTCGGCTCACTGCAACCTCCGCCCCCTGGGTTCAAGCGGTTCTCCTGCCTCAGCCTCCCGAGTAGCTGGGACTACAGACGCCCGCCACCTCGCCCGGCTAATTTTTTGTATTTTTATTAGAGACGAGGTTTCACCATATTAGCCAGGATGGTGTCAAACTCCTGACCTCCTGATCTGCCCTCCTCGGCCTCCCAAAATGCTGGGATTACAGGCTTGAGCCACCGCGCCCGGCCTTTTCTTTTTTGAGATAGAGTCTCACTGTTGCCCAGGCTGGAGTGCAGTGGCGCGATCTCGGTTCACTGCAACCTCTGTGGCCTGGATTCAAGTGATTCTCCTGCCTCAGCTTCTCCAGTAGCTGGGATTACAGGCACCTGCCACTGCGTTCGGCTAATTTTTGTAGTTTTTAGTAGAGATGGGGTTTCACCATCTTGGCCAGGCTGGTCTTGAACTCCATACCTAGTGATCCACCCACCTCAGCCTCCCAAAGTGCTGGGATTACAGGCGTGAGCCACTGCGCTCGGCCTTGACTCGCTTTTTTTTTTTTTTTTTTTTTTTTTTTTTTTTTTGAGACGGAGTCTTGCTCTGTAGCCCGGGCTGGAGTGCAGTGGCCGGATCTCAGCTCACTGCAAGCTCCGCCTCCCGGGTTCACGCCATTCTCCTGCCTCGGCCTCCCGAGTAGCTGGGACTACAGGCGCCCGCCACCTCGCCCGGCTAGTTTTTTGTATTTTTAGTAGAGACGGGGTTTCACGGTGTTAGCCAGGATGGTCTCGATCTCCTGACCTCGTGATCCGCCCGTCTCGGCCTCCCAAAGTGCTGGGATTACAGGCTTGAGCCACCGCGCCCGGCCTTGACTCGCTTTTTAAGCCGTTGTTTGTCATATGTCCAGTTACACGTCTAACGGCCAGTTTTATGGGGACTTTTGAGGAAATTCCTGAATCTAGGCTGGCATCTTTCTGGCCCGGGCAGGCTCAGCCCATGGAGATCTCACGGTGGCAACATCCTAGGCCCCAGCCTGTGCCACACCCTCCCCAGGGTTCTAGGCCCTGATTCCGACCACGTGTCTACAGCTGGATGCGGCCTGGGCACTCCTGCACCTGCCTGCACCTGCCCGTGGGGTTTGGGCCACCATCCTGTGTGGCCTCCTCCATCGCCTGCAGCTGCTCCTCTCGGCCAGACAGGACTTTCTTCTGCTGCTGCACGGAGGAGTTTCCCCAGCACCTGGGCCAGGCGGGCTTCCAGGCAATACCTGGCTGAGCTTGGAGATGAGGTGCCTGAAATATGTTCTATTAAAAATAGAACAGAGGGCTGGGCGCGGCGGCTCACACCTGTAATCCCAGCACTTTGGGAGGCCGAGGCGGGTGGATCACCTGAGGTCAGGAGTTGGAGACCAGCTCAGCCAACATGGTGAAACCCTGTCTCAACTAAAAATACGAAAGTTAGCCCAGCATGGTGGTGTGCACCTGGAATCCCAGCTACTCAGGAGGGTGAGGCAGGAGAATCGCTTGAGCCTGGGAGGTAGAGGTTGTGGTGAGAGCGCACCATTGCTCTCCAGGCTGAGCAACAGAGTAAGACATTGTCTAAAAAAAAACAAGAAAAATTAGCCAGGCGTGGTGGCACACACCTATAATCCCAGCTACTAAGGAGGCTGAGGCAGGAGAATCGCTTGAACCTGGGAGGCGGAGGTTGTAGTGAGCCGAGATCGTGCCATTGCACTCCAGCCTGGGCAATGAGTGAAACTCTATCTCAAAAAAAAAAAAAAAAAAAAAAAAAAAAAAAAAAAAGCCAGGCATAGTGGCACGCGCCTGTAGTCCTAGCTACTCGGGAGGTTGAGACAGGAGAATCGCTTGAACCCAGGAGGTGGAGGTTGCAGTGAGCTGAGATCACACCATTGTACTCCAGCCTGGGCGACCAAGCGAGACTCCATCTAAAAGAAGAAAGAAAAAAATATGAAAGAAACTTAATGCCACTGAAATGCGGTGGAGTGGGTTTACAGAAAATGTGAGAGTGAGGAGGGCTGTTGAGATTAGGGGAAGGGTCTTTAGGTGAGCTTCCTCCTGCTGCTCTGGGTGGAGCTGCGGTGGGGGCTCAGCCCCTTGGGGGTTCTTCATTAACTCACAGATATTTCCCTGGAGCCCCTGGGCTCTAGTGCCAACCTCGTGCCTCTGGGCTCCCTGCTGTCGATTTTGCAAATTGTTTCATCATCATCATTAGCGAGTATTTACCATGCACTTCCCATGTGCTAGTCCCTGAGCCAGGGCCTGGGAACCCGGGGCTTACGTGGATCAGTGAGGACACGAGGGCCGGCCGGGGACATAGGACGAGGCCGGCTGGACCCCAGGTTGCTGTGATGCTGTGACTGTGTGTGGGCACCCCCTTTCCCTGGGCTGGAAGGGGTGCCTAGTGGAGGCGTCTGCTCTGGGGGCACCCACAGGACCCCCTGTTGCCTACGGCCGCCCCCCGTGGTTGGGAGGGAGGCCGTGTGCTAGCATCCTCTTGCTTGTCTGGGGTCATGGCACTGGTGGAGCCGCGTGGTCCCTCCCCTGGGCTGGTGTCAGAATTGCACCCTGGGAAGGGATCATCCTGTGCCTGTCTCCTGAGGCTTCTGTAACAAATGACCACACACCAGGGCGAAAGCAGCAGAGATGCATCCCCTGCTAGCTCTGGAGGCCACACATCTGAGGTCACAGTGTCATTCACCATGCTCCCTCTGGAGGCTGCAGGGAGGACCCTTCCTGCTTTCTCCAGCTTCCAGGGGCTCCAGGTGTCCTTGGCCCGTGACTGCGTCGCTCCAGCATATATATATATATATTTTTTTTTTCTTGATAAAGTGTCTTGCTCTTTTCCCAGGCCAGAGTGCAGTGACGTGATCACAGCTCACTACAGCCTCAGGCTCCCAGGCTCAAGGGATCTTCCGGCCTCAGCCTCCCAAGTAGCTGGGACTACAGGTGTGTGCCACCACACCCAGCTGTTATTTTTACTGTTATTTATTATTATTGTTTGAGACGGAGCCTCGCTCTGTCACCCAGGCTGGAGTGCGGTGGCGCCATCTCGGCTCGCTGCGACCTCCACCTCCTGGGTTCACACCATTCTCCTCCCTCAGCTTCCCGAGTAGCTGGGACTACAGGCACCTGCCACCACACCTGGCTAATTTTTGTGTATTTTTAGTAGAGACAGGGTTTCACCATGTTAGCCAGGATGGTCTCCATCTCCTTACCTTGTGATCTGCCGGCCTCAGCCTCCCAAAGTGCTGGGATTACAGGTGTGAATATTATCATTTTTTGAGACAGAGTCTCACTCTGTCACCCAGGCTGGAGTGCAGTGGCACAATCTTGGCTCACTACAACCTCTGCCTCCTGGGTTCAAGCAATTCTCCTGCCTTAGCCTCCTGAGTAGCTGGGAGTACAGGCGCCTACCACCGCGCCTGGCTAATTTTTGTATTTTTAGTATAGACGGGGTTTCACCATGTTGGCCAGGATGGTCTTGGTCTCCTGACCTCATGATTCGCCCACCTCAGCCTCCCAAAGTGCAGGGATTACAGGCGAAAGCCACCACGCCCGGCCCTTATTATTATTATTTTTTGAGACAGAGTTTTGCTCTTGTTGCCCAGGCTGGAGTGCAGTGGCGTGATCTCTGCTCACCGCAACCTCTGACTGCTGGGTTCTAGCGATTCTCCTGCCTCAGCCTCCCGAGTAGCTGGGATTACAGGAGTCCATTACCAGGCCCAGCTAATTTTTATATTTTTACTAAAAGTAGGGCCGGGCACAGTGGCTCATGCTTGTAATCCTAGCACTTTGGGAGGCCGAGGCGGGTGGATCACAAGGTCAGGAGATCGAGACCATCCTGGCTAACACGGTGAAACCCCATCTCTACTAAAAATACAAAAAATTAGCCGGGCATGGTGGCGGGCGCCTGTAGTCCCAGCTACTCAGGAAGCTGAGGCAGGAGAATGGCGTGAACCTGGGAGGCGGAGCTTGCGGTGAGCCGAGACCGCACCACTGCACTCCAGCCTGGGCGACAGAGCGAGACTCCGTCTCAAAACAAAACAAAACAAACAAAAAAAACGAGTTTTCACCACGTTGGCCAGGCTGGTCTCAAACTCCTGGGCTCAAGTGATCCTTCCACTCAGCCCCCCAGTGCTGGGATTACAGAGTGAGCCGCTGGGGCCCACCTGGATATATCTTTTGGGAGGCTGCCCTGCAGCCACCGCAGCCCTCATTTCCAGGTTCTTGTGGGACCCTCAGGAGTTGAAGGACAAAGAGATGCTTTCCACCTCCTAACCGGGTATGTGGCTTAGGGAGGCTGTGTGGGGGCTGGGCTGCCCTGCGAGGGGCAGGCAGGGTGGAGGTGGGGCCTGTGAGTCTGGTGGAGGGGACGCAGCCCAGGTTGGCTGAGGGCCGGTAGGTGGTGCTGTGGAGCCCCCGTGGGCCAGCAGGTGCCACAGCCCGGTACGGGGGAATAAACCCATCCCAGGTGAGGAGTTCCTGGGGAGAGAACTGAGTTCTCCAAAATTAACTAATTTTTCCTGAACATCTGATTTCAAAACGTTTACTGAGCTTTTCTGTGTTCCATCAAGGCCTCTGCTTCTAGGAACTGGGACGAGAGCAGTGGGTTCACTGCGGGTCTGTCGGGCTGGGCGGCAGGAGAAGAGGTGGGTTCACTGCGGGTCTGTCGGGCTGGGCGGCAGGAGAAGAGGTGGGTTCACACCTGGGTCTGTCGGGCCGGGCGGCAGGAGAAGAGGTGGGTTCACACCTGGGTCTGTCGGGCCGGGCGGCAGGAGAAGAGGTGGGTTCACACCTGGGTCTGTCGGGCCGGGCGGCAGGAGAAGAGGTGGGTTCACTGTGGGTCTGTCTGGCCGGGCTGCAGGATGCGCACTCAGGCTCAGCCCATGTGGTTTCCAAGGCCCTAAGGACACACCAGGCCAGATGCCCCCATCACATACACGGCTAGGGAGCGGCAACTGGGGCCCACGGTGGTTCCCGCCCCACCCCACCCCACCCCGCAGGGCGACCCTCCAAGAGCAGTGCTGTTCTTGGTTCTCGCCATAGAACCCGGTTTTAGGTTTGGGGGCCCAGGAGCTGCCTGGTGCGTGGGTTGTGGGTGGGTTGGGGGTGATACGGTTTGGCTCTGTGTCCCCACCCAAATCTCATCTCGAACGGTAATCCCCGTGTCGAGGGAGGGAGGCGATTGGATCATGGAGGAGGGTTTCTACGTGCTGTTCTCGTGACGCTGAGTTCTCACGGGGGCGGCTCCCCCTCCGCCCTCTCGCCTCCCGTCACGTGAGATGTGCCTGCGTCCTTCGCCTTCCGCCGTGATCGTAAGTTTCCTGGGGCCTCGCCAGCCCTGTGGAACTGGGAGTCAATTAAACCTCTTTCTTTTATTTTTATATTTTTTATTCTTGAGGCAGAGTGTCACTCTTGTTGCCCAGGCTGGAGTGCAGTGGCATGATCTCAGCTCACTGCAGACTCCGCCTCCTGGGTTCAAGCGGTTCTCCTGCCTCAGCCTCTGAGTAGCTGGGACTACAGGCGCCGCCACAACGCCCGGCTAATTTTTGTATGTTTAGTTGAGACACGGTTTCGCTGTGTTGGCCGGGCTGGTCTTGAACTTCTGACCTTAGTTGATCCACCCGCCTCGGCCTCCCAAAGTGCTGGGATTACAGGTGGGAGCCACCTCGCCCGGCCAGACCTGTTTGTGTATAAATTACCCAGTCTCAGGCCCTGTCTTTACAGCAGTGCGGGAATGGACTCAGGTAAGTGGGGAAGGCGAATCCTCCAACTCCCCACCTGTGTGGCCGCCGACACGCAGGACACGAGGACGAGCTTCCCAGAGGGCCAGGGCCAGGTAACAGAGTGCAGGGTAGGCCCGTGTGGCCTTGGGGTGGCTTAGTACCCAACAGGAATGTGGAGATGAGGCCTGGGGTGACGGCTCACACCGGAAATGCCAACACTTCAAGAGGCTAAGGTGGGAGGATCACTTGAGCCCGGGAGTTTGACACCAGCCTGGGCAACATATTGAGACCTCGTTCCTACAAAATGATTAGTCGTGTGTGGTGATGCGTGCCTGTGGTCCCAGCTACTCAGGAGGCTGAGGTAGGAGGATTTCCTGGACCCGGGAGGTTGAGGCTGTAGTGAGCCGTGATTGCACCACTGCACTCCAGCCTGGGCGACAGAGCAGACCCTGTCTCAAATGACAGTAAAAAATAAATACGGAGATGCTGGCTACTATGGAAAGCTGGGTGGACGTCGGGGGCACACCCTCCAGTCTGCAGAAACTTCCCACCGCTCTGGGGCTTAGGGGCTTGAGGGCTCCTGAGTCCTCCTGGGTGTCAGAGGGAACGCGGGAAAGGCTGCCGGGCCCTGGGCTCCCCGGTGGGTGGCCCCATGCAGCCTGTTATTCATAAGATTTGGAGAGAAAGTGCGTTTTTGTAGGAAAGCATGGGGTGCTGATGGCCATTTCTTTCTTTCTTTCTTTTTTTTTTTTTTTTTGAGATGGAGTCTCGCTCTGTCGCCCAGGCTGGAGTGCAGTGGCCGGATCTCAGCTCACTGCAAGCTCCGCCTCCCACGTTCACGCCATTCTCCTGCCTCAGCCTCCCAAGTAGCTGGGACTACAGGCGCCCGCCACCTCGCCCGGCTAGTTTTTTGTATTTTTTAGTAGAGACGGGGTTTCACCGTGTTAGCCAGGATGGTCTCGATCTCCTGACCTTGTGATCCGCCCGTCTCGGCCTCCCAAAGTGCTGGGATTACAGGCTTGAGCCACCGCGCCCGGCCAACTGATGGCCATTTCCACCTGCGATCGGACCTGGACTGCCTCCCCACACGCACCCCCGCCCTCTGTCAAGCAGGACTCCGGCTCGCTGTTGGCCAGCAGGTGTTTTATTTGTTGAAGGGAATTGCTGTTGGGATGAGCTTGGGGTCATTAGCAGCATAATCAACGCACACGTCTTCCCTGGGGGCAGTCACGTCTTGTCAACAGGTGGATGCCCCGACATGCTGCAATTAGCAGCTAATGAGGAGGCCTGTGTGACCTACGCCTCCTGCCACAGGTGCACAGTGAGTTGTGAAAACGCTGACAATTTAAAATAGCAGGACAGGGCTGGTTGCGGTGTCTCACGCCTGTAATCCCAGCACTTTGGGAGGCCAAGGCGGGTGGATCACCTGAAGTCAAGAGTTTGAGACCAGCCTGGTAACATGGCGAAACTCTGTCTCTACTAAAATACAAAAAAATTAGCCAGGCGTGATGGTGCACGCCTGTAATCCCATCTACTCAGGAGGCCGAGGCACAAGAATCGATTGAACCTGGGAGGCGGAGGTTGCAGTGAGCCAAAATCACGCCACTGCATTCCAGCTTGGGCAACAGAGCGGGACTCCATCTCAAAAAATAAAAATAAAGTAGTGGAAAAAAACTACAGGAAACAGAAAAGAGAAAAAGCTGAAAAGAAAATTTGACATAAGAAAAAGCATATTGGCCGGGCACGGTGGCTCATGTCTGTAATCCCAACACTTTCAGAGGTCCAGGCAGGCAGATCTCTTGAGCCCAGGAGTTTGAGACCAGTCTGGGCAACATGGTGAGATTCCATCTCTATTAAAAAAAAATAAAAATAAAAAAATAAAGCTTATTACAGGAATTCCAGGAATTGACTGTGGGCAGTTGCATGGAGATGGCCTGTAGGAGCTGGCCAGCTTTAACAATCTTCAGCTTTATTTTGAAATCTTGCATCGAGATGAATAACCGCTTTTCTTTCTTTTAGGACACAGCTACCCCCAGAGAATATGTTCACATTCGTTTTCCATGTGGCACTGCTTTGGTTGAAAAAATTTTTTTTTCTTGAGACGGAGTCTTGCTCTGTCACTCAGGCTGGAGTGCAGTGGAGCAATCTCAGCTCACTGCAAGCTCTGCCTCCTGGTTTCAGGCGATTCTCCTACCTCAGCCTCCCGAGTATCTGGGACTACAGGCGTGCACCACCATGCCCAGCTAATTTTCGTATTTTTAGTACAGGTTTCACCATTTTGGCCAGGATGGTATCGATCTCCTGACTTCGTGATCCACCTGCCTTGGCCTTCCAAAGTGCTGGGATTACAGGCATAAGCCACCGCACCCAGCCATTGTTGAAACTTTTCTTTTCTTCTTTTTTTTTTTCCTTTTGAGACAGAGTTTTGCTCTTATTGCCCAGGCTGGAGTGAAATATCAGGATCTGTGCTCACTGCAACCTCTGCTGCCTCCTGGGTTCAAGTGATTCTCCTGCCTCAGCCTCCCGAGTAGCTTGGATTACAGGCGCCCGCCACCATGCCTGGCTAACTTTTGTATTTTTAGTAGAGACGGGCTTTCGCCATGATGGTCAGGCTGGTCTCTGACTCCTGACCTTGTGATCTCGCCTTGGCATCCCAAAGTGCTGGGATCATAGGCATGAGCCACCGCACCCGGCCATTGTTGAAATATTTCTATGGTTCAATACACAAAGATATGAGTATTCCCTATTAAGTTTTCCCATCTTTTTTTTCCTTTCTTTTTGAGACAGGGTCTTGCTCTGTCACCCAGGCTGGAGTGCAGTGGTTCAACCTCAGCTCACTGCAGCCTCGACCTCTTGGGCTCAAACAATCCTTCCACCTCACAACCTCGCCTCTCAGGGACCAGCCAGGGTTGGGGATAGGTCAGTACCACAGCCCACCAGGAGATCCACCTGGCCCCACCCCTGACCCTGGGGTGGGCAGTGGGGGACTGACTTCCTCAGAACCCTGGCTGTGCTGGCCCCCATGAACGAGATCCAGGTACCACTGCTGGGTGCACTGGAGACCTGGCCACCTTCTGGGCACCAGGCACTTTTCCTCTCCTTGCCTGGGTGGGTCAGGGGCACGTCTGGCATGCTGAGGGGTCACTTCGACACTGGGCCTCTGCACACTGCAGTGTCCTTGGGGAAATGCAGGCAGGACCATTCCCTGGAGGAGAAGACGGGACTGTGGGAGGCAGAGCTGGAGAGAATCAGGTCTCTGCCCAAGCCAAGAGCCCACATGCTGACTGTTGCCAGAAAAAGAGGATCCAATCCAGACTCCAAGATAGGGTTCCTTGGATTTTAAGCAGGAAGAAATTCAAGGGTAGCCACAGAGCACAGTGAGAGACAAGTTTATTTTTTATTTTATTTATTTATTTATTTTTTTGAGACGGAGTCTCGCTCTGTCACCCAGGCTGGAGTGCAGTGGCCGGATCTCAGCTCACTGCAAACTCTGCCTCCGGGTTCACGCCATTCTCCTGCCTCAGCCTCCCGAGTAGCTGGGACTACAGGCGCCCACCACCGCGCCCGGCTAATTTTTTGTATTTTTTTAGTAGAGACGGGGTTTCACCGTGTTCGCCAGGATGGTCTCCATCTCCTGACCTCGTGATACGCCTGTCTCGGCCTCCCAAAGTGCTGGGATTACAGGCTTGAGCCACTGCGCCTGGCCTTTATTTTATTATTTATTTATTTATTTATTTTGAGATGGAGTCTCGCTCTGTTGCCCAGGCTGGAATGCAGTGGCGCGATCTCAGCTCACTACAACCTCCGCCTCCTGGGTTCAAGCAATTTTCCTGCCTCAGCCTCCCAAGTAGCTGGGACTACAGGTGCCCATGACCACGCCTGGCTAATTTTTGCATTTTTAATAGAGACAGGGTTTCACCATCTTGGCCAGGCTGGTCTCGAACTCTTGACCTCATGATCCACTCCCCCCCACCCCACCCCCGGACCTCACAAAGTGCTGGGATTACAGGTGTGAGCCACTGTGCCCGGCAAGACAAGTTTATTAGAAATGACTCTGGGCTGGGCATGGTGGCAGGTGCCTGTAATCCCAGCTACTTGGGAGGCTCTACTAAAAAAAATACAAACACTTAGCTGGGCGTGGTGGCGGGTGCCTATAGTCCCAGCTACTCGGGAGGCTGAGGCAGGAGAATGGCGTGAACCCGGGAGGTGGAGTTTGCAGTGAGCCGAGATCATGCCACTGCACTCCAGCCTGGGCAACAGAGTGAGATTCCGTCTCAAAAATAAAGAATAAAAAACCCAAAACAAAACAAAGGAATGATTCTGTTACAGAGCAGACGTGCTTAGAGAGCAGGAAGAAGAACCCACTGGCCTTTGTTAGTGTCTCCGCTTATGAGAAACTACAAGGGGCCGGGCGCGGTGGCTGAAGCCTGTAATCCCAGCACTTTGGGAGGCCGAGACGGGCGGATCACGACATCAGGAGATCGAGACCATCCTGGCTAACAAGGTGAAACCCTGTCTCTACTAAAAAATACAAAAAATTAGCTGGGCGAGGTGGCAGGCGCCTGTAGTCCCAGCTACTCGGGAGCCTGAGGCAGGAGAATGGCGTGAACGTGGGAGGCGGAGCTTGCAGTGAGCTGAGATGTGGCCACTGCACTCCAGCCTGGGCGACAGAGCGAGACTCTGTCTCAAAAAAATGTGCAGATGTGATCCCTGAAGGTCGGGGCTGCTGGTTCTCTTGGTGACCACTCATCCTTCAGCCTCAGCCTGCTCACTGGTGCTCTCTCAGTGAAGTGGACTGCACTCTCTGGAGATCTGGACATTCTCAGGCGTGCTGGGAAATGTCCTGTATGGCCCTAACTATTTTGCAGTTTTGCAACTGTTTGCGTAACTATTTTGCAGTTACAGTTGGTGGTCAGCTTGAGATGTAGCTGTTTTCAGACCCTAAGCATGAACCTTATACTTGCCATGTGAGTGCCAAGCTAGGTACTTTGAGATGGAGTCACTCTGGTTGTGTTTTATGAGGCTAGAGGCCTGGTAAAGGCAGGGTTTCCTCCATTATCACCCTCCTGGCGCCCCCTCTGGGCCCGGCTGTGTGCCGGCATCGCAGCCCCTGGGCCAACTGGTGCTCCGTGCGCTGATGTCCGTTTTGCAGAACTGGAATCTCAGCTTCCGGAACTGCTCACCCCTCCATCAGCCGAGTCGGGACCACCCTGGAGTGCCTGGTCCCTGAGCTGTGCCCATGCTCCTCTGCTGAAGACCTGGTTCCCATGAGGGACCTGGCTCCTCATTTGAACTCTCGGCACCTCAATTCTCTCCTCTGTAAAACAGGGATAGAAGGCCACCTTCCACAGCCCTGACTGCGCAGGACATCCTGCTCTGGCCTGGCTGGTGGACGAAACAGTGGCCGAGGGAGAGGCGCTGGCCTCCCAGAGTCGGGAAGACTGGGCCAACCAGGGAAGGCTTCCTGGAAGAGGTGACCGGGGGGGCGGGGGGGCGGAGACCCATTGATGTGTCTGCTCCAGGCCAGGGGGCTCAGTCCTCGTTTCTGTTTTGACCTCATGGGGGGTGGAATTTAGAGCGATTGAAGCAGAAACCAGCCTCTGAACTCAGAGCACGACTACTGCTCTCTGCAAATGGGTCCTGCTGAGGGACCCTCCGAGGATTATTGGATTAACATTCAGTGTGTCCACACCAGAGGCTGAGCTGGCAACGCCAGACATCTCTATTTACTCAACTTCTTAAATGCCACGGCTGGTACGCTGACGGTTCGGCCATGTGAAAACCAAAGAGAAAAGGTGGTATTTTTTTTTCTTTTTTAATATGCAGAACAAACAACACCAAAGTTATTTTATTCATTCAACGTGTGAAAAGGCCAACAATAGCCTGGGGTGGGTGGGGGGAGGGCGCCCTGGCAGCCACCATCCCTGGCGTCCCTGGCACGGAGCAGCGTGGAGTGGGGCGGGTGTAGGGAGGGGGTGAAGTGAGCACGGAAGCCGAGGCACCTGTGAGCGCAGCACCCAGAGCGCGGAACGAGGCGCAGAGACCAGAAGGAAAACCGCCCACGGGCTGTGAGATCTCACAGGGGTGGGGGGAGCCAGGGCAGCCTCGTCTCTCCAGGCCTGTGGGTTCCAGCGTCCCTCTCACCACAGCCCTTCCTTCTGTTCACGCAGAGCTCCTTTTTCCAATTTGAATTTCAGTGGACAGGTACAGAGGTCAAACCTCAAACCCCTCCTGGTGAACCAGCCGCCCCGTTGCTCCTCTGAGCTCCCGGCTTCTCCTTCAGCCCCTGCTTTTCTCCCGCGTTGGCCGGTTCTCTTGTTTTTGGACGTCCCTGCTGCTCACTGTGCCGTGGACTCCCAGGTGTTGGGAAATGTCTTCTGTGTGTTAGTTTGACAGCTGCCTTAGCTGCCAGTTTGTTCATTAAACAGGAATCCCCTTCTTTTGGATGAAGTCAGATTTACCAACGCTTTGCAGTGGAGTTTGGTTCCGGGCCTCAGGGATCTTGCTCTGTTCCCTTTATTCTTTGGTTTCCTCCCCATCTCCACTTTTTTTTTTTCTTTTTGAGTTGGAGTCTCCCTGTGTCACCCAGGCTGGAGTGAAGTGGCGCGATCTCGGCTCACTGCAACCTCCGTCTCCTGGGTTCCAGTGGTTTCCGGCTAATTTTTGTATTTTTAGTAGAGACAGGGTTTCGCCATGTTGGCCAGGCTGGTCTCGAACTCCTGACCTCGTGATCCACCCACTTCAGCCTCCCGGAGTGCTGGGATTACGGATGTGAGCCACCGCGCCCAGCCAGCAAAGTGTTTTCAAGGTTCATGCACATTGTAGCATGTGTCAGTATGTTACTCCTCTTTAGGGCTGAACGATATTTCATTGTGTAACTAAAAATAAAATCCTAAATCCCACACCCACTGAAAGGACCCCCATTTGGCCAAGGGGACCCCAAAGAAAACCTTAAAACAGAGTTCCCAAGCGGGATGGAAGGGATTCGGGCAGCCTCCTTGTACCCCTCCCTTCTGGAGTTGAGGCTTAATGACCACCCGGCATTCATGTTAAAGTACAGATTGTGAGACTGACGAAGAGACTCTGTGGCAATAAGATACCAAATTATGACGGAGACCTAAGGCCCTGCTGGGCAGAGGTTAGGTTGCACCTGCTGCCTGCCCTCCCGCCACGGGTCACTGTGACCCAGTGGAGGGGCAGACTCTGACACAGCGTCCTTACGGGATCTTACACATTCCTTTCTGCTGACTACGAGTTGTAGAGCCTGACTCCTTTAACCAATTACAAGTTAAAGACCCTCTGAATCCACCAGGAACACACTCCCCACCCCACTTGGAGATATCGCACCTTTAGCCAGGTGCGGTGGCTTACGCCTGTCATCCCAACACTTTGGGAGGCTGAGGCAGGCAGATCACCTGAGGTCAGGAGTTCGAGACCAGCCTGGCCAACATGGTAAAACCCCGTCTCTACTAAAAATACACAAATTAGCTGGGCGTGATGGTGGGCGCCTGTAATCCCAGCTACTCGGGAGGCTGAGGCAGGAGAATCGCTTGAACCCAGGAGGCAGAGGTTGTGGTGAGCCGAGATCGCGCCACTGCACTCCAGCCTGGGCAACAAGAGCGAAACTCCATCTCGAAAAAAAAAATTTGGCCGGGCGCGGTGGCTCACACCTGTAATCCCAGCACTTTGGGAGGCCGAGGTGGGCGGATCATGAGGTCAGGAGATGGCGACCATCCTGGCTCACACGGTGAAACCCCATCTCTACTAAAAATACAAAAAATTAGCCAGGCGTGGTGGCGGACGCCTGTAGTCCCAGCTACACGGGAGGCTGAGGCAGGGGAATCGCTTGAGCTTGGAAGGCGGAGGTAGCAGTGAGCTGAGATGGTGCCACTGCACTCCGGCCTGGGTGACAGAGCAAGATCCCATCTCAAAAAAATGTTTTGTTTCCATAGTCTGTTTTTTTCCATGAATAATTGGATGGATGGACCACGTTGTGTTTGTCCATCCATCGGTTGATGGACACGGGCTGTTTCTGCCTTGGCCATTGTGAATACTGCTGCTGGGAGCATGGGTGTGTGACGATGTGTTCAAGTTCCTGTTTTTTTATTCTTTTGTTTTTTATTCTTTTGTTTTGCTGGAATTGCTGGGTCATGTGGTCATTCTGTGTTTAACTTTTTGCGGAACCACCAAGCTGTTCTCCACAGAGGCCACACCCTCTGACCTGCCCACCAGTGGCACATGGGGGTTCCTGTCCCTCCACATCCTCATCAGGGCTTGTTAAGCTACGAATTTTTATTTTTATTTTTATTTTTATTTTTTTTGAGATGGAGTCTCGCTCTGTCGCCCAGGCTGGAGTGCAGTGGCCGGATCTCAGCTCACTGCAAGCTCTGCCTCCCGGGTTCACACCATTCTCCCGCCTCAGCCTCCTGAGTAGCTGGGACTACAGGTGCCCGCCACCACGCCCGGCTAATTTTTTGTATTTTTCAGTAGAGATGGGGTTTCACTGTGTTAGCCAGGATAGTCTCGATCTCCTGACCTCGTGATCCGCCCGTCTCGGCCTCCTGAAGTGCTGGGATTACAGGCTTGAGCCAAAATTTTTATTTTTTAAGACGGAGTCTTGCTCTGTCACTCAGGCTGGAGTGCAATGGCACGATCTCGGCTCACTGCAACCTCTGTCTCCCGGGTTCAAGCAGTTCTCCTGACTCAGCGTCCCGAGTAGCTGGGATTACAGGCTACCGCCACCACACCCGGCTAATTTTTGTATTGTTAGTAGAGATGGGATTTCATCATGTTGGCTGGACTAGTCTCAAACTCCTGACCTCAAGTGATCCACCTGCCTCGGCCTCCCAAAGTGCTGGGATTATAGGCGTGAGCCACTGTGCCCAGCCTAATTTTTGTATTTTTAGTAGAGACAGGGTTTTGCCATGTTGGTCAGGCTGGTCTCAAACTCCTGACCTCAGGTGATCCACCTGCCTCCGTCTCCCAAAGTGCTGGGATTACAGGCGTAGCCACTGGGCCTGACTGCTGTTAATTTTTTAATCAGTTTTATTGTGTTAAACTTACGTACAATAAATGCATCCATTTAAAGTATATCATTCAAGGCTGGGTGTGCTGGCTCTCATCTATAATCCCAGCACTTCGCGAGGCCAAGATGGGTGTATCGTTTGAGCCTAGGAGTTCAAGACCAGCCTGGGCAACATAGCGAGACCCCATTTCTACAAAAATGAGCCAGGTACAGTGGCATGCACCTGTAATCCCAGCTACTTGGGAGGTGGAGGTGGGAGGATCACCTGAGCCCAGGAGGTTGAAGCTACAGTGAGCCGTGATTGTGCCCCTGCACTCCAGCCTGGGCGACAGAGCAAGACCCTGCCTCCGAAGAAGAAAATAAAGCATATAATTCAAACAGTCCTGGGAGTTATACACACCCAGGAATCCATCGCCACAATCAAGACACAGAGCATCTTCCTCACCTTCCAGAGACTTCCTAGCGTGTCTCTGGTCTGTTCCTCTCTCCTGCTCCCATTGAGTAGCAGTCCTTCATTCTGACGAAGTTGCCCAGCCCCAGGCAGCCGTTGATCTGCTTCTTGTCAGAACAGATGAGCTTGCCTTTGACATTTTTATATAAGAGGAATCATACATCGTGTACTCTGAGTCTGCCTCTTTCATTGAGCATAATTTTGAAATTCATTCTTTTTTTTGTGTATGAGGCAGTATTTTCCTTTTTATCATTGGGCAGTACACCACAGTGTTAATATGCCATATTTCATTTTTTCATCTGTTGACAGAAGAGTGTATATATATATATATATATATTTTTTTTTTTTTTTTGAAAACATTTTTGGCTATCGTGAATGGAGCTGCTATGGATATTCATGCATAAGTCTTACTGTGAACACGTTTTCATTTCTCCCGGGACATTCCTTAGGATTGGAATAGCTAAGTGGCAGGGTTAGGTATAAGTTTAACTTCTCAAGAAAGTGCCAAAGAAAACTGCCTGTATCGATTTGCACTCCCACCAGCAGCCTCTGAGAGTTCCGGTTGCTCCACTTCCTTGCCAACACTTGTCATTGTCAGTCCTTTTAAATTTAGCCATTTTGGTGGGTGTGCAATGCGCGGTGTCGCACTGTGGATTTCTCACCGTGGTTGGAATTTGCATTTCCTTAATGAGTCATGTCTAGTGGGTGTGTAGTGAGCAGTATCTCCTTGTGGATTTCATTGGCCTTTAATGAGTAATGACAACGATGAGCCTCTTTTCACATTCAGATTGATCGTGTGTTGTGTATTTTTTGAGACAGGGTTTTCACCCAGGGCGTGGTCATAGCTCACTGCAGCCTCAAACTGGCCTCTAGCTATCCTCCCACCTCAGCCTCCCAAGTAGATGGGACTACAGGCCTGCACCACCATGCCTGGCTAGTTTTTAAATGTTTGGCAGACATGGGGTCCCATGATGTCATCCAGGTTGGCGTGCAGTGGCGTGGTCATAGCTTACAGCAGCCTCAAACTCCTGGGTCAAGTGATCCTGCCACCTCAGCCTCCTAAAGTGCTGAGACTCAGTTACCACCAGCATAAGTCACCACCACACCTGGCTTTTGTATCCTTTTGTGTGCGTGTGAAGTGTCTGTTTAAATCTTTTGCCCGTTTTAAAATAACAGCTTTACTGAGAGAGAATCCACACCATACAGCTCACCCCTTTACCCATTTGAAGTACCATTCAGGCCTAGCGTGGTGACTTTGGCCTGTAATCCCAGCACTGGGAGACCAAGGCGGGGTGGATCATCTGAGGTCAGGAGTTCAAGACCAGTCTGACCAACATGGTGAAACACTGTCTCTACTAAAAATACAAAAATGAGCCGGGCGTGGTGGCGCACGCCTGTAATCCCAGCTATTCAGGTGGCTGAGGTAGGAGAATCGCTTGAACCCAGGAGGTGGAGGTTGCAGTGAACCAAGATCATGCCACTGCACTCCAGCCTGGGCAACAGAGCGAGACTCATCTCAAAAAAGAAAAGAGGCCAGGCGTGGTGGCTCACGCCTGTAATCCCGGTACTTTGGGAGGCCGAGGCGGGCCAATCACAAGGTCAGGAGATCGAGACCATCCTGGCTAACATGGTGAAACCCCGTCTCCACCAAAAATACAAAAAATTAGCCGGGCGTGGTGGTGGGTGCCTGTAGTCCCAGCTACTCGGGAGGCTGAGGCAGGAGAATGGCGTGAACCCGGGAGGCGGAGCTTGCAGTGAGCTGAGATCGCGCCACTGCATTCCAGTCTGGGCGACCAGCGAGACTCCGTCTCCAAAAAAAAAAAAAGGACAGAAACGCCATACACCTCGGCAGTCAGTCCCCCTTCCTGGTCTCCCTCCCCCGGGTCCTACGAAACCACTCGTGTACTTTCTGTCTCTCTAAATTGACCCGCTTTGGACGTTTCGTCTAAAGGGACTCGAACAGCGTGTCGTCCTGGCATCTGGTTTCTCTCACTTCGTGTGATGTTTCCAGGCCCAGCCACGTTGCAGCGCGTATGGCCTGTGTTTTACGGGACTGTCTGTCTTATCGTTAAACCGCAAATGTTCCTTGTAAATTCTTGGTATACGTCCTGCACATATTTCTCTTATTCTGTGGCTTGGCTCTTTATTTTCTTAATGAATCATTCAAAGAGCAGAAGCGTCAGTCCTGGTTTCCGCCTTCTCTTCTCTCTTCCATCTAACAGGTCTCTGCCTATTCCGGGCCCACAGACACTTTCTCTTGAATTTCCTTCCAAAGGTTTTATAGTTGAAGCTTTTATACGCAGGTCTATGGTTTGCTTTGAGTAAATTTTGCGTATAATATGAGGTGCAGGAATCTATGTTCTTTCAATCACATAGATATGGCCCAGTGTGGTGGCTCACGCCTGTAATCCCAGCACTTTGGGAGGCCGAGGCATGTGGATCACGAGGTCAGGAGATCGAGACCATCCTGGCTAACATGGTGAAACCCCGTCTCTACTAAAAATACAGAACAAAAAAATTAGCCGGGTGTAGTGGCGGCGCCTGTGGTCCCAGCTACTCGGGAGGCTGAGGCAGGAGAATGGCGTGAACCCGATAGGCGGAGGTTGCAATGAGCCGAGATCGCGCCACTGCACTCCAGTCTGGGTGACATAGCAAGAGACTCCATCTCAAAAAAAAAAAAAAAAAAAAAATCGGCCGGGCGCGGTGGCTCAAGCCTGTAATCCCAGCACTTTGGGAGGCCGAGACGGGCGGATCACGAGGTCAGGAGATCGAGACCATCCTGGCTAACACGGTGAAACCCCGTCTCTACTAAAAAAAGTACAAAAAACTAGCCGGGCGAGGTGGCGGGCGCCTGTAGTCCCAGCTACTCGGGAGGCTGAGGCAGGAGAATGGTGTAAACCCTGGAGGCGGAGCTTGCAGTGAGCTGAGATCCGGCCACTGCACTCCAGCCTGGGTGACAGAGCAAGACTCCGTCTCAAAAAAAAAAAAAAAATCACATAGATATTCCCATTTTTTCCTCTTTCTTTTTTTTTTTTTCCCACTAGAGATAGGGTTTCATCATGTTGGCCAGGATGGTCTTGATCTCTTGACCTTATGATCTGCCTCAGTCTCCCAAAGTGCTGGGATTACAGGCGTGAGCCACCGCGCCCGGCCTTTTTTTTGAGATGGAGTCTCGCTCTGTCACCCAGGCTGGAGTGCAGTGGCGCGATCTCCACTCACCGCAACCCCCACCTCCGGGGTTCAAGTGATTCTCCTGCCTCAGCCTTCCGAGTAGCTGGGATTACAGGCATGCGCCACCATTCCCGGTTAATTTTCATATTTTTAGTAGAGATGGGGTTTCTCCATGTTGGTCAGGCTGGTCTCAAACTCCCGACCTCAGGTGATGCGCCCATCTCGGCCTCCCAAAGTGGTGGGATTACAGGCGTGAGCCACCACACACAGCCTCGTTTAAAAATTCTTTATAGAGGTGAGGTGTCACTACGTTGCCCGGGTTGGTCTTGAACTTCTGGCCTCAGCTGACCCTCCCACGTCGGCCTCCCACGGTGCTGGTTGAAGGGTGAGCCCAGGGTGGCCACAGCACATTTTCATCATTGTCTGTAGCTTGCAGTCTGCTGGTTCAGGGCTCAGCCAGGCACGTGGGCCCCTCCGAGGCTCCTGTTCAGGGCTCAGCCATGTCTATGGGGCCCTCCGAGCTCTTCCTGGACCCTCCTGGGCTCCTTCAGTTCAGGGCTCAGCCGGGCACGTGGGCCCCTCCTTGGCTCCCCTGGCTCAGGCCTCTCCGCGAGCTCTGGGCCCTGGGTATTCCGGGCTCCTTCCTTGGTTTCCTTTGGCCTTCGGCCAGGAAAGTGGTGGGTGTCCGAGGGAGCCTGGGCCACTTCACAGCACCGCAGCCGACCTGCGGCTCCTTCAGGGCAAAGCTGCATGGACACAAAGAGAACGCCACTCTGAGCTGGCCTCCCCCTTCACCTGTCGGTTCCCTCCCAAGCCGGCTGCCTTCTGTCCCCTCCCCAGAGCCTTGGGTAACTGGTTTGCTACAGTGTGTCTGGAATTTTTCAGTTCTCTGTGGAAGGGAGTTTTTTAAAGGCTCTTAATCCCCTCTTTTTTTTTTTTTTTTTTTTGAGACTGAGTCTGGCTCTGTCGCCCAGGCTGGAGTGCAGTGGCCGGATCTCAGCTCACTGCAAGCTCCGCCTCCCGGGTTTACGCCATTCTCCTGCCTCAGCCTCCTGAGTAGCTGGGACCACAGGCACCCGCCACCTCGCCCGGCTAGGTTTTTGTATTTTTTAGTAGAGACGGGGTTTCACCGTGTTAGCCAGGATGGTCTTGATCTCCTGACCTTGTGATCTGCCTGTCTCAGCCTCCCAAAGTGCTGGGATTACAGGCTTGAGCCACCGTGCCCGGCTTCTTAATCCCCTCTTGACATTTGTAAGTTGATGCTTACACCCGGTAGCCTTGCTGAATTCTGTGTGCGTGAAGGTCAGATTCCACCGCGAGTCACACAGAAAACCCGCTCCGTGGAAAAAGACCCGAGAGGACCGCTGCCCGCACCCCCGCGCTGCCCGCACCCCCGCGCTGCCCGCACCTCCGTTCAGCAAGCAAACCTCTGCAGGTGTTCGTAGCGGAGGCAGATTCCACGCTGGGAATAAGAGCTCACGACATTCTGGGAGGGGTTTTGGGCAGGGAGGGGTCCTCTGTGGCCCCAGGTCAGGAGCAGCCGGCAGCCAGCGCAGACTTGTGGGGAAGACAGCTCCCACTTCGCCAGGCCAGCGAGCACCGGGGGCAGCTCCAATCCAGGCGACCCTGTGGGAAGGGGTGTGCGTGTGCCCGGAGCTGGCCCCCGTCCTGCCTCCCTGACCCGTGTGCTCGTGCTCCCACAGCCCTGAGACAGATGGCTCACGGCCTTGCGAGGCCCACACCGCACTGGGGTCAGGCTTGTGGCTCCCGGGAGTCCTGTGTGGGCTGTGTGGCCGCCATCCAGAGCCTGCTGACCTGCAACTAGGGGAGCGGGCGCACTGATCATGGGTTTCACCACCCGAGAATCAGAGAGTGGGATCCCGTGAAACCTGGGCCCGGGTTCCCACCCACACCCCACACCCACCGAGGGCAGCCGCGAAACCTGGGCCCGGGCTCCCACCCACACCCCACACCCACCGAGGGCAGCCGCGAAACCTGGGCCCGGGCTCCCACCCACACCCCACACCCACCGAGGGCAGCCATGAAACCTGAGCCCGGGCTCTCACCCACACCCACCGAGGGCAGCTTTGCCTTCCCGGGCACCCCTCCTCCCCCAGGTGGCCGGGCCTGGCCCGCTGCCCATCCAAGGCTCCTGCTCGGGGTCTCCACCCACACATTCCTGCAGCATGAGGCTCCGCCACTCCCTGCCGCCCCCGGCAAAGCCATCATTTGTTCCCTTTGACAGCCCGGGAGGCTGCCAGCCTCTCCACCCTCACTTCCCAGTTGAGGAAACGGAGGCAGAGGCTCAGGTGTGGCCAATCACCCTACATGTCAGAGTTACCCTGGGCAGGGCCCACTGAGACCTGGGAGGGGCCACTTGGGACCTGGAGGGCTGGGGGCTGCCTGGGCGTTAGGGGTAAAGCTGCCTCCCCAGAAGGCCTCGGAGGCCTGGGCTGGGCTCCTCCTTTCACATCGCCCTTTGGAGGACCACGTGTGGGCATTGGTCCGAGACCTGAAAGGGGCCGTCCTGTTCCCCGTGGGCGCTGCCAGCGCCACGCACTCGTCTTTCTGCCTGGCCGGTCACTCCCGTCTGCTGTGACGCGCGGCTGGAGAGCTGCCGGAGGACCCACGGTGCCTGCCTCCCCGGGATCTGTAAGTAACAACCTTTGCGCTCTTTCTGTTGTGGTGTGGATGGAATCTGCACCTTCCATCTGGAGAACTGGGGCCGCTCCAGGCTGGGCTTCCAGCACCTGAGTGATGGGCAGGCTTTAGCGGGACGCAGATTTCACCCCGCAGGGCACACACAGACCCATTTGTTTGGAAGCGGCAGTCCTAAGGCAGCGCAGGTGTCTCC
Source organism: Macaca nemestrina (assembly GCF_043159975.1). Classification (NCBI taxonomy): domain Eukaryota; kingdom Metazoa; phylum Chordata; class Mammalia; order Primates; family Cercopithecidae; genus Macaca; species Macaca nemestrina. The sequence continues at coordinate 1,187,686 of NC_092142.1, forward strand.
ATGTCCCCAGCCCAGCCCTCCTGCAGGTGTAAAGGATGCAGATTCCAGGGCCCGTCGTGGCCTGCAGAGGCCCCTCAGAGCAGGAAGGGCCGGGCTCCCGGGGAGCCCGAACCCCAGGTGCTGAGGTCCTTGGGTCACATGGAACTGGGGTGGGGACTGCCCAGGTCTCCTGTGATCCCATGGCCACATTTCCCACCTGCCTTCACGCACCCCAAGGGCTGGGGGTCCCACCCACCACCCACCGCCCACCACCCACCACCCACCAACTTTCTGGCTGGGGAGGTCTTTTTTCTTCCACTTTCTCAAGGTGTTCAGAGCCTCAGGGGCCTCCCCACTTCCTCTGGGGCCTGGGGGAGTAGAGTCCGTCACCGGGAGGCTCTGTGGCTCCCGAGACCTTCCCCAGTGGCCGGGCTGACCAGGCAGGCTCTGCCTGCGGACAGGGGCAGCTGAGCATGAGTGTGTTACCCCCATTTCTGAGCTGTGGGTGGACCCACCAGGCCTGGGCCAAGGTTTTCAGGAGGCAGCTCTATTTTACCCAGCCATGGTGGCCTCCCTGAAAGGGGTGAGTGTAGAAGCTGGTTCCCTCTCCTGCGGGCCCCACCCCTACCCCAGGAGGACAATTCTTGTTCAGGGAAGGTCTCCCCACCCACTTCCCCACCACCCCACACTGGCCCACAGGCCTCTGGGCCCCACCCTAGCGAGTACAAGGGGATCCCCAGGCTGCTCACTGGCCCAGCCCTGCCCACCTGGGCTGCACCTGAAAGTGGGCTCAGAGAGGCCGTGTGGCCCCAAGACGCTGGTGGGTAGGAAGAGGCGGTGGCCTTGTGCCCACAGCGCCCCTCCTGCCCCAAGGGCGTTGTCTAACTGGCAGGGCCTGGGGTATTCACAAAGCCCAGGCACCTGCAGCTGAGGGCAGGGGAGGGAGCCACATCCAGGCGAGGGGGCCGCTGGATACAACCCCATCCAGACCTGCTCGTCCTCCTGTGCGAGAGTGGGAAGACTCAGGCCAGCCCGAGCGGGCGGCGGCCCCAGCTGCTTGATCTAAGCTCTGTTTACACTGCCCTGCCCTTCCGGGAGAGGGGTGAGCGCCAACTGATGCCTGGGCTGTCTGGGCTGGGGACCGGGATCTCAGACCCAGCCCCTGCCCTGGACACGAGGAGTCAGTCAGGGGGACAGAGGGCTCGGTGGCTGGAGGGCAAGGCCAGGGCGCGGATGCAAGCTGCAGGTGCCACAGAAGTTTGCCCTGGGAGCCCAGGAGGGGCCCTTGGGGCCCCAGGCTGGCCCGGGACAGAGGCGTGGGGTAGGAGTGGGGGGCAGGGGATCCATCCTGAGTCGCTGCCCTCTACAGAGACAGACCATGGCCTTGCCAATGGCTCGACCCCTGTCGGGGTCCTGTGGGACCCCCGCCCTCGGCAGCCTCCTGTTCCTGCTCTTCAGCCTCGGTGGGTACTAGGTGGGGCTGCTGGCGAGGTGGGGACGGCCCGGGGGCCTTGGGGGCCGGGCTCTCAGCAAGGCTTTGCCTGTCCCTACCTTCTCCCTGGAGTGCCTGTGGTGCTCACATCCCAGCAGCAGTCTCTGCCCCCAGAGGTGACTGGAGCTGGAGACCCAGCCATGGAGTGATGGGGCTCAGGACACACTGGGGATGTGTGTGGGATGGGTGTCTGACCGGCCAAGCAGCCGGGTCCCAGGGGAGGATGTGGAAGGTCAGGCTCCCCGTGGAGTGCAGACCCCTGGGGGACTGTGATGTCATGGGGTACACAGGCCTGAGCCACTGGCTTCTGCCACTTTGGGGCGTGCACAGGGCTGGCTCTGGGGGTGGTCGGGCTCTGCCTCCTTTCTCCCCTGGGTCAGGGCACACCCCAGAGGCCTGGGCCCCACCAAGCCGTCCCCTCTGCCCCTTTAGGATGGGTGCAGCCCTCGAGGGTCCTGGCTGGAGAGACAAGGCAGGTAAGGTCCCCTCTGGGGAAACCGGGGAGGGTCTTCAGGTCCCGGGTGGGGGTGCCATGCCATGTTCTCTGTGTCACGTATCCATGGTGCCTGCCAGTTTCCAAGGTCCTTGCTTGCAAAGGGGTACCTGGACCTGCATGTGACTGGCCTGGGAGCAGCCAGGTCTGGGGAGTAGCAGCCGAAACTGCAGCTGGGTCTGGGAAGTAGCTGGATGAGAAGTAGCCAAGCCCATGGGTCTGAGACACAGCCGGGCCTGGGAAGTAGCTGAACTCGGGGAGTACCTGGGCCCAGGGGTAGCGGGACCCGGGAACTCCTGCACCAGGGAGCTGGTCTAAGCCATGTTCAGCAGGCCCTGTGCCCCCAGGAGGCCGCGCCCCTGGATGGAATCCTGACCAATGCACCTGACATTGCCAGGTGGGTCCAGGGTCTTCACAGCCCTCAAGGGTGAGGCTCGAGGGGACCCGTCCCCCACATCCCCTCCCCCGGCACCCCTCCCCCGGCACCCCTCCCCCTGCATCCCCTCCCCCCACGTCTCCTCCCCCCACGTCCCCTCCCCCGACGTCCCCTCCCTCTGTGTCCTCTCCCCCGGAGTCCTCTCCTGCTTCTTCCTCTGCTCCACTGCAGATGTGACTGGGCTCAGGGCTTCGGAAGGGACTGACACCCCCCAGGTGGTGGCGACTCCTGGTCCTTGAGGGTGTCACCTGGCCTTGGTTGGGGGGTCTGCAGGGAACACCAGGGTCCTTCGGGGAGAGGTGGGGCTGCGGGGCTTGGGGAGCCCTGGGTGGGCCCTGCGGGGGAGGGGCGATCCTGGGTGCCCAGCCCGACCCCTCCTGCAGCCTCTCCCCACGCCAACTCCTTGGCTTCACGTGTGTGGAGGTGTCTGGCCTGAGCACAGAGCTCGTCCAGGAGCTGGCTGTGGCCTTGGGACAGAAGAATGTCAAGCTCTCCGCAGAGCAGGTCAGTCTCAGTTGGGCTGGGGCAGGTGGGCACGGCTGGGGCTGAGGAATTTACAGGCAGCTCTGCAGTGCCCACCTTGCCACCACCATCCCCTGTGCCCCCGCTGCCATCTCTCCCCGGCTAGTTCTTCCCAGAGTTCCTCTGGCCACCCAAGCTGACCACTAGGGTGCCCGTCCACATCAGGGGTCAGCTCCCCAGGGCAAGTCTGAGATGTCGCTGTGTCCTGGGCCCCCTCCTCTGCCCCGTGGGCAGCCCTCCAGGCTCTGCCCCAAGGGGGAATCTCTTGCGGGGAGTGGGTGAGACCTGGGGAAAGGGAGCCAGCGGCAGCCAGGCACAGGAGCCCACATCCCCTGGGGCAGCGCTGCAGGCAGCTGGAGATCCACTCCCACAGATTCCCGTGGCCAGGGCAGGGGTGTGTTGTGGTGGGTGGACCAGCCAGGCAACCCTGGCCCACCACGTGGGTGGCCGCCGGAAACACTCTGTGCTGGACGCCCTGCCCCTGCAGCTGCGCTGTCTGGCTCACCGGCTCTCTGAGCCCCCCGAGGACCTGGACGCCCTCCCGCTGGACCTGCTGCTCTTCCTCAAGTAGGCCCCATCCCCTGGCCCCCGCCCTCCGGCTTCTGCCCCCAGCCCTCAGCCCCCACCCGCTTCCCCCTGCCTTGGACCCCAGGCCACAGCAGAGACGTGGAGGCCAGCCCAGCCGCCTCTCAGGGTGGGGACCGGTGTGATCAATGTGGCCTGTCCCCAGCACCCTCTCTCCACAGCCCAGACGCGTTCTCGGGGCCCCAGGCCTGCACCCACTTCTTCTCCCGCGTCGCGAAGGCCAACGTGGACCTGCTCCCGCGGGGGGCTCCTGAGAGACAGAGGCTGCTGCCCGCGGCTCTGACCTGCTGGGTAGGAGCTGGGGCCAGTGCGGGGTGGAGAGGGCTCGGCAGTTCCAGAGGCGCTGAGGCCGGCATCTGTGCAGGGTGTGCGGGGGTCTCTGCTGAGCGAGGCTGATGTACGGGCTCTGGGAGGCCTGGCTTGCGACCTGCCTGGGCGCTTTGTGGCCGAGTCGGCAGAAGTGGTGCTACCCCGGCTGGTGCGCTGCCTGGGACCCCTGGACCAGGACCAGCAGGAAGCAGCCAGGGCGGCTCTGCAGAGAGGAGGACCCCCCTACGGGTAAGAGAAGGTGTCTGGCACCTCGAAGGCTTGCCTGCCGGTGTGGCGTGAGCAGCCCGTGAGGACACCCACGGCCATGCCTCAAGGCCCAGGGTGGGTCACCCCCGCCACAACCCCTGTCAATGCCCCCAGCCGGGGGGTATGGCCTAGCCTGGCTGTCTCCTCCCTCTCTGTCTGGGGCTGCATTTGGGGGTCCCTGAGCTGTGCCCCGTGTCTGCACAGCCCCCCGTCAACGTGGTCTATCTCCACCCTGGACGATCTGCAGAGCCTGTTGCCTGTGCTGGGCCAGCCCGTCATCCACAGCATCCCACAGGTGAGACCCCGACCCCCAGCCTGTGGGGAGCCCGGCCACCCGAGGCTCAGCCTGGGCCCTGCTCGTCCTCAGGGCATCCTGGCCGCATGGCGGCAACGCTCCTCTCGGGACCCATCCTGGCAGCAGCCGGAACAGACCGTCCTCTGGCTGAGGTTCCGGCGGGACGTGGAGAGTGAGTGCCGTGCCCTGCGCAGTCTGGCACCAGGCTGGGCAGCATCCTTGGGGGTGGGCATCTGCAGTTTAGGGTCTCACCTACCCCTCCCTGGCTCTGCAGCACGTCCCATTATAACCACAGAGAGTGGACAGAATCCCCGTTTGCCAGTGGGTAAACTGAGGCACGGGGAGGGTCACAAATTGCCCAAGGTCTCTTCTCACGGTAGATGTGGGAGGAAGAAGGGGTCAAACGAACTCCAGCCCCTGACCCCTGTGCCCTGTGCCTTGCAGGGACAACCTGTCCCCCAGAGAAAGAGGTCCACGAGATAGACGAGAGCCTCATCTTCTACAAGAAGCGGGAGCTGGAAGCCTGCGTGGACGCAGCCCTACTGGCCGCCCAGATGGACCGTGTGGACGCCATCCCCTTCACCTACGAGCAGCTGGACGTCCTAAAGCATAAACTGGATGAGGTAGTTCATGACTCAGGTTCCCGCCGGCCTGCTGCGTCCGAGCCGTCCCCAGACCCCTGGGAGTGACGTGGGCCCTCCTGGTCTCTCGGCCTGCAGCTCTACCCACAAGGCTACCCCGAGTCTGTGATCCGGCACCTGGGCCACCTCTTCCTCAAGATGAGCCCTGAGGACATTCGCAAATGGAACGTGACGTCCCTGGAGACCCTGAAGGCTCTGCTCAAAGTCAGCAAGGGGCATGAAATGAGTGCTCAGGTGACCGTCTGGCTTGGGGGCGAGGGGGGATGCGGCATGAGATTGGGCGGGGCTGGGGGCGGGGTGGGGGCGAAGCCTGAGGTTGGGCGGGCCTGGGGTCGGGGGCACAGCCTGAGGTTGTGCTGGTGGTGGAGGGATACGTCTCTGCCTGCCACAAGGCTCCTTAGTGGCCTGTCCCACAGGTGGCCACCCTGATTGACCGCGTTGTGGTGGGAAGGGGCCAGCTAGACAAAGACACCGTAGACACGCTGACTGCCTTCTGCCCCAGGTGCCTGTGCTCCCTCAGCCCTGAGCGGCTGAGCTCCGTGCCCCCCAGCGTCATCGGGTGAGTCCCCAGAGCTCTGCCCAGCAAGGTCGGTCTGTGTGCTGGCGCTCACGGTCCACCCACCCTGTCCCCAGGGCGGTCAGGCCCCAGGACCTGGACACGTGTGGCCCGAGGCAGCTGGACGTCCTCTATCCCAAGGCCCGCCTTGCTTTCCAGAACATGAGCGGGTCCGAATACTTCGTGAAGATCCGGCCCTTCCTGGGTGAGCCAGGGAGTTCCTGGACAGGGTGGGCACCACGACGGGGGGGCCACAGACTCCACTCAGGGGGTGCCAGGCCTTTGCCTTCCTGGGCCGCCTACTGCCAGGGTAACTGGGGGGTCACCGGCCCTCTGCCCCCGGGATGTGTGTGGCCTTAGAGCTTGTGGGCTCTGACCCCAGCTTGGGGCGCCAGCCACTTCCGGAGTCTCCCACGCCCGGGGGTCAGGCGACCAGGCAAACCCAGGCCCTGGAAGCCCTAAGGAAACAGGGAAGCCCTGTAATCCTGTCACACAACTGGGCTTTCTGCAGCCCGTGGTCAAGGGCCTGGGAGTGTGAGATGCGGCCTCAGCTTGGGCGTCTCTCCCTGAGGGCAGGTGGGGCCCCCACGGAGGATTTGAAGGCTCTCAGTCAGCAGAATGTGAGCATGGACTTGGCCACGTTCATGAAGCTGCGGAGGGAAGCGGTGCTGGTAGGGCGAGCGGGAGGAGGGGCGAGTGGAGGAGGGGACAACCGTGGGCGGGAAGGCGTGTAAGGCGGGCCTGCCGGGGGGTGGGGGTGCGGGGCCTTAGGAAGGGCAGGGTCCTGGACTGTGGTGGGGCCTAGGGAAGGGCAGCCATTGAACTGGGGTCAGCCGGCCGGAGACCTTCAAAGTCTGAAGAAGCTGCGGCAGGCATCTGTGGGTGGGGCAGTTTGGACACAGGAGAGCCTGGCAACCCTCTGGGGGCGCTGGGGGAAGGGGACCCTCCTTGATGGCTGCCCGGGGGATCTGGCAGCCGTTGACCGTGGCCGAGGTGCAGAAACTTCTGGGACCCCACGTGGAGGGCCTGAAGGTGGAGGAGCAGCACAGCCCCGTGCGGGACTGGATCCTAAAGCAGCGGCAGGACGACCTGGACACACTGGGGCTGGGGCTACAGGGCGGCATCCCCAATGGCTACCTGATCCTAGACCTCAGTGTGCGAGGTGGGCGGGGCGGGGCGGCCAGGGCTGGGGGCAGGGCTGGGGACGTGGAGTTGGGCACTCTGAGTCACCGCTCTCTCCGTAGAGGCCCTCTCGGGGACGCCCTGCCTCCTAGGACCTGGACCTGTACTCACCGTCCTGGCTTTGCTCCTGGCCTCCACCCTGGCCTGAGGACCCTACTCCCTTGCTGGCCCCAGCCCTGCTGGGGATCCCCGCCTGGCCAGGAGCAGGCATGGGTGGTCCCTGTTCCACCCCAGGAGAACTTGTGCTCAGTAAACGCGAACATGCCCCCTGCAGACACGCCTTGTGACTTCCAAGGACTTTGTGACCCCACCAGCATGGCTCCTCTCCCTCTGGTCTTGGGCCCTCAGGCCGGGGGGGGCCCTTGGAGGCCTTCCTGACCCTGCTGCCATTGTGCTAAGGGCCAGGCCAGCACTCAGGGTGGCCCCAGTAGACAGCGGTGGGAGTCCCGTGCCCCCATCCCCACAGGCTGGGCCCCGGCTAGGACATTCCCAGGACCCCCTGTTCAGACCCTGAGCACGAACACAGGCGGGACCACGACTTTGGACTTTATTCATGACCAGCAACGAAGTCAGTGGTTCCAAACCCCAGCCCCAGCCCCAGCCCCAGCCCCAGCCCCAGCCCCAGCCCTCTGCAGGGCCGGGGCAGCGTCTTCTGTGTCCCGCCTGGGCCTGTGGTTGTGCGGAAGGCACCTCCTCAGGGCCTGGTCCTCAGTCCAGCTCGCAGGACCTGGAGGCGGGGATGGGCGGGGCAGCCTACGAGGTGGGGCTTGGGCAGGTTGGCCTGGCCTAGAGCCGGCCCCTCAGTCCAAGTGGGCGTCCAGCTGAATCTAACAGCCCTGTTTTTCCTGCACCTGACCCCTGTGAACCCAGCCACCCCGAGGCAGCACTGTCCACAGAAGCCAGGGTGCAGGTCCCCCAGTGCAGCAGCCATAGGAGGCTAGAGGGCAGGGCCACCGCCAGGGGCAGGTACCCCAGGGGGGCCCACGGGCTGCCTGTAGATGGAACAGGGAGGACACCATCAGTCCCTCAGACACTACCCCCATATCCACCCCCTGGAGCCAGACAGGCCTGGGCAGCCCCTCCCTCTGGCTGGGGAGGGTGGGGACAGCCGGCGAGGGCACCCGTCTGCGGCTGCTCTTCTGGGACCCAACAAAGGTCTCAAGGCTTCCCCTGCCCCCACTTTCTGCTGGTCAGTGGGTTTTAGGGGAGACAGCTGCATCTCTCACTCAGTAGGCAATGAAGGGTGAAGCCAGGGTTGGCCAGTGTCATCCCAGGAGGCAATGGACAAAGCTGGTGGACAGACTGTGGGAGTGGCCACGAGGCGGGGAACAGGTCTGAGAGGGCCCTGGGCAGAGGGGGCCAAGCCGGAGGGGTGAGGGGGCCATACCTGAGGTGGAGGCCTGGGCAGCGTTCCCCGGCAGGCCTGAGGTGTGGACCAGATGAGGCGCTTGGTGGGTGGTGCTGGGGGGCCCGCTGGTGCCGTGGGCTGGGCCGGTGGGGCTGGCGGGGCCGGCGGGGCTGGTGTCAAGGCCCAGCTGGCCCAGGGCGGAGCTGTTGAGGCTGTACAGCCAGGACCTGACGGTGGGGTGGCTTCGGGCCTTCTGCAGGTCTCCCACGTTGTGGCCCAGCAGCGCAGTCACATTGCTGACATCCAGGCTCTGCGGGGAGGGGCGGGGCAGAGGGGCCATGGGGCCACCTTCCAGGCCAGGGGAAGACCCACAGGAGAGGGCCAGACCCAGGATTGGGCAGTGGCAGGAGTGAGAGGCCCAGAAACGGCCTGGAGTGGGAAAGTGGGGGTATGCTGGCTGTGACCTGTGATCTAGGGGCTCCCCCGCCTGGGCCAGCCCTGCACCCCCACCCTCACGGGGCAGCCCGGCCCCACCTGCAGCACGCGGGGGTTCAGGCTGGTGAAGGTGTCGATGTCCATGGAGATGTTGGCCTGGGCCAGGTGCTGCAGCTCCTCCACCGGTGCACCGCCTGGGGGGACGGGGGCGAGGGGGCGGTGGGGAGCTGGGACGGGGGTGAGGGGTTGGGGCTCCACAGGCGGTGGGGGGGGAGCCACCCGGGGGGATGGGGTGAGGCGGCGGGGCTCCACCGGGGGAGCCGCTGGGGGAACAGGGGCGAGGGGGTGGGGCTCCACGGGGCGGGGGGAGCCACCCAGGGGGGACGGGGGGGTGAGGGGGCAGGGCTTCAACGGGGTAGCCGCTGCAGGGACAGAGGTGAGGGCTCAGGGCTCACCGAGGTAGGGGCGCATGAAGTGGTAGTAGGCAGCTGGGGTCCTGCTGCTGCTGCTGAAGGCCTCACGGGCCTTGGCGTAGAGCACATCCTTCCGGCTCTGGGGGCAGGAAGAGACGTCCAGGGCCCCGGCCAGCCTGGGGGAGGCGGGAGGCGGGAGGCTGAGGAGTTGGCCACCAGTCCCCGACCCTTCCAACAGCTGGGCATGGCCCTCCCTTCCTGAGCCACAGCTTTCCTCTCACCCTCTGTCCTGGGGTGAACAGGGTTCCCCCAAATTCACATCCACTCAGAACCTCAGAATGTGACCTTGTTGGGAAATAGGGTCATTGCAGATGGGATCAGGTCAGACTGGATCAGGTGGGCCCTAACTCAATGCCTGGGGTCCTTCTAAGGACAGGGAAAGCTGAGGGCCAGGTACAGTGCTCTCGCCTGTAATCCCAGCACTTTGGGAGGCCTGGGTGGGTGGATCACGAGGTCAGGAGATCGAGACCAGCCTGGCCAACATGGTGAAGCCCTGTCTCTACTAAAAAATACAAAAAAAAAAAAAAAAAATTAGCCGGGCGAGGTGGCGGGCACCTGTAGTCCCAGCTACTCAGGAGGCTGAGGCAGGAGAATGGCGGGAACCCGGGAGGCGGAGCTTGCAGTGAGCCGAGATTGTGCCACTGCACTCCAGCCTGGGCGACAGAGCGAGACTCCATCTCAAAATAAATAAATAAATAAATAAAATAAATAAAGTCACCCAGTTTGTGTCCTTTGCTCAAAGCTAGAGTCCAGGCCGGGCGCGGTGGCTCAAGCCTGTAATCCCAGCACTTTGGGAGGCCTAGACGGGCAGATCACGAGGTCAGGAGATCGAGACCATCGTGACTAACACGGTGAAACCCCGTCTCTACTAAAAAATACAAAAAACTAGCCAGGCGAGGTGGCGGGCGCCTGTAGTCCCAGCTACTCGGGAGGTTGAGGCAGGAGAATGGCGTGAACCCGGGAGGCGGAGCTTGCAGTGAGCTGAGATCGCTCCACTGCACTCCAGCCTGGGCGACAGAGCGAGACTCCGTCTCAAGAAAAAAAAAAAAAAGCTAGAGTCCAGCCAGGGCAGCCCTACGATTAATGCACCCGATGGCCTGGCTGGACTGCCCTCCTTGCCCTCAGTTTCCCCTCGTGGTCCGCCTGGGCTGAGGCGGGAGCTGCCTCTGAGTGTGGGGGGTTGGCTCACCGGAGCTCCTGGGGATGGATGGTCTGGATCTGCTGAGGACTCATCCAGCATAGGCGGGTGCCCCCGACGGCCAGCAGCAGGGCGCCGGAGACTGTGCCATTGTGCTCCAGAAACTTCTGCAGCACAGCCTGGGGGCAGAGCCAGGGCCGGTGGGGTGGGCTGGGGCTTGGGACCACCCACCTGCCCGCCTGCCCAGGTGCCCTCACCTCTGTCTGGTTCTCCAGGGCTACATCAGAGGCCAGCAGAGCCACAACCATGTCCCAGGAGGTGATGCTCCACTGGCCGATCTCGGTGCAGGAGTAGAGGTAGACCAACGAGGTGATGAGCCGCAACTGATCCTCCGGGAGGCCTTGTGGGTAGATCTGAGCAGGTGGGCAGGGCCGGGCAGGGTCAGCAGAGGTGCTGCGCCCACCGGGCCTCCCCATCCCCCCCACCCAGCCGTGCACCTGCGCGAGCTTGGCCTTGACCACGCGCTGGCACTCAGCGGGCAGCGGGTGCTGCAGCAGGAGTTCCAGGTTGGTTCTGAGGACGTGGCCGTCCAGGCAGGACTCAAGCTGTGCACAGTCGTAGCGCACCAGAAAGAGATTGTCCCGCAGCGTGGCCGCCGTGATGTTGCCTCGGACACAGGATCTCCCTGGGGGTGTGTGCGGCCCGGGCTGGTAACCGGGGCCTGGGCCAACCACCACTGCCGGCTCCAGGGCGCCCCCCCGCTTTTTTTTTTTTTTTTGAGACAGAGTCTTGCTCTGTTGCCTAGCAGCAGGGCATCAAAGGCTGGAGAGTAGTGGCATTGACCTCGGCTCACTGCAACCTCTGCCTCCCGGGTTCAAGCGATTTTCCTGCCTCAGTCTCCTGTGTAGCTGGGATTACAGGTGTGCGCCACCACGCCAGCTAATTTTTGTATTTCCAGTAGAGATGGGGTTTTGCCGTGTTGGCTGGGCTGGTCTTTAACTCCTGACCTTAAGTGAATCCTCCTGCCTTGGCCTCCCATGGTGCTGGGATTACAGGCCTGAGCCACTGTGCCCGGATTTTTTTTTTTTTTTTTTTTTTAGGTGGAGTCTCACTCTGTCGCCCAGGCTGAGTGCAGTGGCATGATCTCTGCTCACTGCAACCTCCACCTCCCGGGTTCAAGCGATTCTCCCTCCTCAGCCTCCCAAGTCGCTGGGATTATAGGCATACACCACCACGCCTGGCTAATTTTTGTGTTTTTATTAGAGACGGGGTTTCCTCATGTTGGCCAGGCTGGTCTCGAACTCTGGACCTCAAGTGATTTGCCTGCCTCGGCCTCTGAAAGTGCTGGGATTACAGGTGTGAGCCGCCGTGCCTGGCCCAGGCCCCCTCCCTGACCCCTTCCCCTCCACTTCTGACCTTGGTCAGACCTTGGCTTTCCCAGAGTTCTTTTTTTTTTTTTTTTGAGACGGAGTCTCGCTGTGTCTCCCAGGCTGGAGTGCAGTGGCGTGATCTCGGCTCACTGCAAGCTCCGCCTCCCGGGTTCACGCCATTCTCCCGCCTCAGCCTCCCAAGTAGCTGAGACTACAGGCGCCCGCCACCACGCCCGGCTAGTTTTTTTTTTTGTATTTTTAGTAGAGACGGGGTTTCACCATGTTAGCCAGGATGGTCTCGATCTCCTGACCTCGTGATCCACCCGCCTCGGCCTCCCAAAGTGCTGGGATTACAGGCTTGAGCCACCGCGCCCGGCCGCCCAGAGTTCTAACCAAGAACTTGCCCAAACGACTTCTCTGAAGTCAGCCAGGCCCGAGGGAGGAGCCGGACTGGGGAGGTGCAGCGTCCCAGGCCACAGTGGCCATACTGACCTGTGCTGAGCCTGGGCCTGGAGGACACCAGTTTGGTCTTGGACTCCAGGAAGCTGGTGATGAAGCGTCTGGCCTCGTGCTGGCTGAGCCTCCCTGCCCGGCATGCCGCCACCATGCTACTGAAGAAGCCCAGGCCCACGGCCTGGCAGGGCAGGTGTGCGCTGAGGTTGGTGGCCCGGGCAAGGCTCGCTTGTGTCCACCCTGGGGCCCCCTCCTACCTCCTGCACCTGTGCCCACAGGTGAGGGCTGATGTATGTGGCCAGGGAACCCAGGGCCTGCAGCCCCTCCAGTGTCCAGGAGCCAGGGGGCCTGGTACACAGAAAGGGGTGCCGTGTTGGGTCCAGGGCAGGCCCCCCTGGGAGCCCCTGCCCCTCCATGGACACCCAGCAGGCAGGAGGAGCACTCAGTAGGTGCTTGACCACCCAGACCCCTGACTGGCACCCACGGGAGGGACACCCCCCCCCCACAGCTAGTGGGGCAGCACCCCGACCCTCTGCCCCCTTGGCTGCAGGACCCGGTGAGGTTGAGGCCAGAGGTCAGATGTTAGTGGGCTGTGGACATCAGTGACCAAGAGGGCCAACCCCAGGCCGCCTCCCATCTCATCCCCGCCTCCTCGCCTGGCCCCGTGACCCCACCCACCCGAGCGAGGTCTTCCCACCGGCCAGCAGTGAGTTGAGGGCAATGCGCTGGGCGGTGGTCAGCCGGGGGCAGCGCTGCAGGTTCTCCAGCACATGGGGGTCCGCAGCACTGATGCTGGACGCGTCCATGTCACACACCAGGGCCCCGAGCAGCGGCAGGTTGGAGGCGCTGAGCTGTGGGCGGGCCCCCCCCCTGCAGGGCCAGCAGGTCGGCACCCAGCAGGAGGCTGCCTCCAAGGCACCGGGCCCATCCCGCCCAGGTGCCCACCAGGCAGGCCACAGCCACTCCCCACGTGCCCCAGCCCACCCCGCCCAGCGCCCACCAGGCAGCCCACAGCCACACGCTGCAGGGCGACCCTCTGGTCGGGTAGATGGCTCAGCAGCTCCACGTCCCCCTGGGCGGCGCGGCGGATGAAGGCCCGGCAGTCAACTTCCCGCACCTGGCTCAGGCTGCAGGTGAGTGTGAGGCTGTCAGACTGACGGGGGGCGGGGTCGGAACTCCCAGCAGCCCTGAGATGCCCCTGGGGCGTTGAGGGCCCCCAGGACTCCTGTGGCTGGGCAGGGAGGGACACTCACTTGTAGAAGAGCAGCAGGTTGGGCGGGTGGAGCGTGAAGTCGTCCTGGAGGCCGCACCGTGATGCCAGGTTGGCCAAGCAGCTGAGCTGGGCAGGAGGGCGCTGGTCACTCCCTCGTCCACTCTTGACTCGCTGTGGCAGCCCGTGGGCTCCGTCCCCTCTGCACGGGCCTCAGGACCCAGTCCCCACCCACTTCTTGGGCCCCATTTCCCACATGTCGGGTCCTCCCCGTGGCCACCTGTGCCCACCCCTCCGCCTGGAGGGGAACCCTGCACAGCAGAACAGGCCTCCAAACGGCTGCCCCCGGCCCCTCCGCCGCCTCCCCGGCCGCCAGGCCCCTCCGCCGCCTCCCCGGCCGCCAGGCCCCTCCGCCGCCTCCCCGGCCGCCAGGCCCCTGTGCCACCTCCTCACTGGTGGAGTGCTGAAGTGTCTGGATGCTGGGCGGGTGTGGATGATTGCCTATCCCCACCAAGGAGGCTCCACAATGCCGGGATTGGGGGTCTCCTCCAGTGCAGCCCCTTGGCAGCTTCCCAAGTGGACCCTGGGTGGTGCCCCTTGGCTCCACCTGACAGCCTCCTCCTGGCACTGGGGCTCTGCCAGGCCCAGCCTCCGCCCCTCCATGCTCCCTGAGGCTCTGCTCACTCCTCTCAGCCTATGCAGGACGCTGCCCAGCCTCAGCCACCCCCCACCTAGGCTTGTCTAGCCTGGCCTTTGAGGTCATTTCAAGGGTTTTTAGCCCATTCCTCAGAGGGCCCTTTGCCCGATTTTATGTCAACCAAGCACCTGGGACATCCTGTGCATATGAGGAGGGGATTTGAGGCAGACAAGGATGGCCCCAGAGTTTTGTGCAGCCCCCACCAGGGTCTCATCCCTGAGGAGGAGCCCACTCAGGGTGGGGGCTCGGGGACCCTCCTGCAGCCTGAAAGGAGCCCCAGGGAATGGAGCATGGGCTGCCAGCCTCCTGCAGGGCAAGGTCCTCCTGGCTGAGAGGGAGGGGAAGAAAAACCCTGACTCACAAACACCCAGAATGCCTGTGAGCTGGAACAGAATGTTCAGCCTGTTTGATTATCAAAAGAAGGGCAAAAAGCTGGCCAGGTGTGATGCAATATGTCTGTAATACCAGCGCTTTGGGAGGCTGAGGACGGCTGATCCCTTGAGCTCAGGAGTCTGAGACCAGCCTGGCCAACATAGTGAGACCCCCGTCTCTAAAAAGAATTAAAAAGTTAGGCCGGGCGCCATGGCTCACGACTGTAATCCCAGCAGTTTGGGAGGGTGAGGCGGGCAGATAACCTGAGGCCAGTTTGAGACCAGCCTGGCCAATATGGTGAAACCTTGTCTCTAGTAAAAATACAAAAATAGGCCGGGCGCGGTGGCTCACGCCTGTAATCCCAGCACTTTGGGAGGCCGAGGTGGGCGGATCACGAGGTCAGGAGATGGAAACCATCCTGGCGAACACGGTGAAACCCCGTCTCTACTAAAAATACAAAAAAACTAGCCGGGCGAGGTGGCGGGCGCCTGTAGTCCCAGCTACTCAGGAGGCTGAGGCAGGAGAATGGCGTGAACCTGGGAGGCGGAGCTTGCAGTGAGTGGAGATCGCGCCACTGCACTCCAGCCTGGGCGACAGAGCGAGACTCCGTCTCAAAAAAAAAAAAAAAAAGAAAAAGAAAAATATTAGCCGAGCATGGTGGCGGGCGCCGGTAGTCTCAGCTACTTGGGAGGCTGAGGCAGGAGAATCGCTTGAACCCAGCAGGCAGAGGTTGCAGTGAGCTAAGATCACACCATTACACTCCAGCCTGGGTGACAGAGAGAGACTCCATGTCAAACAACAACTGTCCCAGCTACTGGGGAGGCTGAGGTAGGAGAATTGTTTGAATCCGGAAGGCAGAGGTTGCAGTGAGCTGAGATGGTGCCACTGCACTCCAGCCTGGGTGACAGAGTGAGACTCTGTCTCAAAAATAAATACATAAGAGAGAAAAAACAGACTGCGTGGCAATAAGATACCAAGTTATAAAAGAGACCTACGGCCGTGCCAGGCAGAGGGGAGGCAGTGCCTGCTGGCCCTCCCTCCTTCCCTCCTGTGGCCTGCTTGTCTGCGTTGAAAGCATTCCTATTTACTGAGTCCATGCTATACCTAGGGCTTTATTCCTTTAACCGGTTACAAAGGAAAGAGTCTCTGAATCCACCTGTGACTTAGAGGCCCCCAGTTCGAGATATCCTGCCTTTTCAGGGAGAACGGGTTGATGTCTGCCTACCCCCTGTTCTCTGCCTCTTTGCCTGTCACTCCTACCTCCCCGCCTGTCGCTCCTACCTCCCCGATGCCTAGAAAACCAACCTGCAGCCTGCCGGCCTCAGGTGCGCTCACACCTCTTGAGACTTTCCTCAGGCCAGGGTCACTCATATTGCTCAGATAATCCTCTAAACTATTTCACTGTCTGGTTTTCCCGGGAAGGAATGGAGGTCTTTCTGCCTTTCCCTTTTCCTGGACGGCCCCTCACAGGCCAGGATCCTGCAGCCCATGCACGGAGAGGCCAGCGGGCTGTAAAATCCACTCTGGGGGCCCGGAGTATGTACCCCAAGTCGGGCACCGTTCCCCACAGCGGTGGGTGGGGAGGGGAGGGTGAACCCTCGCCCTCACTGCGGACACAGGGTGGAGCATCTGCAGGGAAGTTGGCTGAAAAGTCCTGGAAGTAGGTTGGCTGCACCCGAAAGTCCCCCCGCCTCCTGGGTGGACCCTCCCGTCCTGGGGGGCTGCACACCCCGTCCCGACTGTGGTCACACTGGGTCCTGCCCCAGCTCTCGCTTAGCCGTCCCTCACCTCTCACACCGGAGCCCATGTGCCCTTCCCTATCCGGGCCCGTCCCTCAGCGCCTGGCCCACCCACCCACCTGCACTCCTTCCCCGCTCACCTGCCAGGCCTGGAGGGGGACCTGCAGCAAGGCCAGCCTCTGGATTAGGGCTGAGAGCTGGTCCCGGGGCAGCTGACCGGCCGGCTGGCACCAGAAGCCTTGCAGCAGGGAGCAGTTGGCACTGGGCAGAGAGGAGGAGATAGTGGCAGGGAGGGTCCGGGAGGGGTGGAAGCAGTTGAGCGCGGCTGCCCAGCAGAAGGGCACGGGCTGCACGCAGCCTGCAGGACCAAGGTCCGACTCCACTGCCCCCCAGCACTGAGGGAGGGAGAGCGGGAGGTGGTGCCCCCGACAGGCAAGATCCTGCTTCACTGACTCATTCACTCACTCATTTTCACTCATTCACTCATTTTCACTCTTTCACTCATTTTCACTCATTCACTCACTCATTTTCACTCATTCACTCATTTTCACTCATTCACTCATTTTCACTCATTCACTCACTCATTTTTCACTCATTCACTCATTTTCACTCATTCACTCACTCATTTTCACTCATTCACTCATTTTCACTCATTCACTCATTTTCACTCATTCACGCATTTTCACTCATTCACTCATTTTCACTCATTCACTCATTTTCACTCACTCATTTTCACTCATTCATTCACTCACTCATTCACTCATTCACTCATCATTTTCACTCATTCACTCACTCATTTTCACTCACTCATTTTCACTCACTCATTCATTCACTCACTCATTCACTCACTCATCATTTTCTTTTTTTTTTTTTTGAGACGGAGTCTCATGCTGTTGCCCAGGCTGGAGTGCAGTGGCACGATCTCGGCTCACTGCAAGCTCCGCCTCCCGGGTTCCCGCCATTCTCCTGCCTCAGCCTCCTGAGTAGCTGGGACTACAGGCGCCCGCCACCGCGCCCGGCTAATTTTTTTTGTATTTTTAGTAGAGACGGGGTTTCACTGTGGTCTCGATCTCCTGACCTTGTGATCCGCCCGCCTCGGCCTCCCAAAGTGCTGGGATTACAGGCTTGAGCCACCGCGCCCGGCCTCACTCATCATTTTCACTCACTCATTTTCATTCATTCATTCACTCATTCACTCACTCACTCTTTACTCATTCACTCATTTTCACTCATTCACTCACGCATTTTCATTCACTCATTCACTCTCTCACTCTTTCACTCATTCACTCATTTTCACTCTCTCATTCACTCACTCATTTTCACTCATTCCCTCATTCTCACTCATTCACTCATTCACTCACTCATTCATTCGTTCTCTCCAGAGCACCCTGTGGGGCCAGGCTCTCGGCTGCACGCAGGGCCTCAGGTGTGGCCCCTACCCAGACCCTGAGGCAGCACTTCCTCCTGAGGCCGGGTCCCAGCCGGCCAGGAGCTCAGGCTGCTCCCTGACCACCCCTGCTGGCTGCTGAGGCACCTGAGGAAGAGGCACCCCCACCCAAGGCTTCGGCACCCGTTGGGCAGCCCTGGGGAAGCCATCTCCCCAGCCTTCCTTATGGTGTGACTCTAATCCAGTCCAACACAGAGCGGGCCTTGTGCCACTCAGGACCCCAGCCCTGCCTCACAGACGCCCTGGTTAGTCAACTGACCAGCCTGTCACTGTCACCAACTCTGAAGGACGGGGAGGAGGGCTGAGCCCCGCATGAGGCTCCAGGCAGTGCGGGGAAACCACACAGTGTTCTCTGGGGTGGGCAGACGTGGCTGGGCCTGATGGTTGAGGCCTCAGCGGTGGCCGAGGGACCCACACCCGGCCGTGTAGGTCCAAAGCTGGACACTGAGTCATCTCAGGGCCCCCCAGGGTGGAGCAGGAGATGACAGCCTCAGCAGCAGACTGCCGGCGGCCACCCCCAGACCCCTCCCCATCCCCTAGCCAGACCCCTCCCCCAGCCCAACCGAGAAGCAGACCCCCACTGCAAGAGGGCTGCACTCACCTGGCCCACAGGTTGGCCCCACTGGCATCCAGCCCTCCTGGGGAAAGACCCTTGGCCTGGGGCCCAGAGCAGTGGGCGGCGAGGGACAGGAGGAGGGTGAGGCCCGAGCTCTGCAGGGCACCTGGAATAAGGCGGGCCGTGAGGGTCTCGGTGGGAGCAGGGGCCGGGGCATCCGGATCCCAGGGTGGACCTGTGACCCCCACCATGGGGGCCTCCTTGAGACCAGAGGACACGGAGGAACTTCTGGAGCCCCACAGCACTGGCCACCTGTGCACAGCCTGGGCCTGAGTGCGGGGTGTGTCTGGTAGTGTATGCACAGGCGAGAGGCTGTGGACATGTGTAGGCACACACGTGTAGGTGACAGTGTGCACGGATAGGTGACAGTGTGCACGGGTAGCACAGGTGTGAGGCTGTGGACGCGTGCAAGCACGCACAGGTGACAGTGTGCACGCGTGGGTGATGGTGTGCACGGGTAGGTGACAGTGTGCATGGATAGGTGACAGTGTGCACAGGTAGCACAGGCGTGAGGCTGTGGACGCATGCAAGCACGCACAGGTAGGTGACGGTGTGCACATGTAGGTGACTGTGCATGTGTAGGTGACAGTGTGCACAGGTAGGTGACAGTGTGCACGGGTAGCACAGGCATGAGGCTGTGGACATGTGCAAGTACGCACAGGTAGGTGAGAGTGTGCATGGGTAGGTGACAGTGTGCAGGGTAGGTGACTGTGCATGTGTAGGTGACAGTGTGCACGGGTAGGTGACGGTGTGCACCGGTAGGTGACGGTCGTGTGCATGAGTCTGGCGGCGTGTGCACATGTGCACCCGTGTTGCACACGTGTGAGATGGCAGGTGTACGTGTGAGCTCCTTCTCCCTCTAGCCAGATGCCCCGTGGCTCTGTGTCCTCACAGTGGAGCCCTGAGACCCCCAAGACAGAGGAGGTGTGGGGGCAGAAGCCACCTTCAAGGGCCCCAACTGCTCAGTTTTGCAGTGGGGGTCACAGCAAGGCCTCCTCGCGGGAACTGGGGGCCCAGCCCATGTTCCTGCTTTGGAAACCCAGCCCAGGAAGGGGGTTCGGGTGCAGGGGAGCCCCCTTATCTTGCTGGCCCTGGGGAGACCATGTGGTGAAGTCTCTTCTCCCGAAGACATAGAGCGGGAGTCGCCGCAGCCCACACAGATCTGCCACGGCCTCCTGGGCTGCTGGGGCCTGGCCCACCCCTCTCAGGGAGGGTGAGGCACTGGGCAGCCCTGGGCATGGCCAGGGTCCCTCCCCACCCTGGCCTTAGAGCCTGGCCCTGCCTGTGCCCAGGCTGCCCAAGAGAACGGTGTCTCCACTCACCCCTGCCCCCACTATTTCCCCGGAAGCCACATCCACCTGCCTGGGCCAGGAGTGGCCCCTTCTAGCCAAGCTTGCCTGCCCTGCCTCACCCTCCCAGGACCCCCATGCCTGCTGGGGTGGGCTGGGCTCACTGTGCCCTGGCAGCCCCCCCGCCCCCCGGCCGGCTGCTGCTGGGCAGGGCCCGCCTCTTCCTTCCTTGGCTTGGGACAGACCCTGGCTCAGGAAAATGGGGTGGCCAGGGCCCTGGGCACTCCCACGTCTGCGGGATGGTTTTGCCACGTGGGCCTGGCACTCTGGAGGTCCCCCTTCTGCATGGAGGTCTCGTCTCACCCACTCTGGGGCCCATGTCTGTGCGGCGGCGCGTGCTGGTCATCCTGGCTGAGACGTTCCAGAGCAGGAAGGTGCTGGGGCCACGGGCAGTGGGTCCAGGACTAGCTGGAGAAGCGTGACACAGGCAAACACAGGTGAGAGACACAGGCTGGCCCCACACTGCCTCCCACCCCCTGGGGTGTGGAGATGGAGGGTGCAGTCCGGGCTCACCCGGGGCGGCGGGGCCAGAGCTGCGGCTCTCCCACCTTCAAGGGGGAAGGATCCCATAAACAGTAAAGTGCAGCAGAGGGACCAGGAGCTGGCGAAACCCTGGGCCTTTCTTATCACAGGTAGGGGCCTAGGGGCCCACGGGTTGCTGCGTCTCCAGCCAACAGCGAGTGCCTCAGGCAGCCTCGTGCACCCCAGCTTCGTCCCCACACCCAGCGGCCCTGGCAGCTCCCTTTCCCTCTTTGAGCCCCAGATGTCCGGCTCTGTCGCTGAAATCTGGCCCCCAGTGGCAGCTGGGGTAGCCTCAGCCACGCTGGAAATTGAAGCTGCAAGGCCAGAGGAGTCAGGGTCTCGGTACTGCTGCGGGCCACTGCCTCCTCCTGGAACCAGCCTGATGGCTTTTGGGCACCTCTGGGCCTCCTGACTGTGGCCCAAAAGGGAGACAGGGAGGCTGCCCCACGCAGAGGCAAATGCAGCGGCTTGGGACCGGCCCTGCGGTGGGCTGGTGGTGGCTCCCACCTGCCCTTCTCACCTGAGCAGAAACCGTGGGTGCGGCGGGGGAGGTGCTGCCGGGCTGTGGGGTGGCTGCTCCGGGCAGGGAGTTGCGGACCAGGTGCTCCAGACGCAATCCCAGCCCGCCAAGTGCATCAGCTGCTGCTGCTGAGCGCCCGGGTGCAGAGACGGTGCAGGGGGGATGCTGGGGTCCCTGCTCACCTCCACGCCGGCCTGGCAGGCGGCATGGGACTGCCCCGCCCCGCCCCACTCCCACAGTGACGCCCGCTTGGCAGTCCTGTGGGGGAGGCCCAGGCTGTGCCCGGTGATGTACCGTGTCAGCCCCTGGGGACCTCGGGCACAACAGGCACCTACTCCCTTCCCCCACAGCGAAGGCTGAGCTCACAGCTGGCAGCGGCCCAGCTCATGCTCCTCCCTGCCCACCAGGGCTCTGCTCTGCAGTCTCTGCGCCCCAGGGGTCGTGCCGCACGCCTGCATCTGAGTCCGTCGTGTTTGCTGGTGCCTGCGTGTATAGGTGCATCTCGGGCCTCCTGGTCTGTGTGCCCAGGAGCATGGACACGGACACACAGTGTCCCTGTGTGGGGACATCAGGCACACGACGACCCAATGCAGTGGCCAGGCCTGGTGACAGCTGCGGTCATTCTGTGGGTACCACAACACAGAGCTGGGCACGCAGGAACACCCGTGTGAGCACTGTGGGGCTCCACCAGGCAGGCCAGGGCGGGAGGACAGGCAGGAGGGAGTTCCCAGCCCGCCTGCCAGGCTTCTCCCCTCACTGGGACGGGGTGCTGGGTGTCCCAGGCTGAGCCCCAACCTGGCCCACCTACCCCACCTCTCATCTTGGGAGGGGCTCAGCCCCTGGTTGGCAGGACCACAAGGGCTCCAAGACCCTGGGATCCTGCAGCTCAGGTTCAGCTGTGGCATGACCACCCCCTGCACCAGAGCTATGGGTGCCCAATGAGCCAGCCCCATGGTCAAGCTGAGACTTAATCCCTGCTCTGGGTCTTGTGGGGGCTGACAGCGGGGGGAGTGGTGGGTGACCGCTCCCCAGGCCTGTACAGGCCCATGGGAACCCAGGTGCCCCTCTGAGAGTTCCAGGCTGACACTGAGGCATGGGCACCACGAGGGACGGCACTCAGGAGGCCTGGCTTGTTGAGGAGGGTCTGGCTCAGGTCAGGCCTTGAAGGCCCCTTGGCCGGCCACCAGCTGGGCCAGCCCAGCTGGACACAGCGGCTCCAACAGCTGCAACCGGTCGCAGTTAGGGGCAGTGAGGTCAGCAGCCCCCAGTCCAGAGGGGTGGGGTCCTGTGGGGCAAGGTGGGGAGACAGTCCCACTGGAGAGGAGAGCCGTGCCTGGCTCCGACTTGGGCTGATTCAGACAAGGACCAGGAGGAAGCCCGGAGACAAGCCAGCCCTGGGGGAGGGGAGGCCGGGGCCAGGCGTCGAGAGTGGATACATCCCCGGGCTGGCCAGGGAGGGGCCTGGAGAGCGACGGGTGTGCTGGCCGGGAGGGCTTTGTTGCTGCTCTCTGTTGGGGTCGCCCAACTGGTGCTACTTGAGGGTTATGTGGTCTCTTCGGATCTGCACCAGCCCCTTCCTTTACAGATGAGGAAACTGAGTCATGGGAGCAGCAGCAGTGAGCTCAGGGCCTGTGGCCTCGCCTCAGGGACTCTAGGGCTAGAACCCGTATCTCGGCTGAGGGCACGGTGGCAGCTGCCTCCGGTCTGGGGCCTAGTGGGGACTCCGGGTCTGGAACCCGTGTCTTGGCTGAAGGCACAGCGGCAGCTGCCTCTGGTCCAGGCCCTGCTGCTGTCACTGCTGGGGTCCTAACTAGGGTTCCAGGGCTGGCCCTGTAGCTGGACAGTGGCAGGCAGGGGCCAGGCAGACCTGAGACCAAGTGCTGGCCCATGAGACGCCCGTTCCACAGAGCTCTGAGACGCGGGGAGCCAGGCCGCTCTCTGGCCCCAGGCCTGGGCTGACCCAAGGGCCTGGGCTCTACGAAGGTCCCTGGCTGGGCCCAGTTGGGTGCTCCCGCGGTTCTGGTTGTGGGGGCTGGGGGTCGTCGGGGGCCTGCCCAGGCCAAAGCTGCAGAGTGCTTGCTGTCTGCAGGAGAGGCCGATAAGAGCCAGAAGCACTGTGTCTGTCCCGGGTCCTGCTGGGACCTCGGGGCAGGAAAGAGAGCTACTAGGATGGGTCCGGGTAGCCAGACCTGTCCCTCGGAAGCCCGGCTTTGGACACGTTCACGGTCACCCTTGAAGCCAGTCAGTGAGCATTTATTTGGAGTCCCTGGAGCCCTCTGTAACCAGGAGCCCGGGCTGTGGCGTGGGGGACAGAGGAGGTGAGACCTGGCAGGCCCACAGCTCCCAAGCTGGGGGCCCGGAGGCAGAGGAACAATGCACGGCTATGTGGGAGCCAGGCAAGCGGTGACGTGGCAGAACTGTTAGCAGGGGCCCGGGAGACTGCAGCAGACTGGTGCTCACAGCGGATATGAGGGACGGGCGTGCGTGGCAGGGCCTTGGCCATTGCCCCTGACCAATGTCTGTGCAGCAAGCACCACACTGAGCTCAGAATCTGGGCGGAGAGCGAGCCACAGATACAGTGAGGCCGAGGCACACACGGCCGGGCCTGCACACTTGAGCCCAGCAGGAACTGCTGGGTTTCGAGCGGAGGCAGCCGAAGGCAAGAGGATCTGCAGAGCAGTGAGGGGCAGAGGACACAGGGACCAGATGTGTCTCCCAGGCCAGGTGAGCTCAGAATGGCCCCTCCCAGCCCCTCTAGGGGATAGGTTGGGGCCAGTAGCTGACTGGGCCCAGGAGTGGCCCACCCTGGAAGCAAAGGCAAGGCCAAAACCTGGCCCTGCCTCTTCAGTCCGTAAAACTGACACCCCTGGGGTGAAGCTTGGGATCCAGAAGCTATTCCAGGAGGAGGGAAGGACCTCGGTTTCTCCCGGGCCACATGGGTAGGAAGGTCCTCAGGATCCAGCATCAGTCCCACGGCCGCAGTACGATGTCGTCGCCTGTGATCACGGCTGCCTGGCGCCCCCTGCCGGCCCCACCTCAGCCCTTCCCCGCAGGCCTGGCCAGGGCAGCCCAGCGGGCCTGATGTTCCCGGGCACCTGGAGGCCCCAGAGCTGGTGATCACACGCTTGCTCGTCCGTCTCCCTAGAGTTCTGCTGTGCAGCCACCACCCCCCGCCCCAGCCCCACGGCTCTCAGCTGTCCGGCTCCAGCGTCCACTCTGACAGCCACTGCAGGCAGGGGCCCCGCTGTGCCTCAGTCTCAGGGGGCTTGGTGGGGGGTGGAGGGGGCCGGCCAGGTCCAGGCAGGAGTGTGGAGGGGCTGCCTGGCCTGGGGCCCCTGACCTCGGGGTCAGGGTCAGGCGTGGCCCGTAAGGCCTGCACAAGCTGGTCCAGCGGCTGCAGCAGGGTGTGGGGGCTCCAGCAGGCGTCCAGGGAGGGCAGGAAGGGGTCAGGCGTGCAGACCTCTACACACTCGGCGTCCGTGGGGATGCGCAGGTAGAAAGCGTGCAGCATCATTCTGAACGGTCGGTCCTCCTGGCCCGAGGGCTCTCCGTAGGTCAGGTCGCCCACCACGGGGTGGCCCAGGGCACTGCAGTGCACACGCAGCTGGTGTGTCCGGCCTGCAAGGCGAGGGTGCCGCTGGATCAAGTGGGGGGCGGGGCTGCTCCACACGGGCCTCCCTGACCAGGCCCCACCTCCTGTCATGACCCCACTGCAGCCTTGGAGCAGCCCCTTGGGGTGGAACTCTCCCTGTCCTCTGCCATGGGCAAGGACATCAGTGTTCGGGACAGGAGACTGCATTCAGGTCACCACTGATGAGGACAGGGCCGGGGTGGCACTTGGTCCTGGAGAATCCAGGCCAGTCAGACCCCCCAGGACTCAGTCAGGAGCCAGCAAGGACCCTGTGTCAGGGGAGAAGCTGAGAGGCTGCAGAACGTAGAGTTAAGAACACAGGAGTGCTTGTTACCAACTCTGCCTTGATGCTCAGGGTGGCCCAACACGGGCTACGTGGCCCCGTGTCTCAGTTTTCCTTCTGTCACCACCAGGACACCGCCCACCCCAGACACTGCCAACCCCAGACACACCCGTGAGTGGCTTCAGCAGCACTTTGGAGACAGGATCGCCTGCGTACAGCCCGTGTTCCAGAACCACGAGCTCCGTGAGGCTTGGCTTTGGGTTCTCACAACCTGGGGCGCAGATGGCATGTGTGAGGTCAGCGGGACCAGCCCGAGGCCCAGGCTCACCAACCCTAACCCACGATGCCCGCCCAGTTGGTCCCTGCCTGCCCAGGCCCACCCCAACCCACAATGCCCGCCCAGTTGGTCCCTGCCTGCCGCACCCTGCGTGCCCTCGATGCACATGGTGTGGGCCCGGCCTTCCGTGCCGTTCCTGCCGATGGCATGGCTGATGGTCACCCGGCTCTCCTGGATGTGCCCCCGCAGCTGCAAGACAGGAGGAGTCACACAGTGCACGGGGTAGCCCGCCACTGCTGGGGAGCCCACCTAACACGAGGCAGCCATGTAGAGGTTGGTGGGAGGCTCTGAGCCAGGGCCTGCCCAAGTGGGGTGGGAGTCCTGAGTCCCCACGCCCCACCCCAGGACTGACCAGGTCTTACCAGTGCCAGGTAAGCCTTGGTCACGCGCCGCTCCTTGAAGCACCTGTATGCGCTGCCGGCGGCTGCCTTGTTTAGGGCCACACACAGTGCCCCGCTGGTGGAGAAATCCAGCTGGTGGCAGAACCTGAGATGGGGCAGAGTCCATCGTCTGAGCCACTTTCCTCCACAGATGCTGCCGCGGGGCTGTGGCCGCCCCGCCTACCTGAACCCGTAGCAGGTGTCCGGGTCGGCCAGCTCCGGGAAGCGGTGCCGCAGCTGCTTTTGTAGCGTCAGAGTCTCCCGCCACGCCTTGCTGTCAATGCGAACGTCCCAGTGCTTGTTGACCACCAGGAAGTCGCGGCTCCGGTACACGATGGACAGGTTCTCCACGCTGCCCGGCTCCATGGCCGGCCTGCCGAGCCACGCGTGGGTGCGTGTGCTGTGAGCACGTGGGGGGCGCCCAGTCCAGGAGACAGAGGTCCCCGCACCCCCTCACTCGGGCTCCTGTGCGAAGCCACAAGCCAGGTGCGCAGCCCTACTATGCACCTGCATCCTCAGTCCCCAAGATCAGGCCGGGGCGTCAGCTGGGGGATCAGGGAGACAGCCTGGGACGTGCCTGACCCAAGGCTGGAGAAACAGCCCGTTCCGAGCCTGCCCCACAGAGCCTCCCCAAAGACCCTCCCCTCCAGGGGATGCACATGACGGCCTCCGCCCGACGGTGGGGGCGGGGAGGGGCAGCAGCACTCCCGGGGCCCGGCAGCCAGGTCTGCCCGGGGCGCGGGGCAGGGCTGGGGCCTCCTCGCTCCCCGCAGCCCGCGCAGACCGGCGCCCCGCACAGGCCCGGTGGGCAGGCCAACCCCGGCTCCGAGCCCCTCCCGCGCCCAGACTGACCTGCTGCCGGGCCGTGCAGTCCAGGCCCTCAATGCCGTGACCGACACCGGCTCCAGCCCCGCGCCCGCGCGCTCCTGACCCAGAGACCCTGGAATCCTCGCTCCGGATGCCTAGCAGCGCTTCCGCCCTGCCCCGCTGCGCGCGCAGCCCCGCCCCCGGCCCGCCCCCGGCCCGCCCCCGCCGCGGAAGGGCGGCTGCGCCGGCCAATGGCGAGCTCCCCCGGACAGGCCGCGGGGGCTGCGGAGCAGGAACTCGTCCCGCCCACCTCGCGCGCAGCCCCGCCTCCGCCCCGCCGACCAATGGCGAGCGCCGCCGAGCACGCCGGCTGCTGATTGGCGGCGCCCGGCACGCTCGGGGCGGGTGGTACGCGGCGGCGGTGGCGGCGCGGGAGGTTCGGAGCGGGAGGTTTGGAGCGGGACCCGGGCTCGCGGACGGCATGGAGGACTACGAGCAGGAGCTGTACGGCGTGGAGGACGATTTCCACAGCCAGTTCGCGGCCGAGCTGGAGGTGCTGGCCGAGCTGGAAGGTGGGGCGCGGCGCCGGTCTGTCGAGGAGGGATGTCGGGAGGAGGCGAGGCCGCTGCGAAAGCCGGGACAGTGGCGACCTCGGGGAGGGCGTGCCGGGAGCCGAAGGGCCTTTCATGCCGCCGCTGGCGGGATCTGCTGTCTCGGGGCGGCCGCTGACAATCTCCTCTCCCAGCAGGGGCGTCGACTCCGTCGCCCTCCGGGGTCCCCCTGTCCACCGCGGGCCGGCCCCCGCGGACGTTCGAGGAGGCCCTCGCCAGAGGGGACGCGGCCTCCCGCCCCGCCCCAGCCGCATCTCTGGGCAGCAGCCAGGGCCGCGCCGGGAAGAGGCAGGTGGACGCCGACCTGCAGCCGGCTGGGTCTCTTCCCCACGGTAGGTCGGCGGCATTGCCCCAGGGCCTCCGGGGTGGGCGCGAGGCTGAGGAGGCCTCTGGTTCCCTGCATGTGTCTCCCCCAGCCCCCAGGATCAAACGGCCTAGGCTGCAGGTGGTCAAGAGGCTGAACTTCAAGTCGGAGGAGATGGAGGAGCTGCCTCTTCCCGACTCTCCGCCGATGGACATCACCCCGCCGCCGAGCCCTGAGGACCTTGCTGAGCTGTGGGACCACGAGTGTGTGCCTCAGACACGGGTGTCGCATCCCATCTGTCCAGGGGGACGCAGGTGGAGCCCATCCGGTGCCCTGGATGAGGCCTGGGGGGTGGGGAGGGTTCCATGGCTGAGGGTGGCTTTGGACACCCCCATCCAAGGGTGACCTGAGGCTTGAGTTTCTGTCACTGATCCCTGGTCTCTCCTCAGAGCCTCAGACGCTGCTGCTGACGTGGGTCTCACACGGGCCTCACCAGCCGCCCGCAATCCCGTCCTGAGGCGGCCCCCCATCTTGGAGGACTACGTCCATGTGACATCCACGGAGGGCATCCGGGCCTATCTGGTGCTGCGTGCTGACCCTGTCGCCACAGGGGTGCAGGTGGGTGGCTGTCCTTCCTGCACGGTGGGAGGGCTGGTGCTGTTCAGGAAAGGGTCCTGGGAGCCCTCACCTGTGCCATTTGCTCACAGCCAATCCCATGCACACTGCCAGGGGCTTCCTCGGGGGAGGCTGCTTCGTGGGGCGTAGCTTTAGAGGACGCAGTCTTCCCACCCCAGGCTGCTGTCCATTCTGTTTGCATGGCCTGGGGGTGGAGAGGGTCTCCTCCTTGATTCCCTTTCCTGCTGTTGCTTTTTCTCCCTTTCTCCTCAAGCTGCCCACCTTTGCAGCTTATTCTTTGCAGCTGTCTCGTTGGGATGGGTTTTTTTCTTTTGGCCCCCCTGCCCTGTCTCCCACCCCTCACTGGCCAGCTTACTGGGGTTGTCCCACCTGGGTCCGTGAGCACTGATGGGGGCTGGGGTGAACCCTGTGACCTGGGAGGAGCCCATGGGCAATTGTTCTTCCTTCCCCACAGAGCCCTCTGCTCCACGTCCCGTGGCGAGGCGGTGGCCAGCTGGATCTGCTGGGTGTGTCCTTCGCCTCCCTGAAGGAGCAGGTCGACGGCGAGGTTGGGGCTGCGGGTTTGCTGGGGGGTGGTGGCAGGGCCGCCTGAGCCCTCCTGATCCCAGCCTGTTGTTTGCACAGCGGCGGGAGCGGCTGCTTCAGGAGGCCCAGAGGCTCTCAGACACCCTGCGCAGGTGACTCTGCCAGCCCTTCCGCCCTGGGGACTCTCGTTGGCTCTTGCGTGATCTCTTAGCTCATGTTCCGTGGTGTGTGGGCAGGCAGGGTCCCTGCGAGGGGTTTGTGGCTCAGTACATGGTTCTCTCCAGTCTCAGGTCAGGGGAGGAGGAGGCAGCCCAGCCCGTGGGGGCCCCTGAGGAGGAGCCAGCTGACGGCCAAGACACCTGCACTCACTGCCTCTGGGTGGATGAGTTTGCACCCCGGCACTACACGGAGCTGCTCAGTGATGACGTGAGATTTCGTTCTCGCTCAAGTGTGACTGGCTTCCTCTGCTCCCAGGAGAGAAGAACCTGGGCCCAGTGATTTTTGCACAGCTAGTCCACAGGGCTTCGGAGATGGAGTGAGGCTCTGGTTTATCCCTTTGAGTTGTAGGCGGGGAACGGAGCACAGGGCTGTGTGCCACTGGCCCCCTATGACGTGTGAGGCAGGCCAGGGGTCCAGGGTGTCACCTGATCCAAGTCTTAGTTCCTTTACCTACCTTTGCAGCAGTTGACACTGAGGTGCCCCTGGGGAGGGCAGGTGCCTCCCAGATGGGTTGTGGCCAGAGCCGTGGGGACGGAGCCCCTGGTGTGAGCCTCATGGTCACTTACCAGCAGGAAGATGGGAGTGGCCATTCATCCTGCGGCTCAGCGTCCCATGGGGTCATGGGGCTCAAGGTTGCAGGCTGACTGGCCGTGCCTGGAGGCAGTGCCCTCAGGCTATGCCTCCCTTCCCGTAGTTCACCAACCGCTGCCTGCTCAAGTGGCTGAAGTTGTGGGACTTGGTGGTGTTTGGCCACGAGAGGCCTTCCCGGAAGCCCAGGCCCAGTGTTGAGCCGGCCCGGGTCAGCAAGGAGGCCACGGCCCCAGGAAAGTGGAAGAGCCACGAACAGGTGCTGGAGGAGATGCTGGAGGCTGGGCTGGACCCGAGCCAGCGACCGAGGCAGAAGGTGAGCCCTGCCAGCCATGCTGCCAGCAAGAAGCCTGAGGCTTTGCACTTGGCGGCCGGCACCTTGGCAGCCTGTTGAGTTTCTCCAGGAGCCGTGGGTGTGATGACACGTGGGTCTTGGCGTGAAGTGCCATTAACATGAGTTAGAACTGGGTATGTTCTGGTAACAGCTTGGGGGAAGTCAGTGTCCCTGAAGGGCTTTATAGTTGGCCAAGATGGTCTGGGTGGAAGGTGGGTGGTTTCTGGGGGCTGTCACTTGGGGACCAGCTGTGTTTTGTCTGTATGAACCTTGTTTTGTGTAGGGTTTTTTTTCTGTTGCCACCTTGGTGCATGAACGTGCTGAATTCTGTTCTTATTTGATGGCCGGAGTGGGGCGGGGGGAGCACCCAGCCTGTGGGGCACACATGGCAGTCCCTGGTTGCTGGGCCAGGAGCATCCTGTAGGTGCGGTGCACGCCACGCCTCCGTCTACCTGGGCTGCAGGTGGCACTGCTGTGTGGGCCTCCGGGGCTGGGGAAGACCACCCTGGCACACGTGATTGCACGTCACGCGGGGTACTCTGTGGTGGAGATGAACGCCAGGTGAGTGACGTGAGGCCTGTCTCTGGCTCTCCTTCTGTTCTGATGTGTTTGAGTTTTGGCCGTGGACCTGAAACTGGGTGTGGATGTTCCCATCTCGAGGGTGGTGGGGGCCTGGGCGTGTGGGCCAGGGAAATGTGGCCTTCCTTGGGGTTCACGGGATCGGCACGGCTGTGTCATGTGGCGGCTTCTACGCAAGTGCAGCAGCCCCGGCCTCGGGAGGCTGCCCGGCCAGGGATGCCCGCCGTCCTGACGACCTCTGACCTCCCTGTTCCAGTGACGACCGTAGTCCGGAGGCCTTCCGCACGCGCATCGAGGCGGCCACCCAGATGGAGTCGGTGCTGGGTGCTGGTGGGAAGCCCAACTGCCTGGTCATCGATGAGATCGACGGGGCCCCCGTGGTGGGCTCCTTGATGCCTGGGTGGGTGGGTGGGCGGGCAGGCAGGTGGGCAGCAGGGCCTGGACTCACTGTGTCTTCTGCACCTCCCCCAAGGCCGCCATCAACGTCCTCCTGAGCATCCTGAACCGCAAGGGGCCACAGGAGGCGGAGCCACAGGGCCCGGCTGTGCCTTCGGGTGGCGGCCGACGGCGCTGGGCAGAGGGGGCGCTCCTCATGAGGCCCATTATTTGCATTTGCAACGACCAGTGAGTGCACGGGTGGGCACCACAGTCAGGAGAGGCCCCGGCGCCTGGAGGGAGGGACCGGGCCTGTCCCTGTGTCCTGGGCTGAGGTGCCGACTCCGGGGTCCCCGCCCTGCTGCCTCTCCTCAGGTTCGCACCGTCCCTGCGGCAGCTGAAACAGCAGGCGCTCCTGCTGCACTTCCCACCGACTCTGCCCTCGAGGCTGGTGCAGCGACTCCAGGAGGTCGGTGGAGCCCAGGGAGCAGCGTGGCTCAGGGCAGGGTTGGGGGTGTGACCTCGTTCTGGCCGTTTCCCTGCCCCTCCCCATGGAGCCCTGGTAACCCCCGGCAGGATGGGGCATACCATCGGGCCCTCCAGCAGCCCTCCTCCCCCAGGTCTCCCTGCGGCAGGGCATGAGGACTGACCCGGGGGTGCTGGCGGCCCTCTGTGAGAAAACTGACAATGACATCCGGGCCTGCATCAACACCCTGCAGGTGGGGGCCGGCAGGCATCAGGTGGGGTGGGGTGGGGTCAGGAGTCAGCCGCCTCTCATGCCCCCGCCCTGTGTCCAGTTCCTGTACAGTCGGGGCCAGCGGGAGCTGAGCGTGCGAGACGTGCAGGCCACACGCGTGGGCCTCAAGGACCAGCGCAGAGGGCTCTTCTCGGTGTGGCAGGAGGTCTTCCAGCTGCCTCGAGCCCAGAGGTAGGCGGCGGCCACAGCCTTGGCCTGGACGCCCACGGTGCCCAGACCCCAGGACGCTGGCCCTGCGTGCAGGCCAGCACGATCCTTGAGGTGGGAACTCATTGTCCTGAGCCCGTGGCTGCCTGGTCCGGCCTCCAGGGCCCTCCTCAGCCTTTTCTTGGCTTTTTCTCGCCACTGCAGCCTTGGTGGGTCAGCCAGGGAAACCTCCAGGGCCCCCTGTGGGAAGGACACCCCTGATGTGGTGGGGCCTCCAGGGTGTCCCTGTCCAGGGCGCCCTTTGACCTAGGCCCTGCCCCAGCTGCACCCACATTTTTGCCACGTTTGGCCTGGGCTGTGGTCTCTGAGCTCCTGCCTCTCCATACCACGAGGCCTTCTGCAGGCAGGAGCAGCCAGCGTGTCTCCGTCCTGACCTGGCATGGGACCCCAGGGGATGCTGGCCTGGTCGTGCCGCAGGACATGGGAGACGCCGGCCTGGGCCTGTGAGATGTGCTGCTCCTGGCCTGGACCCTGGGGGGTGACTTTCCCTGGGGTTCCCTAGCCCCAGAGGGTCAGGGCAGGGCTCCTCCCAGAGTGGGGCTCCTCCTCGGCTCGAGGGAATTTTTCAGGGAGTTCAGGTCGGGCATGTCTTTGGCTGTCTTTCTGCTGAGAAGAACGAAGTGGGTGGCGGCTCTGATGGGGCCTTTGAGTTTCCCTGGGAGACAGTGCGGCTATCTCTGCTCTTACACGGGCCCATCCAGCTTCAGCATCCCATCTGCAGGCGCCGTGTGGGCCAGGACCCCGCCCTGCCTGCTGACACGCTCCTGCTGGGTGACGGGGACGCGGGCTCCCTGACCTCCGCCTCGCAGCGATTCTACCGTGTCCTGCATGCTGCCGCCTCCGCGGGCGAGCACGAGAAGGTGGTCCAGGTACCTGTCCTCCCCCAAAATCCCTGCCCGGGGGCTGCTTGTTCAGGACCTGGGCTGTGCCCCTGCCCCTGCCGACCCTCCCGTGTGGACGGGGAGGTGCTTTGTGGGTGCTGAGAGAGCCAGGTTCGGGAGATGGGGTGCCAGGAGGCCTCTGAGGTGGGGAGCAGGAGCTAGGAGGGCGGGAGGGGCTGCAGGGCACGGGCTGGCAGGCAGGGCGGGAGGGGCGGCAGGGCACGGGCTGGCAGGCAGGGCGGGAGGGGCGGCAGGGCATGGGCTGGCAGGCAGGGCGGGAGGGGCGGCAGGGCACGGGCTGGCAGGCAGGGCGGGAGGGGTGGCAGGGCACGGGCTGGCAGGCAGGGTGGGAGGGGCGGCCATCCGACGGGGGAGGTTGCTCTGGTGGCTGCTTGGGACTCAGCGGGTTGAGGTGGAGCCTGTGCCCGATGGCGTGGCCTGGGGCTGTGAGGGGCTGGATTCTGGACTTAGGGTGCACGTGGGGTGGAGAGCAAGGTGGTGAGGGCTTCTTGCCACCCTGCCCCCGGGAGTCCCTGCCTAAGCTGCGGACTGACTCTAAGCAGCTTTGGATTAACAGCTGGGGATCCAGAGTCAATCCCCAAATCCCAAAACTCGCGATGCGGAGGGGCAGCGTGGATAGAGTCCCCCGAGGAACGGGGTAGAGACACTGGTGGGCGGAGCTTCCTCAGGCAGTCTAAGGAGGGGCTGAGTGAGGCTGGACCTCTTTGGTTCCTGGAGGCCTTCTGGTGGGCAGTTCACCCCCTTGTCTCAGTCTCTGTCAAGCTGGAGTGAGGATGCTCAGGGTGGACCCTCCTCCAACCCCCAGACCCCATGGCCCCTTGCTGGTGTGTGCTGCTGCCCGACGCCCAGTCTTGTGGGGACCCTTGTGGGGCAGGCGGCATGCCGGGCAGGAGGTGGAGGGTCCGCGGGCAGGAGGTGGAGGGTCCGCGGGCCGGAGGTGGAGGGTTTGTGGTGGTGCACTTTTCCTGGGATGGGCAGGGGCGTGAGGGGCAGGAGCTCAGGGGTTGCTGGCTGCCTGCAGGGCCTGTTTGACAACTTCCTGCGCCTGCGGCTTCGAGACTCCAGCCTGGGCGCCGTGTGTGCGGCCCTCGACTGGCTGGCCTTCGACGACCTGCTGGCGGGGGCTGCTCACCACAGCCAGAGCTTCCAGCTGCTGCGCTACCCACCGTTCCTGCCCGTGGCCTTCCACGTGCTATTTGCTTCGAGCCACACACCCAGGATCACCTTCCCCAGCAGCCAGCAGGAGGTGTGCTCGCCTCTGCGCCACTGCTGCCCACCCCCGTGCTGCCCGTGTGGCTGCCCCCGGCCCCACCCACCATTCCCGCACCCACCGTTCCCCCACCCACCGTTCCCCCACCCACCGTTCCCCTACTTGGCCTGGGAGGCCCCGGTGACCAGGCCTTGGTTCGCCCCCTGCCCCAGGCCCAGAACCGGATGAGCCAGATGAGGAACTTGATCCAGACGCTGGTGTCCGGCATCGCACCAGCCGCGCGCAGCCGGGCCACGCCCCAGGCCTTGCTCCTGGACGCCCTCTGCCTGCTCCTGGACATTCTTGCGCCCAAGCTCCGCCCCGTGAGTGCTGTCCCCAGGGTGGGGGACTCCCCGCCTGCTGTCCTCCCGTCCCATGTGAGCACACAGCTGTACAGCCTGCTCAGCCCCCGCCTGCTGCCCCCGGCCCCCAGGTGAGCACACAGCTGTACAGCACCCGTGAGAAGCAACAGCTGGCCAGCCTGGTGGGCACGATGCTCGCTTACAGCCTGACCTACCGCCAGGAGCGCACGCCCGACGGGCAGTATATCTACAGGCTGGAGCCGTGAGTCCCCCAGTGCCTGGGGCGGGGGCCTGGAGGTGCTCCAGGTGCCAGGGCCCGCATAGGGCCGGGAGTCTGAAAGCCCAGTCATGGTGTCTGGGGTGTCGGGCCCCAGTGTATCCCTCACTACGATGTGACCGTGAAGGGGGGTCACCCCCAGTCACCTGAGATTGGCCTTGGGACCTGAGTTTTGCTGCAGAGCTGCTCCCAACCTTAGTGCCCCCACATGGAGCTGGAGCTGGGGGGCCCCGAGAGGGACTGCGCTTTCCAAGGCTGTTTCCCGCTGTGGGATGGCCACGGGGGTGGCGGGTGTGAGGCACGGGGCAGTAGCCCCAGGGTCCTGCTGCCCCAGCAACAGCACCAATGTGCAGGACACTAAGTCGCTGTCGTGGCAGCCCCCGGCAGGTTTCATCATCCCACGTGTACTTGCAGTTGGGGAAACTGAGGCTCGGGGCAGTTAAACTCGGCTGCTGTGGGGTTGGGGTGCGGCGGCACCAGGACTCACCCTACATTCTCGCTCTGGCGTTGTGACTTTTGGGGTTTGCGGTTGGAGCGCCTGGCGGGTCTCTGGTCCTGGGCCTGGCCCCACTGACCTGCCCTGGTGCCCCCGGCGCCGAGCAGGAACGTGGAGGAACTCTGCCGCTTCCCCGAGCTGCCTGCCCGCAAGCCCCTGACCTACCAGGCCAAGCAGCTCATCGCCCGCGAGATCGAGGTGGAGAAGATGCGGCGGGCGGAGGCTTTGGCCCAGGCAGAGAACAGCCCCCAGGTGAGCCCACCCAGGCTCTGGAGCAGGCTGGGGCCTGGGCGTGGACCATCCCCACTATAGCTCTGTGTGACCAGACCTCACAGTCCTGCTCCCTGCAGGTGGACGGGAGCTCCCCAGGGCTCGAGGGTCTGCTGGGGGGCAGTGGGGAGAAAGGGGTGTGCCGACCTGCCCCACGCAACCACGAGCAGCGGCTGGAGCACATCATGAGGCGAGCGGTCCGGGAGGAACAGGTGTGGAATGGGCAGCCACGGGGGCGGGACCAGGGTGCCTTTGGGGGTGGGGCTGGGGCAGTCATGAGGCAGGGCCAAGTATCTTCAGGGGCAGGGCCAGGGTATCTTCAGGGGTGGGGCCAGGGTGTCTTTGGGGTTGGGGCTGAGCCACAGGAGTCGTCTGGCTGAGGGTGGGGCTCTGAAGGATCAGCTCCCTACACTCAGCATGACCAGGGTTCTACTCGGGCCTCAGTTTCCCGTCTGGGCAGAAGAGTGGCTATATTGGCTCTTCTTGGTTGGCACCTGGTGGGGAGCAGATGGCAGTGAGGGGTGAGGGGCAGCTGGCCTGGGCCAGGTTTGGAAAAGGTGGCTCAGAGGGGCTCCAGCCCCTCCTCCCTGGAGAGGCTCTTGGTCCTCCTGTCTTGGGCAGGGGCTGGACGGGGCGTCTGTCCTACAGGGCTGACTAGTCCCTCCTCCCCATCAGCCTGAGAGGGACTTCTTTGGACGTGTGGTTGTCAGGAGCACAGCAGCCCCGAGTGCAGGTGTGTGTGGGGCGTGTTGTGGGGTTGTGGGGGGCCTGGGGTGCTGGGGTCCAGCTGAGGAGCAACCCTGTGGCCCCGCAGGGGACACGGCCCCGGAGCAGGACTCAGTGGAGCGGCGCATGGGCACGGCGGTGGGCAGGAGCGAGGTCTGGTTCCGCTTCAACGAGGGTGTCTCCAATGCTGTGCGGCGCAGCCTGTACATCAGGGACTTGCTCTAGGTCTCTCTGACCCGCGACACGCCCCCGCATTGCTTCCCCGAGAGTGCGCAGAGGGACGGAAACCTGATGTCTTTATAAAGTCACGCCTTTACAGACTGCAGTCACGCGCGAGTGGAGTGGGGCTCACAGGATGGTGCGAGTGGGGCCAGGAGAGGGGCTCACAGGATAGAGTGAGTGGGGCTGGGTGCCGTCTCACAGGATGGAGTGAGTAGGGCCACGTGTGGGGCTCAGAGGATGGAGTGAGTGGGGCCGGGAGTGGGGCTCACAGGATAGAGTGAGTGGGGCCGGGAGTGGGGCTCACAGGATGGAGTGAGTGGGACTGGGAGAGGGGCTCACAGGATGGTACGAGTGGGACTGGGAGAGGGGCTCACAGGATGGTACGAGTGGGACTGGGGGAGGGGCTCACAGGATAGAGTGAGTGGGGCCGGGCGTGGTCTCACAGGACGGCGTTAGTGGGGCCGGGAGAGGGGCTCACAGGACGGCGTGAGTGGGGCCGGGTGCGGGGCTCACAGGACGGCGTGAGTGGGGCCGGGCGTGGGCTCACAGGACGGCGTGAGTAGGGCCGGGAGAGGGGCTCACAGGACGGCGTGAGTGGGGCCGGGTGCGGGGCTCACAGGATGGTGCATTTGCCCTTTTCCACCCATGGGTTGTTCTTCATCAGGTCGGGGTTCAGGAAGGGGTCTTTGGGGATCCCATCCTCGATCCACTTCAGCAGCCTGCGGGTGGGTGGGTCGTGGGTGAGTGGTGGCACCTGGCCCCCGAGGGCCTCCTGCTGCACCTGCCGTCGGTGGTGGTGGTCATGGCTATGAAAATGAGCGGCCAGCACAGGGCAGACAAATGAGAGGCAAATCAGGCGGGTGGGGCACTCACTCAGGGATGGTCTTGGATGCCATCTCCCGCTGGAAGGCCAGCTGGTACTTGAGGCTCTCCACCTCTTTCTTCATCTGCGGCACGTCCCACTCCTCCATGGCGTCGGGGGCTTCCGAAGCAGCCAGCCTGGGGCTGGAGGGCACAGGAGGAAGCCACAGGGCCGAGGCTGCCAGCCTGTAGTCCCCATCCCCACTGCTCCCTCCCGGCAGGCCTGAGCTGAGCCCCCCAGGATGAAGGGGCGAGAGTCCCCATCACTGCCTGGGCCAGTACCCTGGGCCCTGTTTTCTCCACTCGTGTCTTTCCCAGGTCCACATGCGTTGCTAGGGTTTAGGGCACAGGGCAAGTTCCCATGAGGCCCCAGCTCCCGCCTTCCCCAGTGGGACTAATTAACTGCAAGACATTCTTAGCTACTTCCCCACACCCCCCCAACACCTTAAGAAGGTCCCTTGCAGACAGCAGAATGGGTGCTCAGCACGGCAGGCCCCCAGCTCCCACCCTCCCACTGAGGCCCATGCAGGCCGACTCAGACCACGTTGTGAGGCGTGGGGTGAGGTCCTCAGGAGGTGGCCCCTGCCCCGCCCCGCCCCGCGGCATGCCCCTCTGCTTTGCATGGGCAGAGCGCAGTCCAGAGCCAGGACTCCTGGACGGGAACATTTTGCTGCAGTTTGCATCTCCGGCAGGTGGGGTGTGTGCTCAGGATCTTGGGGGCTCAGGCTACACGACCTGAGTGTAGGACACGGGCTGTTGGTGGCCCCTGGGTCCCCAGTGTGTGTGGCAACCACACACACATCACCGGCATGCTTTCTGCTTGTGGCCAGCCTGGGAATGCCACAGGTTGACACCTCAGAACTGCCACAAGTTCGAGGCAAGTAGGGGTGGGATGCCCCCTGCCTCTCCCCCTGCCCACTCCAGGGGCCCAGGGAGTCCCTTACTCTGTCCCAACCCTGGCCCCAATCCCCAAGGTTGGGAGAAAGGGCTGAACCTTGGGAGGTTGGGTTGGGGGTTGGCGTCGAGTTTGGAGGAGGCTGCCTCTGGCTGTGAAGGGGGCT
Organism: Macaca nemestrina; assembly: GCF_043159975.1. NCBI lineage: Eukaryota > Metazoa > Chordata > Mammalia > Primates > Cercopithecidae > Macaca > Macaca nemestrina. The sequence continues at coordinate 1,225,071 of NC_092142.1, forward strand.
CCTGGCCCAACAGTCTCCCTATCCCTTTGGTCTCGCAGCTGCTCCCCAGCGAGGGAGGGGCCCAGGGCTTGGGGCTGGTGGGATCCCGGTTGGTGAAGTGGGCAGACTCCCAGCAGCCGGCAGACCCGGGGTGGGAGCTCGGGGAACAAGTGGGGGCGTTTCTGGGGGAATGATCAGGGTCGTGCAGAGGGAGGATTCCCTCCTGGAGATCCTCGAGTTCCAGCACCCAGCCTGCCCCCTTCCCCAGTGCGGGTCTTTCCTCGGAGACCCTACACTCAGCCGTGTGGGCGCGGGACCAGCTGCGTGCAGGTCCTCCCAGGCCTGGGGTGTTGGTGCCCCGCCCACAGCCTGGTCCTCACCGCCCAGCCCTACCTTCGCGCAGCTGCCGCCGAGCCCAGCCACCTGCCCCACGCACCCTGTGGACGCCCCCAGCCGCAGGACTCGGTGGGCACTGCAGGCGGCGCACGGCGCTCAGATGGACACAGCTCCCCCGCACCGCGTGAGCCGCCTCCCTGCCTGCAACACCGGCTCGGGTTGGGTCTTGCTGTCCGTGGGGCAGCCGCCCTCGCCCCGGGAGTTAGGTGAGCCCAGGGGACTGACCTGGGCCAGCCGAGAGCCGCGGAGCCTCAAGGCCCTCCCTAGCCCCAGGGGCCTGTTCGTCGGACCTACCTTGAAAGGTGACAGTGGAGGGACAATGATGACAAAAGCCAGGCGACCGCGAGTGACAGCGAGGGCCAAGTGATGTGCCGGGAGTCCGCCAGGCAGAGCCCTGGCTGCGCCCCGCCCCTCCCACCACCTGGGCCCTGGCGCCACCCCCACCCCCTCCTCAGGGCTGGGCTGACCCCAGAGACAGCCTGTGCTGCCCAGGGCTCGCCCAGCGGGTGGACACGCAGCCAGGGGCCAGAGTGGGGCTGGTCCGGTTTCCCTGAGGGACCAGCTTGGGCCTGGTGGAGAGGTCTCCTTCCACTTGAGGGGGTGGATTCCTCAGCTTCATACCAGGGGCCTTCCCCCTCCAGTGCCCTGGGCCAGTCCGGAGGAGTGGGGATGGGACTAGGACCCTTTACCCTCTGGGGCCTCTGCAGCCTGCAGGGATCAGGCGACCCTCAGCTGTGCCCCCTGACAGGCGTCCTGTGTGGGCCATGTGGCTCACCCTGGGATGTGAGCCTTTTCCTGCTAGGCGCCCCGGGTCTCCGTGGAGCTCCCTGCTCCGCCCGATCCCCCCTTCCCAGACCAGCGGCCAGCTCCGGAGGGCAGGAGGGTGCCGTGCTCTTCAGTCTGATCTGAGCTGAGAGTGGCAGCCTGAGGCGTCTCCAACACCAGCCCACTGTGGGTGCTGTGGGGCGCCCTGCCTCGGGAGAGGTGCATCCAGCTGCAGCACTTGGCAGGGATTGTGTGGCCTCGAGGCTCTGGGGAGGGGGCTTCCCTTTGCGGTTCCGCATCTGTCAGCCTGCAGAGCTGAGACTGGCCCCTTTTCCTCTGACACATTTCTCTGTGTCTTGGGTGCACCCCTTGGGCTCCTGTGGGAGCTGCGCCATGTACCAGCAGGTGACGCACACACCAGGTTGCATCCTAGGTGGGGGCCCCCAGACAGCAACAGCAGCCTCTGGGGGCACAGGGCCAAGCTCCCCAAACTCAGTCCTTGCAGAGGCTGGGCCACCCCCGGGGAAGCCTGGGCCAGGGCCAGGGGCCTGTGAGCAGGTCCTGCCTTCCCCAGTGTCACAAGGAACTGCCCAGCCTGCCTGGGGTGGCCCAGAGCCCTGCAGGGGTGGTTGGGGAGAGGTGGGCCTGTCCCTCGCGGGCGCCCAGGCCCCTGAAACCACTCAGCAGGCCTCCTCGCTGCTGTGACTGTGAATCGGGGCCACCTGCACCTCCCGCCCTGATGTGGGTTGGCGGGATCAGGCGCCTCCGGAACTGGGGCACATTAGGGAAGGGATTATTTTTATTACGGATTTGGGGGTGGGGTGGGGCAGCTTAAAGCCCAGGGCACCAGGCCTCCTCCTCAGGGCAGATGGCTGCTCCTCTTGGCACGGTGGGGGCTAGACGAGTTCCCCCTGGCCCTGGTGCCTGCCCTGCCTGTGCCCTTGGGTGCTGTGACTCCGGATGCACCTTAGTATCTGGGCTGCTGGGGGCTGTCCCTATGGCTGGGGGCACCACTCCACCTGGCGCCAGAGGGTGGCATGACTGTTGGGGGAAGGGCGTGTGCTGCCCCAGGGTGCAGGCAAGGTGGGGGGACCCCAGGACATGTCCCTGCATTCACTGGGACAGCAGGTGGCTTGGAGCCACGGCCAGGGTGGGGACACCCTGAGCTCTGAGTTGTGAGAGCTGGGGCTTCTGTGGCCGCTCTCAGGACCCCAAACGGCCTTTGCATCTGCTCATCTGGAAGGACCTAGGGGGTCTCTAATGGGGTCACCAAGGCTCCAGGTTCTGGCTTTTGGGCAATTCACTGGACCCAGTAAAGGTCACCGAGGGTGCCTGAGTTATGTCCAGCACTGCCAGTGCCCCCAGCAAATCAGGACACGGGTTGGAGTGCGGTGTGGGCCACCAGGACAGCCGACACAGGCCGTGGCACCACGTCCTGGAGTGAGCACCGCCTTGTGGTCCAGGCACATCGTGCCGGTCCTCAGCGTCTCAGGGGAGAAGCGGCTGTGTGTACCTGCACGGTGGACCTGGCCCGCCTACCTGCCCAAGGTTGAGGGCAGGAGGAGGTTGAGGGAAGTGGGGGCAGGGCCAGGGTGAGCCGAGGGCCTTGGGTCTGCTCCAGGCCCACGTCCCAGGCGTGTGGTAGGTCCTGTCTCTCACCCCACTTCTGTGGTGGTTCAGGTCTCTGGGGGTGGGGGGCACCAGTCATCCCACCCGTGTCGTGTGGACCCCCAGAATCCGAAGCAGGTCCTGTGCTGACCTGGGCGGGTGCAGTAACCTCCACTCCCGTGTGAGGGGCTGTGAGACGCCATCCTCAGTAAGACGGGGGTCTCGAAGACTGACTTCTACTTTCCTACCAATTTTTCCTACCAAAGTTGGACACCCCCAAACACATCCAGGCCCCGACCCCTCGAGCTGGAGTCAGCCTCGGGGTCTAGAACCTCCCTCCCCCGGCCCCACAGCTGGACCTGGCTTCAGTGATTCTTGCTGGGAAGAACGGCAGCCATTTCCCCACCTGAGTGACTGCAGCCTCCCGGGAGGCCAGGGGCTCCGTTCTGAAATTAGGCCACTAATTGGGCCGCTGGGTGAGACACGCAGGGCTCTTTCCGCTGGCCTAGAAATGGCTGTCCCTGGCCCGAGGGGCTCCTGCCTTGCCAGACATGGGGCTGTGCAGCTGGGCCTGAGACTCCATCTACAGCCAGCCGAGACCGCGGGGGAAGCACGTGAGGCCGGGGGCGTTCACACTGACCTTAGGGCTTGGTCCCACATTGGCACAGGGGTCTCTGACCCCCTCCTAGCGGGAAGCTGCGGCCGCAAGGTCTCCCGGGACTGGCCTCTGCCTGTGGCCTCAACTCCGAGTGGGTGAGGGAGACAGCCCCCAACACCAGTCAACTCCCCAGGGAACAGAGGAACAAAGTGCTGAGCTGGGGACCCAGGGCTAGCCCCGTCCTCCACCAGCCTGTACCCTAGGCTCTGCAGAGGGCTCTGGCTGTCCTAGCGGGACCCTGTGGTCTGCCGGCCCCAGGCAGCCTGTGCAATGGGTGAATGTGTGTGTGGACACGCTGACTTCGCTCAGTCCCTGCAAACAAAACCGCAAACGTGGGGCCCAGGAAAATAAGGAAGCTCCTCTGAACCAAAGGAAGCTCATGGCAATGACTTATGTCCTCTGTGAAAGTTTTAAAGTGATTTTCAAAAACAATTTAAGCTCTTAAACACAAGCACAGAAAACTTCAAGGGAATCCCGGGTGCATGGTTGTCATCCACACCTGACCTCCATTGTGTAGTCAGGGGCCTGCTAGGGGCCAGGCCGTAGCCACGCTTGCACTGCGGCCTCGGGGTAGCGTGCCTGCCGCAGCTCAGTTTACTCAGAACAGCTGCAGGTAGGTGCGTGGTTACAATTTGCAATTGCCGGAGGATTCCTGCTTAAGAGACACCGTCTCCTGAAATCCCAGGTATCTCTTTGCTAACCAGAAGTTTGGCCCGAGGCAGGAGGCCCCGGGAGCACAGAAGCAGGCTGAGCAGTGGATCCCCACGGCCTCGGACGCCCTAGCTCCTGGCCTGAGGACTGGAGGTTAGTGTGTCCCCAGAAACAATGCCAGCTGGGCTCCTGGGGATGGGGTGCTGCCCCCACTCCGAGCTTGAATGTGTTTAAGGGGAACCGATGGGCAAAATAACAGCCTGCTGGGCTCAGAGGCCCCCACCGCCGGCTACACCAAATTACTCTCTTTCAAGGGCGCCAGCTCAAAGACGTTGCAGATATTCCAAAATAGACACACATTTGCTCAGCTGAGGGTGGTGGGAGGCCTTGAGGCGAGACCTTTCCAAGGTCTGTGGGGGAAGAGGAGGGAGAGAGAGTCGCGCCTTCTGCCCCAGGCCACCTCCGGTATCGTGGTCCCTGGGGCAGCTTTCCTAGGAGCCCGTAATCCGCAGGGTGGTGGCCAGAGTCGTGTAGCAGGCTGACAGGGCCTCTGGCTTTGGGAGAGTCCCCGCCCACACCGACAGACACTTGCTTTGGGATGACTAGACTGGGTGCAGTGGCTCACACCTGTCGTCCCAGCACTTTGGAAAGCTGAGGCTGGAGGATCCCTTGAGCCTGGAAGGTGGAGGCTGTAGTGAGCTATGATCATGCCACAGCGCACAACAGGGAGACCTTGTCTCAAAAAAAAAAAAAAAAAAAAAAAAAGGATGACAGAGGTCCAGTGATTTTGCCCAAGGAAAATTAGAAGTTAAGATGGTGTGTTTTGGCCTCTGTCCGTCCCCATGGCTTCATTCGAACACTCCGGGCTCCCTGGCCACCACTGTGAGTGCGTCAGGGCCCAAGGACCTTCCTGCACCACGACCCACAGGACGTCCTGTGAGTCCAGGTTGGCCTCTTAAGAGCCTGGATGGGTCACACCACAGCCCATCGGGGATCCTGGGACCCCCAGTGCAGGGGGTGGTGCCGCTGCTGCTTCCAGGCCTGGGGAAACCATGTAGACGGGACCGTCTTCCAAATCGGATTGGCAAGTGGGTTTGGCAGAGCCCAGCGAGATACTAGGATGGCCCAAACTGACCAGAAGGCCCCGTGCAGAGGCGGCTGCTGGGGACAGCCAGGTCACCCCAACACGGGTGGAGCTCCTGCATGCCCCACTTCCCACCCCATGGGTCACAGGCCTCGAATGCACATCCTGCCATGTGGAGACCAGACCACAGGTGGCCAAGCCCTGTCTCAGGAAACGGGCCTGGGGCCCTGGGCGGCCGGCACTCACTTCCTGGCTATCTCTACCACCACGTGGGGCAGAAAGATGCCGGCCTGGATTTCTGAGCTCCTCAACAGCTCGGGAACAGCGCAGTCACTTGCCAACGCAGTGTGCGAGGCACAGACCATTCCAGGGCCTGGCCTGCGCCCACAGGGCACTCCTACCACACGGGCTCCTTCTCACAAGGCGACACCGTCCACCCCCAATCGCTGGGGCCCAAAGCAGCCCCAGAACAGACACATGCACCCCAAAAAGGGGGTCAGTGGGGTAGACGCACCCATCTGGGGACCCTGTGTGTCATCCCAAGTGGGCCGTAGCCTGGGCATCTGGTCTTAGGTCCCAGGGCTTTGCTAGCAGAAGCCTCCAGGTGTGCAGGGTCTGTGCTGGAGGCCTCCCACCGGCCACCATGGATTCTCCACCCGTGTGGCAGCACCCAGGTCCCTGCACCGACAGACTTCTCGCACTCAGTGGGCAGCAGAGAGCCCCCTGAGCAGCCCAGGTGCGTGCAGATGCACAAGGCTGGCTGGGGCGGGAGAAAGGGAGGGAGGGGGGGCTCTGAGGAAGGCGCCTGCGTCCCCACAGATCAATCACTTGATATTTGATGTGACCTGCAAACCTTTTATTTGCAAAATACATAAAGTAGGCGGCAGGAAGTAGCGGCTTACACCTGTAATCCCAGCACTTACGGAGGCCAAGGCGGGAGGATCCCTTGAGCTCAGGAGTTGAAGACCAGCCTGGGCAACACAGTGAGACCCTATCTACAAAAAAATACAAAAATTAGCTGGGTGTGGTGGTGTGTACCTGCGGTCCCAGCTACTGGAGAGAGGCTGAGGTGGAAGGATTGCTTGAGCCTGGGAGGTGGAAGCTGCAGTGAGCTGAGATAGTCACTGCACGCCAGCCTGGGCGGCAGAGCAAGACTCTGTCTCAAAAAAAGTTGAGGCCGGGCACGGTGGCTCACATATGTAACCCCAGCACTTTGGGACGCCGAAGTGGGCGGATCACCTGAGGTCAGGAGTTTGAGACTCACCTGGCTAACATGGTGGAAACCCGTCTCTACTAAAGATACAAAAATTAGCCAGGGGTGGTGGCCTGCGCCTGTAATCCCAGTTACTCGGGAGGCTGAGGCAGGAGATTCGCTTGAACCCGGGAGGCGGAGGTTGTAGTGAGCTGAGATGGCGCCACTGCACTCCAGCCTGGGCGACAGAGGGAGACTCCGTCTCGGGGGAGGGGGGGAAGTTTGGAGTCACGCCGCCACCACCCTTTTAAGGACGCCTGGAGCTCCCAGAGCCCCCAGGAGCTGAAAGAGGCAGGAAGGATCCTCCCTACAGCCTCTGGAGGGATCGCGGCCCCCATTACCTTTTCAAAAGGTCACCTTTCCCCGCGGTGTGACCCTCGAAAGCTAGATGTGCCCAGGAAGCAGCAGCCCAGGCCCTGCACCTTCCCTCCCGCTCCCTCTGGCCGCCGGGCCTCAGCCAGCGCTGCCCCCTGTCCCGCCTGTGCCCTCGCCAGGGCCCCTCGCCGCCGCCCCCTGCCGCCTCCCGATCTGGTCAAACTCCCGGGCACGAGCCCCGCGTGCAGGCGCCGGGCCTGGGCTCCTGTGGCCGTCCCGCCAGCGCCCGTCTTCCGTCCCTGCATTTAGAGAAGGACGATGGCACAGGCACCCGCCCGCTGACCCCTCTTACAGGTGAGGAAACTGAGGTAAGACGGTCGGGGCTGGCTGCAGGGCGTGTCGGGCCCTCGGGGCAGTCGCCCAGACCACCCGGACGGCCCCGCTCGCAGCCTTCGCCCGCGCCCGCCAACTTTTCAACCGACCGTCGCGTGCCGTTTACTTCCGCCTTGGGAGATCATTTCCGGGTCCCGGCAGGAAGGGGCCGGGCGCGCGCGACGTCAGCGCGCGACGCAGCCATCTTGGCTCCTGGCAGCGGCGGCCCAGGCCTCGGTCGTGGGCTGGGCGGCCATGTTGGAGTCGGGCAGGGGTCTCATATCCGGTCACTCTCCACTGGCGATGATCGATTGCACTTGACGGTCGCGACGCTGGTCGAGAGTCGCTCGCATTGCTCGAAGTTTTCTGCAACTCCAGGACCGTAAAATGTCTCGAAGATGGCGAAAGGCGTAGGCCGCTGCAGAATCAGATGATCCAGAAGGATGCCCACTGTCTTTTTGGTCTATTTCAGTTGTAAACCAAGAAATACCCGGGACAGGCCTCGGTGGGCTTCGGAGCGTGTCTCGGCAAGGTCGAGGTCTTTCTCCAGCGATGGTTTTGAGCCTCTGTATTAAAAGGGGGAAAGTGGGCTGTGGGGTATCCTGTTTCTGAGCCCATGGTGGGAAGAGAAAAGGAGTGGGCGGGGGGCGGGGATCGCTGATGATGCGTCCCCAAGATGAGGGGAACGGAGAGTGCGATGTGATCCGGCGTCTGTAGTTACCTGTCCAGGAACACAGGGAGAGGCAGTCCCTTGCCCGGCTCGGTCTTCAGCTTCGTTTTGTCCTTTTGGCTGCCTGAATTGGGGTCCTGAGCTTCTCCTTTCCTTTCACACCGTCCTCCACAGTTTCCCAAATGGGTTGTGGAATGCTTATTCCCCGGCACACCTGTGAGATCCCAGGCAGAAGCCAGTGTACAGAAACGCGTTGCATCAGTAGGGATTCTCGAGAGGCAGACCAATGTATTGGAGAGAGAGAGATCGATAGACGGTTGAGAGTGGGTTTGTTAGGGGAATTGGCCCATGTGGTTAGGGAGGCTGAGAAGTCCCGGGAGGGACGCCGTCTGCAAGCTGGAGACCTGGGATGCTGGCAGCCTGGCTCAGTCCAAGTCAGGAAACGGAAGAACCCGGGGAGCTAAAGGTGTGACTCTCAGGCCAGGGCTGAAGGCTGAGAATCCAAGGAACCGCTGGTGTTAAGTCCTGGAGTTCCAAGGCTGGGGGCCCTGGGGTTCTGATGTCCAAGGGCAGGAGGAGGAGGAGAGAGTCCCAGTGCCAGGAACAAGATCAGAACTCCTTTTCCCTCTTTTTTTTTTTTTTTTTTTGAGAGAGTCTGGCTCTGTCTCATAGGCTACAGACAATGCAATGCAGTGGGGTGACCTCAGCTCATGGCAGCATCCACTTCCCAGGTTCAGACAAGTCTCCTGTCTCACCCTCTGGAGTAGCTGGGACTACAGGTGCATGCCGCCATGCCTGGCTAATTTTTTTGTATTAGTAGAGATGGAGTGTCACCATGGCCAGGCTAGTCTCCAACTCCTGACCTCAAGTGATCCACCTGCCCCAGCCTCCCAAAGTGCTGGGATTACAGGCGTGAGCCACCACGTCCGGCCCCTTTTTGTTCTCTCTGGGCCCCCAGGTGATTGATGGTATCCGTCCATATGGAGGGTCTTCCCTTCAGGACCTGGACCCCCAGGCAGGCTTCTCTGGAGACCCCCTCACAGACACACCCAGAAGCAGCGCTTTATGAGGTCTGTAGGGGTCCCTTCATCCAGCCAAGTAGGTGCTTGAGATGACCCACGGTGGGTCGGACATCTCCCTCCTCATCCGCTATGACAGTGTCTGATTTGCCGTCTTTCCCTCCCGGCATGAGCCGGTCCAGAGAATTGTCACAAGACAAAATGATGAATTTAGTTTAAAGATCGTCTGGCTTCATTCGTGATGCTCGATTCGGGCAGCGCTGGGCTCTGCAAAGAGCAGGGAGTGCTCCGGGGGGTGAAGACAGGAGGTTGGTTTTCTAGACGGAAGGGCCGAGGAAAGCAGAGACAGAAAACACGGATCGCTCCCTTCAAAACTGCTTTTCTTGTAAGGGTGAAAGCGGAGAACTCCTTAATGTACCAACCAGGACCGGCCTGTTTGGGGATTTGGCTGTTATTACTCCCCTGATTTCTCAGAAGTTCAGATAAACAACTTAGCTTCAGTTTGGTGACATCGAACTTTTTTTTAGATGAAGTCTCGCTCTGTGGGCCAGGCTGGAGTGCAGCGGCATGATCTCGGCTCACTGCAAACTCCGTGTCTCTGGGTTCAAGCGATTCTTCCTGCCTGAGCCTCCCAAGTGTCTGAGATTACAAGCACGTGCCACCACGCCTGGCTAATTTTTGTGTTTTTGGTAGAGACAAGGTTTTGCCATATTGGCCAGGTTGGTCTCGAATTCCTGACCTCAAGTGATCCTCCTGCCTTGGCCTCCCAAAGTGCTGGGATTATAGGTGTGAGCCACCGTGCCCGGCCACCAAGGGCTTCCTATAGATTTCATTTAACAGAAGGAAGGGAGGGGAGAGGGAGGCTGTGGTAGAGGCTGGGGGATTTGAGGAGAGGCTGTAGAGGTTGCTGTGCGGGAGGAACGGGTCCCCTCCGGTTCCCTGAGGAGTGCTGGGAGATGTAGTGAGCTCTTCCTTACGTGATTTTCTAGGAAAATGTCGCCCACATCTGGACCCCATGGTACCTGGGCTTTGAGGGTTAGCAGAGCCTTTCATGATGTCCCAGATGGATCCTGCAGAGGCCTCAGTAGAGATGGTGTAGCGGGGAGGGTGTAGGACAGGTCTGGGTGACTTGGGACATGGAGCCAACAGGATAGGGTGTCCCTGGCTGCTTCTCCCCAACAGGCCACATCAGGATGTCCCAGGGAAGTAACACAAACCCGGACTGTGTGTGCCCCTTCGATCCGGAACCTCTGGTCTCTGGAGCAGGCTCGGATCTATGGAGGATTTTTCTTTGGAGCTTCCTTGGGACGTCCAGTGCGCTCTGGGCCGCACCAGGCTGCTCTCTGCCCAAAAGGAGACTCCCACACTGAGGAGCCAGTGGCCAGAGGACTGCCCTGCGGGGAGGCAGACCTGGTTCTCAGGACACTTGATGTGGGCAGGGACTGGCCGGCCTCTCCCTCAGCGGGGAGGAGGTACGGTGTGGAGGGACGGCTGTCCACGTGGCTGTGTTTGACTTGGGCTCCTGGCTGGCTCTGCCACTTCTTAGATGGGTGGCAGGGGTGAGTGGCCCGACTTCTCTGAGGTCTGCTTGTCAGAGGACAGGGAGGACGATGCTGCCCAGGGCTGTCGGGAGGGTAGGCTGAGACACTGCGTAAAGTGTTTGCGCAGTACCTGCCAGGGGCAAGGTGGGCATCATTAAAAATAATCCAGGCTGGCGGTGGTGGCTCATGCCTTTAATCCCAGCACTTTGGGAGGCTGAGAAGGGAGGATTGCTTGAGCTCAGGAGTTCAAGGCCTGCCTGGGCAACATAGCAAAACCCCATCTCTCAAAAAAAGAAAAATTAGCTGGGCATGGTGGCTCACACCTATCGTCTGGGCTACTCAGGAGGCTGAGGCAGGAGGATCACCTGAGCCCAGGAGTTTGAGGCTACGGTGAGCTGATTCCAGCCTGGGCCACAGAGCGAGGCCTTGTCTCTAAACAAACCAAAACACATGAATCCTGGCGTATGCAAAGCTCTTAGTCATAGGTGAACTTAAATGGAAACTGTTAATTGAAATCAGGGCTTTGGCTGGGCGCCGTGGCTCACGCCTGTAATCCTAGCACTCTGGGAGACTGAGGTGGGTGGATTGCTCGAGTCCAGGAGTTTGAGACCAGCCCGGGCAACATGACAAAACTCTGTCTCTACCAAAAATGCAAAAATTAGCCAGTCTCATAACCTGGTCTCAAAAAAAAAAAAAATTTTTAAAAAGTAAAAAAAAAAAAATTGGAGGTTATATGGTTCTGGATGGGGTTTTTTTCTGTTGCCTAGAAATCGTATCTAAGGCTTAAAGGTGAAAATAGAAAGTACCAAGTACTCCCATGATTGAGGGTGGGACATAGCCTCAGAACGCTGGGGCCTGATACCTGCCTAGTCCTATGCGAGAGGCTGAGAGAGGCTGGCACTGGCGAGACTCAGTGGCTGGTGGGGGCTCAAGCTCTGTGGTGAGAATTCTTACTATGGTCTTCAGTTGCCCCTAGAGATGCCTGCAATGGTGTGGGCTGAGTCCCACTCCCCAGATGGGGAGGTGGAGGACTGCGGAGAGCCTCTGCACCCACAAGAGCAGGACAAGAAAAATGGAATGAGCGGGCAGGGCTGGGGGTGGAGGCACCCTGCACCTCAGGAGCAGGCGGCCAGGCTGCTAGTCTGAGAAGAGACCACAGTCTTGCTGCTCCCAGGCGTGGGGTGTAAACAACTCAGACTTGAGACACTCTTGTGAAGACCCAGTTCAAGGCTAGAGCACATCATGGGGTTGGTCAGAGACAATCCTCAAAATCCTCTGCCTGGAACCACGGATGCCTACTCCACCAGGGCAGGTGCAGGAAAGAACAACCGAATAGATTCCAACATCGGAGGATGTGCAGGCCGCACACATGTGGTCAGCCCAGAGAGCAGCATATTGGGGATTTGCAGCCAAGAATAACATGAAGGGGGCCTTGAAAGAGCTATGTTTACAGTTCCCAAGGAGATAAATGAGGGAAGAGCAACAGAGAAACAAGAATAGGCAGACATGCAAAAAGAACAAGGAGCCACCTTCACATGAAAAACATAATTGTGGCCGGGCGCGGTGACTCACACCTGTAATCCCAGCACTCTGGGAGGCCGAGGTGGGCAGATCACCTGAGGTTGGGAGTTTGAGACCAGCCTGACAAACCCCGTCTCTACTAAAAATACAAAATTAGCCAGGCGAGGTGGTGGTGGCGCCTGTAGTCCCAGCTACTCGGGAGGCTGAGGCAGGAGAATGGCATGAACCTGGGAGGCGGAGCTTGCAGTGAGCCGAGATCATGTCACTGCACTCCAGCCTTGGCGGCAGAGCGAGACTCCGTCTCAAAAACAAAAAATCAAATAAATAACATAATGTAACATAACATAACATAACATAACATAACTGTATAAGTAAAACCTCACCGATGAGTTGAATGACAGATGAGTCCCTGCTCTGGAGTGAAGGAATAAGCCTTGACAGAACTAGGGAGATTCCCCCACACAGGGAGAAACAGTCGCTCACTGGGTCAGGTAGGGGCTTGTCCAGGTTGATTTGTTTGCTTTTCTGTGCGTGAACATTTGGCTTCATAAGATACAGAATAAAACCATGTCATTTTTCATCCTACTAAAAACCAGTCTACCAAAAAAAACCACAGTGAACGTTTTCATACGCATAACTTTATATACGTGTGTGTGTATATATATATACGTATATAGGTATGTATGTATATTATGTGTATGTGTATATATACTCATACATATATACATATATATGTGTGTATATATACATCATATGTATACATATATGTATGTAGAGAGAGAGAATGAGGAGAGAGAGAGACTTTCAGATTATTTCTTTCAGCTAACTTCCCCAGAGTGGAATCCCTTGGTCTAGTAAATTCTCTGTGCTCCAGTTGAAGTTTGGCAAATGACTTCTGGGGGTCTGGACTGTTCCAGCAGAAGTGTCTGCGAGTGAAGAGGGCTGTGGACCCTGTTGTTAGGAGACAGAGCCAGGGCGAGGTTCCCACTCAGGTCTCCCCATCTCCTGCGGCCTGTTTTCAAAGCAGTGGATACTTTTCTTCCCTCCAAAGAGACTGTTCTAGAAGCCTAATGGCAGTGCTGGCGACACGATTGTTTTTCACGTGAATTTGCAGGTCTGTCTTGGGGCTGGACATCTGGCACTGGTGGGCGTGGGAATGACAGGCTGGACCCACAGGTGGAAATCGGCAAAGCTCGTCTTCCAGAGGCACTCGGTCAAAGAGTTCCGACAGTGACCTCGCCGGTGGCTGGGGCTCCAGACCCTGATGAGCTGCGGTGTCACCACAGGTTTGCAGGCAAGGAGGCCTTTGCTTGAGCATCTTGCAAACAACCTACCCACGGGAGCGGGCAGCCTCTGTGTGACGGGCACCTGGGGGCCTGCTGAGCCTGAACCTGGGGACCAGCTGGCAGAGGCAGGCAGAGGACAGAGGCTCCGCCCCTGCCCAGCGCTCAGGTGAGCTGTGGAAGGTTCCCTCCCACCTCTACAGGTGGGTGTGGAGGAGCAGCAGGCAGGCAGCGCGGGTCCCACGTGCTGGAGGAGCAGCTAAGCGGGAAGCCACGGCCGCAGGGCCCAGCCTCTTCGAGCTGGGGGTCCAGTGCTGCCTGCCCGTCTGTGAGGCGAGCACAGAGGACCCCCAGGTTGCTGTGGGTGGGCAGGGTTGGGCACCACAGAGGGCAGCTGGGAGGAGTGGGGCTGAGAGCTCAGGCAGTGCTTCTCAGTGCAGCCGGGGCTGGGGGCCTCAAGGACCGCGTGGGAGCCCCTGGGGTCTGTGAGGCTGGCAGGAGGCGAGGAGAGGCCAAGACCCCCAGGGAGCGCCCAGGCCTGAACCCCTCCAGTGCTGCTGACCTTGCAGCTGCTGCCACGCCACGGGCGGTGACCACACAGACGTCCCCTCTGCCATTGCTGCGGGACTGGGAAGGATGCCGGGCGGATACAGCCTCCCCCTCCAGTGCCCCGAACTCCCTGGGTCCACCCCGGCTCCCATGGTGGGGAGGGGCCGCCTTGGAGCCCCCATGGGACAGGGTGGAGGTGGGGTAAGTGCCTGGAGCTCTCGGCCATCATGTGCGAATGTTTTGCTCCCTGCTGATTCCATCCTCGCACCGTCCTGTCTGTATTGTGGACTGGGCAGCTCTCACGGGGGGCAGTTCTGTCCCCAGGGGACGCTGGCCAGCAAGTGGAGACGTCTGTGGTCTTGGCTGGTGTTGCCGCAGGCATCTGGCTGGTGGAGCCCAGGGAGGCTGTCCCGGCCCCTGCAACCCACAGGACAGTCCCGCCGTGGAGAACGGCCAGCCCTGAGTCCCCAGTGCCCCAGGGCCCGGGACACCCCTGCCTGCCCTGGGCAGATCCCCGGGGCCAGGCGGTTCAGGCTGTGCTCCTGCCCGCTGGGGTCTCCTGCCGTCCTCGCCATCACCACTGGGTGGAGCCACAGGTCCGTGTGATCGTCCCTGTGATCGCGGGTTCCGGAAGGATCCTCACCCAAAGCTGGCCCAGCCCGGCTCCCGAACTCTGGTCTCAGGACCCTTCGCAATCCTGAAACCTTCTGAGCTTTTGTTTACGTGCGCGGCCGCTGAGGACATTCACTCTACTAGAAATAGAGCTTTTAAAAATGTTCACTTTTTCACGTAAAAATAGCAATAAATCCATTGCATGGGAACATAACATTTTAATGAAAAACAACTGTTTCCCCGTAAAAAAAAATGTAGTGGGAAGAGAAAGGAGGGGTGGCTGTTTGTGCTGGATTCTTATGTCTGCATCTGCCTGCAGGCCTGTGGCCTCCAGAACATTCCGCCCCACGCTTTCAGGAGAATGGGAAGGAGGCCAGGCACGGTGGCTCACGCCTGTAATCCCAGCACTTTGGGAGGCCGAGGCAGGCGGATCACCTCAGGTCAGGAGTTCGAGACCAGGCTGGGCAACATGGTGAAACCCCGTCTCTACTAAAATGCAAAAAATTAGGCATGGTGGCGGGCGCCTGTAATCCCAGCTACTCTGGAGGCTGAGGCACAAGAATCGCTTGAGTCCGGGAGGTGGAGTTTGCATTGAGCCAAGACTGTGCCATTGCACTCCAGCCTGGGCAACAGAGCGAGAGACAGTCTCAAAAGAATGGGAAGGAAACCACTCTCAGAAGTGTCATGAGAACAGGTTTGACCTCGGGGACCCCCGAAGGTTTCTGGATCCCCTTTGAGAAGCATGGTCTGGACACAGCCGTCAGATGCCTGTTGTGGGGTCGGATGCCTGTTGTGGGGTCTTTACCAACCTTGCTTTGCTGCATTCATTCATTCAGAGACGGAGTCTCGCTCTGTCACCAGACTGGAGTGCAGTGGTACGATCTTGGCTCACTGCAACCTCCACCTCCTGGGGTTCAAGCGATTCTCCTGCCTCAGCCTCCCGAGTAGCTGGGATGACAGATGCCCGCCACCACGCCCGGCTAATGTTTTGTATCTTTATTAGAGATGGGTTTTCACCATGTTGGCCAGGCTGGTCTTAAACTCCTGACCTCAAGTGATCCACCTGCCTTGGCCTCCCGAAGTGCTGGGATTACAGGTGTGAGGCGCCGTGCCTGGCCCTGCTTTGCTGCTTTTAAATCTTTTTGTTGAAAACGAGGATCAGACATATGTTATTACAGTTTTCAGAGTGGAAACCAGCTTGAGAAAATCCTATTTATAAGCACAGTCACTCTGGGAGGCGAGACTCCTTAGTCCAGAGTCACTGAGGTCTGGATTGTTGGAGAATTATTCACAGAAACCCCAGAAGCAGCTGAGGAGACGTGGGGCTGAGACGGGGGCCTGCGCGCGCAGCCAGGCTGTGCAGAAACTCGGAGTGTAGCACGTGGGCCGCCGGGGCTCAGCCAGGCCTGTCTCTTCCCTTTTGGCGTCTCTGGAAATGCTGGGCTGATGTAATTATGGGTGACTCCCACGACCCTAAAAAGTTTTTTTTTGAGACAGAGTCTTGCTCTGTCACCCAGGCTGGAGTGCAGTGGTATGATCTTGGCTCACTGCAACCTCTGCCTCCTGGGTTCAAGCAATTCTTCTGCCTCAGCCTCCCGAGTAGCTAGGATTACAGGTGCCCACCACCACGCCCAGCTAATTTTTGTATGTTTAGTAGAGATGGGGTTTCTCCATGTTGGCCAGGCTGGTCTCAAACTTCTGACCTCAAGTGATCCGTCTGCCTCGGCCTCCCAAAGTGCTGGGATTACAGGTGTGAGCCACTGCGCCCAGCCAAAAAATATATTGTTTTGAGACAGGGCCTCCCTTAGTCACCCAGGCTGGAGTGCATTGGTGCAATCCTAGCTCACTTCAGCGTTGACCTCTCCTGGGCTCTAGTGATCCTCCTGCCCCACTCTCCTGAGACCACAGGTGGGTACCACCATGCCTGGCTAATGTTTAAAAGTTTTGGCCGGGCGCGGTGGCTCACGCCTGTAATCCCAGCACTTTGGGAGGCCGAGGCGGGCGGATCACAAGGTCAGGAGATCGAGACCACGGTGAAACCCCGTCTCTACTAAAAATACAAAAAATTAGCCGGGCGCGGTTGTGGGCGCCTGTAGTCCCAGCTACTCGGGAGGCTGAGGCAGGAGAATGGCGTGAACCCGGGAGGCGGAGCTTGCAGTGAGCCGAGATCGCGCCACTGCACTCCAGCCTGGGCGACAGAGCGAGACTCCGTCTCAAAAAAAAAAAAAAAAAAAAAAAAAAAAAAAAAAAAAAAAGTTTTTAATTTTTTTTGATAGAGACGAGGTCTCACTGTGTTGCCTAGGGTGGTCTCAAACTTCTGGTCTCAAATGATCCTCCTGCCTTGGCCTCCCAAAGTGCTGAGATGACAGGAATCTTAGTACTTTAAGCAAATAACAGGTTTTCTTTTGGGCAGCTGTGGGTTTTCAGAAATACCGAGGAGACAGTGCCGAGCCCCCGTCTGTGCCCTCCCTCCCTGCAGGGTCCTGTGGAGGTAACGCCCCACACCGGCACGAACCAGAATGGACACGGTTCACCGGAGTCCTTGCCCTTCACTAAGGGGCCTTTCCCCATCCCGGGACGGTTCACGTCCAGCTGCCTGAGCTCCCACTGGGCTGTGGCCATTGCTCGGACTTCCCTTAGTTCTGGTGGTCTGGGCAGTTTTGAGGAGGGAGGTCAGGATTTCCTAGAAGGTCCCTCAAGCAGGGCTTGCCATGCATTTCTTGAGGCTAGAAGGGACCCGTCGCCTTCCCTGTAGACACCCATGTCCCTCCCCTGGCACTGGGAGGAGGTGGGGGGAACCCAGAGAAGAGGTCACATAGGGTCAGGCCTGGAAGCCAACAAGGAACGGGGCCGGGGAGGCCTGGTGCCTTTTGGGGGGTGCGGGGGTCCCAGGACAGAGCTGAGCACCAGGAGGGGTGCAGAAGGCCGCCCCCTCCACACCTGCTGTGCCCCATTTGTTGTGGGTGGGGGAAGGGGTGGGAACACCTGGGCAGCCCCCTCCCCCCGGCCTGGGATGACCTGCTGTCCGCAGGGGCAGAGGCTCTGCTTTCCATGGGGGGCTCTGGGTCTCTGGTGGCTGGACTCAGCCGAGGGTCCAGGTGTCCTCTTGGCCTCTCTGCACAGGCCTCAGCCTCCATCAGGCACCCCCTGCCCCGCAGCCGGCCTTGTCCCCTATAGCAGGGCTTACCCTCCAGGCGATCTCACGGGAATGCACGTTCAGGTCTCCTTTGCCTGGAACCTGCTCCGGCTTTGCTGAAGGCTGCTTCTTGGTGACTGGGGGCTCCTCCAGGCCATTCCTTAGATCACTTGAGGCTATTCGGGGCCATCCCCAGCCTCAGGCGGCTGCGTTACAGCTCAGGGAGCCCAGGGATAGAGGACCTGGTTCTGCTGCTGGAGACTCAGAGTCACCTGGCAAGATGGAATGAGAGGGGGAGGGTGGCCGGCACCGGGGCTCTGTCTACTGCCTCGCGCCTTGGAGGACGCTCCGGCCAAGGCCGGGAGGGGCGGGTGTGGCTGCAGGTGTACCGTGGTGGGGGAGGGTGAGGATCTGACCAGGAGGCAAGGAGGAGGCGCTGGCAAGACGCAACGCTTTGGCTTCACTGTTGGCTGTCCCCTTGCTGCCCACCGTCGCCCGCCAGGCCCACACCTCCCTGCTCCTGGCGACAGATGGTGTGTGAAAAGCCTGTTTCCTCCCCTAGAAAAAGCACATTTGGTTCCGTTCTCCACTGACACATCTTCAACTGAGTGACGATGGAGGCTCCTGGCTTTTAACAGACGTTCTTAACGAGCCTCCGCTCCCTGCCGACCAGCAGACACGGGCTGACCGGCGGTTTTACACACCCCATCTGCATGGCGGCGGCCGGGCGGCCCCGCGCGGCCCAGGCAGGAGATGACGGCAGCGTTTCTCATCCCCTCTCTCCTGTCGACTTGCAGATTCCTGCAGACCCTCGGCCTGTCTGCAGCCCCTCGCCCGCGGCCTCCCTGGCGAGGTTTCCTCCAGCATTAAAAGAATTGGCCGTGTTCCCCAGGAGCTGAACTTCTGTGGCTTCATCATCAGAAACGCAAATGTTGAGTCGGCTCCTCGGGGCGCTCCAGCTGCGGGTGAATGACATGAGCCAGACCTCCCCGTTTTTTGTTTTATTTTGGTCTTTTTGAGACCGTTTTACTCTTTTATCCCAAACTGGAGTGCAGTGGCGCAATCTCGGCTCACTGCAACTCTGCCTCTGGGTTCAAGCGATTCTCCTGCCTCAGCCTCCCGAGTAGCTGGGATTACAGGCGCCCACCCCACAACCGGCTCGTTTTGTATTTTAAGTGGAGATGGGGTTTCACCGTGTTGTCCAGGCTAGTGTCAAACTCCTGAGCTCATGCCCTCCTTGGCCTCCCAAAGTGCTAGGATTACAGGTGTGAGCTACTGCCCCCGGCCCGAGATCTTCCCTTTTTTTTTTTTTTTTTTTTTTGAGATGGAGTCTCGCTCTGTCGCCCAGGCTGGAGTGCAGTGGCCCAATCTCGGCTCACTGCAAGCTCCGCCTTCTGGGTTTACGCCATTCTCCTGCCTCAGCCTCCCGAGCAGCTGGGACTACAGGTGCCCGCCACCTCGCCCGGCTAGTTTTTTTTTTTGTATTTTTTAGTAGAGATGGGGTTTCACCATGTTAGCCAGGATGGTCTCGATCTCCTGACCTCATCATCCACCTGCCTCGGCTTCTCAAAGTGCTGGGATTACAGGCGTGAGCCACTGTGCTTGGCCGACCTTCCCATTTTAACACCCACTTGCCCCCTCCTGCCCCCACAGGGCCTGGGGGAGCCTTCACTGTGCAGGACACGGGCCAAAGCAGAAGGAGGCAGGAGGAAGGAAGCAAGGCCACCCCTGCTGACTGTGCACCCACAAGCCTGCCGTGCCTGAATGTTGGTTCACCTAGAGTCAGGGGCTCAGGGACAGGACTAATTTTGGAACCAGACTGCCAGGGTTCACACTCTGGTGGTGGTATCTTCTGCCTACGTGGTTTTAACCTCTCTGTGCTCTGGTTTCATCACTTGTGAATTGGGGCTAATGGTTCCTACCTAACAGGTGTGAGGATTAGATAAATGGATACATGGAGAGGGCTAGTGGTCAGTGCCATGTGTCAACCAAGGATGATGGTGATGATGATGGTGAACTGTAGCGATGGTGACGATGGTGAAGAGTGTAGTGATGCTGATGGTGGTGAGGACTATAGTGATGGTGATGATGGTGAAGACTGTAGCGATGGTAATGATGGTGAGGACTGTAGTTATGGTGATGATGGTAAAGACTGTAGTGATGGTGACGATGGTGAGGACTGTAGTGATGGTGATGATGGTGAGGACTGTAGCGATGGTGATGACGGTGAGGACTGTAGGGATGGTGATGATGATGGTGAACTGTAGCGATGGTGATGATGGTGAGGACTATAGTGATGGTGATGATGGTGGTGAAGACTGTAGTGATGGTGACAATGGTGAGGACTATAGTGATGGTGATGATGGTGAAGACTATCGTGATGGTGATGATGGTGAAGACTATCGTGATGGTGATGATGGTGAGGACTGTAGTGATGGTGATGATGGTGAGGACTATAGTGATGGTGATGATGGTGGTGAAGACTAGTGATGGTGACAATGGTGAGGATTATAGTGATGGTGATGATGGTGAAGACTATCGTGATGGTGATGATGGTGAAGACTGTCGTGATGGTGACAATGGTGAGGACTGTAGTGATGGTGATGATGGTGAGGACTATAGTGATGGTGATGATGGTGGTGAAGACTGTAGTGATGGTGACAATGGTGAGGACTATAGTGATGGTGATGATGGTGAAGACTATCGTGATGGTGATGATGGTGAAGACTGTCGTGATGGTGACAATGGTGAGGACTGTAGTGATGGTGATGATGGTGAAGACTATCGTGATGGTGATGATGGTGAAGACTGTCGTGATGGTGATGATGGTGAGGACTGTAGTGATGGTGACAATGGTGAGGACTGTAGTGATGGTGATGATGGTGAGGACTATAGTGATGGTGATGATGGTGGTGAAGACTGTAGTGATGGTGACAATGGTGAGGACTATAGTGATGGTGATGATGGTGAAGACTATCGTGATGGTGATGATGGTGAACTGTAGCGATGGTGACGATGGTGAAGACTGTCGTGATGGTGACGATGGTGAGGACTGTAGTGATGGTGACGATGGTGAGGACTGTAGTGATGGTGGTGATGGTGAGGACTATAGTGATGGTGATGATGGTGGTGAAGACTGTAGTGATGGTGACAATGGTGAGGACTATAGTGATGGTGATGATGGTGAAGACTGTCGTGATGGTGATGATGGTGAACTGTAGCGATGGTGATGATGGTGAAGAGTGTAGTGATGCTGATGGTGGTAAAGACTGTAGTGATGGTGATGATGGTGAAGAATGTAATGATGGTGAAGACTGTAGCGATGGTGACGATGGTGAAGACTGTAGTGATAGTGATGGTGAGGAGTGTAGTGATGCTGATGTTGGTGGTGAAGACTATAGTGATGGTGATGATGGTGGTGAAGATTGTAGTGATGGTGATGGTGATGATGGCCCTCACCATTTTGGCTGTACCACGTCCAGGTTGCTGTCAGGACACAGCCTGAGGATACCAGACCCCCATGTTGCAGAACCACCTGAGTTTTGTTATGGAATACATGTGGACTGTGAAGTAACAATATTCCTTTTCACCTCCCTGGAGTCATTTCCCTTAAATCAGGAAACAGGCATCGTGAAAGGAATGTACTAGTGGGTCCTACTTAAAAACGAGCAAGCTGAGTGTAAACTCAAGCAACAAAGCTCAACTTAGAGGATTCCTGTTAAGTCTTGGAAGGGCTCACTGTCGGGTCCTCCCTGGCGGCCTCCTGCATATTGAAGCTCTGGGTCGTGTGCTTTCTAAGCCCATGTTACTTGCAGGGAGTTGAGAACATTTGTGCCTATTTTGGGGGAGGGAATTTATTCATTATTCCAGGTGTAAGGAACATTGATGTGATGTTACTCACGATAATTTTTTTTTTTTTTTTTTTTGAGACGGAGTCTCGCTCTGTCGCCCAGGCTGGAGTGCAGTGGCGCGATCTCGGCTCACTGCAAGCTCCGCCTCCTGGGTTTACGCCATTCTCCTGCCTCAGCCTCCTGAGTAGCTGGGACTACAGGCGCCCGCCACCGTGCCCGGCTAGTTTTTTGTATTTTTAGTAGAGACGGGGTTTCATCGTGGTCTCGATCTCCTGACCTTGTGATCTGCCCGCCTCGGCCTCCCAAAGTGCTGGGATTACAGGCGTGAGCCACCGCGCCCGGCAATTACTCACGATAATTTATCAGATGCTCGGAGCACAAGCTCTGTTTCACCGAAAGAGTAAACCCAGGAGATGCTGGAGTGGGAAGTGGAGAAGGGGTGGAGTGACGGCAGGTGGGATGCTTGTCTGACGTGTGTGTGTCGTCAGCACTATGGGGCCTTCAGGAAACGATCGGCGAAATGGTTTCCCTCTGGGCGTGTCCTTGTGGCCTGCATTTATTTAGCACAGCCTGAACTGGGGGCTGCTGGCCTGGCCTGGGGAGGCCCTCTGGTGTCCGGCACTTCCTTTCCTGGGCTCTGTTGGTGGCTTCCTAGAGTGAGGGCGCATTGCAGCTCCTCACCTAACTCCACACTGTGGAGCCTACATTTCCCTCCTGGTTCCTGCCTCATTGGGTGTTGGAAACATCCTCACTTGGGAGACTGAGGGGCTCCTAGAAGATCTGCTAGGGCCTGGTCTTAGAGGAGAAGCAGACCTGCGTCCACGGGATGGGGTCGCAGCACTGAGCGAGGGGCCAGTGTGCTGTGGTTGAGGGCCTCGAAGGGAGCGAGATACATGGCCCGAAAACACGCCCTGTTGACATCAGGAGTATTGTGAGCTGCAGGCAACTGAGAATCAACAGAGGCAGAAAAAACGGCTTCTCAGAGCTTCTCTCCTGACTAAAACCAGCAGCTCCTGGGACCTGAGGCTGCTACACATTCCTTCTTCAGGGTGAGGGTGGTTCTGTTCCCAGAAGGGAGAGTTGGAATAAAACATGCCCCGAATCTCTGCTTGGGGGGACCAAGACAGAGACACCACTTATGCCTGTATTATCACAAACTCTCTTTTCTTTTTTTTTTTTTGAGACAGAGTCTCGCTCTGTTGCCCAGGCTGGAATGCAGAGGCACGATCTCAGCTCACTGCACCCTCTGCCTCCCGGGTCAAGTGATTCTCCTGCCTCAGCCCCCCGAGTAGCTGGTATTACAGGTGCCCACCACCACGCCAGGCTAATTTTTTTTTTTTTAGACGGAGTCTCTCTCTGTCCCCCAGGCTGGAGTGCCTGGCTCAATCTCAGCTCACTGCAACCTCCGCCTCCTGGGTTCATGCCGTTCTCCTGCCTCGGCACCCTGAGTAGCTGGGATTACAGACACTCACCACCACGCCCGGCTAATTTTTGTATTTTTAGTAGAGGTGGGGTCTGGCCGTGTTGGTCGCCAGGCTGGTCTGGAACTCCTGATCTCAGGAGACCTGCCCTCCTCGGCCTCTCGAAGTGTTGGGATTACAGACATGAGGCACCCAGATAAACTTTGTCTATTGTCCTTTTAAAACCCCTTTTGTCTTTTCTGAAGAAACCTGTTTGTTCTTCCCCTCAGAAGCCTTTTCTCCTGCTGCCCCCTCCCTAACCTAGTGAGGATGGGAGGCGGTGGCTTGCACACTGCTGAACCACCCGCTTTCTCTCGTTGGCTGTCTTGTGCTTGTCAATCAAATTTTTCATCCTATGGATCCGTCTTTTGTCAGTTTAATTTGCAGGCCCCAGTCACTGAATTTAAGAGGATAGAGGAATAGTTTTTTCCCTAACTTGGCCAGACATGGCGGGGTGGGAGCTGGGACTGAGGACCCCACAGCCCCACTGACTCCCTCACCTTACATGTGACAAGCTCGTGGAACTTGCCAGCAAACCCGGGAGGTGAGGACTGCCTGTGATCCCTGGGCAGACACAGTGGCTTTTCATGAGAACTAAGTGTTGTCACCTTGTGCAGGTGGCTGAGAGAAGAGGTCCTGGGAGGCAGGGGAGGGCCAGGTGCGCACCTGTGGGGTGGTGACCCCCGGCAGCTTTGGGGGGCTGGATACAGGAAAATGTTAAAAAGATATTTTCGTTTTTTCTTGTGTATGTTTTAAATTGGTTTCAAAATATCTCATGTAGGACCTTTGGTGGGGAGGTATGGATCCACCATGTGTACCCCTGCTGTACCTGCAGCTGTCCCCTCCCCAGGCCTGGCAGCGTGCAGGGAGGCCTGGGTCCCCCGAGTCTGTGGACAAATGTGGTCTGGGGACACCAGCCCCTCCCAAGCCACGAAACTCAGGGAGAGTGGACGCCACGCCCAGCGTCCTCGTGCTGTGTTGGGAAAGGGACACAGCATCAGGGACACACCCCAGTGTCCAACCTGGTCCTGGGGACGGGGGCAGGGGGAGGGGTTTCCCATCCCTGCAAGGTGTCGGGAGCTGTGAGCCCGTAACACCAGTCATTCTGATGCTGGCTGAGCCCCCACCCCTGCTGGGCCTGCTGAGAGCCCTGGTGGGCACGCCACCGTCCCGTCCACGGCACCACTGCTGGCCTGGCCAGGATGCATCCCTGTGGGGGGCTGCCCCTGCTCTGAGGATGTTTGCAGCTTCCTCAGCCTCCACTCCCCTGATGCCAGCAGCATCTGTGGTTCGGGATGGGCAGAAACATCCCACATGGCCCCGGGGTGCCCCGGCGGGCAGAGTCACCCAGGTTCTTCTCTGGACAGTGAGAAGCCACGACGGGGCACTGGTGCCGATTCTGTCTGCGTCACAAAGCGCTGCCTCTTTACCAAGCGTTGGGTGCTCAGCCGGCTGCCGCCACCGTTTCCCTCTCCCCGCAGATCCCGTTCTGTGCACCCCAGAATGTGGGCTGACTTTTGTTCTTCACCGTGAGAGCTGCTGGGAAGCTGAGGAGAGCGGGATTCCTTCCTCCTCGTCCTTCTCCGAGCGGGAGGGTGATGTCCGATGGCGTCGGGGCCCATGTGTTACTTTGAGAGGCTGAGAGGAGGACCCGTGGCCCCCACCCCCTTCCCACGGGGCTTCATGCCCTGAGCAGCAAATGGCTGTGGATCCCAGAGCCAGACCCCGGGCCCGCCCAGCCAAGGGGGAGGCCGGACTGCCAAGCTCAAGCACGCAGCCTCGGTTCAGGGACAGGTTCCCCGCGTGGCGAGGGGCACGGTGGTCCGAGAGCCAGATGAGAACCCGCTGCTTCCTCGCGGCCGTGCCCTTTGGCAGCTCGGGCTGGAGGGAGGTTCGCACGGCTGCTAGACATCTTCCTTGCAGGATCCCTGGGGAATTCTAAATTTCAGTCTCACACTCTAAATTTTCATTAAGAGCCTTCATCCGGAGAAAATGATGGATTAGATTTTATTGTTGGAAAGGAGCCAGATAAAATTAGATGCCTCTTTTAGCTCCCAGCCCCCACCCCTCTGTTCTTTCCTAAAACCTGTCCTTTTCTCCCTCAGTTCCCTGCAAACCGGGATTCAAAAATGTTTGTTCGCTAAAAGCAATTACGTACGGCTGCTTCCTTTGAGCCTCTGCTTTTATTTTCTGTGTGATTTCGCCTTCATTCCACTTTTTAAAGTCTGGGACAGCTTTTGGCGCCGAGCGCTGCGGGCATGAGAGTGAGAGTTGCTTGTGGTCTCTTTGTCCCCTTCAGGAAACCGGGTCAGAATTTTACAGCTAAAGCTGGTAAGATATTTCGCACAGCAAAATTAATCAGATTCCTCGTCCACCTCTACTTCTCCCTCCCCAGTTCTCTTTCTTCTTGATGTGCTAACGTGCCTCCTTGGCCACCAAAATAGAATTCAGGGTTTGCCACAAAACTGCTGCTTTTTAACCTGGCCGGGTTTCTGTGGGCTGCGTGTGCCGTGGCTGCCACTGTGTCTGTGGATGGTGAATTTTAAAAACAGATGTCAGGCCGGGCGCAGTGGCTCACGCCTGTCATCCCAGCACTCTGGGAGTCCGAGGCAGGTGGATCACCTGAGGTCAGGAGTTTGAGGCCACCTTGGCCAACATGGGGAAGCCCCGTCCATAGTAAAAGTACACAGACACACAGACACACACACACACACACACACACACACACACAGAAAATTAGCCTGGCGCAGAGGTGGCACCTTGTAGTCCCCAGCTGCTTGGGAGGCTGAGGCAGGAGGATGGCGTGAACCCGGGAGGCGGAGGTTGTAGTGAGCCGAGATCAAGTCACTGCACTCCAGCCTGGGTTTTTCTGTCTCACCAAAGAAAAACAAACAAACAAAAAACAACAAAAAAAGAGAAGAGAATAAGAGGGTGGGGGAAATACGTGAGTTTTAAACTAAAAAATGTAAAAGCTGTTTCAAGACTCAACAGGCCGAGGAGGGAGGTTCCCTGAGGAGCGGCTGCGCCGTTGGGGAGGGGAGGGTGCGCACGGGTGTCTCTGCGTGTCTGTGCGTGTACACGTGTGTCTCTGTGTGTACACGTGTGTCTGTGTACACGTGTGTCTGTGTGTGTACACGTGTGTCTGTGTACACGTGTGTCTGTGTGTACACGTGTGTCTGTGTACATGTGTCTGCATATACACGTGTGTCTGTGCGTATACACGTGTGTCTGTGTGTGTACACATGTGTATGTGTGTGGCATGTACACATGTGTCTGTGTGTACACGTGTGTCTCGGTGTGTACACGTGTCTGTGTGTACACGTGTCTGTGTGTACATGTGTGTCTGTGTGTGTACACGTGTCTGTGTGTACACGTGTGTCTGTGTGTGTACACGTGTGTCTGTGCGTGTACACCTGTGTCTGTGTACATGTGTCTGCATATACACGTGTGTCTGTGCGTATACACGTGTGTCTCTGTGTGTACACATGTGTATGTGTGTGGCATATACACATGTGTCTGTGTGTACACGTGTGTCTCGGTGTGTACACGTGTCTCTGTGTGTACACGTGTGTGTGTACACGTGTGTCTGTGCATGTGTATGAGGTGGTTTGGGAGACCCGGCCCTGGCTCTGCCTCTGCTCACAGACACTGAGGATGTGGCTCTCAGGCCGGGTGTGCAGACTTCTCCCCACCTGCCTGACCCTGTCGCCTCCAGGCCTCAGACCTGGCACCGTGCCTGTTTGCTGAGGCGTCTCTGCTCAGTTCTTGGCGTCTGTCTCACGGGTTTTGCCTCCTGATTCTTGGGCACACCGTGGTCTTCTGAGCAGGTTGGTCTCCCAGTGGTTGCAAAGCTGGCTCTGGGGAAACCCCTGCCCTCGGGCTGCACTCGGGAGGTGCCAGTCACTGCGCCCAGGGATTTCACAGACCTGCTGGTTGTCACTACGCTCCCCGGAGTCACCCTGGGGGTTCTGGGAGGGTCCCCGTTGCACAAACAAGGAAACCAAGACACGGGATGGAAATGGGCTGGCCTCTGCTCCCTGGGTTGTGCTGGAGCCCACGGGTAGCTCTGGAAGCTGCACATGTCACCTTATGCCAGGGGCGCAATGGCACGCAATGCACACACACAACATGCACACCCGCGGTGCATGCACACAACACACGCACATGCACACACACGCACACACACACGGACACAGTGCCCACACACATGTACAGACAACGCAACACACATGCACACGGACACACGGTGCCCACACACGTGTGCAGACACCACACACACACACATGTGCACACACATGGACACACGCTGTCATGCACAGGAGCACGCCCCTCCCCTCATGCCACACACGTGACAACTGGAGCCCAGATGTGCGTCCTGGGGGGACCCTGCTGTTTCTGTCTTTGCCCGTGTGTCCTGGGAGAATGTGCTCCAGGAACCTTGCAGCGGACCGGACCTGGAAGGGTATCCCAGGCCCGGGGAACAGCCCAGCTCAGGCCTGGGGCGCGGGCAGCCAGGCAGGGGTCTGGCCCAGTCCTAGTGGGAGGAAATGAACTCTCAGCCCCCAGGGTATGGCTGGGGCCACAGTGCCTGGACCCAGGTCAGACGAGTCACTCGCACATCCTGAAATCCTGCCAGAGGCTGGAAGTCAGGTGCATTAAATGTGCCGAGATTGATGCACTCAGGGCCTTGGGGATGTGAACCAACAGTTTGTTCAAAAGCAGACACCTGCCTACAACAGGGCCGTTATGAAGCTAGAGTCAAACACTGAGACTTGTGTGATGAAACAGACCCAGGGTTCGTGTTTCAGGCCTGAGGCTGGAGGCAGGAGGCCGGGAGGGACGCTGGGCCGAGGCCTCGTCTCCTGGAGGCTCTGACCCCACTGGTGCAGGGTGGTGTGTGGGCAGGGGCACCTCGGGAGTGGAGGTTCGATGTGGAGCACAGGAGCCACTTTGGGTGGGAAGACCGAGGCCTGGGGGGCACTCAGGACTCTACCCTCAGGGGCTCCGTGAGCTGGAGTGGGGAATGGGGGGAGTGCACCGGGAGCCTCTGGGGGGCCGACAATGGGAAGGCCCCTGCCCTGGGAGGCTGGGGGTTGTCACCGTGGCAGCGCCGTGCCCTCTGGGAAGGTCCTTTGCTCTCCGGGTGGGGTCCATGGGACCCTGTGACGAGCAGGCCTCTGATGGTGGGTGGGGTCCTGTCCCTCTGTTACCACCCAGCCAGGGGTGACAGTTCCGTCCTCCTCCCGCATCAGCTGGCGGCCCCTGCCTGGGAGTTCTCTGAGTCCATTTGCTGCTCCAGGGCTGCTAGGGTGAGGACGGGGTGAAGAGGCGCGGCCCTGCCTGTACCACCACTGCCCACCGAGGCCCACACCCCACCCACAGCAGCCGGGACAGACGTCCTTCCCCTGTCCTGTGTCCCCTCACCACTACCAGCCTGGCACCTCCTTTGCCCATTCCCACTCGGGCACTGCCCTGGGATGAGGCTGCCCCACACCTGGGCATACACCCGGCCACATGCCCACCCCACACCGGGCACACACCCGGCCACGTGCCCACCCCACACCGGGCACACACCCGGCCACATGCCCACCCCACACCGGGCACACACCCAGCCTGCATCCTGGTAGGCCTGGGTCCTGTTGGCCGGGAAGAAGTGGGCGGGTGGGCTGTGGAGTGGGCAGTGCTGTCTGCGTTGGTGCTGAACGAAGGTGCCTCCTGCTGCTGTGTGAGGCGGCCAGGCTTCCCTGGAGTCTCTCCAAGGTGCTCTCAGAGAGAGTTGAGGGGCCCTGGGCCTCTGGCTTCTGTGTGGGGTGACGTGGGAGGGCAGGGAATGGAAAAATCTTCCTCCCCCCACCATTAGGAAAGAAAAACGGTTTCCATGGGGCCAAGTTTATTTTATTTTATTTTATTTATTTTTTTGAGAGGGAGTCTCGCTCTGTCGCCCAGGCTGGAATGCAGTGGTCCGATCTCAGCTCACTGCAAGCTCCGCCTCCTGGGTTCATGCAATTCTCCTGCCTCAGCCTCCTGAGTAGCTGGGATTACAGGTGCCGCCACCTCGCCCGGCTAATGTTTTTTGTATTTTTAGTAGAGATGGGGTTTTGCCACGTTGGCCAGGTTGGTCTCGAACTCCTGACCTCAGGTGATCCATCTGCCTCGGCCTCCCACAGCACTGGGATGACAGGCGTGAGCCACCGCGCCCGGCTGGTGTTAACTGATTTTAAAGTGCACACTTGGGCGGCCCTCACCTCTGTCGGGTCCCGAATGTCCTCATCACCCCAAAAGGCAACCCCGTCTCCATCAGCACTGGCTCCCCACTCCTTCCCCAGGCCTGGGAGCATCCACGTCTCTCTGGCTTGGCCTGTTCTGGATGTTTTGTAGAAATGGCATCAGACGCTGTGTCCCTCTGTGTCCAGCCTTCGTCAGTCGGGTTCCTGCCTCAGGTTTCATCCCGGTGTGGTGTGTGCTTGTGCCTCCTTCCTTCTCATGGCTGAGTGGCGCTCCGTACGTGGCCGGCCTGCCTGTACTTCGTGGCTCATCTGTGGGTGGACGCTGAGCTGGGCTGTTTGCCATGGTTGTCCATGCACCAGCTCTTGTTGGACGGAGGTTTTTGTGGTGCCTGGGTGTGTACCCAGAAGTGGCGTTGTGGTTGTAGTGGGTGGCGTTGTGGTTGTAGTGGGTGGTGGTGTGGGTGTTGTGGGGGGATGTTGTGGATGTTGGGGGTGTTGTGGGTGTTGTGGGTGGTGGTGGGGGTGGTGTGGGCATTGTGGGTGTTGGGGTGGGTGTTGTGGGTGGCATTGTGGGTGTTGTGGGCAGTGTGGGTGTTGTGAGTGTTGTGGGAGGTAGTGTTGTGGGCATTGTGGACGGTGTGGGTGTTGTGGGCAGTGTGGGTGGTGGTGTGGGCATTGTGGGCATTGTGGGTATTGTGGCTGGTGTGGGTGTTGTGGGTGGTGTGGGTTTTGTGGGTGTTGTGGGCATTGTAGGCATCGTGGGTGTTGCAGCTGGTGTGGGTGTTGGTGGTGGTGTCGGTTTTGTGGGTGTTGTGGACAGTGTGGGTGGTGTTGTGGGTGGTGGTGTGGGCGGTTTTGTGGGCATTGTGGGTGGTGATGTGGGCGTTGTGGGTGTTGTGGGTGTTGTGGGTGTTGTGGGCATTGTGAGTGTTGTGGGGTGTTGTGGCTGGTGTGGGTGTTGTGGGGTGTTGTGGCTGGTGTGGGTGTTGTGGGTGGTGGTGTGGGTTTTGTGGGACTTGTGGGTGTTGTGGGTGGTGGTGTGGGCGTTGTGGGTGTTGTGGCTTTGGGCGGAGGGCATTGGTTCACTGCATTTCCTGGCCGGCATCTCCTTCTCTCATCGAATGCCGGGCACCCACGCACGGTCCTTACTGGGGTTTGGTACCGTCCACCTACGGATTAAAAACGTTCATGGACCTCTGGTTTCAAAACACCCGGGCCGGGCTTGTAGGCAGAGCCAGTCTCACACCATCTCCTCCTTTCCGAGGTAGGTGGGGCTCTGGGCAGGGAAGGAGGGAAGGAGGGAAGGAGGGAAGGAG
The DNA here is from genome assembly GCF_043159975.1 of Macaca nemestrina. Lineage (NCBI taxonomy): Eukaryota > Metazoa > Chordata > Mammalia > Primates > Cercopithecidae > Macaca > Macaca nemestrina. Next base: position 1,255,336 of record NC_092142.1, read on the forward strand.
GGAAGGAGGGAAGGAGGGAAGGAGGGAAGGAGGGAAGGAGGCAGGCTTGGAGCCTTGACCGCAGGGAGGAGGGGAAACTGCCCTGGACGCGCTGGAGCCCAGCCCGGCTTGTGGAACGAGGCTGTGGGAGCCTGAGACCGGGGGGCTGCAGGGCCTGCACCATGGAGGGTCTCCGGGGGACGGGACAGCCTTCCCGCCTCTTCCAGCCCGTGGTGCTCGGCTGTGCCTTAGCTGTGGCCTCGTCGCTCCAGCCTCTGCCTCCGTCGTCATGCACCGTGTCTTCTGACTTTGGATTTAGGGTCCGTCCTGATCTGGTGTGACCACATCTCAATGACATCTGCAAGGACCCTGATTCCAGACAAGGCGGCTGTTTGATATTTGAGTGGTGGGGGGCGCTGCTGAGCCACCTTGCTGCCTCCTCGTAGGACTGAAGGGCATTTTGCCTTTGAGCAGGAGACTCCACACACATGGACATTGACACTGAGCCACAGGGCTGGTCACCATCCCCCTCCTGTGGCACCGCATGCCAGGGCCTGGCACCTTCTGCGTGGCTCACATGGCCTTGGGTCCGGCCCCCGCCAGAGACTGAGGCCCAGGGACCCTGCTGGGCTGGAAGGTGCTGCTGACGCGGGCGATTTTAGATAAGCAGGAAGCTGCCGACAGGAAGCTTTGTTTTTACTTCGTTCCGGCCTCTGGTTTTTGGAGATGGCCTTTAAAGATTTGTTTCTGATTTTATCTCAAAGGCGGTGAGGAAAAGCCTATGGGTTGGGCTCCAGAAGAAACATCCGGGAGGAGGCCCCTGAGCCTGGGACCGTGGGGCGGGGGCTGCAGGGGTCCCAGAAGGAGGCGCTCCCGGCCCCGCACAGCCCTGTGGCTGCAGCCCCTGCCTGGGCCTGTGGGCCGGCTGTGTGGTGGTCCTGGGGCAGGGCTCACAGAGCCTCACTCCCCAGAACGCCAGCCTGTGTCCCCGAAGGGTCCCCTCTCCTTAGAGGGGTTTAGTCCCACCGGTGGATGAACTTGGCATGGCTGGGCTGGTTTCAAAGGAGGGCTCTGCCCACCGTCATCACGTGTCAGCAACGCCCCGCTGAGCCCTCTGTCCTTCGCCTTCTGGCCCAGCCAGGCACCTGGAGCACTCAGTGGCCCTGCTGAACGTCACAGAGGCTGCCGGGCACGCGGGGACGGGGACTCGCCCGCTGGGAACAGGTGTGAGGGCGCAGCTCTGACCAACAGGTGCCTGGAAGGGCTTCTCCTTGGATGAGAGCTGCCTTCAGCCCCTCGGTCGGGAACCTCTTGGGCCACCCTGGCAGCCTCCGCCCTGTGGGTTTCTCTCTCTGGGAGATGTTTACTTTCCTGGCAGTTGGCCACCGTGGCACTCACAGAAAAGGGCAGGGCGGCCCCTCAGACCCTTTCCCGAGGCCACACCGCCCTGAAAGCAGGCTGCGTGCCCTGAGCAGAAGCAGGGACCGGGGCTTCTCCTCCCAGCTGGGCCCCGGGATTCTGAGACCCATCTGTAAGGCCAGCCGGGCCCCGGGATTCTGAGACCCATCTCTAAGACCAGGGCAGGGCTGGGGCAGGGGGCATTTATTAAGTTCTTAGGGGAAAAAAAAACAAAATTAACACAGAAACAAATGGATGAACCAGCAATGGGCGGGGCCCGCCTGTGGACTCTGCCCCGGCCCTGCTCAGGGCTCTCTGGCCCCAGCTCCTTCCCTGGCGAGACACCCACCCTGCCCTGTGCCGCCAGCAGCTTCAGGAGCAAATGTTCCAGAAAGGAAGAGGAAGCGGCCAGGCAGGTGAGTCTCCCAGACTCGAACAAAAAGGAGACAAAGGGACCAGAGGGGGCATGAGGTGGGGGAGGGGGAGGGAGGGGTGAGGGGGTGTGAGGCGGGGAGGGATGTGAGATGGGGGAGGGGGCGTGAGGCGGAGGAGGGGTCGCGAGGTGGGGGCTTGAGGGGGAGGGGTATGAGGGGGATGGGGCATAAGGTGGGGAAGGGGCGTGAGGCAGGGGAGGGTGTGGGGTGGTCAGGATGTGGGGTGAAGGCATGAACCACAGTGGCTGGCCTCTTTTTTCTTTTTTTATTTTTGAGACGGAGTCTCGCTCTGTCACCCAGGCTGGAGTGCAGTGGCCGGATCTCAGCTCACTGCAAGCTCCGCCTCCCAGGTTCACGCCATTCTCCTGCCTCAGCCTCCCGAGTCGCTGGGACTACAGGTGCCCGCCACCTCGCCCGGCTACTTTTTTTGTATTTTTTAGTAGAGACGGGGTTTCACTGTGTTAGCCAGGATGGTCTCGATCTCCTGACCTCGTGATCTGCCTGCCTCGGCCTCCCAAAGTGCTGGGATTACAGGCGTGAGCCACCGCGCCCTGCCTGCCTCTTTCTTTTCCTGGAGATGCGTCTTGCTCTGCTGTCCAGGCTGAAGTGCAGTGGTAAGATCATGGCTCACTGCGCTCAAGTGATCCCTTCCGGTCCAGCCTCCCAAAGTGCTGGGAGAACAGGTGTAAGCCACTGCGCCCACCTCCAGGTTTAGCTGTGGGATGTTTGGGCTTTGAAAGGAGCTGAGCTGACAGAGCCAGGAGGGCTGGCTGCAGGATGGAGCGGCCGGGGCGCTGGTGTGGAAGGGACAGGACGGCTGTCACAGTGGCCTCTGCCCCCAGCTGGTGCCCTGTCCTCGCCGTCTCTGTCCAGGTGGTCCGAGCAGCAGCAATCTTCTGTGCTGGCAGACGGGCCCTGACCACCCTGTGGGTCCTCAGCCCATCCGCTGCCCCGTCCCTCCCGTCCACCCTGTGGCAGAGGCTTTTCACGGCAGCTCCGAGAACAGGAGGAAAGTCACCTCCAGCATTTGTTCTGAGTCTGTTCCCTGGCAAGGTGAGGCCTCAGCTCTTCCGGCGCTCGTGAAAATTTACGGCCATCACAAAGGAGCTCAGCGGGTGGACTGCAGTGCTGGGCGGCACCCCCGTGAACCACCCTTTATGAGCCGCTGCAGACACTTTGGCTCCGGGCTGGCATCTCCCGCCACCCTCATGACAGCAGCGGCTGCAGCCCCCGCCTCTTGGGCTGGCCCCATCACGGCAGCGAGGACGCTGTGTGTGGACGGCCGCCCCCTGCAAGCGCGTTTGTTAACAGGGACTGTGAGGAGCTGTGGGGGACTCAGGGCACGGGGAACCGGGGTCTGGCTGAACATCACTCCCTACTCTGAAAGGGCAGCGTTGGGACAATGGCTGGGCTGGGTGAGGCTGAGTGGGCCAGGAGGGGCAAAGGGAGGGAGGGGTGCGAGGCACGAGGCTGGAAGTAGGGAGACAGGGTGTCCCGCTCGCCGTCACCCGTCCAGCCCGTCTCGCTCACAAATCCCTCTAGTCCACAGTGGCTGCCCCTTTATTCCTGGAAGAACGGCTTGGGTTGGGGTCTGCGTCTGGGATCGGGGAGAGCAGGGGGCTCGTGCCCGGGAGCCTGTGGACAAAGGCACCTGCTCCGTGCTAGAGAAGGTTCTGCCCCAGCGAGGGGGCCATCAAGCCGGACAGCCCAGGGCCAGCCACGTGGGGAGGCTGGGTTGGGGACAGCAGCCCTGGCGCCTCTCCCTGAGAAGCAGCCTCCACAAGCTGTGCCTGAGCCGAGGGCACCACCCAGGTCATCTCAGCCAGAGCCATGGCTGGGTCCAGGGGAGGGATCGCGCCAACACGGTGACGTCCCAGCAGCTGCGTGATGTGAAGGTTGTGTTTTTTTCTTTCTTTCTTTTTTTTTTTTTGAGACGGAGTCTTGCTCTGTCGCCCAGGCTGGAGTGCAGTGGCCGGATCTCAGCTCACTGCAAGCTCCGCCTCCTGGGTTTACGCCATTCTCCTGCCTCAGCCTCCCAAGTAGCTGGGACTACAGGCGCCCGCCACCTCGCCCGGCCAATTTTTTGTATTTTAGTAGAGACGGGGTTTCACCGTGTTAGCCAGGATGGTCTCCATCTCCTGACCTCGTGATCCGCCCGTCTCAGCCTCCCAAAGTGCTGGGATTACAGGCGTGAGCTACTGTGCCCAGCCGGACATTTCCTTTTCATATCTTTACATACTCAATTTCTTTAATAGCCAAAGGGCTCTTTGGTATCAGTTACATTTTGGGTGAGTTTTGGTTGTGGTTTTCAAGGAATTGGTCCATTTCTTCTAAGTTATAAAATTTACATGTCTAGAGGGGAGCTGTTTGTGCCTTTGACTTTGTGTTTTGGACAGCCCCTAGACCAAAGATGAGATTTGACTGAGGCTGTGAGGGGCAGCTGTGCCCCGAGGCTGACGGGAGGAGCCAGATGGGGCCTGGGAAGATGGAGCCATCCCAGAGTAGCCACACGGCTGTCAGGAGGGCACGGCGACTGGGCTGCTGTAGCAAACTGGGGAGCTTAAAGCAACAGAAACCCATCCCCACTGTCCTGGAGGCCAAAAGTCTGAGCTCAAGGCTTGGGCAGAGCCGTGTTCCCACTGGAGGCTCCAGGGGAGGGTCCTCCTGCCCTTTCCAGCTCCCAGTGGCTTCAGGTGTTCCTCGGCCTATGGCCGCATTGCTCGTCTCTGCCTCTGACTTCACTTGACCACATCCTCTGTCCGTGTTTTCTCCTCGCCTGTCTCTTAGAAGGACCCTTCCCACTGGATTTAGGGCCCACCCTACTCCAGGACAGTCTCTTCTCAAAGCCCTCAACCTACTGACGTCTGTAGAGACCCTTTTCCAAATAACGTCACATCACAGGTTCTGGGGTGAGGACACGGACGTCTCTTTTTGGGGTTCATCATTCTCCTACTTATTACGGTCTCTAGGCCTCCGGGTCGGCCCCTCTGCTGCCAGGGTTTGTGGGTGGCTCTGACCCTGTCCAGGTGTGGGTGTGCACGGCCCGACCAGAGAAAGGGTACCCCCCTGCCCCCAGTGTGGACCCGCAGACCCTGTGGAGGTGGGAGAAGGTGGCTCTCTAGCCCGTGGGGGTTTTGCTCATTCTCAGCTCGGGGGTCGTGGGACGAGGAGGTCAGCGAAGCTGGCAAGTTATTCACAAGGTGCTCGGTGTCTGGTTCCCACCTCATAGGCCTGAGGACAAAGCTCAGCGTGTTCACCGTCATCATCAGGTCATTTCCTTACTGCCACCGAGTGGCCGGGCTGGTCCCCTCACTGCCACCGAGTGGCCGGGCTCATTCCTTTACTGCCACCGAGCGGCCGGGCTGGTCCCCTCACTGCCACCGAGTGGCCGGGCTCATTCCTTTACTGCCACTGAGCGGCCGGGCTGGTCCCCTCACTGCCACCGAGTGGCCGGGCTCATTCCTTTACTGCCGCTGAGTGGCCGGGGCTGCTGCTTGGCGGTGGGGTCCCCATCATGGTATCCAGAAAGGGCCGAGGGTGCTGGTCACGCGCTGCCCTGTGCTGAGTGAACGTGGCCAGGGCACGTGGACCGGCTGGTTTTTGGTGCCGCCTGTGGGGCCATGGACTCAGCATGCTCTGTGCTGTGAACTGGGCACCAGGGGTTGGGGGGAATGCCCTGGGGGATGCTGGGCACTTGGGTCTGGGGGATACGGGTTGGGGGGATGCCTGGGAGACCCTGGGCACTCAGGTCAGTTGACGCTGGGGGGCGCCGGGCGCTCGGGTCAGGGGGACACTGGGGGGACGCTGGGCACTCGGGTCGGGGGGACACTGGGGGGACACCGGGCACTCGGGTCGGGGGGACACTGGGGGGACGCCGGGCGCTCGGGTCGGGGGGACACTGGGGGGCGCCGGGCGCTCGGGTCGGGGGGACACTGGGGGGCGCCGGGCGCTCGGGTCGGGGGGACACTGGGGGGACGCTGGGCGCTCGGGTCGGGGGGACACTGGGGGGCGCCGGGTGCTCGGGTCGGGGGGACACTGGGGGGACGCTGGGCGCTCGGGTCGGGGGGACACTGGGGGGATGCTGGGCGCTCGGGTCGGGGGGACACTGGGGGGACGCTGGGCACTCGGGTTGGGGGGACACTGGGAGGACCCTGGGCACTCGGGTCAGGGGGGACACTGGGGGGACGCTGGGCACTCGGGTCAGGGGGATGCCGGGGGACACGGTCCCAGCTGTGCTGCCCTGCAGGCTGGCCTCTGCTGTTGCCCAGAGCGGGGGGCTGGGTGCACATGTGGGCCCTGTGTTCTGAGCAGCCTGGATCAGAGGCCTGGGCCTGCGTCGTTCGCACAGCTGTGCTGCCTGAGCCCCGACAGGTGATGGTGGTGGGCCAGCTGTCCCTCCAGGGTCCCAGCGAAGGGTGGGGGGAGGCACCCCCGAGCTGTGGGTTTAACCCTCACCTGCCTGCACCCCTGCTCCCTGTGGAGGGGAAGCCTGGCCTCTCCTGTGTCCCCAGGTGGGCCTGGTCTTCTTGGCCTCTCGTTCCCCCCTCCCCCTGCCCACCTGCCCCCAGGGAAGAGGAGTCTCATTGGCAGATGCCTCAAGCCCCAGGGACATGGCGTCCTGCTGTGGCCGGGCTGAGGAGCCCTAGGGGCTGTGTGGACCCCTCCTTTGCTGCAGCTCTGCCTCTGGCTGAGATCACTGGGCTGGGCTGGGGAGGCTCCACCCCGAGGAGGTGTGAAGCCCCTGTGAGGTGGCCACTGCCGGCCCTGGGACAGGAGAAGGGTGAGGACTCAGGGATGTGTGGATGGGTCCAATTGGCTGCCACCACCTGGAGGCCCCCAGGCTTTGCTGCTACTCCAGAGCCCTCAGGACAACAGAGGCCCTGAGCGTGTCCTGCCAGGCAGGAGCCTGGGGCCAAGCAAGTCCTCAGCACCTGGCTCCACGGCCCCCGGAAGGCAGGGGCTCCGTAGGTGTTTGTGGAACGAACACACGAGCCTCCCACTGTGGGGGCTCCCATGGGCCCTGCTGCAGCTCTGGATAGGGGGCTGGGGGCTGCCGTGGACAGCGTCCCCCTAAGGGGGTAGTGGACACCGGGCGTGGAGGGTAGCGACGGGCAGGGCAGCCTGAGGACAGTCAGAGTGACGCAGGGTGAGGAGCCCTCGGGAGGCACCACACGTGCCCTGGATGAGGTGTCCTCACCCCCTGGAGGCCGGACCTTTCTCCAAAGGAGGCTTCGAGCTCCAGAAAAAGAGCCGCTCCCCAGGTGTCCTGTGGCTGCTGGAAGCTCACGTTTCCCCTCGAGACAGAAAAGCCCTGAGCCCCTTTCTCAGGTGGGCATTTGAGGTCTTGGACCTGGTGGCTCCTCCCGCAGAAGCCAGGCCCAGCAGCAGGGGCTGGAGACTGGAAAAGGCTCGGCCAGGCCGCTCCGTGCAGCGGCTGGTTCAGGGACATGGCTGGGGTGTGGTCACCTCCGGGGTCAAAAGGAACCACTGGGCAGAGGCTCCGCTACACGTGCCTCACTCCTATTTCCAAAATACCTTTCCATTCACACAATTTACCACACTGTGACATGCGCAGGAGGTGCCGCACCAGCGGCTGTGTACTTACGTGTGCCGTGAGCTGGTGCGTGCACGTGTTTCCACGCAGGTGCCGTGTGTCCCCCTGGCCTGAGAGGGGCGTCACCGGTGCCTGTGTGTCCTGGTGCCACTAGCCCCGCTTCCTCCCCTTCCCTCCCAGGGAACATGGAATTTTTCTCCCTGGGAAATAGTCACAATCGGGGGGTCTTCTCCCAGGTCCCTGCACAAGGCTGTCCAGGCCCCGCCGACCAGCCCCCGTTAAGCCCCCAAACTCCCAGACTCACTTGGACCAGGGATGGCAGGAAGGGACCAGGGACCAGTTCCCTCCATCCCCAGGTCCCCCAGGGCCTGTCCACTCAGCACCTCAGGCAGGTGAAAGAAAAACGAACCGCCCCTGCTACTGCATTTCGGGAGACTGGTGCCCTCACGGGCATAGGTGGCCTCAGGTGCCCTGATCCTGCAGCCACAGCCTCGAGCCCGGGCAGAGCCTTCCTCCCAGGAGGGCCCTGTGCGTCCCTCAGTGCTGCTGCGTCTTGGCCTCCCCAGGGTCCCCGTGAGTGTGCGAAGGGGACGCCCACTGGCTCCTCTCGGGGTGCGGGGCTTGCAGAGGCCCAGCCTGACCTTCAGCTCTGGGGCCTGACCCTGGACTACAGCTTCTCACCTGGGCTGTGGGTTTTGACTCTGGGCCACAGGACCTCACCCTGGGCTGGGGAACTCTGGGCTGTGGGTTCTGACTTGGGCTTGGGGACCTGACCCTGGGCCTCGGGTGGGGCTGCTGCAGGAGGCTGAGGGGGTGGTGGGACGGTTGGCTGAGGAGGGGGCCTCTGTGTGCTTCTCCTGGTCAGACCCGGGTCTGTGGGGCTCCTGGGCCTGTAGGCGCCGCCTCCTGGGCCTGCGGCAAAACTCAGGGCTGTGTTGTGTCTCCAGGCAACGGTGAGGAGTCCCCGCCGCCCCAGCTCTGCAGAAGGGTGTCTTGGAGCCGTGTTCTCTGGAGGCTCCGGGCACGATGCTTCCTGCTCCTTCCAGTTCCCGTGGCCGGACCCCCCGGGGCGGGTGGGTCACTCCAATCTCCGTGTTCACGTGGCCTCGTTCCCTCGGTGTGTGTTGTAGTCCCTGGCTTTACGAAGCCGTCATTGTGTCTGGGCCGCCCTCAATCCAGGATGACCTGATCTCAAGGCCCTCCCCTTAATCGAATCTGCGGAGACCCTAGTTCCAAAGAGGTCCCGTTCTGAGATTCTGGGTGGCCGTGAATTTAGGGAGACAGCCTTCCGCCCAGTGTGTCCCCACTGTCCTGGGGTCAAGGCCCACCCTCAGACCCTCCCTGGGGGGTTGACACCCAGTGAGGGGACAGACAACAGGAACAGCCGGCCTGGCCACGCCTGCCCCAGAGGCACCGTGGACAGTGGCTGGGGAGACCCCTGGGGGTGGTGACAGTGACCAAGTAGGGGATGCCCCTGGGCCCGGGGTGGGTTGGCTGAGGCACCCCTGAGGACGGCCCCTGACTTATGGGCTGTACCGTCCACCTCCACCAGACAGGGCTGTGAGAGGGCAGGGCAGGCAGACGGGCCGGGGCAGCAGCCCGCAGCTGTGTGGCTCACAATAGGGCCGGCCCTGGCGGGGACACAGGCCCTGATCTGGCTAATGGTGCCACGTATCTTTTGCATGGGGGAGAATTGTGAGTGTGGACGTCGTGGGGGAGATGAGGCCACCTGATGGAGAGCCTGCAGCCCACCCTTTAAAGGAACAAGGCATTTTTTTCACCCTTTTTTTCCGTGAGGCTCAGACAGCTGACTCCTTAAATATTAATCAGGGTCATTGAGATGCAAATGCGTGCCCACCACAGAAGGCCCCGCAGCTGCAGGGCTGGCACCGAACGTCCTGGCGGCCCAGATGCAGCCCTGACCAGAGCCGGCGGCAAAGACCACCTTCCCTGAGGACAAACGGGCGCCTGCCCCTCGACAGGAGCAAGGGTGGCGTGGGCCTCGCTGGGTCTCGTTGGCTTTGGCCATGGCTTTCCTGGCTTTCACTGCCCTTAAAACAAGGTGTCCTGGATAGGCAGGCGCCGGGGACCCCCAGCTCCTCTCGAAGCCATGAGGCTGGGGGAGGGCGCCGCGTGTCTGGCCTGTGGCGGGTTCAGAGGCTGAGTTTAGAAAAGTCTGGTCTGGGGGCTGGGCGCGGTGGCTCACGCCTGTAATCCCAGCACTTTGGGAGGCCGAGGTGGGTGGACCACGAGGTTAGGAGATCGAGACCATCCTGACCAACACAGTGAAACCCCATCTCTGCTAAAAATGCAAAAAAATTAGCCGGGCGAGGTGGCGGGCGCCTGTAGTCCCAGCTGCCCGGGAGGCTGAGGCAGGAGAATGGCGTGAACCTGGGAGGCGGAGCTTGCAGTGAGCCGAGATCCGGCCACTGCACTCCAGCCTGGGCGACAGAGCGAGACTCCGTCTCAAAAAAAAAAAAAAAAAAAAGGGGGGCGGGCGGGGTTACAGCTGTGGCTGCTCCTGCAGGGCGGGGCTCCCGCAGACAGACAATGGCTCAGGGCAGCTCTGCCGAGCCTCATTGACAGCCACTTTTTTTTTTTTTTTTTTTTTTTTAAAGATAGAATCTTACTCTATCGGCCAGGCTGGAGTGCAGTGGTGTGGTCTCAACTCACTGCAACCTCTGCCTCCCGGGTTCAAGCGATTCTCCTGCCTCAGCCTCCCGAGTGGCTGGGATTACAGGTGCCCACCACGCCAGGCTAATTTTGTATTTTTGGTAGAGATGGGGTTTCACCATGTTGGCCAGGCTGGTCTCGAACTCCTGACCTCAGGTGATGCACCCGCCTCGGCCTCCCAAAGTGCTGGGATTTACAGGCGTGAGCCACCGCACCCAGCCAGAAATGTCAAATTTTGATGAAGTCCAATTTATTTTCTGTTTTGTTGTCGGTGCTGTTGGTGTCCTAGCCAAGAAATCACTGCCAAATCCAATGTCATAAAGATTTTCCCCGGTTTTATTCTGAGTCTTACAGTTTTAGGTCCTACGTTTCGGTGTTTCACCCTGTTTTTTGGGTTAAGTTTTGTGTATGCTGTTAGGTAAGGGGCCAGCTTCATTCATTATTTTGCATGTGGAGATAACGCTTTCCCAGCACCATTTGCTGAAAGGACCATCGTCTTCCCATTGAATGGTCTCGAAGCCCATGCACGTGGGGCGATTTCTCGTCGGAAGGTACCTGGCCGCGTGTGGGGCGATTTCTCGGGTCGTTCTCGTTGGAAGGTACCTGACCGCGTGTGGGGCGATTTCTCGTCGGAAGGTACCTGGCCGCGTGTGGGGCGATTTCTTGGGTTGTTGTCGTTGGAAGGTATGTGGCCACACGCGTGGGACAATTTCTCAGGTGGTTACTGTGCCCCGCTCTTCTCTAGGTCTCTGTGCTGCTGCCACACTGTTTTGACAAGGGAGCTTTTTTTTCTGCCACCGTGGGCCAGCTGCCACCGTCTGTGGTATTCTTGGGCGTTGCTGATCTAAAGCTCCAAAGCCTCCGTTCTCCCAAACCTTCCAGCCCAGATGAGGACCTGGGCAGCCTGAGACCTCCAAGCTGCAGTGAGAATGGCTGAGAGTCTGAGCCAGCCAGGGAGGCTGTTCCGGGGACTCCAGGGTGCCTCTCCCTTCCCCCGGGCCCATGGTTGACCCAGCAAACCCACATTGAGGGCCTGGCGCAGGACGAGGGGCCGCTTGGTGTCAGAGCACAGAGCAAGCTCTGGCGAGCCAGGGGGTTGCCTTGTGGGTGCCGGCAGTGGTTGCTAGTGCAAAGGCCCCACGGCCCTGACCACACAGGGACCCCAGACATTTGGGGGAGATGGGCTCAGTGCGGTGAGACCTTGGGACCATCTGCCAAGGACTGATGGGGTGAGGGGAACCCAGCCTCGGAAGGGTCAGGTGTGATGGGCTCTGGGTCTGCAGAGGGTGCAGGCTCCATCCCAGCCAAGGCTGTCACAACCTGACCTCAGGTCAGCTGTCGGCCCCGGGTGAGTGGACGTCTCTGGGACTCTGGATCCGGAGACTGGACCCCCACCATTAGGGCCCCTCTGCCTGCCAGGTGAGGGGGTCTCCCTGAGCAGGGCTGGACACTCACAGGTCGGAGCCAAGGGCTCCATGGAGTGGGTCCCCGAGGCCCCCAGACCTTGGTGGGGTACTCGGGGGTTAGCAGACCTGCCCTCCACAGTGACAAGCCCCCGAGGCTGGCTGAAAGGGGGAGGGAAGATCACACCATGGCCCCCACTGCTGAGCACCCTTTCAGATGCCAGGCCTCCGCCCCCAGGGTCCCAGGGGACTTCCTGACCACAGGCATCCGTCTGACCTGTGTGGGGGCCGCTGGCCTCACTGCCCCGCACCGGCAGGCAGGACCCTCCGTCACACAGAACACAGGCGGGGGGTGGGGGCGGGGCGTCTCGCACAGGCTCTGTGGAGAGAGTTCAGACACGGGAAGAAGCCGACAAGCCCGATGGGAGGGCTGAGGGCCACGATTCTGTTTATATGAAGCGTCCTGAACAGGGAGAGCCACAGAGGCGTGAGATGGATTCCCTGGGGCTGAGGGCTCTGTCTGGAAGATGGAAACGGGACGGATGGAGTGGGTGGTGGATGCACAGCCTCGGAAGCGCACTCCACACCACAAACGACTCACTTAACAACGGCCACTGGTCCGCTTCATACTGTGTGACTTGGCCCCACATGCCCTGTGACCCTGCCGCCAGGTCCCCTGGGAAGTCACAGCTGCCATCCCCGACGGAGGATGAGGGTGCCCGCTCCAGGGCTCTTGCAGGCCCTTCCCGTGGTCCCAGGACGGTGCTGCGGCGCCTCTGGGCTGTGGGTCCCGTGAATGGGCTGCCCAGTCACTCCTGCCATGGGCTCCTGCCCTGCCCTTTTGCCCAGGACCTGCAGCCCCACCGTGGGGTACCCGGGAGACCAGTGGTGCACACCTGCCCTGGGACAAGAGGAGCCTGGAGCGGGGTGGAGGAGCCTGGGAGGAGGGGCTGTGGGATTCGGGACCCACCATGGGGAGGGCGGCCACACGGGAGGGTTCCGGGCAGGGGGCACGGAGGGCTGCTGGCTCCTCTGGCCTCCCCCTTGCAGAGGCTGGGCAGGGGCACCCCTTGGCACCAGCCTTTCCCAGGTGATGTGTCCCTCGGGTCCCCACAACTCCTGCCGCTGCCCCAGATGCCTGCCTCTGAGCTGTGCCACAGGGCTGAGCCCCACCAACAGCAGAGCCGCTGGGACAGCCCCCCAGGAAGGGCCGCCCAGGCCCCTGTGGCCGACAGCTCCGCGTGGTTGCTCCAGTAGACTGGCTGGCTCCTAGCGCGTCCCTCTGAGGCCCCGTCTGTCCCTCCACAGACACAGGGCGCCCTGTTTCCCCGGGAGCTGGAACACGGGCCCTCTGTTCGCACCTGGGCTGGCCGCCCCCCGGCCAGGCTGAGGGGGGGCTCCACACAGACCCGCACTGTGCCCACCGCAGCCGGCCTCCTCTGTCTCAACCACCGTGTTGTCCCCACCGGGGCCCCCCACAGTGGCTCAGCCGTGGGCATCACGGCTCCAGGCGCCGTGGATGGAGGCGGGGAAGGGGTGGGTGGCTGCCCCCCAGGCTTGGGGAGAGGGGAGGGCCTCTGTCCTGCTGTGGGACCCACTTCTGACTTCTCCCGGGACCCAGCCTCACAGCGTCCTGGGTGGGGGAGACGTTGCCCCAGAGCTTTGCCTCCTTCCAGCAAGGCCAGCACCCCCGCTCGTTCCCATTTAACTCCAAGTATTCCCACACCCAGCAGGCACCGGAAGGGTCGCCAGGCAAAGCACCACCTGTTCACCTCTCCGCCCCCAAAGCCTGAGTCCCGCTCGGTCACCCGCTGCCCCAGCACCACAGTGTGGGCTGGGGGCACAGCCACTGCCACAGGGAGGGAGGCACAAGAACTTCATTACAGCAGTTTGTTTTCGAGTCAGCTGGTAAATGATGTGATAGGAAGAGCAGAAAAATACGTAATAGATACGGCATAAGAATAGGAATAATAGGAAAACGTGCAGTAGACGGTTTGTCTGACGATGAGGAAAGTGTGCGCGTCCGGCGGTCCTGCGGTTGAGGGGCCGTGTCAAGGCCTCGGAGGCAGCGCGGTCACAGCCTGGAGGGTGGCGCTGGGCGTGTGGTGTGTCCGTCTGCACCTCACAGACACCAGTCACTGGGGGATGAAACCGGGCCCAGAACACACGTGTGCACGGGCTGTGTGTGCCCTTGTGTGTGCCTGCATGTGTGGGATGCATGTAGGCTGTGGCAGGGGTGGGGATGAGGGACAGCACAGAAAATGGCCCGTCCAACCCCACATCCAGGCTGGGCACGTCCAGGTCCCTGGGGGGCAAGGGCTCGGCTGCCTCAGACGTGACGGGGACTCAGCTCTGAGGGTCAGGACCTGGCTGGGAACACACCATTGAGGGGGGAACAGAAACCAGCTGCTGGGACGCTGGGGACCCTGAGAGCTCCCTGGCTGGACCTGTGGTCAGGGCTATAGTGGAGGAAGGTGTCAGGATGGCCATCATCTCAACTCCTGTGGGCGGCACAGCCCCAGGCTGGGCTCTGGGAGGAGGGAGGGAGGGACAGACGGGAGATCAGAGCCCCGAGAAGGCTGGTGCCTGGGATAAGGGTTGGCCAGGATGTGGGGCGCCAGGCGGGCAGGGCCAGGGAGCCGCCACAGTGTGTGACAGCAGACCCCATCCAGGACCCCTGTGCTGGGCGCTGGCTCCCACTGCTCTTCTCTCCACGTCTCTCTTGGCGGTGCCGAGTTCGGGCCGGGCGCAGGGAAGGGCCAACGTTGCTGAGCCGCCAGGGCCTGGGTCTTTGCCTTTATTTCTGGTGCACATCTAGAGGGCCTGGGGCAGAGGCCACCCACGGTCCCTGAAGTAGGGCCTCAGCTCCTCCAGGCTGAGAGGAGGAAAGTAGGCTCCGATCCTCTTCCGCACCCACCACTTGCCCTCGGCGGCGTGCCTGCCCCCAGGACGGCTGAACTTGTACCTGTAGTGCTCTCCGCGGACCCACCTGCAAGGGGGCATGTGTCAGCCTAGGGCCTGCTGGGACTCCCGGCCCCTGACCCGGCTCCTCGGCCTGCTGCTCAGCTGCAGCTGCTCACAGGGGTCCTCCACGGACAGAGCGGCTGCATGAGGAGCCCCCACCCCGAGCACAGGCAGACCCCCAGCAGACCCCAGGCAGGGCGACTGTTCCAGTCCGCACCTCAGCAGGGACAGTGCAGCCGGGGGGAAGGGCGGACGTGGGCAGCTCCGGGAGAGGTGACCCAGCAGAGCCCACACGGCAGAGCGACCGGCCCAGGGAAGGCCAGGGGCTTCAAGGGTGGCACTGGGCAGGCCCAAGGAAGTTCCCAAGGCCCCAGGTTGAGCCCCACGTGCCCCCCACCTGGGAAGGCACGGAGAGGAACCTGCTGCTCACGGCGTGGCATCTCCACCATCAGGCCAGCCCTGCCGCAAGGTGCCTGGGGGTTTCGGTCCACAGGGCAGCCCGAGGCTGTGAGGGAGCCAGGCTGGGACCTGTTTCCTGAGGGCGCAGCCTCTGCTTCCCAGGGCTTAAGGCCCTTTCCTGCCTGAGATGTGGAGATGCTGCCCCCTCCCCCATCTCCTCTGGACCGCGGCAGCGGGCAGGTCTCTCCGCTGAGCTCTGTATAAGGTCCTGCCTGACCACGGTGACCGGGCCTGGGGTAAGCCACGCTGGGTCTTGGTTCCCGGCTGGCAAGCCCTCACTAGACTCTCGGAGGGCTGGGCATTTTCTCCTGGGGGTGAGACGAAGCCCCTCGTGTCCAGGGTTGCTCGGCTGCCCCGGAGGAGAAGGCGCCAGACGGCGTTGTGGCCATCGCCAGCTCCCGGCCTCCAGGCCCCTTCCCAGTTGTGCAGCAGGAGCGGAAGCTTCTCAGCCCGCAGGGCGGCTGCTGCCTGGCTGGGATCCACGGCAGAGCTGGGCCCCAGCTGCCTGGTGAGTGTGAGGGTGCAGCCGTAACAGGACCCTCTGGTGGCCCCTGGAATGAGCCCAGGCAAGTGCTGGCGGCTTCACACTGCACCAGGGCCTGGTGCCGGCTCTCTGGGTGCTGTCATGATTCGGGGCTTCTGGTGACCTGCACACAGCTGTGCCCCGGGGCTCCGGGTGGAGACCTTGGGCTGGCGGGATGAGGCCTCTGGGTCCACCCTGCTCCTCCCTGCTTTGGGTCTGCTTGGGTCTGGGGTGTGCTGGACGATGGTTCCTCTCCCCCCAGGTCTGAACTGCCCCAGGAAAACCGGGAAGGCAGAGACCCTCTGGGTGGAGGAGGGTCCCGGAGGCGTCTGGTGGGAGAGAGGGATCAGTGGCTCCAAGAGGAGTGGGGTCGGGCCTTTGGAAAACCTCCCGGGCAGCCAAGACTGAGGGCGATGCTGGCAGCTGCTGGCTCCTGTCTACTCCAGGAGGGCACTGCCCACTGCCCTGGGCCCCAGGGGTCTTTCCTGGACCCCCTGGGCCTGAGGCCGCCATGGTTGTTCTCGGCTATATGGACGGCAGCGGCCAGCATGGGGACTGAGCCAGGTGGTGCCAGGCAGAGGTCACACTGGACCCCGAGACGGACCTCTGAGCAGCTCAGCAGCAGCTGAAGGGACAGGCTGGGGTGCGGCCGTGAGGGCGCTGGGCTGTGCTGGCAGCATGGTCCCCGCACACTCTCCTGGGCCTTGCTGGGGCAACGCAGACCCCATGCAGCCCACCCTCTCCCAAACCCTGCATTTAGCGAGGCCGGGAGGGCGGGGGTCCCGGGAGGGCGGGGGTGCCGGGAGGGCAGGGGTCCCGGGAGGGCCTCTGCAGTGGGATCGCCCATCTTTCCCAAATTCCTGCTCTTGCTTTCTGCTCCTTTCCAGGACAGGGTCAAAGCCTGGGGGCCCAGGCCCTGGTCTCTGACATCCAGAGCTGGAACTGCAGTTTGGAAGGGATTTGGTGGTGGGAAGGGGCCCCAGGCCCCCAGCGGCCTGAAGATTGCATTTCATTCCTGCAAAGTACCCGAGAAGGCCATGGCACCACCCACAGAAGGCTTGAGTGTTTAAAATAGGGGAGCTCCCAGCTGTTTTGAACAGACCCTACTGGCAACAGCTTGGCACAGCTATAGTAGGGATCCCAGCCAGGGCCTGACACTGAGACTACAGACATGGGCCCCGTCCACGCCCGGACCCCCGTGTCCTTCCGCACCCACCCCCGCCCTGCGGCCTCTTTGTATGAGTTCAAGAATGTGGTAGGAGTGGAACGCTGTGGCATGTACCCGCGGGGCAGGCGGTTCTCATTCGTGCCAGCCCTCTGGTTCTGCCAGGTTGCGTGATGGAGGCTTCCTTCCTCCTTGTCGCTGACCAGCGTCTGTGGCGTGAGCACACCCTGGTTTGTGCGGTTGCTCTCCTGTGGAAGGACAGCTGAGCTTGTTGCAGTTTTTGTCTATTACAGCTGCCGTAAACCTCTGCAGGGGTTTCTGCCTGAACCTGGGTTCCAACTCTCCGGTTTAAACATCCGTGGAAGCAACTGCTGAGTCCACGGCAATTTCAGGTTTCGTTTTTGAGGAGCCACTTTACCCTCCCAGCAACAGCCGAGTGACCAGATTTCTCGGCGTCTTTGCCGGCATGTGGGGTTGTTGCTACTTTTATTCCAGCCGTTCTGATGGGTGTGCAGTGACGTCACGGGACGGGTGTGAGCGACATCACGGGACGGGTGTGAGCGACGTCACGGGACGGGTGTGAGCGACGTCACGGGATGGGTGTGAGCAGTGTCACGGGACGGGTGTGAGTGACATGTCACGGGACGGGTGTGAGCGACCTGTCGCGGGACGGGTGTGAGCAGTGTCACGGGACGGGTGTGAGCAGTGTCGCGGACAGGTGTGAGCGGTGTCGCGGGATGGGTGTGAGTGGTGTCACAGTGGTTCTTGCTTCCCTAATGACAGGCATTTCTCCTGGGCTTATCTGCAATCTGTGGACCTTTGGTGAAATGTCTCTTCCTGTCCATGCTCATTTTCTAATGGGATTATTTTACTGTTAAGTTATGAAACTTCTTTACATATTCCAGATTTTAGCCTATTGTCAGATACGTGGCTTGCAAATATTTTCTGCCTGTCTGTAGCTTAAAAATTATTTTTGTCCTCTTAACAGGGTCTTTTATGGAGCAAATGCTTTTAATTTTAATTAATTACAATTTATCAATTTTTCCTTTTACAGATCATCCTTTTAGTATCAAGTATAATGACTCTGCCTGACCCTGTATCCCAAAGATTTTCTATTTTTCCTGAAAGTTTATTATTTTTATTTTTATGTTTTTTGAGATGGGCTCTCGCTCTGTTGCCCAGGCTGGAGTGCAGTGATGCAATCTCAGCCCACTGCAACCTCTGCCTCTCAGCCTCCCGAGTAGCTGGGACTACAGGCATGCACCACCACACCCTGCTAATTTTTTGTATTTTTAGTAGAGACAGGGTTTTGCCATGTTGCCCAGGCTGGTCTCAAACACCTGAGCTCAAGCAATCTGCCCACCTCGGCCTCCCGAAGTGCTGGGATTACAGGTGTGGGCTACCATGCCTGGCCCTGAAAGTTGATTGTCTTATGTTTTACATTGAAGTCCAGGATCTGTTTTGAGTTATTTTTGTGTAGTGTTAGACTTGGGTTGAAGGTTTTGTTTTTGTCCACGCAATTGCTTTGGCGCTTTTGTAAAAAAACTCAGCCAGGCATGTTTGTGTGGGTCTATTTGTGGGTTCTCTGTTGTGTTCCATGGATCTGCACGTCTGTCCCTCTGCCAGTACCACACTGTGTTGACTACTGTGGTTCTGTGTCTTCAAACTGCCTAGAGATTCCTTCCACTTCGTTCTCTTTCAGAATGGTTTTAGCTATTTGAGTTCCTTTACATTTCCGTGGAAAACTTGGGATGACTTGTCCTTACCCATTAACACATCTTGCTAGGAGTTTTTTTTTTTGTTTTTTTTTAAAATAGGAATTGCATTAAACCTGTCCATCAATCTGGAAGGAACTGTCATCTCCACTCTGTTGTGCCTTTCAACCCACGAACGTGGCCGTCTCTCTAGGTGTGTGCTGACGTCTTTCAGCAGCATTGCCGAGTTGTCAGCATGTAAGTTCTGTGCATGTTCTGTCAGGTTTATATCTAAGTATTTCACTTTTTGGAGTGGTTGTTAAGTGGTTCTGCATATTTAATTTAGGTGTCTGTGTGTTCATTGCTAGTATACAGGAATACTATTGAATCATTTATATTGATCTTGTGTCTTCTGACTTTGCTGAACTCACTAATTTTCTTCTTTTTTTGAGATGGAGTTTCGCTCTGTCACTTGGGCTGGAGTGCAGTGGTGCGATCTCAGCTCACTGCAACCTCTGCCTCCCAGGTTCAAGCAATTCTCTTGCCTCAGCCTCCCAAGTAGCTGGGATTACAGGCATGTGTCACCACACCCAGCTAATTTGTATTTTTTTTTAGTAGAGATGGGGTTTCTCCATGTTAGGCTGGTCTCAAACACCTGACCTCAGGTGACTGGCCTGCCTTGGCCTTCCAAAGTGTTGGGATTACAGGTGTGAGCCACTGCGCCCGGCCTCACTTAATTCTAGGCGTGTTTTTGGTGGATGCCTTGGGATTTCCTACAAGGACAACGATGTCATCTGTAAACAGGCACAGTTTTGTGTTTTCCTTTGTGATCTACACGCCTTTTATTTCCTTGTCCTGCTGTATTGCAGTGGCCAGTGCTCCCAGCACCGTGCTGGATCCGATGGTTAGAGCAGACATCCTTTCTTGTTCTGGATCTGAGTGGTGAAGGGTGATTCCTTCCCCCCGACTAGAATGCTGGCTGCAGAGCTTGTGCAGATGCTCTTCATCCAGCTGAGGAAGTTCCTCTCCTTCTCTATTTTCCCAGGTTTAAATCACAAATGGATGTTAAACTTGTCAAGTGCTTCCCCACAGTGACGGATGTGATCATGTGAGTTATCTTCGTTAGCTGGTAACATGTCGATCACACTGGTTGATTCTCAAACAGGGAACCAACCTTCATCCCTGGAACAATCCCTACTTGGTCACAGTGTAGAATTGTTGTATATTGCCAAATTCTATTTAGTAATTTTTTTTTTTTTTTTGGAGGCAGAGTCTCGCTGTTGCCCAGGCTGGAGTGCAGTGGCATGATCTCCACTCACTGCAACCTCCACCTCCCGAGTAGCTGGGATTACAGGCATGAACCACCACGCCCAACTAATTTTTGTATTTTTAGCAGAGACGGGGTTTCACCATGTTGGCCAGGCTGGTCTTGAACTCCTGACCTCAGGTGATCTGCTCGCCTCAGCCTCCCAAAGTGTAGGGATTACAGGCGTGAGCCACTGTGCCCAGTCTATTTGGTAATATTTTGTTAAAAACTTTTGTGTCCATATCGCTGAGGGATATTGGCTTGTAATATTATTTTCTCGTATTATCTTTGTGTGGTTTTGGTATCAAAGAACCACTAGCTTCATAAAATAAATTGAGGCTGGGCACAGTGGCTCCCGCTTGTGATCCCAGCACTTTGGGAGGCTGAGGTGGGAGGACTGCTTGAGCCCAGGAGTTTGGGACCAGCCAGGGCAACATGGCAAGACCCTGTCTGCACAAAAACTAAAAAAGTTAGTGAGGCATGGTGGTGTGGGCCTGTGGTCCCAGCTACCTGGGAGGCTGAGGCGGGAGGATAATTTGAGCTCAGGAGGTCGAGGCTGCAGTGAGCCATGTTTGTGCCACTGCACTTTTAGCCTGGGTGACAGAGTGAGAACCTGTCTCATAAAAAAAAAAAAAAAAAAAAAAAAAAAAAAAGAAAGAAAGAAAAGAAAAAATAAAACATAAATTGATGTTTTTCCTTCTTTTCTATTTTCTGGGAAATTAATCTTAGAATTCTCCAGTGAAACCATCTGAGCCTGGATATTTCTTTTTGGAGTTTAAAATTACAAATTCAATTGCTAGTTATAGGACTATTTAAATTATTTCATACCAAGTGAGTTGTGGTAGTTTGTGTTTTTCGAGAAATTGGTCTATTTCATCCAAGTTGTAAAATTTATGTATGTAGAGATGTTTGTCGTATTCCCTTATTATCCTTTTCAGGAGTGCAGGGTCTGTAGTGACGTCTCTTTTTCATTTGGAGATAGAGTCTCGTGGTATTGTTCAGGCTACAGTGCAGTGGTGCGGTCTCAGCTCAAGCGATGCTCGTGTTTCAGCCTCCCAAGCAGCTGGGACTACAGGTGCCTGCCACCACGCCCAGCTAATTTTTTGTATTTTTAGTAGAGACAAGGTTTCACCATGTTGGCCGGGATGGTCTTGAACTCCTGAGCTCAGGTGATCCACCCGCCTTGGCCTCCCAAAGTGCAGTGATTACAGGCATGAGCCCCTGTGCCCGGCCTCTTTTTTTCACCTTTGAAATTGGCAATCATATCTTCTCCTTTTGTCATTCTTACTAGAGGGTTGCTGATTTTATTGGTCTTTTAAAAGAACCATCTCTTTGTTTCAGTGAGTTTCTATATTGTTTTCAATTTCATTTTCTGCTTTTGTTTTCTTACTGCTCCTTGAATTTTTTCCTAGTTATTCATGTAATCTTGCGCTTAGATTATTATTATTATTATTATCATTATTATTTTAAGAGATGGGGTCTTCCTGTGTTGCCTCATGGCAAGAGGCTGGCTTCAACGTCCTGGGTTCCAACAGTCTTCCCACCTCAGCCTCCTGAGTAGCTGGAACTACAGGTGTGTGCCATGGCACCCAGCTGAGGTAAGATTATTGATTTGAGATCTTCCCTCTTTTCTGACCTCTCATGTCTCTTTTCTAATGTATGCATTTGATGCTTTCTTTCTCATCACTAGTTTAACTACATCCCAGAAAATGTGACATATTATTCAGTTCAATGAGTGGCATATTCTATAAACATCATTAGGTCCTGTTTGTTGATGATGGTGCTCTTTTATGTTCTTGCTGAATTTCCATCTACTTATTCTATCAACTGTCGAGAGAAGGGTGTTGAAGCATCCAACCGTAATTGTTGATTTGTCTGGCTCTCCTTTCAGTTCTTTTTCTTCTTCACATATTTTGCAGATCTGTGCTTAGTGCACACACTTAGGATTGCTACGTCTGTTTGGTGGGTTGGGCCTTTTCTCATTGGACATCTTTGTCTCTGATAATTTTTGCACTGAGGTCTACTTTGACATTAATACAATGAATCCTTTATTTTCATTAATATTCACGATATTTTTTCCTTTTTTTTTTGTTGTTTGTTTGTTTTTTTGAGACGGAGTCTCGCTCTGTCCCCTGGGCTGGAGTGCAGTGGCCGGATCTCAGCTCACTGCAAGCTCCGCCTCCCAGGTTTACGCCATTCTCCTGTCTCAGCCTCCCAAGTAACTGGGATTACAGGCGCCCACCAACTCACCCGGCTAGTTTTTTTTTGTATTTTTTTAGTAGAGACAGGGTTTCACCATGTTCGCCAGGATGGTCTCAATCTCCTGACCTCGTGATCCACCCGTCTCGGCCTCCCAAAGTGCTGGGATTACAGGCTTGAGCCACCGCGCCCGGCCCTATTCACGATATTTTTTTCTATCCTTTTACTTGCAACCTGCCTATACAGTTGGTCCCTAACTTATGAGAATTCAACTGACGGTTTTTCAGCTTTACAATGGTGCGAGTGATATGCACTCAGTAGAAACCGCACTTTGAGTGCCCAGACAACTATCCTGTTTTCACTTTCATATGGTATTCAATAAATTACATAAGATATTCCACTATTCCACACTTTATTATAAAATAGGCCTGTTAGATGATTTTGCCCACTATAGTCTAATGTAAGTGTTCTGAGCACGTTTAAGGTAGTAGGCTAGGCTAAGCTATGATTAATGTTTGGTAGGTGTACTAAACACATTTTGACTTATATTTTCAACTTATGCTGGATTTATCAGGGCATAAGCTCATTATGCATATATTTAAGTTACTATTTTTTTTTTTTTTTTTTTTTGAGATAGGGCCTTGTTGTGTTGCCCAGGCTGGAGTGCAGTGGCATGATCTTGGCTCACCGTAGCCTCAGCCTCCCGAGTAGCCGGGATTACAGGCATGCACCACCATGCCTGGCTAATTTTTGTATTTTTAGTAGAGAGAGGGTTTTGCCATATTGGCCAGGCTGATTTTGAACTCCTGACTTCAAGTGATACACCTGCCTCCGCTCCTAAAATGCTGACATTACAGGAGTGAGCCACTGCACCTGGCCAATCTTTATCCTTTAATTGGTTTATTTAGACCATTTACATTTAATATAAAGTTCACCATTTTACTTCTTGTCATCTGTTCTGTTTCTGATTTCTTTCTTTTTCCCAACCTGCTTTCCTATGGGTTACGTGTTTTCAGAATCCCATTTTGGTTTGTCAAGAGCGTGTTCCAATGTATCTCAGTATAGGTTGTTTTTTACTGGCTGTTCTTGGCACATAACTTATAGTCTACTGATGTCATTTTACCACTTCAAGTTTAGTATAGAAACCTTACCTCTGTGTCCATTTGCCCTCATCCATTTATAATTATCTTAAATACTTCCTCTACATAAACTTTGAACTACCTCAGACGGTTTTATAGCCTTTACTTAACCATCAACATGATTGGGAACCCAAGAGAAGGAAGGTCTATTGTGTTTACCCATGTTTTTTCCTTTCCTTTTTTTTTGAGACAGAGTCTTGCTCTGTTGCCCAGGCTGGAGTGCAGTGGTGTGATCTCTGCTCACTGCAACCTCCTCCTCCCAGGTTCAAGCAATTCTTCTGCCTCAGCCTCCTGAGTAGCTGGGATTACAGGCGTGTACCACTATACTCAAATTTTTTATTTTTGTAGAGATGAGGTTTCACCATATTGGCCAGGCTGGCAATGTCTTATTATCTTTAGTTTTTAGAAATTTGACTTTGATGTGTTTAGATTTGAATTTCTTTGGGTTTTTCCTATTTAGGGTTCACTCAGTTTATTGACTCTGTAGGTTTGCCCCTTTTGCCAAAATTGGGAAGTTTTCAGTTCTTATTTCTCCAAGTACATTTTTGGCCCTAAAGCTCTCTCTCTCTTCCTCCTAGGACTTTGATGACATGAATTCTGCATCTTTTGTTACAGTCTCAGTCCCACAGATCCCTGAGGCTCTTGCTGTTTTTTCCCTTCTATGTCCTCTCTCTTGTTCCCATTGGGTACTTTCTATGTTTAAGTTTATTGATTCTTTCCTCTGTCCTTTCCATTCAGATGTTGAGTGTTTTATATCAGTTATTTTTTCACTTCTAATCTTCTCATTTGGTTCTTTAAAAAATCTTCTATTTCTTTGCTGAGGCTGTATTTTTACCAGTTGTGTTCATAATTGCTTACTGAATGCCTTTTCGATGGCTGCATTCACACCTCTGTGAAGTCATTCTAATACCTCTCTTATGTTGGTGCTATCAACTGTCGACTGCCCTTTTTCACCAGTTCAATGTCTTCCTGGTTCTTGCTACGACAAGTGATTTTTCCACTGAAAACCAAACATTTTGTGTATTAGGAGATTTTGGATCTTATTTAAACCTTCTGCTTTAGATGACTTCTTCTGACGTCATGCTGGTAGAGAAGGGGGGTATTGCCTTGCTACAGCCAGGCTGGGGTAGAACTCCGGTGGATACATTGCGGGTATTCCTTGTTGATTGGGGGCATTCCTTGTTGACTGGGGTTTTCCTTGTTGCTTCGGGTAGGATGGGAGTCGTGGCTCCGCACTAGGCCTCCATGACACTGTGGCGGGGGTGGCCTAGTCACCGCTGGGTGGTGGTGAAGGTCCTGACTTTCTGCTAGTCAGTATGTAATACCACTCCACAGAGGAGGAACCCCTCAGTACTGCCAGGGGTTGGGGGAGGCCAGGCTCCTCCTGTGGTCTCCACTGACACCACCACAGAAGCAGCGGGGGGAGGGTCCTTCCTACCCACTTAGATGAAAATCTCAGCTTCCTATTTGGCCTCCTCTGGTAGCACCCCAGCGAGGGGTGGTTACCCCTTACAGCCGTTTGGAGGAGTCCAGGCTCCCTCCTCCATGCCTTGCCGGTGTGGGTGGGGCCGTGGTTTTTTCTGTGGTGTTGGCTGGAGCGGTGATTATTTTCTGTAAATTTCCTGTCTTGCTAGGCTGCTCTTTTCTGGCCCTTTAGCGAGAGAGCAGATTTTTGTTGAGGTGTTTTTTTGTCTGTATCTGCTGGCATTACTGGGTTTCCAGTTTCCTCACCTCCAAGTCTAGAAAATGAGGCAGAAAGAAAGCCCAGGCAAGACGGCCATTTTGGGGCTGTGGCTCCGTCCCGAGGGCCTTGCTGGTGGGCTCTCTTCTCTCACCTTCAGTCTTCCTGTTTTATATATAACGTCCAGCGATCTTGGTCGCCCTTAGTGGGAGGAACAGGGATAAGTGTCTGCTCCATCTTCCAGTTTTAAAGTCGATGACGAACTAAATGCAGGCCCACGGTTAGGCCATGGCCTGTCATGGTACCGCCTGCTCCAGCTGCCAAACGCGTGTATCATGGAGACAGGGGAGAGGTGTGCTGTGTGGCAATGTTCAATATTTCAGATGTTTTGAATGTTTTCCCTAAATGTTAACTCATTACTGGCTCATATAAAATAGTTCCTGCGTTTCACACTTGGTTTTCAGAGTATCCATCCTTTTAGGTACTTTGGGACCCATGGATGGACCTGAAACTGCTCTGACATGATTCCTTGTTTCAGCACCTCCTGGCTGAGAAGCAGACGATCCGACTGTGCGCTCCTCCCTCACGACCTGACGATGGGAAACCTTCCTCCGGGCCAGCTCCAGGGTCCCCAGGCACCGAGGAGGCCGCGATCTGGGGTGGGGGCTGAGGGGCTCTGAAGGCTGCTGAGATGGGGGCAGTAACAGAGAAGACCCATACTGAGCCTGGAAGGACGAGTCCTGGGGCCAGGTCCCCAGTGAGCCAGGAGGTGAACATCTGCCTGTCCAGGCTCCAAGGTCTCGGGCTCCCAGGGCTGCTGGTGGACACATGGCAGGCAAGTTACCTGGGGCTTCACGCTAATTCACAGGAAGGTGGCCTGAGGGCACCAGCTAGGAGGGCAGCCTCCCCACCAGAGGCTCTGGGATGGAGACTCCCCATGAGAAGGGAACCCCATCGCCCCTCTGCCCCAGCTCCCCGTAATACCAGTGCTGAGGAAGCAGCCCTGGAAGCATCGCTTGGCCAGGAGCACCCTGCCCGGGCTGCCAGACTCAGGGCCCAGCTGCTCCACTGCCTCTCTGGACCTCAGCGCCCCCTCCCACCCCTACCCTCCAGCTCCTCTGCTGGGGCCTCCAGACAGCTGTGAGCAACTCCAGAGGGTGCAGCTGTCCCGGCTCCCAAGTGTTCCTGGAGGGAAAATCCAGAGCTATGTTTTCCGTCAGAATTGGCGGCTGATGGTGCAGGGGAGGGGTGGGCAGTCCAGACTCTGTTCCTACAACCTCCAGGGGGCTGCTCAGTCCCAACCATGTGGGGCAGGGGATGCAAACGCTTGTGAGAGTCGCCACCCCAGGTCTGGCCACGCGGGCGTCTCCAATCCCCCATGCTCTGCCCCACCCTGGACCCTACCCCACACTGTCCTCAGATCCCCTCCCGTACCCCAGTGGGGCCCCATCCCTGCCTCCTGCTCCTCTTTGGGAGGCCCTAGCTCTCCCCCAAAACCTTGTCTTCTGGTCACAGTGCTCAGGGTCCTTGGCGTCTCCCCTGCACCCCAGCTCCCCTGGTGGAGTCTGGAAAGCCAGCCCCGGTGTGGGGAGGAGGCTGACCTCCCCCGATGGCTGCCACCTCTGGCTCCCGAGAATCTCACCTCACAGGGCTCCCTCCTTGGGATGTCACCAAGTCCCTGCCCAGGGTGGGCCAGGCTGCAGGGCCCACAGGAGTCCCCTGCTCAGTTCACCATG
Organism: Macaca nemestrina; assembly: GCF_043159975.1. Taxonomy (NCBI): domain Eukaryota; kingdom Metazoa; phylum Chordata; class Mammalia; order Primates; family Cercopithecidae; genus Macaca; species Macaca nemestrina. The sequence goes on from NC_092142.1 coordinate 1,281,643, forward strand.
GGCCCTGGGGCTCCTGGAGTGAGGGCCCCGCCTGTCCTTCTTGCCTCTCCAGGCCAGGAGCAGAGCAGGCACCCGGAGGACGCCTCAACAAAGGTGTGAACCGCGGCGCCCTGCCTGGCCAGGGACCTTGGCCGTGGCGTCCAGAGTAGCTGTCCTGGCTCCTCTCACCATGGCAGGTTTGGTTTGAGGTGGGCTATGAGGCAGGGGTGGGACCAGCCTTGATGCCAAGGCTGATGGGGGGGGCCCTTTTTGCTCCCAGCAGGCCCCACCTTCTGCCTCTGCAGGAGGGAAGGGGCACTTCCTGTAAACAGGTGGGGTGTGGGTACAGCTGGGTGGGACCCCAGCAGACACCTGGATTTGGGGGAGGCCCCTGAACAGCGGAGAGCATCTTACCTGGGCGGGGGCCTGCTTGCGAAGGGGTTGTGTGCCAGCAGGGACAGGGCCTCAGCGTCGCTGGCCAGGAGCTTGCCAGCCAGGTGGAGGATCCAGTCATTGTGCTCGTAGGTCTGGGAGGAGAGGTCGGGCTGGAGATGGCTGCGCCACGCGCTGTCCAGGCACAGCCCCTCCAGATGCTCAGCCGTGCCCTCCACTCCCTCCCGCGCCAGCGTCTCTGTCTGTCCAGCAGCATGTGGTCCTGAGGCTTTCCTGGAGGTGGGTTCTCTGGGCGGTCACACCCCAGTTCTTTGGCTGGGGTCCCCTTAAGGGGCCGCCTGCTTTGCATGCTCCTTGTAGCCCTGACCACTCATTCCCAGGCTGGCCGCTGGCCTCACTCCCCTGCCTGGGCGCCTCGGAGCCTGTCTGCCCCAGCTCCCTCTGTCTGGGCCCTGCCTCCCTGAGGCTCAGTTTTCTGGTGGCTGAGATGGGACCAGGAGGACAGAAACAGCAGCTCTGTCCGTGAGTGCCTCTGCTACCCCAGCCCTGAGGGTTCCTTCCTTCCTGCTTTTTTTTTTTTTTTTTTTGAGACGGAGTCTCGCTCTGTCGCCCAGGCTGGAGTGCAGTGGCCAGACCTCCGCTCACTGCGAGCTCCACCTCCCGGGTTCGCGCCATTCTCCTGCCTCAGCCTCCCAAGCAGCTGGGACTACAGGCGCCGCCACCTCACCCGGCTTATTTTTTTGTATTTTTAGTAGAGATGGGGTTTCACTGTGTTAGCCAGGATGGTCTCGATCTCCTGACCTCATGATCCGTCCGTCTCGGCCTCCCAAAGTGCTGGGATTACAGGCTTGAGCCACCGCGCCCGGCCAACAGTTCCCTGACCGGGAACCGAACCTTCCTGTTTTCTGAGACAGGGTCTGGCTCTGTTCCCAGGCTCGAGTGCAATGGCGTCATGATTTGAGGCTGCAGCGATTGGGCTCAATTGATCCTTCCTCCTCTCACGTAGCTGAAACCACAGGCGCTGCCCTCACTTGCTGCTAATTCTGTATTCAGGGTCTCGCTATGGCACCCAGGCTGGGATTCCTGGCATGAGACTCCACCTGGCGGATCCTGGGGGACGCTGGGGCTGGGCCTGGATGTCGTGTGGGCTCAGTTCTCAGCTCAGGCAGGATCCCATCCCCCCAGCCTCCCTCCCCACCAGCCCCTTCGGTGGTTGCTCTAGGAACCTGTCCTCTGAGGGCAGAAGAGGGCGGGGTACAGGCGGGGCCGTGCCCGCCGGGGATTGTCCCCCACCTGAAAGGCGGCGAACCACATAAGCCAGTCCAGGCGGTAGTGGTACGGGGAGATGAGGCAGGGCCGTCTGCTGGGGTCGCCTGGCTTGCACTTGAACTCGTAGTCCTCCCACACGGTGTCGGGGGCGCTGGTGTTGGGGCTGGCCGTGCCCTGCAGGATCACCTCCGTCCGCTCCTTGGTGATGCTGCCGGGAGACCGAGGCAGGCCAGGCCCACATCACACACCGGCTGGGCTGAGTGGGGTGCATGGGGGTTCCCCGACTGACCATCCTGGCCCAGGTGGAGGGCCTACACCCCCACCTGCCTCCTGGTCAGGGGCTACTGCGAGGCTGGGTGGGGCTGGGGAGTCTCGGGGACTGGCCCCAGGGGCTCATTTGAGAGCACATTCCCTGCCCCTGAAGACCCGGCCACAGCCGGCATGTGCCCCATGCCCCTTGGCAGCTCGGGGTGGACACGAGGGGGAAGAGGCCAGGGGCTGGCCCAGGGCAGGGAGAGCACCTGTGTTCAGGCAGCACTGCCTGGCATTCCCACCCAGGGAGTCAGGGCCTGGTCGCCTCTTCCTTACGCCCCCAGTAGGCATTCCAGGGCCACAGCCCACCTGCCTGGTGACCTCGGGCCCTACCCCTTTGCCTCATGCGACCAGGACGGAGGAGGCCTGCATGTCCAGGCCCGGTAATGGGGACAGCATGGCCTGTGCCTGGGTCATGCTGGGGTGGGGCAGGGGACACTTGGGGTCATGGGGGCCCACACTCCAACCCCGCCTGAATGTGGCTGCTCAGGGCTGAGTCTCCTCACATACCCAGCTCCGGACCCAGCTCCGGGAGACGGGGACCCCAGGCCCATACCTTCCGAAGGCCCCGTAAGTGTTGACAATGTGAAGAGAGTTGAAATGGGTGTTCATGACCTGTCTGGAGCTCAGCAAGTTGAGGACCACGGGCACGCTGAGCCAGGCCAGCAGGATGCCCAGCGAGACGTTGGCTGCACGCCGCACCACAGAGCCTGGCAGGGGAGTGACATCTTCCAGGTGGGGCTCCCAGCCGCCTCCTGGCCTGTCCCGGGGAGACTCCAGCTGGTGCTCACTAAGGGTCAGCTGTCCAGGGTCCCGGGGATGGAGCAGCAGCTGACGTCAGGCACCTTGTTCCCGGCGTGCCACACAGTGGACGACACTGACCCACCTCCTGCCCTGGCACCCCCAACCCACAGGGGCAGGCTGTAGGGCTGGCACCACCCAGCTTTCTCATGCCCGTGGGCACTGGGGCAGGGCCCCCCGGCTGAGCCACCTACCGAATCTGGGCTTGGGCCGGGGGCCTCGGATTTCCCTCTGCATCTGCAGGACTCGGTCCTTCAGGCTGCCTGGCCCGGAGGGGAACAAGAACCCCAGGGTGGCGTCATCGAAGCAGGCCAGGCTGGGCACCATGGTCAGCCAGTTGAGGAAGCTGAGGTTCCCACTGACGATGAGGATGGCCTGTGGAGACGCTGCAGCTGAGCCTCGTGCAGGACCCCTGGGCGGCTGGATCCTCCCTTCTTGGAGCAGGGGGGCCCTGCACCCAGCTTTGCCCTTGCCATCCCCCAGCCCTGGCATCACAACTGAAACCCAGCTGTGCCTTCATGGAGGGGACAGCAGACGCCTCAGAGGTGCCTTCTGACAGATGCTTCCAGAACGTTCCTCCCATGACTGCACGTTTCTGTGCAGGTTCTGTCCCTTGCTTTAGTGATGCGCAAGGTCTGGGGCTGGACCAGACCCTGTGCCCTCCTGGAACTCCTCACCCGCAAAAGGTGCCTGCCGGGGTTACGCCCAGGGAGGGTGGGCGTGTCCAAACAGAGAAGGCTGTGCTTGGAGAGTGGGTGCCGGGGACGCCCCTCAGCCGACAGGTGCCACGGACAACAGGGAGCATGGGGGGCCACCAGTAACGCTCCCAGTCCAAAATACGAAGTGCAAGGAAGCGAGACACAGGCCCAGGCCCCTGTGCCCCAGAGATGGACAGCAGGAGAGGGGAGGGGCTGCATGCAGGGCTGGCCGGGCAGCACGGCCGGGAGGGCTCCGGGGAACGGTTCAGCAGCAGCAGTGGGCAAAGCTGCGGCAGGAGGGACTCGGAGGGGCTGCTTCTGGACACCCCTGCAGGCCAGTGATCGTTAGGTGACGAAACTGGAGATTGAGCCGCTGTCCCTGCGGCTCCATCAGGTGATGTCACAGGTGCCAAACCTCACCCTGGCCGTTGCCGCGGAGGCGTCAGGGAGACGGCGGCGGCTTGCGTGGCCGGTTGCCCCGCGTGGGTAATGGTCTGCGGCTGAGCCGGTGGACCCTGGGCGGGCAGGACCCGGGCGTGGCTCCCTCAGACGGGTCTGTCGGCCAGATTTGATGCATTAAAGCCCAGCCTTTGTCCCCATAACTCAGGAGGAGGGCTGAGGGCATGGACCCCGATGTCTAATAAGGGTCTCGCAGGGGCAGCTGCATCAGTTTTATAGATGATGACAGCGTTTTATGAACTGTGCATTCACGGCTCTCCCTGGGTTAATTTGGAAAAATACCTTTCCTGGTTCTGAGCCCCAAATGAACACTTTCTTATTCTCCACTGTCTACAATGTTACTAATCCCCCGTGCTAAAACCAGCCCCGCCTTGCCATGCCTGGGGTTAGCCACCTCTGCCAGCAGCTTCCCTGGCGGGCCAGACCCCCATGCCCTCTGTCCTGAGTGTGACCAGGGCTGGTCTGGGGCGGGGCAGGGCGGCTGGGAGCCCCTGAGCTCCCGTGACGGGGAGGGTGCAGGGCTGGGCACTGAGGTCTGGCCTTTGGACCCACTCTTTGGGGTGCTCTGGAGGGGGCGCCCCAGGTGACACTGGAATGTCCTGCCATCCATTCCTGGTGGGAGAAGCTCCAGCCTTTCTGGCCCTTCCCTGGGCCCAGCCTTACTGGCAGATGGGACCAAAGCGACCTGTGGTCATCCTGATGGGAGCTCAGTGGGGAACTCTAGACTCAGGGAACTAGGGCTCCATGGAGCACAGATCTGGGTGTGAAATCCCGTTTCTAAGAAAGCTTCAGGGCTCGGGGACTCGGGGCCCTGCTCCGTGCGGAGGCGACCCCGCCGCGCAGCGTTCAGCTGCTCTGGTGCATCTCTCGCCCTCCATCTGGTCGGCTGTTTTGTTATGAAAACGCAGTTCCGTGTAGAGTGCATGGCCTGAGTGCTCCTGGGGGACCTAGTCTTCCTTGTTTTTCTTCTAGCGTCACTGAGCCATCTCCTCAGAGGGAAATCAATCTGCTCAGAGCCCATCTGTGCTCGCCCCCGGCCGGCAGAGTCCTCACACGGCCGTGCAGCCCACAGATGACCCAGCCGGTGGCTGGGAGCAGGGGCGGGGCCAGAGGGGTCCCCACAGCCGGCACAGGAAGAGGAGCTTGAGGTGATGGAATCCTGGGGCCAAGAGACGGAGCAGCAGGGGTTCCGAGGCCAGTGGCGCGTGGCCCCAAGAAGGAAGAGCGGGGTTGGGGTCTCTGGATGCCTCTGGGGCCTCCCGCCTGTCAGCTGCCACAGAGAACAGGTGCGCTTGTGAGGACCCTCTGCTGAGGACACGCCGGCGCTCACGGGGACCCTCCACGGACGACAAGCCTGCTCGCAGGGAGCTCACGGGGACCCTCCGCTGAGGAAATGTGTTGTGTTCCCAGGTGGGCACTCTGGTGGGCATGAACCCAGTGTGAACTTTGCATTATCTGTGTTGTTTCATCACAACCACACACAGCTCGGGGCCCGTGAGCCCAGCTCCCTCCGGGACAGCCTCAGGATAGCCGGCCTGCGCACGGGGCTGACAGGGCCTCCGGGCCTCTGTCTTGAGGGGGCGTGAGGTGCAGCCACCACAGGGCAAGGAGCCCTTTGGGCGGAGTGGGTGGGGTGGGGCCGGACAGCCCCCTGTGAGCAGGCGACTCAGAGGCTCCAGACCTGAGCTCACCCCCTGCCCCTCCCACCCTGGCAGCCCCAGGTGTGTCTCCCTGTCCCCAGTGCCCTGGTGGAGGCTGATGGCTCCCGTGGGTGCTGGCTGGGTGGCCGGGCTCTGCAGTCACTGCTCACGTGCACCTCTCCAGGCAGCAGTGGCCCCAGGGCCCCGTGGAACTCTCCGGAACAGCTGTGTAAACTGCGCGTAGGAGGAGGGAGGCTGCTCATGCCTCAGCTCCCCAACGGAAGGAACACGGGAACACACGGACCCAGGACGCGCTCCAGGGAGGCAACGCTCAGAGGCGGCCCTGGGTCTCGGGGCACTCGGCGGCCACAGGTGAGGGCGTGGCCCCGGCCAGGGCACTACAGTGGTAAAGGGCGCGGGTCACTCTCAGTCCCACACCGCATCATCCCCCACACACCCTCTGCCCTGTACGCCTGTGGGGGCAAAAGCCCTAGCTGAAGACCCCACACTGCCCGCGGACGGGACAAGTGGCCGACCGTCCTCTCCTCTGAGGGGGACGCCAGGCCACGCTACAGAGCACAGCCACCACCCCGGCTGCTTCCACCTCATCCTGGACATGGTGTGGGGCTGGAGAGGATGACACGGCCTGACCTCTGAGGCCTGGACGGGAGGCGCTGCCTGTGCTGGGTCTTTGGGGGTGGTGCTCAGAGGCCCAGGTGCAGTGAGACCCAGCTCTGTCCCCTCCCCTCCCAGCATCCCCACTGTCCACTGCCACTCCCCCCACCAGGCAGCGGACTCCAGAACTGGGCCAGCACTGGCACTGAGGGAACCCGCAGCCCCGCCGTCATGCCTGGGAGGGTCCCTGTCTGCCTGCACCAGGGCCTGTTAGTCCAATTCTCATCCGACCCCCGGCCATGTTCCTGCGTTCTGAATAAACAAGGATGCTTTTGAGGCCTCTGGTTCAAAGGTCACCTCCCCCATTCCATGTCATGGTAACTCAACCCTCAAGTGACTCCAACTTTCTTGATTAAGTAACTCAGCACCTTGCTTTTCATGAGAGCTTCTCCCAGCCAGCATCAGCTTATTTGGAGAGGGGCAGTGGTGGAACCGGCCACCACAGCCTGAGGGAGGGACGCTACATGGTACACGGGCCGTGGAAGAGGGAGGTGGGATCCTGAGCACCCCCCACTGCCAGGCAACCACGGAGCCAAGCAGGCCCACACTCCCACCTGGCTATAGTCCAGGGGTGCCCTTGGACTGGCCTCCGAACCAGACCTGAGCCTGGCAGGGGCAGGCGGGAGCCTGGGGCAGCGCAGCCCACACGGGGGGGTGCTGGGGAGTGGGGGGCATTCCTGGCAGTCTTCAGCCCGGCCCTCCTCCAGCGGCTGGGACCCCAGGACCACATGGCTGAAGACGGCTCAGGAGTCGCCCGTGTGTGCGGCCCCACCCAGGTTAGGAATCCTGGAACAGACCACTCCATTCAGGCTGAACACCCCTCCCTGGGTGGCAGTGGGACCCAGGGCTGGCACAGTCAGGCCTGGCCCCACGCCTGTGCTCAGCACAACCTTCCTCATGCCCCGTGTGGGAAGCACATGTGCCCGGGGCTCCGTCTGTGGCCCTTCCGAGGCTGAGTGGAGAAATAAACCGGGGCGCGTGCGGACCACGGGGGTCTCAGTGCCGAAGAGAAACGGGCAGTGGAGGCTCCAGGAGGCGCGGGGAGCCCCCCGTGCAGATGCGGAGGGAAGGGAGCCAGTCCGTGGAGGCCGCACGATGCTTCCCACTCCACAATGTCCGGCAGAGGCAGCACCGTGGAGACGGAGGGCCGGCGGGGCACAGACGACTTCCAGGGCCACGAGCGACTACGTGAAGCTGCGACGGGGACACGCGTTGTCGTCCATCGTCCGTTTGTCGGAGCTCACAGAATGAGCAACACTGCACATGACTCTCCTGTCAGCTGGGGACTCTAGTCGGCAACAATTTATCAGTCCTGCCTATCAATTATACAATGTCCCGGCCAGTGCAAGGTGCTGAGCGCAGGGAAACTGTTTGAGATGGGGATAAGGGAGCCTCTGTAGTCTGCACAGTTTTTCTGAAAACCTAAAACTGTTCTAAAATAAGTCTCTTAATTAATAAAACAGAGCTGAAACCCCGGACGAACGGACGCAGGTGGCTTGGGGGGGGCAGAGGCGGGCTGAGGACCTCAGGGGGTCATGGTGGCAAAGATGCTGCCCAAACTGAGACCTCCAGTAAGTTAACCCGGCTGATAACCACTGAGGAAACGGAGGGAAAATAACAGGAAAAAATGCGGAAGATACTAAGAACAAAGAGAAAAACACAAAGATGTGGCAATATGTCCAAGTACGTCAGTTGAGATGTATGGCCCTTTACTTAACAGAGACAGAGGGCCAGGCTGACCCTGAGCATGACCTTGCTCCCGCTGTCTCAGGAGCCGCATCGGTGAGGACACAGGCCTTGAGGCCGGGCGCGCACCTGCAGTCACGGCACTTTAGGAGGTCAGGCAAGAAGAGTACTCGAGCCCTGGAGTTCAAAACCAGACTGGACAACATAGTGAGACCCCCGTCTCTACAAAAAAATTAAAAATGGCTGGGCGTGGTGGCACCTGTAGTCCTGGCTACTCGAGAGGCTATAAAACTAACATAATATGATGACTTTTTTTTTGCCAAGATTTGAAAACAGATGAAATGAACAAATTCCCAGGAAAACGTTCACCACAAAAACTGCCTCAAGAAGGAGTCGAAAGCCCACCTGTCCTGTGGCCCCCAAGGGTGATCAGTCAGAGACCCCGGCGGCACAGGCGGCCTCACATGGGAGCACTGCCAGGTGTGAGGATGGCCACCTTTGCTTTCCAGACGCCCGCAGAGGAAGAGGCTCAGCTGTGCTGGGAATGCGAACTTGCTTCAGCACCTGCAGCATGAACGTAACCTGCCACGTTACGGATGGAAGAACGAGCATCTCACGACTGATGGAGAAACACTTTCTACAACTCAGCATCCATTCATGGCTAAAAACCACAAAGGAGAAGTGAATAAAAGCAGCCACGAAAACAACCCACAGCTGGCATCGTGACAGACAGCGCGCAGGGCGGGGGCCCTCCCTGCTGTGGGACCCTAGACCCAGACGGCACTCAACCCCGCCCAGCAGGGGAGAAAGGGATGGACGCAGAACCGGCAGAATCCCCAGATCGCCCACAGGACACGTCTGTGAGGGACCCGCGAACGGACAGGGTAGCACCAGTGCAGAGGTCGCCCGAGAAAGGCTGAGGTCACCAGAGTCCCACACTTAGCAACCAAGAGGAGGAAGTGTGAGTTAAAAGGGCACCATTTGCAACATCAACAAAAGAAGTCACCTGGGTGCTGCTGCCCCCACGAGGGGCACGGCCACACGGAATCGACTGACGCTACTCCAGGAGCCCACAGACACGCGAGGGGCACGGCTACACGGAATCCACTGACGCTACTCCAGGGGCCCGCAGACACGCGAGGGGCACGGCCACACGGAATCGACTGACGCTACTCCAGGAGCCCGCAGACACGCGAGGGGCACGGCTACACGGAATCCACTGACGCTACTCCAGGGGCCCGCAGACACGCGAGGGGCACGGCCACACGGAATCGACTGACGCTACTCCAGGAGCCCGCAGACACGCGAGGGGCACGGCCACACGGAATCGACTGACGCTACTCCAGGAGCCCGCAGACACGCGAGGGGCACGGCCACACGGAATCCACTGACGCTACTCCAGGGGCCCGCAGACACGCGAGGGGCACGGCCACACGGAATCCACTGACGCTACTCCAGGGGCCCGCAGACACGCGAGGGGCACGGCCACACGGAATCCACTGACGCTACTCCAGGGGCCCGCAGACACGCGAGGGGCACGGCCACACGGAATCCACTGACGCTACTCCAGGAGCCCGCAGACACGCGAGGGGCACGGCCACACGGAATCCACTGATGCTACTCCAGGGGCCCGCAGACACGCGAGGGGCACGGCCACACGGAATCCACTGACGCTACTCCAGGAGCCCGCAGACGCGCAAGGGGCACGGCCACATGGAATCCACTGACGCTACTCCAGGGGCCCGCAGACACGCGAGGGGCACGGCCACACGGGATCCACTGACGCTACTCCAGGAGCCCGCAGACACGCGAGGGGCACGGCCACACGGGATCCACTGATGCTACTCCAGGGGCCCGCAGACACACGAGGGGCACGGCCACACGGAATCCACACAGAATCCACTGACGCTACTCCAGGAGCCCGCAGACACGCGAGGGGCACGGCCACACAGAATCCACTGACGCTACTCCAGGAGCCCGCAGACGCGCAAGGGGCACGGCCACATGGAATCCACTGACGCTACTCCAGGGGCCCGCAGACATGCGAGGGGCACGGCCACACGGGATTCACTGACGCTACTCCAGGAGCCCACAGACGCGCGAGGGGCATGGCCACACAGAATCGACTGACGCTACCCCAGGAGTCTGCAGACACGCGAGGGGCACGGCCACACAGAACTGACCGAAACTACTCCAGGAGTCCGCAGACATGCGAGGGGTACGGCCACATGGAATCGACTGAAGCTATTCCAGGAGCCTGCAGACATGCGTGGCATATGGCTATTCCAGGAGCCCGCAGACATGTTTGGGGTACGGCTACACGGAACCAACTGAAACTATTCCAGGAGCCCTGAGCAGCTGCAGAGAGAAACGTGCAGTCCTGGACAGGGCATGATCTGTGAGCAAGTCTGTTCTTCCCACTTAGATTCACAGTGACATCGATGCCCGCCAGAGAAATCACCCCACGGGTACCGGCACCTGCCTCCGAGCAGCTAACGTGGAAAAGACTGAGGGCGTCAGGAGCTGCTCAGGGCCCCTGCGACCACAGCCAGGGTCCTTGCTGCGGGGAGGGGCCAAGAGCGGCACAGCCACCCTGGGACACGTGCAGCTTCCTGTAAAGTGAATCACAGGTCTGCTCACGGTACAGCAGAGCCCTTGAAAACACGTCCACGGGATGACGAGATCGCGTGTGTGCACGGCAGGCTGTGATGAAAACCGGAAACCACCACAAGTGCACAGACAGGACAGACGGACTGACCACAGGACGCACACCATGAAACGGGGCCCGGCCAACAACCGTGGGTGCCCCCACGTGCACCAACGTGACGTAGCACCCGCGCCTGCTGACGGAGCTTTGCCCCTAGAGGCTGTGGTGCTCTGGCAGGGGTGGGCAGGGCAGGGGAAGGGCGGGCAGGGTGGGGGCAGGGACATGGGGCAGGGCGGGAGAAGGGGCATGGGGCAGGGCGGGAGAAGGGGCATGGGGCAGGGCGGGAGAAGGGGCATGGGGCACCCAGGTCCATCTGTTTTCCAGGGCACGTGGAATGCCACCCCAGGACCTGTGCATTGCCCTGGATGTATGTTACACCTCCATCGAAACAATCGAGAGACAGAACCAAAATCCCCACCACGTTTTCCTTGGGAATTGACAATCGGAATGTAGCGTTTATAGGGAAAAGCAAACGCCCGAGACTGGCCCAGCCCGGGCGGAGGCGGCATGGGGGTGCCCTGCCCTTCGAGGCGTCCTCAATGCAGGGGGCTTGTGGGGCAGGGATGGCAGTGAGCGTGGGCAGGACGGGGGTTCAGGGGTGCCTGGGTTCCGGGGGCAGGGGAGGCAGTCCCTCACCCACATGGAGACAAATGACCCTCGCCTCTCGCAGACCCTGGTTCCTGGTGGACTGACACAAACACGGGAAAGGAAACCTCTAGAATGGAAGAATCGTAGGAGAGGATCCCAGGAATGTGGGGGTGTCCACACAGGGCCTTGGCGTGCCTGACCCCGTCCCGCTGCCGAGCCCAGGACACGGCTGGGCCTCTCGCAGCTGCAGGAAATGCTCTTGGGAGGAGCCAGTCCTCGGAGGATGCCTGGGAAGGAGACCCTCAGCCTCCAGCCCGGGACAGGGCCGCAGTGGGGCCCCTGCAGGGGATGAGAAGGAGCTGGTGAGGCCCTGACACCAGCAATGGCTGGGGAGGACAGGCTGTCCCCAAGAAAGGGGGCCTGTAATGCCCCAGGGGCCTCCCAGACAGCAGGGCAGCCAGAAATAGGGCGACGGACCAGCGTCTGTGGACACGGGGGCCGGCGGGGGCCGGCGGGCGGCGCGGGCTCACCTGGAATAGGATCTGCAGCGCCCCGTGGATGATGCAGGCCCGCCGGCCGAGGAAGAGGAAGAAGGGCACCAGGAGCTCGATGAAGTGGTTGCTGAGTGTCTCGAAGCGGTGGAACCACCAGGGTGAGTGGTGTAGGTAGTATGCCACAGGGTTGGGCACCGGCTGGGTCTGCAGGGACAGGAGGGGCTGTGAGGTGCCTGGCCGATCTCAGGGGGTGGGGCTAGGGATAGGCATGTGGGTCCCTGGCCCCCTGACCCTGACCCCAACCCCTACTGCACACAGGATCCCCCCGGCTCACCTGACCCTGCACACGTGGAGCCCACCTGCCAGCCTAAGAGCCAAGGGACACTGAGGGGGAAGCGAGTTGTTTTTTTTTTTTTTTTTTTTTTTTTTTTGAGACGGAGTCTTGCTCTGTCACCCAGGCTGGAGTGCAGTGGCCGGATCTCAGCTCACTGCAAGCTCCGCCTCCCGGGTTTACGCCATTCTCCTGCCTCAGCCTCCCAAGTAGCTGGGACTACAGGCGCCCGCCACCGCGCCCGGCTAGTTTTTTTTTTGTATTTTTAGTAGAGACGGGGTTTCACCGTGTTAGCCAGGATGGTCTTGATCTCCTGACCTCGTGATCCGCCCGCCTCGGCCTCCCAAAGTGCTGGGATTACAGGCTTGAGGCACCGCGCCCGGCCGGAAGCGAGTTTTTAAAGCAAAAGCAAAGTGTTTATATTTGTCTTAAAATCTTTACCATCTAAAAGCCAAGAATACACACCCTAACTGAAGAATACACACCCTAACTGAAGAATACACACCCTAACTGAAGAATACACACCCTAACTGAAGAATACACACCCTAACTGAAGGAGACAACACCTGGAACCGTCCGTGCCGAACGCGAGAACACAGGCGGTCGGAGAACGCGCTGCCCGCTGCCCACACCACCCCCAAGAGCTGGGGTCCGCAGGTGGCCCCTCAGGCTCAGGATGCCCTCTCCCTGGGGATGGGCATGTGGGTGGGGATGTGCCAGTTGGGGACCAGCAGGAATGGGGGCCTGGGCCCCGGGCCCAGCTCAAGGCTCTAAGTGCAAAACCTGGCTGAGGGGACCTTGAAGCCTCCCAGGCCAAGCCACAGAGTCCGCACACCTGGGTCCCACTCGGCAGCCCTGTCAGGAGGAAGGGCAGGAACTTGCTCTGCACCATAACTGAAAACTATCAAGGCCAGGCCTGTGATCCCAGCACTTTGGGAGGCCAAGGCAGGCAGGTCACTTAAGCCCAGGAGTTTGAGGCCAGCCTGACAACATATCAAGGCCCCATTTCTATAAAAATAAAAAATTAGCTGGGCATGGTGGTGCATGCCCGTAGCCTCAGCCACCTGGGAGGCTGAGGCAGAAGGATTGCTAGAACCCAGGAGGTGGAGGCTGCCGTGAGCCATGACTGTGCCACGGCACTCAGCCTAGGCGACAGAACAAGACCTTGTATCAATCGATCCATCAATCAAATCAGAGCGGTTGTGCAGACTTGTCTGGAGTGAGAACGCCCGACTGGCAAACGGGGCCCAGGCCCCACACGCTGTTTCCTGGAAACCCCCGACGATGGGACCCGGAGTGGCACTGCCAGGGCCATGTGAGTCGGTGAGCCCAGGGTGGTGGTGGGAAAAGTGCCCGTGATGGACGATGCTGCACGCTCTGCCTGGCTTTGCAGAGGGGCCTGCCCGCATGCTGCTCAGGGCTGAAGGCCTTGCTAGCACAACCCGCGGGAGCCATGGGGTCCGGCACAGCCACAGAAGCCCCACTGGGGACAACAATCACAAGCCCTGCAGAGATGGAGGCAGCCCCCAGACGCTTCAGAGTCCGCACCCTGGTTCTGGGACTCCCGGGGTCCAGAGAGGCTGCGTGGAGGTCGGGGCCCTCGGGTGGCAGAAAGCGCACGTAGAGGCCGTGCTGGGCACTCGCTCCGGGGCGGGGGTGTGGGATGTGCAGGAGGCGGCCACGTGCACACCCGAGAGCAGCACTCGTTCCGTGGTGGGGGCGTGGGATGTGCAGGAGGCAGCCACGTGCACACCCGAGAGCAGCACTCGCTCCGGGGTGGGGGTGTGGGATGTGCAGGAGGCAGCCACGTGCACACCCGAGACGGGGCGTCTGGGCACAGGGCCCCAGTACCCGAGAGCCGTGGGCTGGGGAGGGTCCTGAGGCCTCTGCTCATTTGCTTACAGGGCAAAGAGTTATTTTTGTTTACACTGAGGCTGGGAGAAAACATCATGACCTGAAACTCGGCTGTGAGCCATGAGGTGGGTGTGGCAGTGTCACACTGCACGGCAAGGCCAGGAGCTCCCGTGCGGCCGGGACACTCAGCGCGCGGCCAGGGGAATGGTGGGTCAGGGCATGTCGGGACTGCTGGCCCAGACCTTAGGAAACAGTCCGCAAACTTCTCCTAAAAGACAATTTTAAATAAGAAAAACATGAGGAAAGTGTGAAGGGGATGACACCTGTTTAGGGACTTAGAAGGCAGCAGATCTTGGGGGAGAAGGAGTGTTGTCTGTTGGGACCCACCCCCCAGTGCCCACAGTGAAAAGCCAGAGAAGAACCAGAACGCCTGGGCTGCCACTTCCCTTGTAGGCTGCAGCTCACTGTGTGTTTGGGGTTGTGGCGAGACCCACGCAGGAGGCGGCAGGCTTGGCCAGGTGCTGGGAACAAGCATCTCCAGGGCTAGGCCCACACCCGAAGTCCCAGCTCTCGGTCTGGCTTCTGGGGTGGGGGACTTGAACCTCTCCTTCCCTCCCGCACGCTGGGGCTGCTGACGTGTGGGAGGGGAGAGGAGGCTGCTTATGCTTATCAGGTGAGGGTCTTGGGATGAAGAAGGCAGGTCCCATGTGTTCCAGAAACAAGCCAATCACGGAGGTCCCTGTGGGAAGCGGCCCTTGGATGTTGCGTCCCAAAGTGGTGACTGCCACTGGCTGAGAACCTCACCTGGGAAGGGGCCACGGCAGGCGCACAGTGTGATGCCTTTGTGGACATGCAACCCCCCTTCCCATCATGGCAATTGTAGATGGAGGAAAACGACAGTGAGTGGCAAAGACGGTGACAAATGTGACAGAAACGGGGCTGACGTGACCCAACGCTGTGTTAAAACAAGAAAAGCCTCAGGCCCAGCTGTGGTGGCTGCTGCCCCCCCCGAGCGGGGTTCGCCTCCCCAGCTGACCTTGGCCCCCCCCTGAGCGGGGTTCGCCTCCCCAGCTGACCTTGGCCCCCCATGAGTGGGGTTCGCCTCCCCAGCTGACCTTGGCCCCCCCCGAGCGGGGTTCGCCTCCCCAGCTGACCTTGGCCCCCCCTGAGCGGGGTTCACCTCCCCAGCTGAACTTGGGGCTCAGCTTTGGCCAAGAGAATGCAGTGAGTGATGTTCTGAACTCTCAAGCTCAGTCCTTGAAGAGGCAGATCCAGCCCCATGAAAGATCCCTCTACTCTGAGGCCACCAAGCTGTGAGGAAGCCCATGGTGGCCATGTGGCAAGGCCACGAGGAGACACACTAAGTTCCAGAACAAGTGAAGCCTCCCTGGACCTCTCGGCCTGGCTATCAGCTCGTGAATGACCCCACCTGATACCACGTGCAGCAGAAGAGCCGCCCGGCAGAGCCCATCACAGGACCAGGGGAGAGAG
Source organism: Macaca nemestrina (assembly GCF_043159975.1). Taxonomy (NCBI): domain Eukaryota; kingdom Metazoa; phylum Chordata; class Mammalia; order Primates; family Cercopithecidae; genus Macaca; species Macaca nemestrina. Next base: position 1,297,020 of record NC_092142.1, read on the forward strand.
GAGCCGCCCAGCGGAGCCCATCGCAGGACCAGGGGAGAGAGGAGCCACCCGGCGGAGCCCATCACAGGACCAGGGGAGAGAGGAGCCGCCCGGCGGAGCCCATCGCAGGACCAGGGGAGAGAGGAGCCGCCCGGCGGAGCCCGTCGCAGGACCAGGGGAGAGAGGAGCCGCCCGGCGGAGTCCATCACAGGACCAGGAGAAAGATGCTGCTGCTCTAAGCCACTGAGGCTTGGGGTGTGTTGTGCGATAGCAGATCTCTGAAACAGCCTGAATCCAGAAGCCAAAGAGTGTGGAACTCTGATGTTAGTGGGAAAAGCCCATTTTAGAGAAACCAAAGTAAATGTTTTTCTGAGTCTTTGGGTAACAGATACTTAGTACTGACTCCCACACCCTCCACCCCAGACACGGCTCAGCACTCACAGCTGTGTAAGCCTCCTCACATCCTGGAGAGGTACAGAAACAATATTTGAAGAAACACTGGCCAAATATTTTCTGAATGTAATGACAATGATAGACCTATAGATTCAAGCAACTCAACGAACTCCAAGCACAAAAAACGTGAGGAAAATGACACCAACTAACCAAATGGCCACATTTTACTGCATGACAGTATGACACTATCGATCACTTTGATTGTAGTTTGATTGACAAGTAATCAAATTGTCACAAACTGCCTATGTTAATTAGATCATATTGGTTGGTAGTGTTTTTCAACTCTTCTATATCCTTATTTTGTATCTACCTGCTTTATGTGTTATTGAAATCTCCAACTTTATGAATTTGTCTACGTCTGCTTGCAGTTCTATCCATTTTTGCTTCATGTCTTTTGACGCTCTATTACCAGGTGCATAGATGTTTGAGAGTCTCCTGACCTCCTGGTGAACACTGTGAAATAGCCTCTTTACTCCTGATCACATTCTTTGCTCTGAATTCTGCTTTGTCTGCTGTGAAGGTGGCCAGTCCAGCCTTCTTGTCACTTGTGTTTGTATGGTATGTTTTTCCACCCCTTACCTTTCGGCCTGTGTGTGTCTTCGTATTTGAAGCGTATCTCTTAGAGTAGTGTTACAAACTACACATCATAATCGAATATTGCTCAAAACTTGTGAGAAAAAATCTTACATGCAAATAGAGAAAGATGTTACAGAGTATGTAGATAAGGAGTTGTCATAGGAAATAATGCAAATGAGACGAGAGTAGAGTACAATCTTTAAAGTACTAAACCTGTCAACCTAGAATTCTATACCCAACAACAATCTCTTTCAAAAATGAAGGTGAAATAAAGACTTTGTTAGACGTTGACAAGCTGAAAGAACTTGTCACCAGCAAACCTATGCTAGAAGAAATGTCAAGTCTGTTAGGTGGAAGGAGAATGATCACAGATGGAAACCTGGGTCTCCACGCAGGAGTGAAGAGTCTGGAAATGGTAACATGAGGTGGAAGGAGAATGATCACAGATGGAAACCTGGGTCTCCACGCAGGAGTGAGGAGTCTGGAAATGGTAACATGAGGTGGAGGGAGAATGATCACAGATGGAAACCTGGGTCTCCACGCAGGAGTGAGGAGTCTAGAAATGGTAACATGAGGTGGAGGGAGAATGATCACAGATGGAAAGAAGAGCTCTGGAAATGGTAAGTATATGGATACACAATGAGGCTATTCTTCCAATTGTATGAAATGTCTCTGAAAGATAATTGGACTGTTTAATCGAACTGTTTGGCAATAATAGCAAAAGACCGGGAGGGGAAAATACTGTTGGTAGAATATTGTTGTAAAATTCTTTCAGCATTTATGAAATAGGCTTAGTATAACTTGAAGGTGGGCTGTTATGGATTAAAGGTATGTACTATAAACCCTAAAACCACCACACAAATAAGACAAAAAAGTTACAGCCAAGAAAGAAAATAAAAAGGAATCACAAAAATATTCAATTAATCCAGAGGAAGGTATAAAATAGAGAACGCATGGGAGAAACAGAAAAGAAATCGCAAGACAACAGCTGAAACCTTCCCCAGGAAAGACTGCAGTGGATGCCAACGGCCCAACACCCAGATAAAGGGCGGGACTTGTTGGACTGGATTGAAAAATAAGACCCAAGCATACTCTGGCTCTAAGAGATCTGCTTCAAATACGAAGACACACACAGGCTGAAAGGTAAAGGGTGGAAAAACAGCATATAAACGTGAGTGACGAGAAGGCTGGACTGACGACCTTCACACCAGACAAAGCACAACTCAGAGCAAAGAATATGAGGAGGAGTTCGGAGGCCATTTCACAATGTTCATCAGGTCGGAAGACTCTCAAATATGTACGCGCCCAATAACAGGGCTTCAGAAGACATGAAGTGCAAGCAGACATAGACAAATCCGTAATTAGAGTTGGCGATCTCAATCTCCGTCATCTCAATAATCGATAACACAGGCAGAAAATGAGGACGTACAGGAGAGCTGAAAACACTATTGGCCAACTCGATCTAATGAACCCTGGCAGAACACTGTTCATTTTTAGCTCAAATGGAACTTTCACTAAGACGAGCCACATTCTGGGCTACAGAACAAATCTGACTAAATTTTAAGACTCAGTGCAGATCCAATACATTCCGACAATAAAGTAATTAAATTAGAAACCAATAACAGAAAGAGATCTGGAAAATCCCCATCCCTTTGGAGCCTTTACAGAACCTCCGTTTCAGTGCGGGTTACAACATTTGATTCTCACAACCGCCTTAGGGTAGTGGGTGATCAGTTTAAAGCTGGAAAGACAGAACTTGCTCGGGATCACACAAGCCAGTAAGGGGGCGTGGAGGGTGGGCAGCACAGGGCTGCGTAAGAACAGGGCTCAGATGCAGGCGCTGCCATCCTCGGCTGCGTGGGTAGAAGAGCCGTGAGCACTGCTGACCTTGAGGTGGCACCCCTGCCTCCCATACCGCGGCTGTCCCTGGCAAGAGGACCCCAGGAGAACCGGGAAATCCAGGCCCAGGGAAGGCCGGTGTCTCCTCAGGCCTGTACTGGCCTGGTGTGCTGCTCTGCCGGGTGATGCCAGGGCATGGGCCTGGGGCTGTCAGCCGGGCCCTGCCAAAACCACCCTGCAGTGGCCCACTCCCACCCAAGGCCCCCCACATTTACCAGGCCCCTCCCACCCGAGGCCCCGGACACTTCCCAGGCCCCTCCTACCCGAGGCCCTGGACATTCCCCAGGCCCCTCCCACCCGGGCTCCTGACATTCCACAGGCCGGCACTGCCCCTCCTCCCCAGCCCCCAGCACACACAGAAAACATTTTCTTACAATAACCAATAAAACAGCCAGGAGACAAGGTGAGAAGCCTCAGCTCCCAGCATGCTGGATGGGATTCAGGCACGGTTCCCCTAACAATGACATTTACAGTCTTTAAGGGTAACGCCAACCTGGATATATATTATTCCCACATTAGCGGGCCACCATATCTGAGGGCGCTTGGTGACTCACATCCAGTCACAGCCTGAGGGGGCTGGCAGCCCACGGTCCCTAGTCATAGTTAAAGGCATTACAGGATCTCCTGGCCCAAACCCTTGCTGGGTGGGTCCTGGGACACAGGAGGAAAAAAGGCTGTGCTGAGCTTCCCTGTTGGGAGTCAGCCAGGGGCAGCCCCAGCTGTTGTGCTCTGTGTGAGCCTTGAGGGGGCAAGCTGGAAAGGGGCGCCTGCCTGACACGGGGACGCACCAGCCACAAAATACACTGGTGGAAGCTGGCCAGGCCAGGCTGAGCACGTCAGCACGGACTCCTGCACTCCTGCCGGAAGTGTGGCACACACGCGGCCTCGGTACCTGTGGCGGAGCTGGGCGGAGGGCGCATGAGCGGAGGCTTCTCTCAGCAAGGCTGCTCTGGGCAGCAGGGCCCTGTCCCCCGGGGGCATCCACAGCAGCTCTGCACCCCCGTCACTCCCATACACACCCGGAGGCCCCGCAGAACTCTGGGAGCCCAGTCCAGTGAGGGCTGCTCTGTGCGGCCCGCCCCACGCAGAGAGTGCGCGCTCCTAGCACGAATGGCCTCTGGTCCCCGTGAGCACCTCGGGGTGAGCAGGGCTGTCGCAGGCACCCTGGAAGGCATGGCCGTGGCCTGGGCCTGGAGTCAGGGTGCAGAGAGTGACCACGGGCAGGGGCAGTGCTTCCGGATCTCTCTAACCACTGGTCTAAAACTCCGCCCGCATGTGTGGGAGCCAGAGACGCACCCCCAAGCCGCAGGCTGCCAGCCGCAGGCTGGGAGACCCTGGCTCCAGGAGTGTCAGGTGGCCCCAGGCAGATCCAGGGGACCCCCGCCCTGCCCAGGCAGCTCCCCGAGGGTCTGTGGTGCGTGGCCTGGTCCCCGGTAGTGAGCCGACTCTGGGAGGCTCTGTGCCATCTCGGGACCTGTCTGTAGCCCTGAGAGCGTCCTTCAGCAGACAGACTTGTCGTTCTCCACGACGTCGGCCCAAACTCACCGACAGGCCTGACCTCGGGCCAAGCCTTGGGGTGCAGGGGGTGGAGCTCAGTGGGGTACTCCTGCCGGCAGCAAGGGAAGTGGCCGTGGGTCCCTGCCCGCCCAGGCCCTGGCAGGGGCTGCCCTGTGCCACGTCTGGGAAGCAGCTCTGGAAGGGGCGTGGAAGGAGCACCGTGGGACTGAATGATGGTGCTAGACTTCCCGCAGCTCTCTAGCAACAGAGTCACGTTCAACTCCCCTAAAAAGCAATGGAGACTTGTTTGCAACGTTCGGGGTCCATGTACTCCAGATCCAGTGAGTCTTCTCTGCATCAAAACCATCCGTGGGAGTCCTCACCCCATCCCTCTCGATGACAGCTGACTTCCTAAAACCCACGTGCAGACAGAGGACAGGCCTGGATTTTCCATTTCAGCAGCCAGTACCATCCCTGCTGCTCAAAGCAGCTGCGTGACCCCCGCATTCACAACCTGCTATTGCATCTGTGTCGTCAGGAGACCACTGTGACGTGGGAACCGCAGCAACCCTCCCCACAGCCCGCGGCATTCCAGATGGCGCCCGTCCCCGGTCACCAACCCTTGTCCTGTGCTGGCCCTGGGATCCTGGGGGTCCTGGGGACAGGGCTGAGGACATGGTTCTGGTCCCTCTCCTGGCTGAGAGCAAGCAGCCATCAGTGCATCCCCAGTGTTTCGTGGGACCGAGCCTTTGGCCTGCAGGATCTGCACTCACTCTGGGTAGAGGGCGTCAGAGCTGAGTGAGCTGCAGGGCATCCTGGTGGAGTCTGCGGAGATCTGGGAACACCACGCGTGGAAGGCCACAGGCTTGTCGGGAGTTTCAGGCAGAGCTGCCCCGTCGCCTTTCACCCTCCGGGGAACTGGCCTCTTCTCTTGGAACTTGGGGACGCCTCCCCCGCTGCTTCTGGCTTAACCGACTGAATTTGCTGGCAACTGCCTTTCGTTACCAGCAGACGAAAAAAGCGCGGGTCTGGGCTGTGAGGCTGCGGACGGCCACGGCCGAGCAGTTCCTTCGGGGGAGAGAAGTCCGCACACTCGGAGCTCCAGCCCGGAGGGAGAGTCCCCGGGGTGCATGGCTGCCTTTCGCTCTGTGCTGCTGAAACTTCCGGAGGTTTCCAGACTCCTGAAGGGGCTCAGCATCCCCCACAGCATAGGGGCAACTCTCCTAGAAAGGGGCACCCCCCTGACTCCTTATCTGACCAGCAAGAAGCGGAAAGACAGCAAAAGGGCCTGAGGCCCCCACCCCTGATGCTGTGGGGCAGACGGCGCGGCTCGGGGGCTGCAGGCAGGGGCCTGCCACCTTCCGGAATCAGGTCCTCGGAGAGAGGATTCATGCAGGGCCCTGGGCGCGCAGATGACACCCTGACTTCCTGAAACCTTCACCAGTGCCTCGTCCTCAACACACATGGGAGGGAGCGTCCTTGTCTGAGAGACAAGTCTGAGGTGAGAGGGGGCTGCGGCTCCCGTCCCAGCTGAGGGCCCCTCTGCCTCATGGCCGCCGCCCACCTGTGCATCCCTCTCCCGGGGCCCCCATGTAGCTGTCCCCAGACGTGATGTCCTCGCTCTCCCCACACACTGCCCCCGTACCTGGCCTTGGACTGGGCATGGGCACTGCTCTGTCTGTCGAGTGGAGTCCAGGCCCCTGAGGCCGGTATGTGGGCCATCCCTGCCCCAGGGGACACAGTGAACCGCAAAGAGCCCTGTCACCGTGGTCCACCCGCTGCAGGCACGGCGCCGCACTACTCTGAACACTGGCTACTCCAGGTACTCGCTCCTAGAGCCCCAAGGGGCCCCCTTGGGGATGTAAGAAAAGGGGTTCCTGGGCCTTCTCCCAGCTCAGTGGGGCTCCCCCATGCCTCTTCAGGTGATGGTGGGATTTGAAACGCGATTCCCCGAGGACAGTCTCTGCAGCTGGGCGGGGAGGGGGTGGCCCCACCCGCTGGGACAGCAGCTGCCACCAGAGCCTCAAGCTGCCCGGCTTGGCCCTGGACCCCATGTGACCATCAGGACATTAGGCTCAAGGCTCTCCGTGAGCCAAGGCTCAGCCTGTCCTGGGATGTGGATGAAAAGGGCCCTGACCTCACACACCCTGCACTGCAGCCTCAGTGTCTGGACAGGGGAGTGGCCCCAGCCACAATCCAACCTTCCAGAAGCTCAGCCACGTGGGTACAGGACCCCCATGTGTCTGGGCCTCCTCTAAGGACACAGTCGTTGGATTTGGGGCTCAGCACAGTCCACGCTGACTTCATCTTAACTAATCACAAGGCGGTCCCAGATAAAGCCACGCTGCAAGCTACAGGGAGAGTGGGTTTGGGCCCTGCCTGCAGGCCCTGTCTGTGGCCCGGACACCGCTGCGGCCGACCCTCCGGGTGGCAGTGACACCGAGGGTGCCTCGAGACATCCAGGGCCATCCCTCAGGCCCGGGCTGCCCCTGCCTCTGTGCTCCAGGCTGGGCCCACTCTGTCCACTGTCTCAGGCCATGTCTGAACTGGTGGAGTTGGCGGCGGACACAGAGCACTCCTCACACACAACACAGCAGAGAGCTCCGGCGAGGGGCAGTCCTGGGCCTCTGGGGCACAGGAAGAACTGGGTGCTCAGGGGGGCGGGAAGGGACCCACCGCATCCCAGCTGGCCGCGTGGACACAGGGGAAGGCAGTGCTGACAGGCAGCTGTGGGGCCCCCCAGCCAGCCTCCCCAAGAGTTGCGACCTGCGTCCTCGCTGGAGCGTAGCTGTGGCGTGACCCGCCCCTCAGAAACACCACACCCTGGTGGTCCTGGCCGGGAGAGTCCTGCGGATCCCGAGACCCTCCCGGGCCCAGAGCAGCCACGTTCACTGAAGAGACACAGCCCAGGATGCCTGACACCAGCTTTAAAATGCAGCCGCTCCGTAGAGAAGGCATCAGAGTGTTTATGGGGACACGGGTGGGCACCTCAGTGTCTCTCGCCAATGGAAACCTGCATGGGATGGTCCTCACCAGCCCCCAGCCTTCGTGGACCTGAGCCCAGTGCACCACCGCTGTCCCCCCCTGTGCTGAGCCAGCGGGCTCCGTGAGATTCGCTGTGGAGCTTCTGGCCTGGAGACAAGGGGCCCACCCAGCTTTCCTGACCTGTCCCGAGGGCTTCTGGAGACATGGGACCTCCCCACACTTTCCCAACCTGTTCTGAGGGCACCTTACAGGGCCCTTCAGCTGTGCTGACCTGTCCTGAGGGCGTCTGGACACACGGGTCCCCTCAGCTTTCCTGACCTGGGCTGAGGGCGCTGGACCTTCTCGGGGGCAGGGTGGCCGGCGTGGGCTGCGGTGTGCAAGCTTTGTTGGCGATAGCCTCTCACGCATGTGTGCTCTGCCGCTGCTGCCTGTCACGGCTGTGTTGGGACTATCCAGCCACAGAGCTGAGAGCGTTTGCTTTCTGGTATCTCACCGACCGTCAGCAGAACCTGGTCTCAGACCGAGAGGAGCTCACAGGTCCTCAGCAAGGCAGGGCATTTGATGGGGTATGGGGAGATCTCAAGAGCCTGAAGAATAAAGTCAGGACACAGCCACTAAATGTAAATGCAGGCATAAACGCCCGTCCCAGGCCGGCACGTGGACCAAGACACAGAACCGCAGCAGGGGTGCCACGTGAGAACGGCACCAGCTCCACGCGTGGAGGCGGTGAGTGCCAGAGCAACCCTGGCAGAAAACGCAAAGGCAATGAGACAGTTGCCACTGGCTGTCGGCGGCACGCGGACAACGACCGCTTCCAGTGCAGGTGTGAGCACTGGCCGAACCCAGGAAGGGGTGTCCAGGCCTGAGATGCTCTAGGTGTGCCGTGGCCACAACCACACAGGCCCAGGGTGGGGATGCTGCTACCAGGAGGCTCCCACATGGACTGAGAACAAATGACTATCCAAGCTCCAGGCCCCAGGTCATTCCCAGCCCCTACATGAACTTGTGAGCAGTTGGCAAGAACCGGGGTGTCTGAAGGGACTCAGCCTGGGCCTGGGGGCCAAGCACAGTGGAACTATGCTGTGGTTCACACCTGCCCTGTGGGACACACCTGCCCGTGTCCAGGTAATGATGGAGCCACAGCTCCGCATGGCAGGGGCTGGGCACACAGCCAGGAAGCCCCCAAGAGGCACCTGCCGGGACGGTGGGGAGCTGTGGACTCCAGGAAGGAAGGGCTGGCCTGGAGGCCTGGGCAGGACCGAGGACAGCAGCAGAGGGTGCCGGTGCAGGAACCAGAGCAAACCCGCTGCACTCGAGACCATGGAGGGCCACGGACCCCGTCCCCGCGGCCCCAGCAAGTGAGGGGCGCCTGCAAACCCCCATGTGACCACCCCACCCGGAGGAAGGAAGGAGAGGGTGTCCTGAATCAACTGGGGGTGACCCTGTGACGCAACCGCTCACCAGGGTGTGCAGGACTGCGCCCACCAAGAGTGGGAATGGGACGGCGTGAGGCCGGGTGCTCTGCCCTCACCCTGCACGGCGCGCTCACCTCGTAGTGGAAGTCCATGCAGGTGAGGTCTCGCCAGCACCGGTCCCCCCGGATCTTGATCAGGCCCTGCAAGGAAGACGGCAGAGGGAGAGTCAGTCACGGGGGCTGGGGACGCGGCGGCCCCAACAGAAACAGCTTCCCGGGAAGACGAACCGTCCACGAAGGCCGTGGATCTGGGCTGCAGGTGCCGTGAGGGAGGGGACCTTACGTATGAAACACTTGGGAAGGGGGAATTTGGGAAGGGCAGATTCAGGGCTGCTTTGATGAACAGGAGTTAAGTGCACACCGCGGGCGTGAGCAACGGCGGCTTCCTTTTTATAGTCAGCGCCTGGTGCGCCTTCCCCAACACTCATTCTCAGAGCTCCACGCCTCATCACGCTGCAGAAGCTGCGTGTCTTTAAAGAGCACAAATGCACCATGCGCTGCACAGACCCCACGGACAGTGTCAGAGGGAAGCTTCTCAGAGCCTCCAGGATGAGCCCAAAGTCAGGAGGGAGCGCCCAGTGCACACGGGTCTCAGCCACGCCCCCTGCGGTACAAAGCGAGCCCAGGCGCAGGCCCCGAGTGTCTCCCACACACTGCAACCGGCTGCTGTGAGGATGCCTGGGGCACGGGAGAGGCTTCCAGGGGCCTGCAGAGGGAGCCGTCAGCACTGGGGAAGGTGGGACTTGGGCAGGGAGGCTGTGGGGGTGCAGGGAGGCTGTGGGGGTGCAGGGAGGCTGTGGGGGTGCAGGGAGGCTGTGGGGGTGCAGGGAGGCTGTGGGGGTGGGAGTTCTGCAGTGCTGGGCCACAGTGAAGCATCCAGGGAGGGGTCGGCTCCCACACCCATCCGCTTTCCCTCGGGCACTCATGGCTTCAGATGATTCCTTCACAAGTCAGAAACAATTGCCCCCTCCTCCCGCCCACCCTAAAATCACCGCTGAGACAGATTCACATCTAGCGTCTCTCACACGCTGGCTGTGTCCGAGGTGAGACTGCACAGACGTGGAAGTGAGCCCTCCTCCATGACGGCGGTTTCTGCTGCTACAACCACTCCCGGCCAAATCCCCTGGGCTCCATCCACCTCTCCACTGGACCATCCGTCCGCCCACCCGTCCCCTGTCCACCGGACCGTCCGCCCACCCGTCCCCTGTCCACCGGACCGTCCGCCCACCCGTCCCCTGTCCACCGGACCGTCCGCCCACCCGTCCCCTGTCCACCGGACCGTCCGCCCACCCGTCCCCTGTCCACCGGACCGTCCGCCCACCCGTCCCCTGTCCACCGGACTGTCCGCCCACCTGTCCCCTTGTCCACCCGACTGTCCACCTGGCACATAAGCACTGAGTGCCCGTGAGGTGCCGGGTCCCGCTCCACCCCATAGAGGCCGTGTGCTGCAGGCGCAGGTGCGACAAGGTGCAGAGAGGCAGGACAGCCACCAGGCGTGGCAGATGCGGCGGCACATAAAGGACAGGAATCCATGCCGCAGGTTCAGAGCCGACGGCTACGGTCGGTGTAGCATGGTGGGCTCCGGGGCAGCTGCATTGGGCTGCAGGTGGTGCTGTCTCGCTGCTGCCCACATGGTGGGAAGAGGGTGAGGGTCTCTCTGGGGACACTTTCGTAACGGCTGCCTCCCATCAGCCAGTGCTCCCTCTGTGGGTGTGCTGGGGTGTCGGGCCTGGCTCCTGGTACCATGACACTGGGGTCAGGGTTTCCATGTGAAACGGAATTCAGGGAACACAATCTGTTCACAGCGGAGGCTGGCTCGTATCTGGACAGAGCTGACAGGGCTGGCCTGGGTGGGGAGACCCGGGGCAGGGTGGGCATGGCCACGAGGGAAGAAGAGGAGGGTGAGGGTGCACTCCTCAGGCAGGAGCACGAGGCACAGCAGGGCTGAGGAGGCCACAGCGGGAGGCCCAGGAGTCCCTGGAATGCAGGGTCCCTTCTACCACGGTGCCAGTCACGGTCCCATTGTGGGAGACCGGCCTCCAGACGGTCGGGGGTGCAGCCTGAGGCCTGTGGGGGCCACCAGGACCTCCAGGGCAGGGGCCGGAGCTGCCGTTGGGGTGGAATTTCCTCCTCTCCAGGGAGCCCCAGCTCCAGCCTCGGTCTCCTGCCCGGTCGGGTCAGCCTCAGGCTCCCAGTAGATTCCTCCTCCCCAGGTCAGCCCATCACGGGCTGGAGCCACGTCAGCAAAACATTAATACCTCCCAGCAGCACGGAGGCCAGCATTTGGTGATGGACCAGGGACCCCAGCCCAGCCAGGCTGACACAAAACCGACCACACACGGGAGGGCCTTCGGGGTGGCTGCGGGCTCCAAGCCAGGGCCAGGCAGCACGGGAGCCGCCGGGTTCTCTGGCTACATGTGACCGAGAAGGCAGCAGGCTCTGCTGCTATCTGTGCAGGATGACCTGGGCAGGGGAGGGGCGTGTCCAATTCCGACGAGTTTGGAACATGGGGCCCGCGGGACTGGCGGGGGAGTGGGAGAGCCAGGAGAGGCTGCGCTGCGCCCTGAAGGACGGCACGTGGCTGAGAGGGACACGAATGAGAAACGGCAGGGGAGTGGGACCAAGAGCCCAGCCTGGCCTTACAGGAACACCAAGCAACAGGCATCTGCTCCGCGTGTGAGCCAGATGGGACACCACCTACACGCAGGCTGCACCGTCCACAGACACGCCTCGGAGGGGTTCTCAGGCTCCGCCACCCCGCACACTGTGAAGGCTGCGTCTGAGGGGGGCACGTCTGGGTCCGGCATCACCGCCTCTAGGGTCTCGCTGCACGCCCCTGCCCTCACACGCCCTGCACCCCCAACGGCAGGGAGGGCACCAAACACCCAGGAGTGTTACTGTTTAAAGATCTGAAGGGTGAACTGCCTTAAAAACCGAGTCAGGTCTTTTGGAAGCTGGGTTTGCTCAGATCACAAAAACACCAGAGACTGTTTCCCGCTTGGGCTCCTGTCCTGCAAACGTGCATGAAAACAGCCGAGGGTGTTCAGCTGACCGGGTGGAGCAGGCCCCACTCCACAAGGCACTGCCCATGCCCAGGGCAGCCACCGCTTCTGATGAAACGCACAGCTCCACCGGGCAGGGGCAAAGCCACCGCCCCCGCTCCTCCCACATGAGCACCAGCTCTGCTCCCTGAAGAATCCGAGAGTGGAACTCTATGGAGATTCAAACCAGGAAAAGAAGAAAAAAACAAAATAATTAAAATGTCATTCAAATTCTAAGCTGATATGAGACACTTAAAAATCTGAAAAATTGTTTCAGGAGTGGAAGATAATTATATTCCTCCCATCTATTGATTTATCTCTACATTGCAGATGTCAGATTTTCCACGGATTTTTTTTTTCTTCCAGAGCAAGTGTCAAAGGAACAAAGCCTTCTTTGAGGCTTTTCAGCCCAAAATTAATTCTTAAAAAAAAAAAAAAAAAAAGGCACAGACAGGCCGATAAACGCACCAGACCCAAAGGGAGCCAGGGACCCACTGCCTGTGCCACCCTCCCGCTCTGCTCGAGGGACTCACTGCCCGCGCCACCCTCCCGCTCTGCTCGGGGGACCCACTGCCCGCGCCACCCTCCCGCTCTGCTCGGGGGACCCACTGCCCGCGCCACCCTCCCGCTCTGCTCGGGGGACCCACTGCCCGCGCCACCCTCCCGCTCTGCTTGGGGGACCCACTGCCCGTGCTACCCTCCCGCTCTGCTCGGAGCGCTGGAACTTTCCAGGCCCGTCGGCGACGTTCCAGCCTTGCAGTGTGCGGCTGCAGCAGCTCCTCTCCCGGTGCCCGTGTGTCCTGGGACACAGGTCCCCAAATCTGCCACCTGGAAACTCGAAGCGTCTGACAGTCTTATGCGGCAGAAGGAGATGCTCTGTGGATACCCCGTTTCTCTCCCTTGGCCCCCAGAGGCCTGCCGTCCACCCTGCAGTGATAGCCCCCTGCACAGTGCTTCAGGACAGACCCAAGCCCCCACAGTCCCCGAAAGCACCGGCTAACGTGGTGTTTCAAGGAGGCGGCGCCGCCAGGCCTCCCTCCGAGCCACAACCTCCTCCACCCTCCTGGCATTACGGTCCCCTCGCCCACATCAGTGGCCCTTCCTCCCCACCTGTAAACACAGGGAATTACTCGCGACAGGTCCTCCCTCCGCAGGAGAAAACTCAAAGGGGAGAGCTTCGCCCTGGAGCCGGGTCACAGCCTGGTGCCCCTGTGAGCAGCTGCAGGGGTCTCAGGCTTGTTACAGCAGCCACTGCTTCTCCCCAAGTGCTTTGAGAGCTGGGGGTGGGGGGAAACCGTGTCTCAGGGTGAGGGTGACCAGCAGGCTCCGTGGGCACAGGCACTGTGGGGTCTATCAAGGCCCTCTCGTCTCCATATCTGAGGGTGGCCCAGTTGCGGCAGGGGTGGTGCCTGGGGTCCTGCCTGGCTCCGTGGCTCTCCCGTTTTCCTGGGATGGTATCCGCACTTTCTTGCCCTCATGCAAGAGAGAACTGGCATGGGAGGTGGGCTGTGCCCCCGAGCGCTTCGTTTCAGCATGCAGACTTCCTTGCACAGCTGCACCAGGAGCTGTGTGCATGGCAGGCATCCTCTGCGTGGCGGGCATCCTCTCGAGGAGGGGCCTCGCCTCTGGGCCACTTCACGCCTCAGAACAGTGGTCTGAGCATCGAAGTGTGGTGGGCCAGGGTTTCTGTGGCTCCTGACGAAGGGGACCCAGGGCCCCCGTGGCTTCACACTGAGGACAAAGCTCTGCCCTCAGACACGCAGCTGACTGGCTCATTGACACTGGGCTCCAACTTGCAGACCAAAGGACCTGGGCCTGGACAAACTCCTTGGGCTCGCTTGCTGCCTGGAAGTGAATTCCCATGAGTTTGAGGGCAGCTGTTTGCTCCCCAAGCACCTGGAAAAGGCTGTCCCAAGCTGACAGTCGGGCCGCCGCAGAGCCTAGGGGACCCACACTGCGGGCGGGGTACTGACTTTCTGACCAATGCCAGCCGGGAGAGCCTGGGCTTCCAGAACCTAAGGCCTGTTCGCAGAGGCTTGTCTGTCTCAAAACACCGGAAGTGCTCCTTCCCCTGGCTCTGGGTGCCCTTGAGGCCTTGGCTGCTGGGGCCCAGAGCAACCCAGGTGGGGGCAGAGCCAAGGGGTGGCAGCTGGGGCCCAGAGCAACCCAGGTGGGGGCAGAGCCAAGGGGTGGCAGCTGGGGCCCGGAGCAGCCCAGGCGGGGGCAGAGCCAAGGGGTGGCAGCTGGGGCCCAGAGCAGCCCAGGCGGGGGCAGAGCCAAGGGGTGGCAGCCAGGCCATGCCGGTGCCAAGACTTGGGGCACGAGCTTTCAGGTCACCAGACACCACGAAGACCCCAAGAATCACCACGCCTTAGGAGCTTAGCCAGGGGAGGGGAATTAAGAGGAGGGCAGTTCTCGCTGTGGCGTGGCATCTCCGAAGCACGAGGTCTGCTGTGGACTCTCAGTCGCCTGTCTCTGTGACGGGATCGGTCTGCCTTCCGGAAGTTGCTGCTCTAGTCACTGTACCACGTGAATTCCTCTTGCTGTGATCACAGTTTTCACTAGAAATCAGACAGAAGAGATTCTGGACTTACTGTGTTTTTATTTTTGTCTTCTGGCAAACAACGTGCACTTCAATAGAGACTTCCGGCGTGAACCCAGAAAGGCGCGTGCGTGGTGAGCACGGCGGCTGGTTCTCTCACTGGGAGGTCACCTGAGCTGGACTGTGCGGCTGGGAAGAGGAATTACTAGTGCTCTTTTTAGCATAGTTTTATTTTGCACCCATAACCCAGGAGATCCTTTGAAGATTACAGGAGAGCATGTCCTGTGTGATCGTCCCGGGGGCTGCGCGGGGATCTGAGACACGCTCGCCCTGGAGGCTGATGTACTTCAGCTGCGAGGAGCACCCCGGCTCCTGCCCCAGCTCTGCCCACAGACGCTGGAGGTCAGAGGCACAAAGCGCTTTCGAGGACTCCGGTCTGGGCCTCAGCCTCACAGGGGGCGGCAGCCGGGGCCAGAGGTCAGGATGCCATAGACATCATTTTCTAAAAATTCCCACGATGCCTCCGTGCTGGAGTCAGAGGTCGGCCCCTTCCGGGTGGTGCCCTGAAGGCGATGGGCCTGAAAGCAGCCCCTTTCCTCTGAGCTGCCCCCATACTGATGCAATAAAGCCATCAGGATAATCGCTCTGGTTCTGGAGTGTGGCTGCCTAGGACCAGGGCAGGCCTGTCGCCCCCTCCATCCGCCTGATCCTGGCCTCACAGGGCTGCATGCCGATACTGATTCCGTTACGTTTAATGTGATTTCACCAGCGGCTCTGATGCCAGGCAGCAGCCTGTGGACTTCAAAGTCAGCTCTTCCCGGGTGCCGGCAGCGCCTTTCCACATTGGCCTTTCAGTGCTGCCCATGACCCACACTTCCCATGGGCTGCGGACCCTCTGGGACGCTTGGGGGTGAAGCACGCTCAGCATCAAGAGCTTTGCAGACAGGCCTGGGCCTGTGGGAAAACAGCAGACATTAACGTGCAAACCTGTTGAGCCCCTGGCACCTTCCTTCCGACCCCATGAGGCCTGGGGTGGCAGCACACACGTGGGAGGCACGGGCCCTGGACGCGGGAGACCTCCTGCCCTGGCCCGTGAGGGTCAGAGTCTCCACTGCACGATGCCGCACACTTGGGCCTGAATCCCACAAAAGGTGAGCAGGTCTGGGTGTAAAGAGAGACGTGGGGCTCAGCTCTGACGCGGGTCCCGAATCCCGGCTTTCCTTGAGAAAAGAAGTCACTGCGCAGGGCACTCCCCCTGCACCTTTTTTCAAGGCTTTTGTCCATCTGATCTAAGTGGTCACATTGACTGGCCTAAGGCTTCTGTAATATCCCAGGCAGCTCTTCATGGCGGCATCTCAGTTACTGGAGTTTCCGCGGCACCTGCAATCATACAGCCTGGCTATAGCTCCCTGGCCTTTGCTCGATTCTGACCTAAAAATTGTGGACACTGTGGGCTTACATATTCCACATTTCAGTTGTTGCTTTTTCTTCTTGTGTTAATGAGGACAAGACAGTTTGCACATAAGGAGCATTAGAAGGCCCTACCTGTGGGTGCTGTAGCCAGGTGTGGGCCCTCCAGAGCCGTGAGCTGCACAGGTGTGAGCCCCATGGAGCCGTGAGCTGCACAGGTGTGAGTTTGGACATCATATTTTATTTTATTTTTTTGAGCTGGAGTCTCACTCTGTCGCCCAGGCTGGAGTGCAATGGTGCGATCTTGGCTCACTGCAAGCTCCGCCTCCCAGGTTCAAGCAATTCTCCTGCCTCAGCCTCCCAAATAACTGGAATTACAGGTGCCCGCCACCATACCTGCTAATTTTTATGTGTGTGTGTGTTTTTTAGTACAAACAAGATTGCACCACGTAGGCCAGGCTGGTCTCAAATTCCTGACCTCAGGTGATCTGCCTGTCTCAGCCTCCCAAAGTGCTGGGATAACAGGCGTGAGCCACTGCACCCGGCCAGACATTATGTTTTAACTTGGCCAGTTTTTGGAATGATGAGTTCTCTGGCTTCTCTTTATCCTCCTGTGGGCCTGAGATGCCTCTGCCAGGCAACACTCACGCCAAGGTGGGCTCCAGCAGGAAGCGGGAGACAGTGGCAGTGGGCGTCTGCACACCTGCAGCCACAGCAGGACAGCCCATGCAGACGCCCCCTCCACACAGAAGCCAGGTGGGGAGTGAGGGGAGGGCTGGGAGCGGGAAGGTACAGAAAACAGATTTCCAGCTTTTCAATTCTCCAGGGGTCAAACTAAAAATCAAGTGGTCTCCTCTCTAATATTGTCCAGGTCTGAGAATTCCCAGCAACAAGGACCCCAACTCAATTCCCAGAACGTTCGCAGCCGAGAGCTCTGCACCCCAACACAGCCCAGGTCATCAGCAGGAAGTGATCAAGGGAGGCTTTGGCTCCAGGGGCCTCCCGGAAAACCCACCCTCTGCCCCATGCAGGTGACACAGAGATGTTGGGACACAGAGCTGCGGGCTCCACCAACAGGTGTCTGCTGCCTGCTGGCCACAGAGTATGCAGACCCACCCCCGCCCCGAGACACAGATGCTCTGTCCTCACAAAACCAAGAAGGGAAAAGAAGGGGGAAATTATTTCTTTATATAGCGTCATTAAAGGCCATCTGTTGCCCTAAACACTGTGACTTGACGGCAACGCCATTGATCACGTCCTGAGGGAAAGAGACCTTCACTTTGACACGACTGAAATAAACTCATTTAAAGCAGAAAACGCAGACAAAACACGAGGGAAATGTTCCAGGGCTCCAGGAGAGGCCGTCTGTGTGTGCAGCCCCGGTGGGATGCAGGCTGGAGACGGCCCTGAGTCCGAGTCGGGCGAGGCCATCTGGGTCTGTGTGGCTTCTCGGTGCTGTCCCTGCAGCTTGAGGCAAGGAGGGTGGAGGGGCGCCGCCAGCCCCGCCTGTGTCCGTGAGGAACCATGGTGACTCCATGATGGCTCCAGCCCGGCCCCAGGAAGCCATGACCCGCACAACCTGAGGATCCACAAAGCCCAGCCAGGGCCGGCCCAGAACCGGGTGGAGAGCAGCGGGGGTGGGTGGGGGTGGTTCTTGTTCCAGCGCAGTCAGGTGACAGTCGACCCACACATACAGCCAGCCTGGCCACCAGCACCTGGGCCCTGTTTGTTGCCCCAACCCGCCGACACCCTGTGGCAGTGGCAAGTTCGGCTATCCTGTGCATGGCACGGCCATGGGTTGGGATGAGGATGCCCGCCACCTGCCACTCCAGGGCCTGGGGGGAGCTCTGGGAGCCAGGCTTGCTCTGCCACATGCCTGGGGTGGGCAGGCCTGGGCCAGGGCTGCAGCCGGAGTGAGACGGAGCAAGGACAGTGAGTGCCAGGCTCTGCTCCACCCCCACAGGCCGATGCGTCTGGCCTGGCATTCTCCCTGACTTGTCAGCTTCCCGGCTCAGAGCCCTCACCTCACCTCACACTCCTGGATGTCAAGGGACACCAAGAAGCCATTGAGGGAACACATCGTCCCCCGCCTTGTTCGAGCCCACGAGAGGATGCAGCTTCCTGCAGCTGCGCCCTGGGGGCCGCCTGTCTCAGGCTCTGGCTCTGACTGGGCTGATTGTCTTTCCAGGGTTCAAAGCACATGGTTTTCATCTGGTGCTGAACCCAGGGAAGGCCGAGGACAGTCTGGCTCGGTGTGGTGACCTCTGCGCTGCCCCCAGGGACGCCTGTCTCTGCTGCGTGGCAGTGACGCTACTCATCCTCCCCAGTGCTCCTGCCGGCTCCTCCTCTGAACCACGGGCTGACCATCGAGACACAGAACACTCCCATCGCTCCGAAAGTTCCCAAACTTCCACCCTGTCAGCCCCCACCTGAATCCCAAAGGCACCTCTCTGAGCGCGTCCCACGCACCGTCTGCCTGTTCTGACCCTCCCACGAAGGGACTCGCTCGGGGCACACTCCTTGGCGTCTCGCCAGCTCTGAGACCACCGCACGCTTTCCACATCCGTAGTTTCTTCCTCTTCATGCTGAGGAGCCACAGCCGTGTTGGGAATGTGGCCCCGTGTGTTATCCGCTCTCCTGCTGACGGGCTGTGGCCGTTTCCAGTCCTTATTCTTGCGGACAGTGCTGTTACAAGCGTTTCGTTTCTCTAGGGTAACTGTTTATGAGTGGAAACACTGGGCTGCAGGCTGGGAGCAGGTGAACTCTCTCCTAGCACGCTAGAGCCCATACCTGCTCCCCGGCAAGGCGGCACGTCCCCCGCCTCTCACCCTGCTGCGATGGGCTGAATGCCCGTGTCCCGCTCAGTTCACAGGCTGCAGCCCTAACCCCCGTGATGGGACTGCTAAGGAGCTAATTAAGGTTAAATGTGGTCATAAGGGGAGGCCCTGATCCGACAGGGTTAGTGTCCTTGCAAGGCAAGGCCACGTGAGGACACGGAGAAAGGCGTTTTCACAAGCTGCGAGGACATCGTTGCTGAAAACCAAATCATCTGGGAGAGCCTCAGTCTCGGACTTGCAGCCCCAGCGACTGTGAAAATCAATCCCTGTGGCTGAAGGCCCCTGGCCCGTGGTATTTTCGTGGCCGCCTCAGCATACGAACACGAGTGCCAGTGCTGACTCGCTAGCCTCTGTAACTTCAGCCGTTCTTGTGGGGAGGAAGTATCTCAGCGTAGATTTGCTCTGCATTTCCCTAATAGCCAATGCATCTGAGGGATTTTTCAAGTGCTATGATAGCCATTTGCATATTTCCTTTTGTGAAGTGCCTGCTAAAATCCTTTCCCTCTTTAAAAAATCAAATTATCTTTATTATTGAACTTTATGAATTCTTTATGTATTCCAGATACAGGTTCTTTGTCAGGCATAACAGCATTGTGAATATTTTCTCCTGATCTGTGCCTTGCCATTTTCTCGATGGTGTCTTTTGAAGAACAGAAGACTTTAATTTTAAGGAAGTCCAATGTATGTATTTTTTTTCTTTTTCTTTAAAGACAGGGTCTCACTATGTTGCCCAGTCTGGTCTTGAACTCCTGAGCTCAAGGGACACTCCCGCCTTGGCCTCCTGACATGCTGGGGTTAGAGGTGTGAGTCGCTGCGCCCCGCCATTTTCTTCTTTTATGGTTAATGTTTTCTGTGTCCTAAGAGACTTTTGCCTATCACAAGATTACAAAACATTCTATGTTACCTTTAAGCAGTGTTAATAGTTTTAGCTTTTATGTTTGCAATCCATCTCAAATTAACATTTGTGTGTGGTGATGGAGGGGGTTCACTTATCCCAGATGGATATCCAGGACTTCCAGCACCAATCGTTGCACAGGCTTCTTTCTTTCAGTTGAATTGACTTGGTGGCTTGTCCAAAAATCATTTGATCCTGACTTTGGTGTGGGACTGTTTCTTGGTTCTCTGTTTTACAGATGCAGCTATCTGTCCTCACGCCTTGTGATGGTTACCACTGAGGGTCAACTTGACTGGGTTGAAGGATGCAAGGTACTGATCCTGGGTGTGTCTGTGAGGGTGTGGCCAAAGGAGACTAACACTTGGGTCAGGGGGCTGGGGAAGGCAGACCCAAGCTTAATCTGGTGGGCACCATCTCATCAGCTGCCAGCGAATATCGAGCAGGCAGGAAAAGGTGAAGAGATGAGACGGGTGTCCCCGCCCAGCCTGCATCGTTCTTCTGTCCTGGACACCTCCTGCTCTCGAACGTCGGACTCCAAGTTCTTCCACTCTGAGACTCGGGACTGGCTCTCCTGGCTCTCCTTGCTCCTCAGCCTGCAGGCAGCCTATTGTGGGGTCTTGTGATTGTGTGAGTTAATACTCAATAACTCCCCTTTATATATATATTCATCCTATTAATTCTGTCCCTCGAGGGAACCCTA
Organism: Macaca nemestrina; assembly: GCF_043159975.1. NCBI lineage: Eukaryota > Metazoa > Chordata > Mammalia > Primates > Cercopithecidae > Macaca > Macaca nemestrina. Next base: position 1,317,308 of record NC_092142.1, read on the forward strand.
ACAACGTCTGTGTCACACTGTCTCCATTATTATCATTTTTCAGTAAATCTTGGAATCAAGTAGTGTGACTCCTGCATCTTTATTCTTCTTCAAAATTGTTTTGGCTATTTAGGTCCTTGGCATTTCCACATACATCTAAGAGTCAGTTTACCTATTTCTGGAAAAAACAATCCTTCTGGGATTGTCTGGGATGTCATGGAATCTATAGCTCAAATTGGCGACGACGGACAGTTTAACAATATGAAGACTGATTCATGAACATGGTATACCTCTCCATTTACTGAAGTGTTCCTTACTTTCAGCAATGTGTGGTATCTTTCGAGGCATACAGGCTGCATTTCTTTTGTTAAAATTTCCTATTTTATGGTTCTGAATGTTATTATAAATGCTATACTTAACGTTTTCATTTTGACATTTTCTCCTAGCATATAGAAATACAACTGACTTGCTGGGTACGGTGGCTCACACCTGTCATCCCAGCACTTTGGGAGGCCAAGGTGGGCGGATCACGAGGTCCTGGCCAACATGGTAAAATCCCGTCTCTACTAAAAAAATACAAAAAATTAGCTGGGTGTGGTGGCGGGCACCTGTAGTCCCAGCTACTCGGGAGGCTGAGGCAGGAGAATCACTTGAACCTGGGAGGTGGAGGTTTCAGTGAGCTGAGAATGCACCACTGCACTCCAGCCTGGGCGACAAGGCGAGACTCTGCCTCAATAAAAAAAAAAAAAAAAAAAAGAAATACAACTGACTTTTGTGTGGTGGCCCTGAGGCCTGCAGCTGACGTCCAGCTCAGGTGGGCACAGAAGCTGTGGCTTCTCCTTCCCTTCTGCTTGTCACCCTCACCTGGAGGGCCACGGGGCTCCCCCGAGATGGCTCTGAGGAACCCAGTGGTCAGGGCATCTGAAACCCCCCAGGCCACAGAACCACAGGTGCTGGTTTCTGAGTGAATCTGCCAAGCTGATGGTGTGGCGCTGGTTCTGACCCAGGCGCACAAGCCGGGGAAGGGTGTGCCTGCCTTCCTAGCTGGCTCTGTCCACAGGGCAGTTCCTCATCAACAGGTGGATACTCTGCTGCTATCGCTCTTTCTTATCAACTCACCCTCTGCTTTCCACCAAAGGAACATTAATCACACCGATGTAAGAGTCTATCAAGTAATTACACCTTTTAGTGCACTGATAATTTTTTCTCCAGCTGGCACTAACAGTCAATCAAAATGCCATAAAAGGTGCTTCCGATGAGCCGATGAATCCCTGCATCCACCAGGCATTGTGGGAGCTGTTCAACTCTTGGCACCAGGAGCTTTCATACAAGCGCCTGGCGGCTCCTCTGTGGGGCTGGCTCCTCTCCCTGGAGCTCTGCTTCTCTCCCAGGGCTTCGGCCTGACACTGCCGTGCACAGAGCCCTTTGAAATGCCGCATACGCTTCTGTGTATATTCAAGTCAGCAGAGGGTGGAACCTAAAACTAAGTCCCGGACGGATCAGGACCCACAGCCTGTGAGAGTATCTGTACTCTGGCTGGAGACACCGAAGCATTTCAATGTCCCGTGAAAAGGAGCCATGGAAACATTTCTAGTCTTTCTAATTAAATGGAAAAATAAACCCGGAGTCAGCATCCCACTTTCCTGTGGGATCTGGACGCTGGCTGCAGCTATGCCCTCCTCCAACAAGCCATGGCCAACTGTCCGCAGCCACTCACCCACCCCTCCGCCGGGACCCGGCCCGCACCACTTCCAGAAGGCTCTGCAGCCACTCACCCACCCCTCCGCCAGGACCCGGCCCGCACCACTTCCAGAAGGCTCTGCAGCCACTCACCCACCCCCTCAGTCAGGACCCTGCCCGACCTAGAGTAAACACCCAAGACTCCCCACAGCCCCAGAAAACCAACCTGTCAGGGATGCCCTGGTACCCACCATCCACAGGTGTGCAATGACGTCATGGACGGGTGCCCACCACCCCTGTGAGGCTGGGGCAGAACACCTGGGTTGAAGCTGGCATGCCGCAGAGGGCAGGGAGGAAAGCGGGAGCCTCCCTGCCCGGGACAACCCTCCGGACACCTTGTCCTGGGGGGTGAGAGGGGCCCTGGTGCTGAGGTCCCTCTCTGCGGGTCTCCTGCTCGTGCAGCTGAGCCTGCAGTGACCCCTCCCAACCCCAGCAAGTGCTCATCATGAGATGCCATGTAACCCTCCCAGAAAAGGAATAAAGGGAATCAGGTGCTCGCGTACCACCAGGGAGCCCCATTTTCCTCAAGAAACGGCCGGTCCACTCCATGCACAGCTGACGTTTCTGCAGCACTGGTGAAGGGCTGGTGCTGGTGAGACACAAGGTATGTGGGTGAGCGGGGCAGAAAAGGAGGGCGTTGGGGAAGATGGGAGCCGCAGGGGGATGGAGCTCTGAGCTGAATGAGACAAAAAGAAGAGCTATGCCCAGACATGGCATCATGGTGCAGGGAACACACGGTGAGGAATGGGCCCAGACAGCCCCTCACAGCGCACCAAACCACACTACCCGCTACACCAAGCTACGCTACACAGAACCACGCTACACACTACACTGAACCACGCTACACACTACACTGAACCACGCTACACACTACACTGAACCACACTACACACTACACTGAACCACACTACACACTACACTGAACCACACTACACACTACACTGAACCACGCTACACACTACACTGAACCACACTACACACTACACTGAACCACGCTACACACTACACTGAACCACGCTACACACTACACTGAACCACGCTACACACTACACTGAACCACGCTACACACTACACTGAACCACACTACACACTACACTGAACCACACTACACACTACACTGTCACGCTACACACTACACTGAACCACGCTACACGCTACACTGAACCACGCTACACACTACACTGAACCACACTACACACTACACTGAACCACGCTACACACTACACTGAACCACACTACACACTACACTGAACCACGCTACACACTACACTGAACCATGCTACACACTACACTGAACCACGCTACACACTACACTGAACCATGCTACACACTACAGTGAACCACACTACACACTACACTGAACCACACTACACACTACACTGAACCACACTACACACTACACTGAACCATGCTACACACTACACTGAACCACGCTACACACTACACTGAACCACACTACACACTACACTGAACCACGCTACACACTACACTGAACCACGCTACACACTACACTGAACCACACTAAAGACTACACTGAACCACACTACACACTACACTGTCACGCTACACGCTACACTGAACCACGCTACACGCTACACTGAACCACGCTACACACTACACTGAACCACGCTACACACTACACTGAACCACACTAAAGACTACACTGAACCACACTACACACTACACTGTCACGCTACACGCTACACTGAACCACGCTACACACTACACTGAACCACACTACACACTACACTGTCACGCTACACGCTACACTGAACCACACTAAAGACTACACTGAACCACACTACACACTACACTGTCACGCTACACGCTACACTGAACCACGCTACACACTACACTGAACCACACTACACACTACACTGTCACGCTACACGCTACACTGAACCACGCTACACACTACACTGAACCACACTACACACTACACTGTCACGCTACACGCTACACTGAACCACACTAAAGACTACACTGAACCACACTACACACTACACTGTCACGCTACACGCTACACTGAACCACGCTACACGCTACACTGAACCACGCTACACGCTACACTGAACCACGCTACACGCTACACTGAACCACGCTACACGCTACACTGAACCATGCTACACACTACAGTGAACCACGCTACACACTACACTGAACCATTACCCGCTACACCAAGCTACGCTACACAGAACCACGCTACACGCTATAGCAAGCCACGCTACACACTACAGTGAACCACACTACACGCTACACCGAACCACACTACACCGAACCACACTACACACTACACTGAACCATACTTCATGCTACAGTGAACCATGTTACATGATACCCCAAGCCACATGAGGTCGTGGCTTCCTGAGTCCGTGGCTGGTGCTGTGTTGAGACTGGGTGTCCGAAGTGTCTGAAGCTGCCCCGGGGGACAGGGTGAAAGGGGCTGCCCAGCATTCGGCCCCCTACCCGAATGACCTGCAGCTGAACACAGGCACAGCAGCCACGCCTCAAAGCCAGGGAGAGAAGAGGAACATTCCGGACTGAAGGAGTGGCCGAGATGGCGGCACGCTCTGGCCGTGGCCCTGGCATGAGCACGTGCTGTCGGGTGGGGCGGGGACAAGTTCCTCGGGGCTTTGCCCAACTCTTCTGTACGTCTTCAGCGGCTCCTCCACCAAACACTTAAGCGAACAGATGCTCAGAGAGTGTATCTGTATGACGTGGTTTCCAACACAAAAACATGAAGATTTTATCATTCCAGCACAAAATTAAAATCTTACTAACAAAGCATGTGAAGTGGAAGAGACAGTGAGAGCTGCGTAGCTCTGGTCAGTGCAGCAGACGACAAAAGGGCCACGTCACTCCTGATTTTAAAGTGCAAATCATGTCTTTGTGAACTCAGAGGTCACATTACTGAAGCTGAACTCAGGGCTGGCATGTGTCCTCACCGTGCGCAGGGCAGACGCAGATGGGCAGCCCCTGGCTGGGCAGGAAGCACACACAGCCCGCCACCCCCACGCCGGGGCCCGGCAGGGAACTCGCAGGGAACGCACCACCCCCACGCCGGAGCCCCGCAGGGAACGCGCCACCCCCACGCCGGGACCCGGCAGGGAACGCGCCACCCCCACGCCGGGGCCCCGCAGGGAACGCGCCACCCCCACGCCGGGGCCCCGCAGGGAACCCGCCACCCCCACGCCGGGGCCCCGCAGGGAACACGCCACCCCCACGCCGGGAACCCGCAGGGAACCCGCCACCCCCACGCCGGGGCTCGGCAGCGAACCCGGACAGTCTGGCTGTCCTAAGAGACGCCAAAGCCCAGCAGGCCAGGCACCCGGGAAGGACGCAGTTGAGAGACCACACGCAAGGAGGCAGCGCTTTCTCTGAGCATCAGGACGGCGGGTCTCATGCCTCCTTCACCCTCGAATATGTCTGCCAATGGGTCCACTATGGCCTGAGACGCTGTCATTTAAAAACGAGCTCTGAAATATTTCGGACACTCCAGCAAGCACAGGAGGGCTGGGGGGAAGCAGGGCGCCCAGTGCTCCTGAGTCTCCTGAAATGGACTCAGAGGTGTGGTTCTTTCCCAGAAATGGTGACCATGAACACGCCTGGGAAAAGCCAGCGGAGCCCCCAGTGTTCAAACACAGGCCCCTGAAGGGGCAGAAGCGCGGGCTGTTGGCCAGGCCATGCCGACGGGAGGACAGAGGGCGGCGGGGGAGGAGGGAGACAGGCTCACCTCTCCTAGAAGCCGCACAGGTTAAAGAGCCACCGTTATTCCCCAAACACCACACAGAAGAGCTCCACTTACTGCTCCGAGCATGATCCTGAAGATCAGCCACCGGAAGCCCCACAGGACAATCCGGGATGTGGGGGTGTGCTGGGGCAGCCTCGACAGCGTCCACAGCGGGCACAGGAAGATCCCCAGGAACCCTGTTTCCAGAAGCTGGGACTCCCATCCTAAAACGACAATGAGACACACCAAGGGTGAGTTAATGGAAGCCACACATTTCACAAAGAAATCATTTCAGAAACTCAGTTTAATGGAAACGGTCCTTAAAACAGGGCTGACCTTACTACGGAGAGGCACCAACCCCCACGTATTAGTCTCAGCACCGACATGCAAGCTCAGGTCTGCAGGAGTGGGAGCTCTGGTGTGGGACCCGGGGCCTAGGTCAGGGCGTCCCGTGACCTCGGCACCCTTTGCCCTGGAGGGAAAGGCCCCGCTCTGAGGGCCGCCACCTGCCACCCCGCAGGACGCTGCACAGACCTGACATCTGAGAATGCGCCCAGCACACGTGCTGCCAGCGGATGTCTGGGGGAAGCCTTTGCCCTCCCGTAGGTTTGCATGAAAACAGCTTTCACCTTCTCCCCAGCCCGGAAGCAGCACTGGGGCAGCAGCCCGGCCTGTGTGAGGCAGTGTCTCTCTCTGGCCCTGTCCTTCCCAGGCGGGCATGGAAGCCAGGCAAAGACGCAGAGGCAGGTCATAGTCGGTCCACATGGAACCAACACTGGTCAGTCCCTCACGGGCCCACGATAAGGCAGCAGCTCTGCTGCTGGATGTGGGGGACATGTGGGGGCCCAACGGATCCTTCTCACTGGAAACCCGGCATAAGAATGCAGATGCGGGTCGCCATCCCAGTGCTGTTCTCAGAGGTGAAGCCACCATGAATGTGGCTGCTGGAAACTGCCCACAGCTCACGTCTGTCCATGGCAGGTCACATCCCAGGGGCCCGGAGACCCCACAGGCCAGGCTCCCTCCTGGGCTCTGAGGATGCCGGATGGGACAGAGGCCACCCACCGCCCAGCATGACAACGATCACACGACTCACACCGCCACAGCATCTACGCGCCACAGTGGAGGGGAGAGTGCAGAGGGATGCGGACGGAGGCTTGTGGGGGCAGCGTCTACGCACCACAGAGTGGAGGGGAGAGTGCAGGGGGGATGCGGACGGAGGCTTGTGGGGGCAGCGTCTACGCACCACAGAGTGGAGGGGAGAGTGCAGGGGGGATGCGGACGGAGGCTTGTGGGGGCAGCGTCTACGCACCACAGAGGATGGGAGAGTGCGGAGGAGAAGCGGACGGAGGCTCATGGGGAGCTTCCTCCAGCCATTGGTGCAACTCGTCTGTATCTGAGATATTATGGTAAAGTCAAAAGCCTGTGAAGAAGCTGCTACAGCAGCACTGGATTGTAACCCAAAGTACAAAATAAACGCCTGCAAGTCCACACTGATGTGTGCCAATTACTGAATAAACAGATGGGCGTGCATGGAGGCAGCGCGGCCCTGGTCTCTGAACGGACAGACGGTCAGTCCTTATGCTGCCCTGGCTTGTGGAGGGCACAGGCTGCCAAGCTGACGCCTGCTGGTCTTGCAGCGGGACCCCCTCCACCTCGCCTACGCCCCAGGCTCGCTGGGCTCCATCTTCCCCACGGAAGCCAGAGCTGCCCAGCTGGCTGGGCCCTGCGAACGCCCCGGGAAGGAAAGGGTTGCCCTGGGCCCACCTGCTTCTGTTTTCTTTGCTTGGGTCTTGTGGAATTCCAGCAGCTGCGCGGCATGCACAAGGGCTGCCATTGTTCTCTGCCTCAGCGTGGCGGACGACGCGTCCCCAGGAAAGTCAATAAGCAGCACGCTGCCAGGGCGGCCTCAGCGCCAGCACCAGCGCCAGGGCCAGGGCTCTCCAGGCAGCTCTCACCCAGCAAACACCAGCGCTGCATGAAGCGAGCCTGAGGCACCCGAACGAGGTGGCAACATGCAGGGCCACAGCAGACGCTGCTGGTGAGGGCAGTCCTCGCCCCCTCGGCGCCTTTCCCATTGCGCAGCTGCACGCACTGCCCGCCGGGCATCAGCATCTGCACGCCCTGCTCTTCCCCAGGGACCTCCCTTCCCTTTAGCAGGGGGATGGCTCCAGGAGGGCCCCTGCTCCACTCCACTACCCCGGCGTCGTTTCCACCACGTGCTGTGTTGGGCCTTCCGGGAGACTGAGCACAGCCCCAGGAGGAGCCTGGCACGCCCTGCCTGGGGAACTGGGCAGCAGCTCTCGTGGGGAACGTTCACTTCCACGGCCACTGCTCTCCTTCCTGTGACACAGACAGCACTGGTCCAATCACCAGAGAAGCTGCCTGTGCAGGGCCCAGGGAGACGCTCCTGAGCCCTGCCCGCTGGACAGGGTGCGACGCCCCACTCCTGCCCTGGCACCTCGCCTGGTGCACCATATTAATTGCTCATTGCCTGCTAGATGCCCCGATGCTGGTGCAGAGGAGATGCAAGTGCCCCAGCACCCAGGCACAGGTGGGCACCAGTGCCTCTCAGCTGCCCTCCACTCAGGATTCACACAGATCCACAGCCAGGCTGGGGCCCAAGGCAGGAGCCTGTGGCCTGCAGGCCCAGCCAGCGCTGCAGGTAACCGTACTGTGCCATTCATAGGCATCTCAGGGCATCAGAACAGGCAGAAACGAGGATGCAGCCTCATAACTGCCTTGCTGGAGACAGTTTAGGGTTGAAGGCTCTGCATGTCAGGTCTGGAGCCACAGGAGGTGTGGGGCACCCCAAAATACTGGGAAAAGAAAATCTGCAGACAATGGCGACTGCCACACGGTGCCTCTCGGAGCGGCTCCCCAGAGCTCTAGACTTGGAATCAGTTCTCACCATCGCTGACGGGGCACGAGGCCTGGCGGCTGCAGCTGCACATACTGTCTTCCGAGGCCCCACGAGATGCTGAGCCCCGGGAACACGGACATCCCCACCACTGCGCCCTGGGCTGCCCCGACCCCTCCTGGAAGGGGAGCAAACGTCTCCACATTTAAGGGTGACTGCAGGTTGCTTCAGTACCAACCCTTCTGGCACCCTGTGAAGACAGCCCTGACCCAAATGGGTAGAGGCCGGGCAGGCCAAGACCCAGGGAGGCTCCCCACACCCGACCTTCCTGCTCTGCAGGACACAGACCGGACGCTTGCTCGTACAGTCCACAAGAGAACGCACACTGCTATAGGCCCTGAGGCCCGTGATCGCTCCAGTTCTCCAAGTGCAAAACCAGACACACTCTCTCCCACCCTTCCCGTGACCATTGGTGACACAATTTCACTGCCCTGGAATCAGATGGAACTGTGGTTTCTCTGAACTAAATCTCCAAGTGCGAATCATTAATGTTAAGTAGTGACTGACGCAGAGGGCCACACAGCTCTCAGCCCTAAATCGGTGGCTCTGAGGACCCTGGCCTCGCTGCTGCCTGCTTGGCTGGCCCAGGAAGGGTGTCCCCTGAGGCCTGAGGGCTTGTACGGTTTTCACCGTCCCATGCTCGCCTCCTAGATTGCAGGGTCCTGTGCTACTTGTTTTAAGAAGACCGCTTTAAAAACAGCCAAAGAAAAACTCACCCTAGACCTGGCTCTGCAGAGCCAAGGGGCGACCGAGGGGCGACTCCCGGGGACATTCAGGCTGGGGGGGCCCTGTGTGCACAGGTGTGAGGAGGCATGGGTATGGACGGGTCTGAACCACCAGAGAAGCCAGGTGCAGGATGGGGGCAGAGGGCAGGCAGAGACCACAGGGTGCAGCAGAGAGCCCTCCTCATCCTCACAACGGCCGGGATCCCTCACTCTGCAGCTAAGCTCCTAGGCACCTGCTCCCCAAATAAAACCCAGGCAGAGGTGCATGCTGACATTCCTTTTCCATTTATGGGAATCAGAGGTTGAGGAGGGACCCTCTGCCACTGAAGAACCAGAAGATTTGCCACCAAGAGGCGCGATCTGTGCCTGGCAGCCCAGGGCACGTGGGAACACGTGGAGAGATGCCTGGAGGATGCTCTGGGCAGGGCTAGGCTGGGCGGCCAGCAGCACACTCATGCACCACCAGCCTTGGGGACCTCAATCAGAGGATGGAGAGTCCCAGGCCAGCCTAGGGACACGGTGCATTGCTGGCCAGGCAGAGCGCTGGGGTGGAGCCTGAGCTGGGGTTTTCCAGATGGAAGTCCTGTAGGCCAGCAGTCATGTGGGACGAGAGAGATGCAGGGTGGGATGACTGCGGCGCCTCAGGCAGGTGAGACGAGCACCATCACTGGGGGCCAGAGCAGGTGAGATGTGGGGATGGGGCACGTGGGATGTGGGGGGCCGGGGCACGTGGGATGTGGGGGGGCCAGGGCAGGTGACAACCAGGTGCTGCTCGGCCACCGGTGAGGGGCAGAGGCGCGGAGGGTGCAGAAGGTGTGCAGGGCGAGGGCAGCCAGCCTCAGGCACAGGGAGGGATATGGGGCCAGTGGGTTGTGGGCTGAGCTGCCTCTGACCAGGGAAGAAACGTGATTTAACACATTTTGGAGGTGCAAGTCACTGCAATGGCCACTGAAGGAGAGAATGCCAGTTGAGGCCTCATTAACTCTGTGGAAACTATTTGAGTTACTAAGAGAGAGTCATTAAATATAGCACAGATGGATCCTTCAAAAATGACAGCCACCATCCACGTTAGAAATAGGAAATCCATTAAGTTCGCTGTTAAAATCTGGGACGAGGGAGCAAAGCGCTTCCCTCTTGACTGCCTGTCACTCAGCTCTGCGCCGGGCCGCCCTCTGCCACCCCAGGGGCTTCTAATGGCGGCCCCAGAGAGAGCTGGGAGCTTTTAAAAGTTTCCTTCGTTTTCACAGGTTATATTTTAGGATGAAAAGTTATGAAATAGCACTGCAAATCTTACTTTGCACTATCACGGAACAGAAGGGCTGTGGGCTACAGACACCCCTGGGGCTGGATGATGGCGGCTGGGGAGATCGGCTCTGGCTGTGAGCCAGTGGCGGGGGTGGGCACTGGTAGGCCACACCCACATGGCCCTGGGACACCAGTGGCCTTGTCTGTGACCCACCCACATGCAGAGCCCCAGACCCCACTTCTCCACGTCTCTGGCCACAGGGAAAACATCTTTCATGACCATGTTTGAAAAGGCTTCAGAGGGACAAGCGGAGGCTCTGCCACCGAGGCCTGCGTCCTTGGGATGCCTCGTTGGCTCCCCGGCAGCAACTGAAGGCACGTCAGGAACACCCCTCTCCTGGCAGCTGGCTGTGTCCCGGGTGTCCCCTTGCAGACCCTCTGAGTGTTGGGCTCTGGGTCTGTTACGGCGGTTGCTCTGCAGCCAGCTCCGAGAGCATGACTGTGCTCAGCGCTGGGGATGGAGACGCCACCCAGGGGCTGCCACGCTGCAAACTCATCCTGAAGGCAGAGCTAACGTCACACGTGTGGGCCCATCCGCAGCCCAGCACACAGACGCAATCCTGTGGGGAACCAGGCCCAAAGCCCACTCTCATGTTGGTACCACGGGGATGCGTCGTCACCACCTCACCTCCCCCAGGCACACGGGCCACACACAGCCATGGTGTCGTCACCACCTCACCTCCCCCAAGCACACGGGCAACACTCAGCCATGGTGTGGCCGCGCCAAGCATATGCTCCGCAAGCCCATGTGAAGAAATGCTGCACCTGTGCACTGTGGGCAGGGGCCATTCTGGGGGCTTGGCCAGGCCTGCTGATCCCTCCGGCTCACTGGAGATGACCAGGCAGGGCTGCCCTCCCCTAGGAGACATGCCCACCCCTGTACCGGGGCTGTCTGCAGGGGTGCTGGGAGGTCCTGATGTTAGCCCCACCCCAGAGGTGACCCAGGGGACAGGAGTGCTGCTGTGCTCACCCAGCACCCCCAGCCCCCTCCCGACCGTGGGCTCCTTCCCTCCTCTAGGATTGGCCAGGCTGTGTCTGGAGTGGGCTGCAGCTCCCTGGCCTGCGGTCACCCAGAGCCAAACTCTGCACAGGAACTTCCAGAACCGGCCTGAGCTGTCACAGCTGCATCTGCCTGCTGGCCACGTCTCACGTCCTGAGGACGTTTCATGGGAGGGCCGCCATTCTGCTGCCCACAAGACATATAGGTGCAGAGCTGGGGACGTGGCATCGGGCCGTGGCGCGGGGCGGCTGGCTGGGTTAAACCAGAGATCAGATGGCAAACGGGAGTGCATTTTCTAGCAAGCAGACATCTCCGAAAGCGCTGGTTAAGGGCTTTCGTGCTTTAGATAAAATTATGTTAACTACACACTCTCAGTTACGAGGAGTTTAGTGGACTGTTACATATTTTAAGGCTGTCCGTGGGCGCTGCCGAGAAACAGGAAGTGGCCTCGGTGACCCCTGCGCCCGGCCGCGCGGCTTGTTCATACTCGGTTGCCGTGACAACCAGACTTCCCAGCCCCAGGTGTCCCCGCGGCTCAGCTCTGTGCAGGTGTCACCAGCTCTCGGGAAACAAATTCGCACTAACGACCTTAGCTATCTTTATTGGTTTTGGATAAATACGAAAATGCTTCCCGTTCACGGACATTAGACTTCGCGGCAAAGAGTGTTTAGGATTAATGTATTCCAAGTATTTCACCTACATCAGGCTGGCAGGCACCACACATGACCATTTCTTTGTTTTTTGTGTCCTGGGAGTGAAAAATGGCTGAAATATGCCGAGCCTCCAAGTGACTCATGAGACCCCAGAAAAGTGCTGGCCATCGTGGGCTGCGGGGACGCTGTGCCCACGGAGCTGTCCTGGTCCCAGCGTGCCTCAAGGGCCCCGGCCCCTCAGGCCTTGAAGCACTCAAAGGCAGCCTGCGTGGCTAAGAAGCACATTTGACATTGCATTTAACTTGGGTTCAGTTGGATGTGAATTTAAGTGACCATGTGGGGCCAGTGTCCTGGGGTGCACCCCGACTCTCACGTGGGGCCAGTGTCCTGGGGTGCACCCCGACAATCAGCCAGGGCTGGGGTGGGGCTCCTGTCCCGGGGTGCACCCCAACTCTCATGTGGGGCCATTGTCCCGGGGTGCACCCCAACTCTCATGCGGGGCCAGGGTCCTGGGGTGCACCCTGACTCTCAGCCAGTCCTGGGGTGGGCACCTGCTCAGAGACACCTGTGGGATGTGGGTCTCACTCCCGAGCAGCAGTGGGACGAGCTCACGGCATCTGCTTGCCCCTCCCATGGGGACTCCTGGGCTGGAGCTTCACAGCCCAGCAGTGTCCATGTCCCTGCTGTGACACCTGCGTGGGCCGTCGGAGTGTCAGCATGGGCCCCCAGACTGAGAAGCGGGTGTTCCCCTCACCACACAGTCTCGGGGACGGTCTGTTTTCACTCGTGGCTTTTCCAGACCCTCCCCTGACACTTGGCAGTCGGCATTTCCAGCTGTGCTCAGTGTGGCCAGCAGGCAGGACCCACCCCACGTGGAGGCGGTGTGTTTGGGGGTTGTGTGAGCTCACACACTCAGAGAAGGAACATGGGGGTTGGCACACCTGGGAAGTGGGCGGGAATCACCCGACATGCCCGGGGCAGGGGTCAGGGCAGCCCTGTGGCCTCTGCCTCATCTCTGTCAGGACCTACACACAGAGCTCCCCGCTCCACCTCCATCACCGCTGAGCCCCCATGGGAAAGCTCAGGTCTCCAGCGCTCCCATGAGGACAGCAGTGCCCGCAGCACCAGGGCACAGGCCCGACAGACAAGGGGCCTGGAGGCTGCTGTGGGCATCCCACCCACAGACCTGCTCTGGACAGTGTGGGCCCCTGAGGGCAGGAAGGGCGTCTGGGCCGCAGTCTCATGTGGGTCACTCTTGGGGGGCCTCAGTTAGCAGCAACTGAAGGAGGCAGCGATGTCCTCAGGCCCACATCCTGGAGGTACTGGGGAGAAAGACACAAGTGTTTTGCTAGAAACACTGGTGTGTAGAGAGGACTGGGTTTCAGCCATGTCAGGTGGCAGGGCCACCCTGGTAGGAGCCTCACGGGGACCCACAGTCAGAACGTGGGGGCAAGGATGAAGCAGCCAGCACCCATGCTGGGGTCCCCACCGCACGGCTTCACCCCGGGACACCCTTCCTCCAGGCAGTCAGGCTCCTGCCCCCAGCACCATCCCTCTGGCCTTGGTCAAGACTCTGTCTGGACGCCACCTCCACGGCCTTGCTGGACAGGACATTCACACCGGCCCCGGCCCACTGGCTCAGCCCCCAACACGGCATCCACACCGGCCCCGGCCCATCGGCCCCCACAGCACGCACTGCGTGTCCACGTTCCCCTCTCTAAGCACTGCACCCCAAGCACCGGTTCCACACGGACGCAGGAAAGCATCAGGGCGAGGAAGGGGAGGAAAGCGCGCTGCCAGGCAGGCGGGCCGGAGAGCTCAGCAGAGACGCACAGCCTCGGAGGAAGGCCAGGCCCACTCCAGACTGAGAACGAAAATCTCCAGAGCACAAATGCCCTGGATGAGCTCAGCAGCAGCGTGGAGAACAGAAAGAGAACGCGGTGAACACGAAGACACAGCAGCCCCAGTGACTCACTCTAGAGACGAGAGGCTTTTAGAAAACAGCAAACAGAAGTACAGGGCCCGGGAGCTGGTGAAAGGCAGGCAGAGGCCTGACGTCCACGCTGGCGGAGCCACAGGAGAGGAAACAGAACATGGGGCAACCCCTCCCCCAAATATGGGCAAAAATTATCCAAATTTGGTAAAAAGTAGGCCTATCATAGTCAAAAAACTGGCAACCGAAGATAAAATCCCCAAAGTCATCAGAGAAAAGTAACACGTTACATTGGAATGCTAGGAATGACCGTCGCTTTCCTGTCCGTCGGAAACAAGGGACAGATGGAGAGAGGGAGCCAGGCGCAGACCCTTCCCAAGGGGCCCCCGCGTGCCCAGAACGGGCATCTGCAGGCGTCTCCGGCAGCAAAGGACGCTGCGTTCTCCCCGGGGAGCTTCCAGTGTCATCAGAGCCTGAAGGAGGAAGCAACTCGGCACACGTAGCCCAGTGCAGGTGTGGCGGGAGCTGGCCTCAGTCAGCAGGTTGCCCGGGTCTCTGTCTCAGTGCTCAGCAAGGCAAGGACAGGACAGAACGGGCCCCATCACAGACTGCGCTTAGAAGACACTCAGTGAAACAAGGACCATTTTCTTCTGGAGGTAACTCAAGAAGGTAAGACTGTGAGTCAGATGCCTTGGATGATAAGAAGTCCAGGTAAGTAGAAGACAGGAGGAAGCTTCCCTAATATCACCTACAAATCTGCTTCCACTGGGGCGGTCTCTTCCCCTTTTCAGACAGCACAAAGCCCTCCTGTGGTGAACACAGTCACCATAGCCCTTCTTGAGGGGCCGCTGGGTCCACGACCTCCTGGGTGGGCACATGGACCTGCGCTTCCTGCAGAGATGCTGACCAGACAGGCCCTGTGCAAAGTTCACCTGCGAGCCAGGCACCGGTACAAAGCCAAACCCCCGGCGGAGTGTGTGGGTGCGGAGACAAAACGCTCCACGGGTGCTCACAGGGACTCGACCTTAGAACAAGACAGTTGTATCTTCGTACAAATGGGAGTGGTGACGAGTGAGGATGACGGGAATTTCTGGGGTGACGGCCACTCTCTATACCTTGATGGGGCTCATGCAAGTTTTTTATCAAGGGAAAGACGCAATGTGCGGTGAGTTCCAGCTAACGATGTGCAGGCTGAAGCGCCTGGGGAAGCGTTGATGCCAGCCCCACCCTGACATGCGCTGAAGCACCAACGCAGGGACGGGGGACACAGGCGAGCAGACCCACTATATAATGACGCAGCAAACCCCGTAAACAGAACCCACAGCATCCAGGCGGTTCCCATGCGGGTTTTACTATACAATTCTTAGGAGAAAAACAATAAAGGTTAAAAGGTTTGAAATGTAAAAAAGATTAACTACATAGAAAATTTAAAAACAAAACACAAGTAAGAGAATCTACAGAAACAGGCTCAGCCACTGAGAGGTGTCAGCAAGGTCTGGGTGGAACATTAAAAACCCTGCGGGCAGGCCTGGAAAGCAGCGTTCCCCTGCAGCTGAGGAGTAAGGGGAGAGAAGCCGCTGTTTATCCCAGATGAGGTCCAGAGCGACACATTCCAAACAGCCGACATGGGACAGAGGCGACGAGGGAGGGTGGCCTGGACAGAAAACATCCAGGCAGCCCAGGGCACCCTGTCCCGCGGGCCCAGCCAAACGTCCAGGCAGCCCGGGGCACCCTGTCCTGTGGGCCCAGCCTAACGTCCAGGCAGACCGGGGCACCCTGTCCCGCCCAGCCATGCTCCTCGGCAGCAACCACCCAGGGGCTATCTCACGGGCAGATCAGGGAGCGCTGGTCCCCGCACAATCTCACCTCCACGGCGAGGTGGGAGAAGGCAGCCACCTTGCGAGGGGGCCACAGAGTGGGTTCTGATCCAGCCGCGAGCTCTCCCCCCAGCCCACAGTGACCGGCAGCCAGGCAGGCAGAGTGGCCACGGGAGAACTGACCCAGCAGGACCTGAAGCGGGGAGACAGCGTGTGGGCGTCCACCCAACACGGCCAGCCCTCGTGTGGACAAACAGCGGAGAAAAGGCATTACTGACACGGACGTGAAGAAAGTTGCCCGGTTTTCAGGTGTGATGTGGTGTTGGTTGTGTTGTGCCAAAGGTCCTGTCTTCAGGTGTATGAGGAACATTTCCAAATGCGGAAATGTGATACCTGGAATCTGCTTCATGATAAAACAGAGCAGGGGTGAGGAGGACGCGGCAGCTGCTGACACTGGCACGGCGCACTGTGGCCTGCGAGGGTCCCAAGCTGTCCACAGTTCATTCCTCCCCATCGCGTGGCTTCCTGAACAGCCACGTATTTCCTAACTCTGCCCGCTGAGGGGCCGAGAAGCCGCAGCACCCCAGTAGCAACAGGCACCCCAGCACCCACATCTTGGTCTCTGAACACCCTTCCCCACTAGACTTCTCAGGGAGCTTGATCCAGGGCTGGAAAGACAAAAACAGGGATGGTTGTCTGGCAGCATCACAAAGCAGGAGGAGCACAGGACGGGCGGCAGAGGGTGCAGGGGCTGAGTTAGGGAGCAGGGGGAGCGCAGGACGGGCGGCAGAGGGTGCAGGGCCTGAGTTAGGGAGCAGGGGGAGCGCAGGACGGGCGGCAGAGGGCATGGGGCCTGAGTCAGGGAGCAGGGGGGCGCGGGACGGGTGGCAGAGGGCATGGGGCCTGAGTCAGGGAGTGGGGGGGCGCGGGACGGGTGGCAGAGGGCATGGGGCCTGAGTCAGGGAGCAGGGGAAGCGCGGGACGGGTGGCAGAGAGCGTGGGGCCTGAGTCAGGGAGCAGGGCGGCCGCGGGACGGGCGGCAGAGGGCGTGGGGACCAGAGTCATAGAGAGCAGGGGAAGCGTGGGACGGGTGGCAGAGAGCGTGGGGACCAGAGTCTGTATCTTTGTCTGTCTCCCCTGCCTGGGGCCATGCACCGAACCTGCACCTGTGTCTGCGTCTCCCCCAGCTGGTGGCCACAACAGTGTCTGATGGGACCAAAAGAGCTTCTGGCCTCTCTGCTGCTCGCACAACTCCGGACGCACAGGCCTTTGCCCGGCAGGGCAGCCCCACAGGGCCGTGTGAGGACGACAATGGCTCACCCTACCAGACAGTGACCACCACGGCTGGACAAGCCGAGAGAAGGACCCATCTCAGCAGCTGCTTTTACATGTCTTTCTATAAATGTGATCACGCAAAGAGTTTAAAAAGGATCCTGGTGGTTTGCACGGACAGTCCCTGCTACTCGGGAGGCTGAGGTGGCAGGACAGCTGCAGCCCAGTCGTTTGAGACTAGCCTGAGCAACATAGCAAGATCCCATCTCTAAAAAAAAAAGAAATCCTCCATAAGAACACTGCTTTAGAAGGAAGCGGAGGAAGGAAGGGCTGTGGGCTCTGAGGCTCACCCTCAGTGCAGTGAGGTCACCTGCTCCGGGGAACCATCTTAGGATCCCTGGGATGGGCAGAGGGACAAACTCGTCAGTGGCACCCCATCTGGCAGAGAACCTGCCCCACAATCTCCAGATCCACAGACCTACAAAGCATCTGCTCCAAGCAGTAACAATGAGGTCCCGAGTGGAAATCTTCACAAAGTGGAGAGAAAAAAACTGATGGATTGTCTAATGTGTTTGATTCTGTAAAAACAACAGTATTGGAAAGGGTTGACCAGTTGCACTGGTACGGTTGGAAGAAATTAGTGAGAGATGATCAGCGATGAAAAACCAAGCCAATCAAAAAAGAAGAGGCAACTATGAACTCCAAAAAAAAGGAAGCGTTATTAGAAAAGAAGTTATTATAGTTCACTACTTGGCTCAGCAGTCACAATATTTACAGAGTCAAAATAAAGACTATTAAACTAATAAAAATCGTATTTGTGACATAGCTTACTAATGAGAAGAACATTAGGGTGTGTGAGGGCAATCCCTGTCATTCATAAGAGGACACGTATACACAGTGTCTAACTGTGATGTGCGAAGAATAATCCATATAAACCCATCAGTCAGAAAGACAGATAAATACCGGAGTAAGTGCTGGAAGTGATAAAAGGGTTGTCTGGAGAACAGCATTTGGCTGAGAACTGATAAGACAGGTACTTCTGTTAGTATTATAAGTCAGGTAATACAATTGGACTAATCATACACATGCCGAATTTTTTTTTTAATAATTAAAAGAACAATCCTCAGGCCACATTGGCCACAGTGTAATAAAATCAAAGTTAAGAAACAAAAGGTCACCTGTAAAACCCTGAGCGTGTGGCATTTTCGAAGCATTTCTCCAGGTGATCCTTGGTCTAAAGGCATCAGCGCTGAAGGTTATAAAACCACATCATCAGCCACTGTCGGGGCAGCACGGGGCCTCAGGTGATGGGGTGGGGCAGGGACACAGCCAGAAGAGGGTGGCCGCCCTCCAGTTGGCTTTCATTAGCAGAGAAGAAGAGATGGAAAACAGCTGAATCAACCAACTCCAGGCAGTGGAAATGATAAACCCCTTTCTCCCAGAAAAAGCAAGCAACCTACAAAAGGCAAAAATTAATGAGCTCGAGTATATTTTAAAATTCTGATAGATAAAACCAGCTCTTTGAAAAGACCCACGAAGGGGATGATCTACGGCGGTTCTGGCAATGGGCAGTGGGGAAAAGGAGGAAACAAGTATTAAGCCCCAGGCGGGAGAACGGACGCAGGCCTGCTAGGGGGCGGCAAGGCCACCGCACAGACTATGCCCTGTGGCTGGCAGCGGGAGGGTGGAGGGGAGGAGTGTGCGAATCAGACCCTCATCCGTGGGATGCTGGGAGCAAGTCCCTGAACGCCTGCTGGGCTCAGCTGCCCCCTGCAGAACGGGTGGTGATGAAACTGCCCTCTTCAGCCACCACAGGGCCACACAGGAAGCTCCAAGCTGACTGTCACTGCCACTAATCCACAGGAACGAAGAGCGATGCCACCAAACATCCGGCATCCACACAGTCTAACATAAAAACAACTAAAAAGCCATGCGGAAGATTCTAGATTAAAGCCACCCAAGCGGATTCAGGACTGGAAGTATGAATTACAGCGACAAAACTGCTCCTCAGGAGCTGAGAATCCTGCATAGTAAAGAGAGAACCATGGCTTTGAAATAGCAATGGATAACAACGTGATGGGAGAAATTCAAAACCAACAAAAAGTTAACGTTCACGTGAATGAGACAAAACGGACTTTAAAATCTGTTTTCTTGGTGGGTGTGGTGGCTCATGCCTGTAATCCCCTGGAGCACTTTGGGAGGTCAAGACAGGAGGACGGTTTGAGCCTAGGAGTTCGAGACCAGCCTGGACAACATAGCAAGACCCTGTCTCTATAAAAATGAAAATTAAAAAATTATATGTGGTGGTTCACGCCTGTGGTCCTAGCTACTTGGGAGGCTGAGGTGGGAGGATCACTTGAGTCAGGGGAGGTCAAGGCTGCAACGAGCTGTGATTGTGCCACTGCAGTCCAGCTTGGACAACAGAGCAAGGCCCTGTCTCAGAAAAAAAAAAATGTATGTATATAATTTATATATACATATATACATCGTTTTCTTCTAGGTTCAACTTAATAATTTCCATCAGATACTAGTAAATGGAAAAAAGGCAATGAAAGAAATGTATCTAATATGGCCCTGTTTGAGTAAAGCAAACATTTACCCCTAAATCCTGTGTGTGCATCTGCATATGTGTCTACATGTGTGCATGTTTGCACATGATCTACATATGTGTCTCTGCGTGCACATGTGTGCACGTGTTTGCATATGATCTGCATGTGTGCATGTGTTTGCATGATCTGCATACATGTGTCTGTGTGCATGTGTTTGCATATGATCTACATACGTGCCTTGTGTGCGTGTGCATGTGTTTGCATATGATCTGCATACATGTCTGTGTGCATGTGTGTGCTGTTTGCACATCATCTGCATATGCGTGTGTGCATGTGTTTGCATATGATCTGCAAATGTGTGCACGTGTGTGCATGTGTTTGTATATGATATGTATACATGTCTGCGTGCATGTGCGTGTTTGCATATGATCTGCATACGTGTGTGCGCATGTGTGCACTTTTGTATATGATCCTCATATGTGGGTCTGTGTGTGCATACGTGCACGTGTTTGCACGATTGGCATACATGTCTCTGCGCATGTGTGCACGTGTATGCATATGATATACATGTGTGGGTGTGTGCACGTGTGCACGTGTTTGCATATGATCTGCATGCACCTATGTGCATGTGTGTGCATATAATCTGCATACAAGTCTGTGTGTGCATGTGTGCACATGTTTGCATACGATCTGCATAAGTGTGCATGCGTTCACGTTTACATGTGGTCTGCATGCGTGTGTGTGCATGCATTCAGGTGTGTTTGCATATGATCTGCGTGTCTGTGTGCACATGTTTGCATATGATCTGCATACGTGTGTCTCTGTGTGTGCATGTGTGCACGTGTGTTTGCATATGTCTGCGCTTGGGTACAAATCTGCGTTGGCATAAAGAGAAGGACAGACAGAACAGGAGGTTAACACAGGGTGGATGAAAATTAGATGAAAAAAGACTACACTGAGAACACGTGCCCACCGCAGTTGTGCACGCACACGTGTGAAGAAGGTGGAACCCGGCACCACGGCACACACCCTAAGGGGCCCTGGCGTCCACCCAGAGGCTTCCTCTTCTCCTTCACTGTGCTGGCTGCATGCAGCACCCCAGGGAGCCTGCAGGTCACGGCCAGGATGCCAGTTGCTCCTCAGGTCCCCATTTGCCACCTCTCCTCTCCCCGAGTCCTCCCTAGGCAGCACCCCGGGCCTACGGTGGTGTCCCAGTAGCCCAAGAAGACAGACAGCCTGGCAAGTAGTGACAGAGAAGCCACCAGGCGAGAACACCACTCCTGGAGCCAAGAAAGACCCCAAGACCCCAGTGGAGAGCACTGGAGGGTCCAGAAGGGCTACTGCATCCAGGCGGAGACTCAGGCCCAGAGGCCTCCAGAGATGGAGTGCAGTCTGAGGGCAGCCTCTCCTTCTCTCATGCCAACCAAGGGCCACTCGTGGTGAGGACGCAGCAGAAGCCGGTCAAGAGCCCTTTCTCATCTTGGAAATGGCCCGTGGAAATGGTTCACGGCTAGCTCATGTCACGTGGGGGCTCTAAACGTCACCCAAGTGGGCTTCCCTGTCCTTCCTATGAAGAACACAACCAGACATTGAGACCAGAGACACGCAGGACCACAGTCACGCCCGCCCCAGGTGATGGGGAAGGGCTCTGCCTCGCGGTTTGCGGGAACCCTCTGGAACCACACTCTACAGGACGCTTCTCCCCCAGGGAGGGGCCGTGCAATTAAATCAATGCAGGAGTACGAAGGAAAGGACCCAGAGAGGGGCTGGCTCAGCCCACTGGTTGCAGCCTGGCAGCTGGGCCAGTTCCCGGCAGAGACCATCAAGGCTGCCACTGATTAGGGAATAATTTAATTAAAAGAAACTGCATTCCTGACCCTGGGAGCTGGGAAGGGGAGGGAAGGGCCATCAGCTAAAGGGGCAGGAGGGCTCTGCATGGCGGGGACTGGGGCTGCTTGGTGGAGCCTGGCGCAGCCCAGGAGGCTCAGAGCTCACCCAGCAATCGCTTCCTGCAGGCAGGCTCTGCTCCGGCACTAATAGGGCTTAATAAAAACTTCCACTTGGGCCAGTAAACCCCTCATTACGCTGTTTTTAAAGCATGAATTTAAGAGCGGCAAGGGTGAAGGGTCACACGGAGCATTTAATTCACAACGGCTGGCGAGAGGTGCTGCCGCAATGGAAAACACCCTAGTGTCTGGGGTGTCTGGGGCCCCGCACACGCCTGGCGACACTCGGCCTGCGTGGGGACAGCCCAGAAAGCAGACCTGAGAGTTGGGGAAGTTTCCCTCTTGGCAAGAGCACAGCAGCAAAACCCAGGAGGGGCCCGGGGCGCTGGGAAAGCCTCCTAACGTAGCGACACACAGCTGAGTTCCAACACAACCTGCAATGAGACCCGGCCGCTGCCCCGCACAGGCACCGACGCTGGGACAGCCCCCGGTCCCGCCTCCACGGCTCACACAGGAGCACTGCTGCCGCTGAGAGTCGTTCCTCACACCCGCTACGTGGACGTCCCCCCACGGCCTCCACGTGTTTTCAGCTTAACCGCAGTCCAGTCCCAATGAGACCCGGGCCGCCTGTGTGTCTGTGCGGACACCTGGCCCAGCAGAGACGAACGCCCCAGACCAGCTGGCATTGGCCTTGCAGAAGATGAGGATAAACCAGTCATTCATCAACGAAGCTTCTTACTCCAAGGACCCCAAATTCCCCCAGGCCCTGACGTGTCCAGCGCTCACCTGGATGGGACTGTAGTAAGAAACAGAACCCACTTCCTACAAAGGAATATCCTGGGAAGGTGGAGACTTCCAGAACCCTTCCCTGGGTCCCAGGACCCTCACTCCTGTGCACGTCCCCAGCTGACACCCTCACTTCACCCTGAGGCAGCAGCGGGGCAAGGCGTCCAGCCCCTCCCCTCAGGCAGTCACCACCAACCGCCTGGTCCCCTGCACGAGCCCATCCCCATTCCCCACGAGCCACCCCGTGCCCCATGAACCCACCCCCGCGCCCCCACGTGCCCACCCCATGCCCCCTGAACCCACCCCCGCACCCCCACGTGCCCACCCCACGCCCCACGTGCCCACCCCACGCCCCCTGAACCCACCCCCGCGCCCCCACGTGCCCACCCCACGCCCCCACGAGCCCATCCCCATGAACCCACCCCCACGGCCCCACGAGCCCATCCCCACACCCCACGAGCCCACCTAATACCCCCAGGGGACCCAGTGGTGCAAGATGGGGTAGGATCGCCTGGAGGCAGACACCTACAAACACCCAAGTCCATCAGGCTAAAATCACAAATAAATTACAAAACCATTTTGGGGGCCTAAAACACTCCAAAGGCCTTGGGAACCTGTTGGTCTTCCTCTGGGACTCTATCTGGGCACAAGGACCCTGCAAAATGGCCCGGGAGCTGAGCCGGAGGAAGCCCTGCCCTGCCGCGGCCCCTGTGGCCTCTGCCCCCTCCTCACAAAAGGCTGCCCCCTGGTTCCAGGACCCCTCACCATGAGTCTCTCCTTCCCCTGGTCACATCCCAGCGGCCAGTGGGGTCACAATGCTGTCCCATCCCGTGCCCATGCCTGAAAGCCCGGCCATCCCTTCCAGCTGCCCAGGCCTGGGAGGGGCCAGAAAGTGTCTCCAGAAGCACTGGGGACCAGCCCTGGTCTCAGTCCCAGAACAGCGGCTGTGGCCTTTGCTGTTTCAACCTCACCAAACTCTGCAGACGGGAGCCCCTTCCTAGAGCCTGCTCTCCTCACAGAACCAGGTGCTAGGCATGGTGCCCCATGTGGGATGGGAACAGTGCTGGGGGGACAGGGACCACGCTGGAGGACAGGGCCCACACTCGGGGGATGGGGCCAAGCTGGGGGGACAGGCCCACACACTGGGGGACGGTGCATTGCCGGCAAAAGCGGCCTGGTCCTGGAGGGAAAGCAGACGCCCCATGGAGCCCCGCCACCCACTGCTGCGGGTCCTCTCGGGTTCCTGCATCCTTTCCAATGCACAAGGGCGGCTGGAGGCTCCAGAGACTCCCAGATCCAGGCTCACTGAATATCAAAAGGTGCACTCGCCGCAGGCGGCAGGAAGCAGCCGCGCTTGGGGCTGCAGAATTCATTACCGTCAGGCTCCTTCTTTGAAGTGAATGTTACCAAACTCAGCAGCCCTCAAAGCTCAGCTCTATCTAAACTCCAGCAGAAACACGGACGGCAGAATGGGGTTTAACAAATATTGTGGTTTTCCTGTGTCCTGGAAAGCGCAGCCCCGACGAATGTGGCTTCCTCCTGCCCAGCAGTCGCGTCCGTCTGAATGGGGCGCGGGGCCCTGGGACACAAAGCCCAGGACAGCAGCAGGCGAGCTCACCAGAGGCGCTCTTACAACAGGAGAGAGATGCAAACAGAGACCCAAAGACCAGCCTGGGCAGCACAGTGGGACCCCGTCTTGACAAAAAGTTTAAAAATCAGCTGGCCATGGCGGTGTGCCTGTAGTCCCAGCTAATCAGGAGTCTGAGGCGGGAGGATGGCCTGAGCCTGGGAGGTCAAGGAGCTGAGATTGTGCCATTGCACTCCAGCCTGGGCGACAGACCAAGACCCTGACTTGAAAAGAAAAGAAACATAAACGTTCTGTGGATGGTGTGGTCATCCTGAGAAAAAGGAAGACACTAGCGAAGCGGGGTGTACGACTCCCCAGCCGGCAGCCATTTCACTAACAGCGGCTGTGTGTATTTCAGGCCGGTCCCGCTCACGCCCACAGCATCATGAGAGCATGTCCCGGGGAGCCCACACCCAGCCGTGAGCCCTCAGAAGATAGGATTTGCTGCTGGTGAAATGTTAGGATCTTTGACTGGCAGCTTCTGCAGACTGTGCTGGGTTGAGAATGGTCTGGGGCCAGGCACAATGGCTCATGCCTGTAATCCCAGCACTTTGGGAGGCCGAGGCGGGTGGATCACCTGAGGTCAGGAGATGGAGACCATCCTGGCCAACACTGTGAAACCCCATCTCTACTAAAAATACAAAAATTAGCCGGGCCTGGTGGCGAGTGCCTGTAATCCCAGCTACTCGGGAGGCTGAGGCAGATAATTGAACCTGGGAGGCGGTGATTGCAGTGAGCCAAGATTGCCGCCATTGCACTCCAGCCTGGGCAACAGAGCGAGACTCTGTTTCAAAAAAAAAAAAAAAAAAAAAAAAAGGCATGGGACTGCCCAGCAGGGAAGCCACAGCTATCTGCAGAGGACGTGAGGTGCGGCCAACGCAACCAAAGACTAGAGCTTTTCATTTCACTTAGCTTTAATTAATTGTAAAAACATGTGCCAGTGGCCGGGCTGGGTGGGGGCCCTGGAAGCCTGGACCACCTGGAGCCAGCTGGCTGCTGCCTGGGGGCGCGTACTGCCGGAGGATGCTGCTTTCCTGGCCGCAGGGTCCCGGTAACTGCCCCCACCCCCCACCCCCCCATGCCCAGAGCCACCTGATCTCCACTAAAGCCCACTGTGCAAAATGAAGACAAGGACGGCATGAGATGGACACAGAAGCACACGTGACTCGGATGAGGTGAGGAGCACAGGCACAAACTGCCTTCTCCCAGGCCGCCCCGAACAGGCCACAGGGAAGGAGCCTCCCCAGAGGTCTCAGGTCAGGAAGCCTGACCTCCAGTGCCTTTGGTTTAGCTGTTCTGAGGCCCAGCGCCCAGCGTCATACCTCAGTAACTGGCAGCTCTACGTTCTCCAAGATCAGGGAAGAGAGTTCAAAGACGCGTGGCCGCTCGGAAGGCAGGGAGAGCTCTGCCGAAGCTACTATGAGTCTTCCGAATTTCTGAGCGACAGTCCAAAGTGACGTGCTGAGCCGCTGCAGGGTCACACACAACATGAAACTCAGGCTCACGAGGGCTCCCAGGCGGAAAACATTAACATTAACGAGTCAACGATTCGCTTCTGAGTCCCTACAACTACCACCTGCCACTAAAGAATCCGTTAGAATGTGTGACGCGCACCTGAAAACACCCAGGGAGACGCAAAGAATCAGGTAGACTATGCGATGTGCACCTGAGAACGCCCAGGGAGACGCGGGCACAGAAGACGGGCTTCCGTTGGCTGGGAGTGTGAACACAGCCCCTGACGGCGGCCCCACAGGCTCACATCCCACCCCCCATGCAGACCCCATTGCTTTTGCTTCAGCAAGTGGTTGGGGACACGGGAAGGTGGCTCCAGAGTCACCCGGCCCCTGGACAGCCTCTGCCGCTCCAGCACTGCCTCTGGGAGTCCACTTCCCCAGGCGCTTCCCCCACACCCTACTGAGAGGCTGTGTTCCCCAGGAGGCCTCACAGGCGAGGGCACGGGGAGGGTGGGCTCCAGGCCTCCTCATCCTCAGCAATGGATCCTGTGGCCTCGGTGCTGAGACAGGGCAGCACTCGCAGGCCCATCCCCCACAGGGAACACACACGCATGGGCTGCTGCTCCCTGAGCCTGCCCCGGCCCACCCACTCACGGGGAACATACACGCATGGGCTGCTGCTCCCTGAGCCTGCCCCAGCCCACCCGCTCACGGGGAACACACAACCTTCAGCCGCTGCTCCCTGAGCCTGCCCCCGCCTGTGCGTGGCCCCAGCGGTGCTGGCCATGTGCACTGGCCTCACAGGACTGGGTCTCGCCATCACTGCTCAGGATTCACAGCATCAGACAGCAGGGACTTCTCCTGCTAAATACAGGTGTTAGGACCTAAAGGTTTCGCTGCTCATAAGAACTGGGAAAAAATAGTACTGTTATAATTTACTATTTTAATTTTTTAAAGTTTTTTTGTGGTGACAGGGTCTTGCTACGTTGCCCAGGCTGGTCTCGAACTCCTGGGCTCAAGTGATCCAGCTTTAGCCCCTAAACTGCTAAGATTATAGGCATGAGCCACTGCTCCTGGCCTGCTATAATTTTAAATAAATAAAATTTACTAAGAAAAGATTTGTTTATCTAAGTGTTGAAGAGTATAGTTTTCTCTGTG
Source organism: Macaca nemestrina (assembly GCF_043159975.1). NCBI lineage: Eukaryota > Metazoa > Chordata > Mammalia > Primates > Cercopithecidae > Macaca > Macaca nemestrina. The sequence continues at coordinate 1,343,902 of NC_092142.1, forward strand.
GGCATTTTGGTATTGAATGCATCCTAACGCACTCCGGGGGAGGCCCGGGACTCCGGCTGCCATATACGCTTCCTTACATCTGCTCGCTCCTCCTGACGCACTCTGGGGGCGCCCGGGACTCAGGCCGCCGCACACGCTTCCTTACGTCTGCTCGTTCCTCCTGGCGCACTCCAGGGGAGGCCCGGGACTCCGGCTGCCGCACACGCTTCCTTACATCTACTGGCTCCTCCTGACACAGTCTGGGGGAGCCCGGGGACTCAGGCCGCCGCACATGCTTCCTTACATCTACTGGCTTCTCCAGACACAGTCTGGAGGCGCCTGGGGACTCAGGCCGCCGCACACGCTTCCTTACATCTACTGGCTCCTCCTGACACACTCTGGGGGAGCCCGGGGACTCAAGCCGCCGCACAAGCTTCCTTACGTCTACTCGCTCCCACACTCGTGGGCACTCTGCTCCCTTGATGCAGCCACGCAACTGGAGGGCACAGAACCAGCTGGTTCCGACCAGGTCGTGTCAGATATGCAAATTGAAAAGGAATTCCTGAAATAATTCATTGCTTCTTGCTTTAAGAAAAACACGGAAACAACGAACAGATGTAAGCATGCAGAGCCGCACGCCCTGACGGTGCACACTGAGCCAGGTAGCACCCAGCAGCCAGGAAACCCATGAGTGACAGTGGCCGAGGTGGCCTGGTCCTCTGCAATGACAGGTACCTGCCTTTTAAGGTGATTAAAATCAGGAATAAGGTTCTTTTATATTTACATTTTAACAGATTCTGATGTTCTTCCTTTCTTTGATTCGAACCAAATTTCCAGCATCTCTGGTGCTCAAAAGGAATGAAAATATGTGAGGAATAAAAGCATGAAGACAGTGACCTCTACCACAAGGACACAGGCCCTAAGGCCTGAGACAGTGAAAGGGGCAGGCAGAGATCCACGCCCAGACAGGCCGCCCCTGCTCTCCCAGGAAGGGGCCGAGAGCCAGAGAGGTCAGGGCAGACACAGCCTGAGTGAGAGGCCCAGGCCAGGGCCTTTACCAGCAAAGACCGGCGCTTCCACCTGCGCCCTGAGGTCAGGGAGAAAGGCAGGGGTGGCAGTGGTCATCCTTCCCAAGGTCCTGGAATCAGGTCCACTTATCAAGCCACCATGTGTCCCATGACATTCTGGAGGTCTCTGGGCCCAATGGAGGGTGCACCCACTGTCCTCTGATCCTGTCCTGCCCACTGGGCAGCTGCCCTCTTCCCATCCTCCAGTATTGACTGCGTTGTGTGGACAGGGAGGACCTCCGATCCCCTCCACCAAATGAAGCACAAGCCAAAGTGCCCCCCAGCGTTAGCGCCGTGAGCAACATGAACCTTCTCTATGCCGAGGTGCACACAGCCTGAGTGTCCACGGGGGATGGGCCCGTGGGTGCTCTGCCTCTGCTCCAGGGCAGCGGTGGGGAGACCACACCTGTGAGATGCCTACGATCACACGTGCGGCCATCCGTCTGTAGGTGCCTGGGACCTGGAAGCCCAGGAGCTCCCACATCCAGGGAGGAGGCACGGATCAGATCACAAGCGCTCACCACTGCCATCCGTGCATACTGGGAAGGCTGATGGCAGAGGCTAAGGAACGGGAGAGGCCAGGAAAAGTATGTGAAGATACATACCAAACACACAACGCTCAACTCTCGCAGAGCTTTCTCTAAATGCATCTCACTTACCGAAGGAGTACCTGAAAAACGAAAGAAGAAACGTGTATTAACACTTTGCCTTGTCTCGACCAAAACCCAGTTTCCCCCCCGAGTGAAGCCCACTCCGGCACCCAGGACAGTGTGGGGTCAGGGAAATCCTGCCGGGGGACCTGCCCGCCGGGCATTAGGGGAACAGCAGCCCCTCCCCACGGCCCGCACACAGGCAGGCCCAGAACAGGCAACCAAAACACATTCCCAGATACAGCTACTATGTACCCACAGAAATTAAAAATACGTATTTTGCGGATGAGTGAATTAATGCTTATTTTTTTGCAGCGTCAATTAAATGCCACAAAAAATGTCACCCTTTAGAATCTGAAAATTTAAGGACATCACATGACGTCGAGCGCAGATCATTAGAAAACGGATCTTAAATGAAAGGAATTGGTGGGAAAGGCTGGGAAAGGCCTGAATCGCGACCAAAATGGACTTGAGTGATGCTGTGACCTGCTTCTCACCCTCAGACAGCGGAGCTGCAGGCAAGTAGCACGCGTGTCTAGAGGACCCCAAATCACAAATGTGGAGCCCCCCCACATGCACGGAACACACAGCTTCCAACACATCCCACACCTGCCTCAGCCTCTGGCCTCTCTAACCCACCCCACCTCAAGACCTACCCTTGGACTCTAGAAGAAACCCCCTCTGCCACCTATGGTCCTGCAAGAGGCGGGCAGGACGCACCGATGCCCGTGTGAGGAGCCCTGCCTCAGGTGCTCAGTGCCATGCCCGACGCAGAAGGCACAGTATGTGGCTCGTGGACATGAAATGTACACAACAGGCCAGTCCACAGACACAGGACGTAGATCGCCAGGTTTCTTCTGGGGTTGATCAGAATTTTTTTTTTTTTTTTGAGACACGGTCTCATTCCATCACCCAGGCTGGAGTGCAGTGGTGCATAAGCTCACTACAACCTCAACCTCCTGGGCTGAAGCAATGCTCCCGCCTCAGCCTCCCGGGTTGCTGGGACCACAGGTCTGCACCATGATGCCCCACTAATTTTTGTATTTTCTATAGAGGTTCTGCCATGTTGCCCTGGCTGGTCTAACTCCTGGACTCAGGCGATCCTCCTGCCTCCGCCTCCCTAAGTGCTGGGAAGACAGGTGTGAGCTGCCCCGGCCAGAATGTTTTAAACTTGGTGCTGATGGCATCAGAGTCCATGAATATGTACATTGACTTGTACACTTTATATCAGGGCTGTCTAATCTTTTGGCTTCCGTGGGCCACCGTGGAAGAAGAAAAATTGTCTTGGGTCACACATAAAATATACTAACACTACTGATGGCTGATGAGCTAAAAACAAAACAACTCATAATGTTTTAAGAAAGTTTATGAATTTGCTTTGGGCCGCATTCAAAGCCATCCTGAGCCGCGTGTGGACAAGCTTGCTTTAAATGCAGTTTTACGGTATGTGAATTACATCTCGCTAAAGACATTAAGCAGCAACGTTGCCTAATGAAATCTGTAGGAATGAAAGGCTACAGGGTGTGGGACGGCCCGCAGGGCCCACTGCCCGTCCCAGGGCTCCCTACACCATCCGACCTTTGGATATGTCTGTGATTTGCCCCCTTGACATTACAATAAAAGCACAGCGAAGGCCATGACAAACGACATCTGAGCTGTGAGGGAGGTGGGTGGGGACAGAGCGCTGGAAGGCTCATTCTTCAACCACATCAGGTGTGTGGCTGCCTCAGCGGCTCTGATGTCTTTTTAAATCATCCCTTACCCGGTAGAGATCCACACTATTTATAGGTAAAAGAGGATTAAGTCTGGATTTGCTTTTCACTCCAGAGGAAGGAGGCTGGGAGGGAGAGAGGGCACCCCGTGGGCTGAGGAAGGAGGCTGGGAGGGAGGACACTCCGTGGGCTGAGGAAGCAGGCTGAGGAAGGAGGATGGGAGAGAGGGCACCCCGTGGGCTGTGGAAGGAGGCTGTGGAAGGAGGCTGGGAGGGAGAGAGGGCACCCCGTGGGCTGAGGAAGGAGGCTGGGAGGGACAGAGTGCATCCCATGGGCTGCAGGATGCACTCTCTGCCCCCATTTCCATGACCAAAACCTTCCAAGTAGCCGCTGTACATATTGGCTAATGCTAGAAATAAATTTACCCCCAAAATGTTCCCAATACATAACCTTAGTTGAACGGAGAAAGGAAAAGGAGCTGATTTTTAAAATCCATAAAGAATAAAAGCTGTGCTCTTTTATTAGCCAGGTGTGGTGACGCACGCCTGTAGTCCCAGTGGCTTTGGGGCCGAGGCTGGAAGATGGCTTAAGCCCAGGAGTTCCAGGCTGCAGTGAGCCAAGATCGCGCTGCTACTGCAGTCCAGCCTGGGCGACAGGGCAAGAGACCCGATCTAAAAAGATGCAGCCTCACGCTTTTATCAGAAGGGTCCAAGGCCTGGAAGAGTTTCAGTGACTCAGTGCCACCAAAATACAAGTGTCGAGTGGAGAAGGGGTGAGCCCAGATGCAGCTGCCTTCACGTCGGCTGAGGGTGTTTCAAAACGCATTCTTCTGTCACTTCACCTGCTTTGAATTTTGAATTTCAAGGCTGCTTGATAAAAGATTCTTTAAATAGCAGGTTTGAGCTAAGGTAATGACATGAAAAACTAAAACGTCTTATTACTTTCACAGCTTTTATTATATTCTCAACAGCTGGGACTTACGTTAGCAGACACTGACTCCATGCAGTTCTCTTGGGGTTTGTTCTGATGTTTTGTTCTTTAAAGAAACTCAAGTCCTTCCTCGGACGGTGGGTCGTAGATTTTGCTTTTGGATGGTCGGGTTAACGCACTCCCTCTGACCGCCTTGTGAGGTCAGGAACCTGCTTCCCTGTGAGCCCCCACACCCGACTGACAGGCCATTGGGGTCTCTGTGCTAGGGAGGCAGCCAGACCCCGGATGGCCTGCAGATGCTGCACACGGCCCCCGCACAGGCCCTGCCCCCTTGCACTTCACAGGGCTCCCGTTTCTACAGGAAGCCTTTGATTTAAAAGCACATTTGGTTCCAGCTATTTATCATCTGTAAAAAGGCCTCATGTAAATATTTGTTAAATTTTATGCTCCCCATTTTGGGGCAGGCTAGTTGTAAGTTTGTAAGAAATCTTCCACCTTCTGGCCTAGCACAAAGAACTTTGCTGGAGGCCTGTCTAGAAAGTGTGTAGTAGGAACTTAATCATGAACCATGTTCTCCTGAACCACGCCCGGTTCCTGACTTGTGTCTACAGCTGACCACATCATCAGGACTAAAGTCTTTGTCATGTGGTGAAGGCCAAACGTGTGGATTTATTTACAGAAGTTACCAACAAAAATACCACAGGAAAAGAACAGCACCTTTGGGTGAGAACAGCTGGGGGGCTTCCATGTCTACCCGCCTCACAGGGGAGGGGGTGCAGCACCCACCAGACGGCTGTGCCTCCCACCCAGTCACCAGGACGGGGTGCCGGCTAGCACTGGCAATGTCGGAACACTGGGTCCCACTGTGCAGGGCCATGGCTTGCCTGGCACAGGGAAGTGCTAGACTGAACGGTGGCTTGCAGGGACGGCAAGGATGGTGCTGGACGGCGGCTCACAGGGATGGCGGGGGCGGGGCTGGACGGCGGCTCGCGGGGATGGATGGCAGCTCGTGGGGACGGCGGGGATGGGGCTGGACGGCAGCTCGCGGGGATGGACAGCGGCTCGCGGGGACGGACAGCGGCTCGCGGGAACAGTAGGGACGGCGCTGGACAGCGGCTCGCGGGGATGGGGCTGGACGGTGGCTCGCGGGGACGGCGGGGGCGGGGGCGGGGCTGGACCACACATACCAGGTCATCAGCACCAGTGAGGCAACTGGCTCACTGCAGACATGACTGCTGCCACCCCAACGTTTAAGTTCATACAACAGAGAAAATAAAATGGTAATAACAAGAGGTGTCTTCACAAACATCTGTTGCCTGTTGCCACTTACTGGAGCTGCCAAGAGGAAGTCCAGGTCCCAGGGCTGTTGGGAGGACCCAGGCTTTGAAGCCAGGCAGAGCAGGGAGCACCCAGTGCGTGCGCGGCTCCCATGGACAGACGGACGGATAGACGAACAGATGGATGGGCGGTGCTCCCATTACTGTGCGAAAACCAACCTCACAGTACATATTCCATTCACTACAGGTGAGCAATTTAAAACAGGATGTAAATAGCCCTTAAAAGTGTAAGGAAAAAGTGCTGGAGGCTGTTTGGACGCAGCACCAAAGGCAGCAGTGAAAATGGGGAAAGACGGTAGACTGGACTCCACAGAGGAACCCCGTGTGGAAAGCAAAGTCCGTTGCATGCAGAATGGGATGCGGCCGAGGGCTCACACCTTCCACGCGCCTTTACCTTCTGCTGGAGGCAAAGGCCCAATTCCCGGACAGCAGGGCCTCTTACAGATGGATAAACAAAGAACGTTCACACCAAAGGGAACGGCAAAGGCAAAACACAAATCTCCAGAGAAACAAAAAAGAGCAAAACCAAGAAAAATTCCTTGGCAGAGAAATGTGTATTTAAATAACATTATTTTCACTTACAAACGCTCTGGTTTTTCGGAAATGGGATGTTCTGAGTAGGGAACAGGACAACAGCACGCTGCCCCTGCCGTGAGCGTGCAGCCCTGGGTGGGGCTGGCGGCACCCCGTCCACCAGGCACCACGCACACCCTGACCCAGCCGCCCACCTTGGGAGCTTAGTTCACTCTGTAAGTCACAACCCTGCAAAATATCCCCGCGCCACAAAGCCGGCCACTGAGGCGCCACTTCCAGCAGTAAAAAACCAGGAGCCACCACCAACGTGCTGGCTAGTGGGCTTGGTGCAATGAGCAAACTCATGTAACAGACCGCCCTGTGGCCACCACACGCTCTGCCGAGCAGCGGAAGTCCAGATGGGTGCGTGGCATCTGAGGCCCTGACCGGTGCACTGCCGAGGCTGCCAGCGCCAGGCCTTGGCCCTGCTGTCTCTGCGGCGACCCGGACCGCTCTCCATGCGGCCTCTGCCTCTGTCGGGAGCGGGACACGCTGCCCAAAGCTGCTGTCAGACAACGTCGGCGAGATGGGAAGATGCTTGCCATTTGATGGGAAGTAAAAAAAAGTTTAGTTATTTCCAATATTGTCATAAGGACTAGGTAATGAAAATTGTTTAAGAATTAAGTGAATAGACAGGGAATAAAACAGGATGTGCCATCTGGGCCCATTTTTGTTACAGAGAAGCCCGAGGCAGTGGGCTAAAAGGAGGTCCCCAGAAAGACACGTCCACATCTTAATTCCTGAACCCCGTCTTATTTGGAAAAGGCGTCTCTGTGGAGGTAATTAAGGATCTCGAGGTGAGGGCCTCCTGGATTATCTGATCACAAGCGTCCTTATCAGAGAGAGGTACCAGGAACCCTGAGACAGACCAAAGAGGAGGAGGCAAAGCGGCAGGGACTGGAGTGATGTGCCCACAAGCCGGGGACGCCCGGAGCCCCGAGGGACTGGAAGAGATGAGGAAGGACCCTCCTGTAGAGACTCAGAGGGAAGTGGCACTGCCGACACGCTGATTTCAGACTTCTGGCCTCGAGAACTGTGGGAGAGTAAATGTTTCTTATTTGAAGCCTCCCCACGTGGTCACTGTCATGGCTGCGGAAGGCCGCCATGCGTCTCTCAGGCCATGGGAAGTGGTGTGGACGTATCTCCATTCCCGGATGACCACGTCGAAGCACAGGCTGACCCACCCGGGACCAGCGTCATGGAGGGCAAGGCAGGTGGCGTGGGAGGGTCCTCCCCACAGGCAGCACCCTGCCCGGGACGACAAGCACAGGAAACAGCGGGCAGACCCCGAAGAGGAACACCGTTTATTTAAAGGGATGCACAACTTTAACATATCAGTGTCATAAAAGATGGACGTCCCAGAAGACCGGACAACTAAACCCAGCGCCTAACCCTGCTCTGGAAAGTAAATGCTGTGAAGATTATTCTTAGGTCAGATGACAAACTGGAAAACGAGCGGGAGATGCAGTCACAGAACGGCAACCACGTTGAACTTACTGCGGCGGATCCCTGTGGGAATGGAAAGAACCCTCTTCTTAGGAACGCACTCGGAAGTTCTTCGGGGTAAAGGGGTTCATCGACTATGTCAACGTGGCTGATAGCATCGTTCTGACCTTCTGTGTCCTCATTTTCTTTGTGTAGTTGTTATTTCAATTATTGAAAGTGACTGATGTTAAAATCTCCAAACAGAATTGTGAATTTGTATACTTCTTCCTTGACTTCTGCAATTTGTGCTTCATACATTTCGAGCTCCAGTATGTGACGCCTTTATGTCTTTGTGATCAATGAACTCTTTCATTACCACAAAATGTCTCTGCACGCCTCCGGTAATACTCCGTGTCTTCAACTTAACTTTGTCTAAAGTTAATTCAGCCACTCCAGCTTTCCAGTACGTTTATGTAGTCTATCCTTCTTTATCTTTATCCTTCCTCTTTCAACTAAATTTGTACCTTTATATTTAAAGCATATCTCTTGAAAACTGCATATACTTGATACTTGATTTTTTCAAATTGATTTTTTTTTTTTTTTTTTTGAGACGGAGTCTGGCTCTGTTGCCCAGGCTGGAGTGCAGTGGCCGGATCTCAGCTCACTGCAAGCTCCGCCTCCCGGGTTCACGCCATTCTCCTGCCTCAGCCTCCCGAGTAGCTGGGACTACAGGCGCCCGCCACCTCGCCCGGCTAATTTTTTGTATTTTTTAGTAGAGACGGGGTTTCACCATGTTAGCCAGGATGGTCTCGATCTCCTGACCTCGTGATCCGCCCATCTCGGCCTCCCAAAGTGCTGGGATTACAGGCTTGAGCCACCACACCCGGCCTTTTTTTTTTTTTTTTGAGACGGAGTCTCACTCTGTTACCCAGGCTGGAGTGCAGTGGCACGATCTGAGCTCACTACAACCTCTGCCTCCTGGGTTCAAGTGATTCTCCCTGCCTCAGCCTCCCGAGTAGCTGGGATTACAGGCATGAGCCACTACGCCCACGTAATTTTTGTATTTTTAGTAGAGACGAGGTTTCACCATGTTGGCCAGGATGGTCTTGAACTCCTGATGACCTCAGATGATCCACCCGCCTTGGCCTCCCAAAGTGCTGGGATTATAGGAGTGAGCCACCGTGCCTGGCCTGATTCTAAATCTCTGTCTTTTAAATGGAAGATTTAGTCACTTACATTTAATGTAATCATTGATACGGCTGATTAGTTATTTTTTTGTCTTCAGAGTCTCATCTGGTTTTTCGTCTGCTCCTCTGTTCCTGCCTTCTTACTATAAGCAAATGTGTCTAATACTCCATTTCAGTCACTCCACGGGCTCCTCAGCTCCATATCTTCGCACTACTTTGAGTGACTGCCCGAGGGCTAACAATAGGCATTCTCGCCTGCTCACAGCAGACCTGGGGTTAATATTTTCCGCTTCATGTAGAATTTAGAGAGCCAGTGACGTTACAGATTCAGGAAGGATCCCCTCCCTCCTTTGTGCTCATGTCGTGTATATTACAGTTTTTGCCTCAGTTGTGTCTATAATAAATTAAGAAAAAAAGAAATAGAGAACTTTTCATATTTACCTACCTTTACCATTTCCAGTGGATTTTACTCCTTTCTATAGATGAGTTTCTGCCTAGCAATAATTCCTTCAGCCTGAAGATATTCCTTTAACATTTCTTACAGTGTGCCTGCTGGCAAAGCTTTCTCTCAGTTTTCAGTTATCTGAAAATGTCTTTATTTTGCTTTCGTTTTTGAAGGATATTGTCACTGGACAGAACTCTGGGTTGACAATCGTTTTTCTTCAGAACTGGAAAGATGCCAGTCCACCGTCCTCTGACCTCCAGTGGTTATAAGAAACCAGACGTATTGGAATCTTTATTCTCTGAGTGTAACGTCTTTTTTTTCTGGATGCGATCAAGAGGTTGTCTTTGGTGTTCGGTAGTTTGACTACAATATGCCCAGACAGGCTGTTCTCTTACTTCTGCTGCTTACGGTATGTTGAACTTCTTGGATTTACACATCTACATAGTTCAGCTATTACTTCTTTAAATACTTGTTATGCCTCATTCTCTGTGTCCTCTCTCTGTGGGGCTCCAATCACATGTATGTTAGACCACCTGGTGTCATCCCACGTCACTGATGCTCTGCTCATTTCAATCTTTTTTCGTGTTTTTTCTTTAGCTTGGATAATTTCTAAAGATTTCTGTTAAAATTCATTGAGGCTTTCATCTACCATCTCCAACCTGTTATTAAGCCCATGCAACAGATTTTTCAGTACAGATACTGTACTTTTCAGTTCTAAAATGTCCAATTGGCTCTTCTTCAAAGATTCAGAGACTCCGCTAAATTTCCCATGTGTTCGTTCATTAAGACTGCTACTAGGCTGGGTGTGGTAGCTCATGCCTGTAATCCCAGCACTTTGGGAGGCCGAGGCGGGTGGATCACCTGAGGTCAGGAGTTTGAGACCAGCATGGCCAACAATGGCGAAATCCCGTTTCTACTAAAAATACAAAAATTAGCTGGGTGTGGTGCTGCACACCTGTAATCCCAGCTGCTTGGGAGGCTGAGGCAGGAAAATCGCTTGAACCCAGCAGGTGGAGGTTGCAGTGAGCCGAGATCTCACCACTGCACTCCAGACTGGGGGACAGAGTGTGACTCTGTCTCAAAAGAAAAGAAAAAGAAAAAAGAAAAAAAGAGGACTACTTCCCTTGAGCCCTTGTGTGTACCCATAATGGCGGCCTCAAACCCTCTTTTCTCTTTTCTCGGCTATCACAGTCAGTTTCTCGTGACCTTTTTAGTTTCCTGTGTAGGGATCCTATTTTCCTGTTTCTTTCCCTGTGTAGTAGTTTCTGATTCTAGCTATTATGAAAGATCATAACATCATTGAGAGGTTAATTTTGTCCGCTTCCTTTGGAGAGTGAATGAATGAGTCTGTCTGGTAAGCAGTTGAGCTACTGGAAGACAAACTTGGTCTTTCCAAAAGCTCAATTAGGGTCAGTCTAGAACAGACCTTTTCTAGGGCGAGAGGAACCCTCTTCCTAAGATGTGGCCTTTCTGGGGGCATGGGCTGAGAGCCTAGGGTCTTACGCAAGTCGCCTCCGGACCGGCTGATGGGGAGGCTTATCTCCCAACACTGTGGGACCCTCAGACTCACCACTAAGGTCACCCACCACTCCCTACCTGCCGCTTTCCACCAACCCTCAAAGACTCTCACTCTCCATGTTCATAGCTTAGAACAAACCCAAAAACTTAGGGGAACCCGCGTAGGTTTCTGTGGTGATGTCTCTGTTAGCTCCTTTACTCTGGTGCCTTGTCGCACAAACGCAAGCGACCCTCAACTCTGACCCCTGCCTCCTGAGCTCGGAGACGCCTTGTGTTCTGCTGGGTGCCCTGGCTGCGGTGTACAAGGCGCTCAGGCAGAAGGCTGGGGCTACCAAGGCCACGCTGTATGTATCTCCTTTCCAGGGACAGCAGTCCGGGGCACCTGTGCCACCTGGTATTTCACTTGCTGACGGTTTCATAGTGGGGAGGCTGGTCCTGCACCTGCCACTCCGCCATGGACAGGCATGGAAGCCATGAAGACAAATCTCTTATTTTAAAGTATTGTTTCAATGTGAGACATCCTCTCCCTCAAACTGCCCCTGCCAGTGTGCCCCACTATCCCAGTCCACAGGACCACAGCCACCCCGCGTGGGCAAAGGCCAGATGTCAGTTGTGTTCCCCACGTCCGGCCCTGGCCTCCTTGCTGCCTGCTGAAGTCTCACCCTGCCTACGGCCCCAGCGCCCTGAATGCCCCATCTCTTCTCAAGCGTCATCCCTGCCCCTTCAGTGCGCCCTGATGATTATGGGATGTACTCCTTGGAGTCAAAGAAATACATATCTCTTGTTAGGTTAAAAAAAAATTAGGGGGTTGGGCACTGTGGCTCACGCCTGTAATCCCAGCACTTTGGGAGGCCGAGCCAAGTGGATCACTGGAGGTCAGGAGTTCGAGACCAGCCTGACCAACATGGTGAAGCCCCGTCTCTACTAAAAATACAAAAATTGGCCAGGTGTGGTGCAGGTGCCTATAAGTCCAGCTACTTGGGAGGCTGAGGTGGGAGAGTCACTTCAATCCAGGAAATGGAGGCTGCAGTGACCTGAGTTCACACAACTGCACTCAAGCTTGGGCGACAAGAGCAAGACTCAGTCTCAAAAAAAAAAGAAAACAAAAAAAACCCCAGAAAATATTTGGCTGGGCACGGTGGCTCATGCCTGTAATCCTAGCACTTTGGGAGGCTGAGTCAGGAGTATTAAACTTTGAGCCCAGGAGTTCAAGACCAGCCTGGGCAACATAGTGAGACATCCATCTCTACAAAAAATAAAAATATTAGCCAGGTGTGGTGCTGGGCGCCTGCAGTCCCAGCTATTTGGGAAGCTGCGCAGGGAGCATTGCTTGAGCCCGGGACGCTGAGGCTGCTGTGTGCTAAGACTGCCAGCAGACACACACAGGCTCCCCCATGAGAGACGCTCACCCACCTGCCGGGCTCTGGAGACTAATCCCGTCTAGCCAGGAAGGTAACTGTTGTTTCAGAGGTCAGCTCACAGGCAGGAACCGAGCGCTACGCAGGAGTCAGATACCGCAGACAAAGACACCCAGGGTCTGGCTTTTCCCACGCCATTTGGAAGCAGGACACGACCATGACCCGGCTGACAGAGGAGACGCCTAGGGTGGGCTCTCTCAGTGCCTGGCCTTGTGTGGCAACCGCCACCCCTCCCACTACGGGGTCCCTGAACCTTGTGAAATGAAGAGGACGTCACTTTTACCATCAAATACGTCTACGCCTTGTCAGATCCCTTCCCATGTGCTAACACAGACACACTGGCTGCAGCCCAGCCAGGGAGGGCCCCACCCACCCAGTCGGGGCGACGCAGGGGCAGGTGGTGGAAAAGGTATTGCAGGTACTTGTGGAACCTCCTTACATCGAAGTCCTGGAGTCCAAACACGTGTTAATCATCAGTGAGAAATGGAGCACCGAGGGCGGTGTCCCTGGGCGCTGGCGGCCTCCCAGCGTCCCCTCCAGCCCTGGCGCTGCTCTCAGCACTCTTTGAAATGGAGCCGCCATCCCTCCTGCCCAGGAAGGAAGCTCCAAGGGCAGCTCCCTCCACAGGAAGGAGGACCCCTGAGGTGTCCCCACTTTGGTCCAAGTTCCTGGAGAGAATCTTTCCTTCCTTCTGGGGTTGAGACGGTGGGGAAGGGATGGCGGTGCTGCCATACTGAAGGGCAGCAAAGCAGCCCGCAGGGCCACTGCCAAAGCCAAGTGCAGACGACAGAGCCGGAGCCAGCGTTTTGGAAAAGCTGAAGCGACTTCGGACACTGCAGCAGACGCTGTGCTCAGGGCTCCGGCGTCCTGCAAGGCTGAGTGGCTTCATGTAACACGAAGGCCAGCTCTGAGCAGAGTCAGAGTCCCTCTCTAAAGTCACTTAGAGTTTTATGCAACAGTTATTAAGCTGTGGCGCTCTGTCATAAATGTTGCCAAACCCCTAGATGTTTAAATTTCTAGACCAAGAAGACAGACCCCCGAAGTACCAAAACAAAAACGTGCAAGTCCACGCTGCCACAAGCCACGCTCAGGCGAACGATAAACAGGGAGCAGAGAGAAGCCTCCTGCGCAGGCGGGCTCGCGACTCCTGCACCCCCCAGAGGCGGGTGGAACCCCACTCCTCCAGTGAAGCCTGCACAGTGACGTCCTCACCACGAGCGAGGGGGTGAAGGGGAAAAAGCCGCTTCACTGTCCAGACGCCCTACAAGTACAGCCCCCACCAGGCCACCCTCGCAGAGACGGCTCAGGCCAATGACATGTGTAGGGGACGTGCGTCACAGGGCCTGAGGCTTCAGGGGCAAACCACAAACAGCCATATGCATTGCACGTGCCCCAGCCCTGTGCACTCCCGTGACAGCGCCTGACCCCAGCACACCACTTCAGCCTGTGCTGACAGCTCATGGGCCCTCGGCAAAGTCAGGCCTGTGTGCTGTGGAGGGGCCCCGAGGCGGAGCCACGTCGTGGATGCCCAAGGCGTCCCCAGGCCTCCTGCCCTGCCCTGGTGACACTGTCTGACCTGCTTGTTGAATGAGGTGACACACTCAAATGTAGCTGAGACCTGAGGAAACACCAGCAACTGGACCTGGCAGCGGTGCCCACGCCAGCACAGCCACACAGTGGGGACCCTCCCTACAGGTGCCCCGATGCCAGCTGCAGCCCTCCCTGCATGAGCCTGCAGGGCCTGGGCTGTGCTGCCAAGCCCAGATCACAGCGACCCGAGCCTCCGACCAGGGAACACCAGAGCCACAGGAGCTGGGCTGGAGGCAGAGCATTCAGGCTCCCGGAAGCACAGCCGGCCCCAGACACTCCAACCTCAGCTCAGCCGTGCTGACCAGGATGGAAAACACAGGCCCCAATGCCCAAGGCTGAGCCCTGCCTGCGCCAACTCACCATCGCAGCCTTCCATCCTGGGACAGGGTCCTGGTTCCGACCACTCAGCCCTGAGCTGGCCGCCTCCTGTCTCCCACCCACAAAAGACACAAGAGCCGTCCTCAGTCTCCATGCAAAGCCCGGCTGTCCCATCGAGAGTGGAACCAAGCTGGGCACGCAAGAGCCAGCGCACTCCCTGCTTCCTACATGTCCACACAGACACCCACCCCAAACCAGTCTCCGACACACCCACACAGACACGGACCCCAAACCAGCCTCCGACACGTCCACACAGACACGGACCCCAAACCAGCCTCCAACACGTCCACACAGACACCCGCCCCAAACCAGCCTCCGACACGTCCACACAGACACGGACCCCAAACCAGCCTCCGACACGTCCACACAGACACGGACCCCAAACCAGCCTCCGACACGTCCACACAGACACGGACCGCAAACCAGCCTCCGACACGCCCACACAGACACGGACCCCAAACCAGCCTCCGACACGTCCACACAGACATCCGCCCCAAACCAACCTCCGACACGTCCACACAGACACGGACCCCAAACCAGCCTCCTATATGTCCACACAGACACGGACCCCAAACCAGCCTCCGACATGTCCACACAGACATCCGCCCCAAACCAACCTCCAACACACCCACACAGACACGGACCCCAAACCAGCCTCCGACACGTCCACACAGACACCCGCCCCAAACCAACCTCCGACACACCCACACAGACACGGACCCCAAACCAGCCTCCGACACGTCCACACAGACACGGACCCCAAACCAGCCTCCTATATGTCCACACAGACACGGACCCCAAACCAGCCTCCGACACGTCCACACAGACACGGACCCCAAACCAGCCTCCGACACGTCCACACAGACACCCGCCCCAAACCAGCCTCCGACACGTCCACACAGACACGGACCCCAAACCAGCCTCCGACACGTCCACACAGACACCTGCCCCAAACCAGCCTCCGACACGTCCACACAGACACGGACCCCAAACCAGCCTCCGACACGCCCACACAGACACGGACCCCAAACCAGCCTCCGACACGCCCACACAGACACGGACCCCAAACCAGCCTCCGACACGCCCACACAGACACGGACCCCAAACCAGCCTCCGACACGTCCACACAGACACGGACCCCAAACCAGCCTCCGACACACCCACATAGACACGGACCCCAAACCAGCCTCCTATATGTCCACACAGACACGGACCCGCTGCTTTTGCCTCCCTTTCTCTGTGCCTCTGGCTCAGCAGGATGGCAATGCAGTCCTTTAAGTAAAGACGTGCTACTGCAAAGAGGTGGGGTTTTAACCCTGAGAATGGGTGGCGGCTGTGGCTGGTGGACTGGCTGCTCTGAGGTAGCCTCAGCAAAATGATGATACCCTCCTGAATGAATTTAAGATGAATGCTCGTCCAGTCTTTCCAAGTGCCAGGAGACCTGCGGCGTGTGTGCTAAGGGACAGCAAGCCCTGCGGTCCCACTGCCGTGTTCCTCCTACTCACCAGACATGGCCCACATTGACCAGGGACATGTAGAGGCCCCACAGGGCAGCCATGAGAAGCATGTTGGCACAGCCCGTGATCAGGACGAAGGACGAGATGCCCAGTCCGAGAAGAGCGAGCGAGTCCAGGGTGGAGTTCGTGTCTGACCAGTCCGTCAGCCAGAGGATGGTGGGCATGTAGCTGAAGACTTCCCAGCTCGTCTTGTCCTGGAAGTACTGCTGGAAATTCTTCAGGAACACTCGGCAGGGCAGCAGCCCCCTGTCACCGATCAGCTGCTTGTTCTGATGGAAAGCCACCAGGAATGCCACGACTGGAAGGACAGGAAGACAAAACAAGCGTGACTAGGAACAAACCACATGTGGACACCGTGGGTGTGGCTCAGACTTGCCAGGTGAGGCGGGGAGGGAAGGGGAGGCAGAGTCTGGCCAACGGCTTGGGGTCCAAACCCCAGACTCAGGAGTTTGAGTACTTTCTCAGCATCTTGGGGGAAATATGGGAAAACCCAACCTGCATCAGACGCAGGGTGTGTATACACGCACACACACGGAAGCAAGCAGCGTGTGTACATGCACACACATGGATACAAGCAGTGTATGTATACACGCATACACACAGACTCAATCAGTGTGCAGTGTGTATATACATGCACCCACACGGACGTAAGCAGCGTGCATATACACGCATACACACGGACTCAAGCAGTGTGCAAGTAGGGTGTGCATACACGCACACACGGACGCAAACTAGACGTGTGTATAAAAGGCGTGCCTGGTTGCACACAGACAGTCGGCTGACCATCCAGACGGCACTCTGCGTTCCCCATTATGAAACACACCCTGATGACCCCGCTCTGGACAATGGCGTCACTCCCAGCACACGCTGCAGGGCTTGACACTTACAGCCCACAGGTGAGCCACGCTTAGCCTCCACACAAACCCCACAACGGCACGCTCACATCCACAGGTCTCCGAGTCCATGTCTCACGGTGCCCACCCCACACCGGCTCTCTCACATCCTCTGGACGTCAGCGTTTGTAGAACACTGAATGTTTACCCAGAGATGACGACAGGGGAGAGAACCGCACTCCCATGTGTAAAGGTGAAGAATGAAAAAGTAGGTTAAAAGTAAAAAAGATACACCATGCAATGTGAATCAAAAGAAAGCTGGATCTAGTTCACTATGGCTGAAAAAAATTAAAAATAAAAATAAAAAAATAAACAAAAGAAAGCCGAAGTGGCTCTACTAACATCATAAAAAGTAGATTTAAGAGCTGGGCATGGTGGCTCGCGCCCCTAATCCCAGCACTTTGGGAGGCCAAGGCAGGCGGATCACCTGAGGTCAGGAGTTTGAGACCAGCCTGGGCAACGTGGCAAAACCCTGCCTCTACTAAAAACACAAAAATTAGCTGGGCGTGGTCTTGCATGCCTGTAATCCCAGCTACTCGGGAGCCTGAGGCAGGAGAATGGCTTGAACCTGAGAGGCGGAGGTTGCTGTGAGCCAAGATCACACCACTGCACTCCAGCCTGGGCGACAAGAGCAAAACTCCATCTCAAAAAAAAAAAAAAAAAAAAAGTAGATTTAAGGGCTGGGTACAGTGGCTTATGCCTGTAATTCCAGCACTTTGGGAGGCCAAGGCAGGTGGATCACCTGAAGTCAGGAGTTTAAGACCAGCCTGGCCAGCATGGCAAAACCCTGTCTCTACTAAAAACACAAAAACTAGTTGGGTGTGGTGGTGCACCCCAGTAGTCCCACCTACTTGAGAGGCTGAGGCAGGACAATCACTTGAACCCAGAAGGCTGCAGCGAGCCGAGATGGCGCCATTGCACTCCAGCTTGGGCAACAGAGACTCTGTCTCAAGAGGAAGAAAGTCGATTTATGAACAAGGAATGACACAGGGATGAAAGAAGATATTGCACAATGATAAAAACACCACAAGAGCAACCCCAGAAGCACACGCGGCTTCCCACTACGCATCGGGAGCTGGCTTGGGGTCCGCGTCTGCGACTGTGCGTGCTGGTTCAGAGCGCTGTCTGTGTAGACAGGCAGGAAGCTAGTACACGTACTTTTCCCCATGCGTTTATAAATCTAAAAAAGTATAAATGGAATCTGCACATGGAAAACTACAAAACACTGATATAAAAAATGAAACAAGATCTAACTACATGAAGAGACAGACCATGTTTATGGATTGGAAGAATCAAAATCATTAAGGTGTCAATTTGATCCATAAATTCAGCACAATCTGAACCAAAACACCCAGTCAGTGCTTCTGCCGAGGCTGACAAGCCGATTCTAGAATGTATATGGGAGGGCAAAGGGACTAAAATAGCCAGAATCATTTGGAAAAGAACAGAGGTGGAGAACTCACGTTACCCAGTTTCAAGACTTACTAAGAAGCTAATCAAGACCACCTGAAGCCGGGCGCGGTGGCTCAAGCCTGTAATCTCAGCACTTTGGGAGTCCGAGACGGGCGGATCACAAGGTCAGGAGATCGAGACCATCCTGGCTAACATGGTGAAACCCTGTCTCTACTAAAAAAATACAAAAAAAAACTAGCCGGGCGAGGTGGCAGGCGCCTGTAGTCCCAGCTACTCGGGAGGCTGAGGCAGGAGAATGGCGTAAACCCAGGAGGCGGAGCTTGCAGTGAGCTGAGATCCGGCCACTGCACTCCAGCCTGGGCGACAGAGCCAGACTCCGTCTCAAAAAAAAAAAAAGAAAAAAAGAAAAAAAGACCACATGAAGACAGCACAGCACTGATTAAAGAAGAGCCGCAGAACTCAGGGGAATGAAGACAGGGCCCAGACATAGCCCCGCTGTCCCAACCCAACACACAGAGTGAACAATGCTGACAAAGGTTCAAAGGTCACTCCACAGACAAAGAGCAGCTTTGGGCCGGGCACAGTGGCTCACACCTGCCATCCCAGCACTTCGGGAGGCTGAGGCCTTGGGCCGGGCGCGGTGGCTCACACCTGCCATCCCAGCACTTTGAGAGGCCGAGGCAGGAGGATCGCTTGAGCCCAGGAGTTCCAGAGCAGCCTGGGCAACAAGGTGAGACCCAGTCTCTACAAAGTAAATAAAAAAACAAAGACTAGTCCTTTAACAATGATGTTGGAACAAATGGATGTCCACATGCAAAAAGATGGACCTGAACACACTTCACACCTTACACAAAAATTAACCGAAAAGGATCATAGGCCTAAAAGTAAAACATAAAAGCATAAGACTTGTAGACGGAAATATAGAAGAAAATCTATGTGACTTGGGTTTGGCAACAAGTTCTTAGATACAACACCAAAAGCATAATCTATGAAATTAAAAACTGTAAATTGAACTTTATGAAAATGAAAAACTTTTTTATTTTTATTTATTTTTATTCTTTATTTTTTTGAGACAGAGTCTCGCTCTGTCGCCTAAGCTGGAGTGCAGTGGCGCGATCTCGGCTCACTGCAAGCTCCACCCCCCGGGTTTATGCCGTTCTCCTGCCTCAGCCTCCCGAGTAGCTGGGATTACAGGCACCCGCTACCGGTGATTTTTTTTTGTATTTTTAGTAGAGATGCAGTTTCACCATGTTAGCCAGGATGGTCTCGATCTGCTGACCTTGTGATCCGCCCATCTCGGCCTCCCAAAGTGCTGGGATTACAGGCGTGAGCCACCGCGCCCGGCCAAAATGAAAAACTTTTGATCTGCAAAAGCTACTTTTTTGTATATATATATATATTTTAAGTAGAGACGGGGTTTCACCTTGTTAGCCAGTATTGTCTCGATCTCCTGACCTCATGATCTGCCCGTCTCGGCCTCCCAAAGTGCTGGGATTACAGGCTTGAGCCACCGCGCCCGGTCAAAAGCTACTTTTAACAGAATGAAAACACAAGCCACAGATTAGAAGAAAATACTGGCAAATCACACATCTGATAAAGGATTTGTATCCAGAATATTTAAAGCACTTTTAAAATTCGATAATTAGAAAACAAACAACTTAACGTTAAAGGTGTGAAGAAAAACACCAGGCCACAAGATCTGAACAGACACAGGAAAGGTGCACGGTTGGCAAATAACACGTAAAAAGATGCTCAACACCATTCATCGTTGGGGAAATGCCAATGAAAACCACAACGTGCTGTCACCACACACGCGTCACTGTGGCCAAAGTGTTTGAAAATGGACAGTGCCCAGGCCGGGTGCGGTGGCTCACGTCTGTAATCCCAGCACTTTGGGAGGCCGAGGCGGGCAGATCACCTGAGGTCAGGAGTTCAAGACCAGCCTGGCCAACATGGTGAAACTCCATCTCTACTAAAAATATAAAAACTAGCCGGGTGTATTGGTGGGCGCCTGTAATCCCAGCTACTCGGGAGGCTGAGGCAGGAGAATCGCTTGAACCCAGGAGGCGGAGGTTGGAGTGAGCCGACACAGTGCCACTGCACTCCAGCCTCGTCGACAGAGTAAGACTCTATCTCAAAAAAAAAAAAAAAAAGAAAAGGAAAGAAAGTGGACAGTGCCTAATGCTGTGGAAGGTTCGGAACAGCAGGAGTGCCCTCGCTGTGCTGGGGATGCTGTGGCATACTGCTGTGGACGGCAGACGGTGGCGTCTGACCCAGGTAATGAAGGGTTACCTTACAACCCAGCTACTGCGCCTCTCAGGCCTTCAACCTGAAAACGTGCTCACACAGAAGCCTCGTGCAGATGCTCGTAGCAGCTCTGTTCATAGTCACTAAAAACTAGAAACGAGGACGACGTCTTTCACGGTGGAAGTAGATAAATAACCAGAGGTGCATTTGTGCAACAGAAAAATAATCAGAGGTAAGAATGCAGGAGCTGTTGGTTCAGGCAACAACATGGATGAATCTTAAGTGCATTGTGCTAAGTAAGAGAATCTAGACCCAACAGGCTACATACTGCATGATTCCATTCATATGGAATGGAAAAGGCAAAATCAGAGGGATGGGAGACGGACCCGGACGTGTCAGGGGCTGGTGCGGCGGACGTGGTCACTCCCATGCACGGGGACTTAGGGGCTGGAGCTGCGGTGATGGAGCAAAGCCCACAGCACTGAGCATGACACCAGATGAACTTTAATGCGCACAAACTACTGGGGGAAGACCCAACCAGGAGGTCAGCGGATGCAGACGGAATGCAGGCTCCACACACACGAATGTAAATCAGAACCACGCTGGCCAGAGGGCAGGAGCTGCCTAAGCAACTCCGGAAAACGTTCTGAGTGGAGACCGCAAGGCCAGAAGGAGCCGCACACAAACACTGCGCTCCAGGGCTTTTCCCCCTGGCCTGGGAGGACAATCCTCACACGTGCACCAGGGCTGAGCAGACGCTAGACGAGTTGGGGGAGCCAGGTTCTCACAAGCAGAGAGGGAGGATTCAGATGGGCCAGGAGGGAAGACTGGAACACACCGTGTGTCAGGACAGACGGCTGAAATACACCGTGTGCCAGGTGAGAGCCAGAGTCATTGGCATGGACCAGGTTCACCTTCGTGTACTTACGGATGGATGGGTGGATACAACAGAGAAGCAACCACATGTGTGAAATGAGACAGTGACACACAGAGCCTAGCTCTGCCCAGCAAGAGGGCCAGCAGCCATGAGACCCCGGGAGCAACGGCCCTCCCAGTACCCAGATCAGAGTTTCTGTGCTCCCCGAAAGAGAACCAGGGCTCCTTGGAGAAACAGCTCATTCTAGGGCTGGGGCAGAGAAACAGAAGCTGGGCCTGAAGCATCCCTGCGGGGAAGGACAGGAAAGCCACCAGTGGTCAAAGCTGGAGAAGGTGAGCAGCAAACTCATAGTCACAGCACTGGAATACAACCCGGACACAGACTCACGGTGACAATACTGGATCACAACTTGGACACAGACTCACAGTGACAGCACTGGAATACAACCCGGACGCAGACTCACAGTGACAGCACCGGAATACAACCCCGACACAGACTCATGGTGACAACACCGCATCACAACCTGGATACAGACTCACAGTGACAATACTGGATCACAACCCACCACATCACAACCCGGACACAGACTCACGGTGACAGCACTGGAATACAACCTGGACACAGACTCACGGTGACATCACCGCATCACAACCCGGACGCAGACTCACGGTGACAACACCGCATCACAACCCGGACGCAGACTCACGGTGACAACACCGCATCACAACCCGGACGCAGACTCACGGTGACAACACCGCATCACAACCCGGACGCAGACTCACGGTGACAACACCGCATCACAACCCGGACGCAGACTCACGGTGACAACACCGCATCACAACCCGGATGCAGACTCACGGTGACAACACCGCATCACAACCCGGACGCAGACTCACGGTGACAACACCGCATCACAACCCGGACGCAGACTCACGGTGACAACACCGGATTACAACCCAGACGCAGACTCACGATGACAACACTGCATCACAGCCCAGACACAGACTCAAGGTGAAAACACTGGATAACAGCCCAGAGGGAAAATAAATGGGTGTAGGTCCATAGTGACAAAATCAGTGACCACAAACAAGTAAGTAACAAGATCTTCCTCACAGAGAAATTCCACATAATGTCTGCGGACACTCCCTCTGGGAGGCGGGGGCAGTGAGTGGCTTCCAGAGGACAGAAAGGGCGGGAAAGCAGGGACCCAACAGAGGGGACTCCTGGTGGACACACCTCGGCCAGGTGATCAGAAAGCCGTGCGGACGTCAGGACCCTGATACGGTGGGACGGAAAGGGCCCCACACCTCTGTGGGCGTCTTCCCAAAACCCACACCCAGTCTAATCGCGAGAAAACACCAGGCGGACCTACCGTGAGGGACGCTCTACAGACACCATGACAGGCCGGCTGGACACTGCCAAGATCGGACAACACAGGAAAGGCTGGGAGACTGTCACAGACAGGAAGGGAGGGAGGAGACGCCAGGACAACACTTTCTGGGAAAAGGCATGGGTGGAAAAGCCACAGAGGCTGCAGTTTTAGCTAATAGTTTTATTTTTAATAAAAAAAGTTTTAAAAGTAAAGGTTTCTTGAAGACTCTGCACCACTCAGTGCCCAGCATGAAGCGCTGTGAGCAGCCTCCCTCCAGGGCAGCAGGAGCAGGGCCACAGGCAGAGCACCACAGGGTCCTGGGCGACAAAAGGGCCAGCGCTGGTGACCTCTAAAGGGGCTGGGGATGGCAGGTGGGAGGGGGCAGCTCCAAGTGAGGAGGAAGAGAGTGGACACAGGCGGACACGGGGCAGGACACGAGATGGACACAGGGTAAACACGGGGCAGACACGGGGCGGGACACAGACTGGACACAGACGGGCCGGACACAGGGTGGACACGAGGTGGGACACAGAGTGGACATGGGGCGTGACACAGGGTGGGAAACAGGGCTGCAGCAGAAGACTCCCCACACCCCTCCTGCCTCCACCTCCAGGTGGAAGGGACCTGAGTTGCGAGCGCTGACCTCCTAGCAACATCGAGGACACCTTGCAGCAGGCCCTCAGCCCCAGCGGCCACATGCAGAGAGACCCTCAGCCCCAGCGGCCACATGCGCAGGGACCCTCAGCCCCAGAGGCCACATGCAGAGAGACCCTCAGCCCCAGCGGCCACATGCGCAGGGACCCTCAGCCCCGGCGGCCACATGCGCAGGGACCCTCAGCCCCGGCGGCCACATGCGCAGGGACCCTCAGCCCCGGCGGCCACATGCGCAGGGACCCTCAGCCCCAGCGGCCACATGCAGAGAGACCCTCAGCCCCAGCGGCCACATGCGCAGGGACCCTCAGCCCCGGCGGCCACATGCGCAGGGACCCTCAGCCCCGGCGGCCACATGCGCAGGGACCGCACCAGCAGCTTCCACAGGAGCTCAGGTCAGTGTGTGTGCATGTGGGTATGACATGCCTGTGTGTACATGTGTGCACAGGGGTGTGTGCATGTGTCTGTGCACGTGTGCACATGTATACATGTATGTGCGCATGTTCAGGGATGTGCGTATATCCTGGCACGTCTGCAGGTGGGAGAGACACAGGTGGGGACTGTTCAGCCACTGCACACTCCAGGGCCCAACCCTCATCGGTGCTAGGAGGGCCCTTTCCCACAGGGACCCAATCGGCGCTGGCTAAAGGATGGATGTGCTCTGCCCCTCACCACAGCGCAAACTCCAGAGCCACAGAGGAAAACAAGATGTGGCCTCACCAAAGCAATAGCCTAAATCAGTAATTCTAAGGCAAGAAGCATAGGGTACTTCCTGCTTATCAGGAAAAAGGATGACAGACTGAACTGAGATTTCAGGGGGAAAAAAACTATTTCAACCTCTACTCACATTATAAAAATAGCTACATAAAAAGAAGCAGCAAAAATTTTGAAACATCACAGGCTCTCAAAGCAAAACTAACCAACCAGCCAAGCTTCGGAAGGCCCCGTCACTGCCCCACACAGGAGGCAACACACAGCCATGCGACCACCTGCCTCTCACAGGGACCCTGAGCCTGACCTGGGAGCTGCAGCCATGTCGCCCAAGCAGCCAACAGCAGGCATGGCCAGCAAATACTTTGCTTCAGAATCAGAAAGAAATTGCCACGTGTGGCAGCCTGAGCCTGTAGCCCCAGCTACTCAGGAGGCTGAGGCAGGAGAATCGCTTAAAACCGGAAGGAGGAGGTTGTAGTGAGAGGAGATCGCACCACTGCATTCCAGCCTAGGCAAAAAAGTGAAACTCTGTCTCAAAAAAAAAAAAAAAAAAAAAAGGAATCAGAAAAAAAAAAATCAGCTTTCTCTTTTCTCCTTTTGGATAAATTGTTGTAAAATTAAAACAGTCATCCCAGAAATGCAGAAATGCCATTCTCAATGGTTCGTACTGGCCATGGTTAAATTCTGGGCCTTGGCACAGTGACCTCAAGTATTTTGTCTTTAAAGGTATGTGTTGCAGAGCTCTGAGGTAGGGCAGTGCTGTTTGCTTTTTAAACAAAGAAGTATTTTTACAGAAGACCTTGTAAAACCAAGTGGTGCATTTCATTAGAATTCAAGTGGCCTGGAGAAAAGAAAAAGAACTCATTTCCCATGAGGTCTCAGAGCCACTGAAAGCTCAGAACAAAACAAATTGAGCTGAGTTTCAAGTATTCTTTTTGGTTTAATTTTCTCCTCAAATTTTCTGAAGAACAGCTGAGAGTTTAGCAAATACGGGTGCAAATGATTCTGCCTGCCATGTCAACTCTGCCTTGGGTGTCATCTGAGGAGGATGACAAGCTACAAGGGCTGCGGCGAGACTCAGAGACACGCTACTAATGGCACCGCGGCCCCACCTCGCTGGAGCAGCTGCAGGGGAGAAGCGATAAAACTGCCCCATGTGGAAAAGAAAGGGCGGTGAGCGGGCGCACAGAATAAACGCCACACTGCGGCACGCATGCCTCCACGCCTAAAGGACAAAACTAGCGCGGAAATCCCCTAGAGGTTGGATTTTCAACACAAATCTCACCCGAGGACTCCAACGTGACAATGTGGAACTGGAAAGACGAGCAAGAAAAACCCCTCCGTTCCCGCCAGCGTTGGGCGTTCCTTCTGCAGCCCAGGCTGTCCACGTTACTCGGGATCATAGTCAAGCGGTGGGTTCTGTGTGGTGCTTGGCTCCTAGGGCCTTGGGGAACCCATGTTCTTCTCCATTCAGCTTCATGGAGAGGCTCTTCCGGGTTCCAGCCCATGCTAGGAAGCTACACAGAAGAGCGGCCCCACCCGCCCTGTTTGGAACCTAGCTGGGGCGTGCGGTGTTTGAAGCACGTGGGCAGATTGGGGTGAGGCCAGAAGAGCCTCTTCCAGAGCCAAGGATGAGCCTTGAGGCTGAAGAGCTCACCGAGGCCACTACAAGACAGAAAGAAAAAGAGCCTCAGAGACTCCTCAGTAAATAACCAGAACAAAGAGCACAGGTGGAGAGCAGGAGGGCGAGGCACTGAGACTCCACAAGCTTCCGGGGAGAAGGAGAGTCACATGCTTGAAGACGCCTCCTCGATGCTGCACAGCTCTGAGGGAAAGTGGCTTTGACGGAGAATTACAGATCCCGGCAAGTTGGTCCTCTTCCTTTCTGGAAAAGCTGCTTGGGGACACACTCCAGCAGAAAGAGAATCCGCCAGCAAACGGAGACACGAGCAGCCCAGGAAGT
This sequence comes from Macaca nemestrina, assembly GCF_043159975.1. Classification (NCBI taxonomy): domain Eukaryota; kingdom Metazoa; phylum Chordata; class Mammalia; order Primates; family Cercopithecidae; genus Macaca; species Macaca nemestrina. The sequence continues at coordinate 1,369,755 of NC_092142.1, forward strand.
ATGAACACAACCAAGGGAGGGCTGCGGCAGTCTCTCTCCTGCTGGGCCACACCTCAGGGCTGGAGGCGGGTGGAGGGGGAGGAAGGGGAGATGGCTGGAAAAGTGCCCCGTGTTGACACTAAGCCCTGGTAGAGACCACCTGCTACAGGTCAGGCACATTTCACTGAGCAGGAGATGCCCCTAGAAGACAGGGGACAGAGGTATAAAGAAAGCGCTCTCCCTGACTGCAAGGAGCCAGAGGGTAGACGGGCACAACAACACTGGAAAGGGGACAACATCAGCCACAAAGGAAGCAGAGAGCAGGGCTCTGGTGGTCAGTCCCGGGTGTGGTCAGGAGTCCACGAGTGATGGGGGCTAAGTCTGAAGACCGGAAGGGCATCGGCAGCCATGGAGAGAACAAGCACAGTTCAACCCCGGGAAGGCAGAGGTCAGGTGGTCTCAGGACCATGGTCAGGAAGAGATGCCTCACGTGGCAGGGACACAGCGGGAGCAGTTCAGGCACCACGGCTCGTCTGCTGGGGCCCCAGCCTCTTGTTGCAAGCAGTGCAGGTGGACATCTGCCCCAGAGGCAGCAGGGAGCGTGTGCCCCAAAGCCGCCAGCACTCGTGCCCTGTGCAGGCGCCAAGTGTCCGGCCCTGGCCAGGGCAGTTCCCTCCTGGGCCTGTCCAGGACTCGGACCCAACAAACACGTGAACTGACAGACCAAATCCCTCAGGAGGGTCTCTGTGCCGAAGCCATGACAGCCACGAAAAGTGCCAGTCACAAAGTCAGTCTGCAAACGCCAACATTACCCAGTCTCCATGTCACATTTCACCCACAAATCCCTTCCAAATTGTAACAGTGTCTCATAAACGTTTGAGCTTCAAAAGAAAGGTCCTTTCCAAGGTTCAGATATACAGAAAGACTCCGTGGCTGCCTGCAAGCCATCTCCCGCGCCAGCGTGTCCTCCGTCCACCTTCTGGGAAGTGTGCACAGGCGGGGAATCCCATGTCAGCCTCAGGATGGCCCAGTGGTCAGTCTCGTCTCATCAGTGACAGGCAGGTCTTGATGAGCAACTTGGCTAAGGCCACATAGCTAAGGTGTGGCCCACCAACTCTGAGCCCCACTACTTCCACCTGTCACAAGCTTCCGGAAAGTTCTCTACAGTGAACAGCTATCAACCCAATTCTGACCAACTGTAATTACACTGTTTCCAGATAACACCTGAATTCTGAGGCAGTTAAAATGCATTGTGTACATATTCTATGTGACTCTCAACAATAGCAAACCAACGTGAGTTCAGTCCAGGAGAACCCAGCCGGGGTGGGCAGCTCTAGCCTAGGGCATCTTCAGTAGCACCTGTGAGGCTGTCCTTCCCTGGCCTTGTCAGGGATCCAGCTCTACCCACTGGCGCTATAACAGACGCAGGGCTGCCGGAAATTCCAGGAGTCTAGCCCCAGCTGCCTGTGGCCACCCATGGACCGACCTGCCCAGGCCCCCTGGGAGAGGGATTTCAAATCATCAAGGAACCGGCCTGGTTGACAAGGCTCCAAACCAGCTGTTTGCCACACACGCCCTTGCACTACAGGGTTGACCAGTGCAGGCCTCAATCTTCCGCGGGGAACGCTGGGCCACAACGCTGGTGTGCGACCCTGGGGGTCCCTGCCATAAAACAGCGAGGGCTTCTAACCAGGCTGCTCTGCCCTCTGTCCCAGTGACCCTGGGCATAGTGCCTGCTCTTGGGTTCAGTTTCCTCATCGCATATCCAGACGGCAGCAGGCCTGAGTGCAGGAGGCACCAGCACCCATGGGCGGCCAGCACTGCCCCTACACACCAAGAACACAGCACCCAGGTCCCGCTGCTTAGGCCGGAAACTCCTGTCACATGAGCTTTTACTCATCCGGATTTCGGCCGTTCCTGGGAGTGGCATCTGGGCTGAGGGGATGCTCAGTGTCACATGTCCCCGATCACCTCGGGCGGCCTTGGTCCTCCTAGGTGCCGTCGCAGCCCGAGAACGCCGCCGCCCAGATGTGAACCGGGTGTCCAGGGTACGCAGGCTGCACAGCGACGTGAATGAAGGGCAGGGCTGAACTCCAGGGCAGATGGACACTCGCTGCACAGCCAGGCCGGAGGCTGACCCTGCTTCCTCGCTGTCCACCGGGGGCAGTGACGTTGTCGCCGGGAGGTCGGCACCGGGCTCAACGCAGTCATCGCACCAGGGACTGGAGTCCACACATCAGGATGACAGGCGTGTCTTCAACTCTGAGCCCTGTGAAAACGCCACTTTCCGCTAACACCACACTCCGGCTCCCACAGCACAGCAGGGCACGGCAGACACCCCAGGGTGCGCGTGGTACGCACGTCTGTGTGCAGTAAGCACACCCCCAGCACCTACACACCTCGGTGGCAGCACACGGAAACACCCCGGCCCGCGGGGGGAAGGAGCCAGCCCCAGGACGGACGCAAAGTCAGGCTGAACGCAGAGGCCTGTCGCTGGCAGCCGGCCTCTCCGTGTCTAGCTTCGAAGCTTCCCCGACAGAGTAAGTGTTTCTGGTTCCCCTGATCTGTACATTTTTACTACGTCTGCTGAGACAATCTGCCTAAGGGTAAGCCTGCCTCAGTTCGATGTCTTTTAACAAGGGGAGTTTCCACAGAATACATTTGATTATGTGTTTAATTACAAGTGTTCAATAGCTACAAACATTGTAAAATTCAGTATCAAGTGAACTATTTGGAGAGCCCCTATGGCAACTTGGAAAAACCCTGGGATTCTGAGGAACAGGGAGGAGAGCACGGTCCCAGTAAAATCCAGAACTTTCTAGGAGATAAATACAGGATGACTGCCTGCTTGCGCTGGGTCAGCTCAGCCAGAAAACCATGTCCCTGGAAGATCCTGGAAGATGGGAAACTGGTTCCTTGATACTGCAGAAAGACACTGATTCTACCCTAAACATACTCACAAGATAGAAGAACACGCATATGTCAAGGAGAAATGTTCAATGCTGGGCACCAGGCTTAAAATATCTGCTTGACCCAGCGGCTTAAAAGTGGTTCCTTCTGAATTGAACAGAGAATCCCTGCAGAGATCAAAGGAGCCTCAGCTCGTTTGAAAGAGTCTGAGCTGGTTTTATGAAGCTGTGCTCAGGAGGCAACGCCGCTGGGACTTCCCGCTGTATCTCGGGCTCCCCTGTGGAAGGCCTATTAGAGCCTCACAGCTTCGCTTTATCTCTGCTTCATCGTTTGCTAAGTGACAGCACCAACATTTAGAACGACTGTTTAATACTGTGGAGGGAAAAGCAACCTGGGAAGAACTATATTTTAAAATAATTGCAGGCCGGGCACGGTGGCTCACGCCTGTAATCCCAGCACTTCGGGAGGCCCTGAGGTCAGAAGTTCGAGACCAGCCTGGCCAACATGGTGAAACCCCGTCTCTACTAAAAATATTTTAAAAAATTAGCCAGGCGTGGTGGTGCACGTCTGTAATCCCAGCTACTTGGAAGGCTGACACAAGAGAATCACTTGAACCCAGGAGACAGAGGTTGCAGTGGGCCGAAATGGTGCCACTGCACTCCAGCCTGGGCTGAAGTGAGAGTCCGTCTCAAAAATAAATAAAATAAAATACAATAAAATAAAAATAATTGCTTTAAAGAAAGAGAGAGAGAGAGACCGAGTTGAAGCCAATACTGCAATCCCACAGGAAACCTTGTAGTGATGAGCACATCTCGTCACTTTGCACCAGGAGGTGGAAAGTATCACACAAACGTCACACAAAACGTCAAACTGAGCATCACTCCAGCACAGCCAGGCTACCAAACTTCCCGTGATGTGTGTGGGACGAAAGCTGTGCAAACAAGAACTTCTGCAATCCGACCGTTTCCTTCCACGCGTGAGGGAAATAGACGACGGAAGGAAATGGAGACGTCCAATGTCCATGGCCTACAACCACGCGTGGACAACGCCAGAGCCAGTGGCTCCGGGGCCCTCTGGAAGGGTGGCTGCCCCACGCACCCCGCTGGCTCCATCTCGGCCTGGCACGCTCCCCTCACTTCCAGGCTCATCTGAGAGCCTGAGTTTGGGCTTCGTTGCTACTAACAGGTTGGGCTTATGAAACACGTATCCGTGTGTCCACTAATGTCCCTGTGATCACAGGACCGTTCTCTTCCAAACCAGTTGTGCGTAGTCCGGACTGGGGAGGGGGGGAGGGAGTTGGAATCGCCAGCTGCCCCTGGCCAGGGGGTCCAGAGGTTTTGAGCACGAACTGACTTTTCTCAGAGCTCTGCCCTGCAGGCTGCGCACGCTGTGGGGTGAAGGGTCTCAGCCAGCAGACCCCGCCAACCACATCCCAGAGTGGGGCGCAGGCTTCACCTGCAGATGAGGCTCCAGAGCTGCCCCCAGGCCTCCGCTGGGAATCCCCCCGAAGGCAGGCTGAGCTAGCCGAGAACACTCAAGGAGAAACTCCAGTCCGGCCACCAGCCCGTCACCCTCCCTCAGCCCTCGGGAGACGCGGGGGAGGCTCCCGGGCCGGCTCCTCGGAGTTTGGCAGGGGCCGCACGCGGTGGGGATGCGGCGTGCGGGGGCCCAGCAAGAGCGGGAACCTCCACCGTCGGCACAGCGCTGTGCGGGGGCAGCAGGGGCGCCTCCCTCTCCAGGCCTCCCCGCCCCGCAGCCGGAACGCAGACCCCCGTCTGCCCGCGGACTGGCGACCCGCCGCCCGACTGGTGCCGCTCGCCTGCGAGCTCCTGGGCCAGGGCCCGGGCCGGCCCCGCCTCGCACTGCCCCGAGCCGGTCCTGGCGGGCGCGGCCGAGCAACTCCGGGGCTGCAGGTGGAGCCGGGAGCCCAGGCGCCCAGGTCGGAGGCTCGAGGCGGCGACAGCAAGCCTCGTCCTGCCCCGCCCCGCCCCGCCCCGCCCGGCCCCGGCAGGAAGGAGGGCTGCGTGGGGGCGCCGCGGCCGCGGGACCGCGCGGAGGAGTCTCGAGGGAGGGCGGGGGTCGTGGGGCGCGGAGGTGACACTGGCGGATGTCCCGGGCCCGCCCGGCACTCACAGTACACGAAGGCTAGGGCCTTCAGGAGCACGATCCGGGTCAGCCAGAAGGTGCCCGCGTGGAGGTGGGCCGGAGAGCCTGCGGGGTCACGCCCCGGCACGGGCGGCGACTCAGGCTCCGGGTGCGAGTACCCGGTCTTCCGCCTCCTCAGCGACTCCTCGGGCGCCGCCATTGTTGGGCCGTCAGGGCGCATGTGCGGGGAGGGCGCACTCCCGGAGGCTCCGCCCATTAGCGGAGGCCCCGCCTCTCCCAGGTCGGCCCTGCCCACGGCCGAAAGCCCCACCCACACTCCCGGAGGCCCCGCCCCCTCCAGCCGGCCCCGCCCACGCGCCGGAGCTGGTTCCCGGAGCCTGCCTCCCTCGCAGTCCTCGCTGGGCGCTGCTGCGGGTAGGGTGTGGGACCGGGTACCGGGGAGGAGGTGCGCGTCGCCCGACCCGAACTCACTGGGGCATGCACGCGTGCCTTCCGTCAGTCCGCGTTGCAGAGGCCCAGGTGCCCTCCCCCAGCCAGGAGCCTTCCCTCCCAACTCTTGTCCTGGGGAAGGTGGGCCGCAGAAACTCTGGCGGTAGTGCCACAGCGTGCTCCTGCCTCACAGCTGACACTCACTCCCAGTATCCGCGGAGGGTGCTGGGCTATCGTCGCAGCCAGAAAGGGACAGAGTAGGCAGGGCTGGGCCTGGAATGCTAGGGGGACCCACCCTCCCCTTCCTCCCAGCCTTACGCCTTTGCACAGCCCAGCTCCTGCCAGCCCTTGGGACTGGACTTCAAGCTGTGGGGGAAGAGGGGGACTCAGGACTCAAGAGGGAAGGGCTAACTGCCCATTGCCCCAAACAGAACCTGAAGGAGGACGCCAGCAACTCTACATTCTGATGACTGGAGGGGGGTTCTGGGGGCTGATCCGAAGTGGGTGCTGGGAGAGGCTGAGGTCACAGGCATTCCTTAGAGGAAAGAAAGGGTGTGAGGCCAGAGTAGGCATTGGAGACCTAGGGGTTATTGAATAAACTGTGGGGCACTTGGAAGGAAATCGTGGAAGTGCAGGTTTCTCCTTATTCATTCGTCAGAGCTCTTTACATATGAAAAATCGTTCTTTTGTGTATATTGGAAATATTTGTCCTGGCTTTTTGTTTTTGTTTTTACGTATTCTTGTCTTTCGCCTCTCTAGTGTTCCTGGTGTTTTGGCATATAAATTATTGTCACTCGGATGGTCAAATGACCCATCTTTGTGACTAGTTTAATTATATCTTCACCACCTGTAGTGTGAGCCTTGTGAGGGCAGGGACTGACTGTGGACATCAGGTCCCCAAATCCAGGGCTGAGCAGCAGTGGCCAGAGCTTCCTCTCAGCCTCCAGCCTCCGAGTTGCTGGGGTCATAGCATACCTGTACGTCTTAGGGTTTAATTCGTTTTTAGTTTCCATTTCTTTTCTATGAAAACCCCTTTAGGAGTCCAGCTGTGCAATGGGACCCTGTAGAAGATGTTGCCATGGGTGCAAACACGCAAACATCCTCCACATGCTGGCCAAGCCTCCGGGAGCACAGCGTGTGCCTGAGGGCTCGGAGCCTTGGGGATTGCAGGAGCCGTGGGCCCTGGCAGGCGCCCAGCACCCAGGTCCCTCCGCAGAACCCACCAGCCATACCTCTCCTCATGATCTGGGGACCAGTTTAGGAAGGGCCAGCAGAGCTTACACTGTTCCCCTCCTCTGTGGGGAACAGGGAGCCCCACACCCTCGGGCTACGCCTGCAGAGCGGGCCCTGTCTGGATGCCAGGCCTGCTCGGAGACGGACGGCGAGAGGACTGCCCTGTGTCAGGTGTGGCCCTGCGCTGTCCTCAGGTGGGGCTGCCGTCACAAGGAGCCTTTGTGCACAGCTTCCCCTCGCCGGGCCGAGCTGCTCTCCCCGCAAAGGGCACAATGGGGCATTGTGCAGAGCAGAAAAGGGCCTCTTGTTCCAGCTTCCAGCGCTCCGGGCTCCGGCTCTGCGTTTGCCCAGGGTGGGAGCAGTCAGCGGAAGGGTCTGCTGGGAGCTCCTGTCCTCTCTGAGCTCAAGTTTCCCTCGGGGTCTGCTCTCTTGGGACGCTGACCACAGGGGTCCCATCCACGGCCTAGAATGGCTCCAGAGCAGGTCACTGGGGGCAGGGCTTGGACCGAGGAGAGGTGGACCAGCGGCTCTGTTCATGCCCATTTCAGCCTGAATTTAATCAAAAGTGCACTGGGTTATGATTCAACCATAAAAAGGAATCCAGGAGCCGGGCGCAGTGGTTCAAGCCTGTCATCCCAGCACTTTGGGAGGCCAAGACGAGTGGATCACCTGAGGTCAGGAGTTCAAGACCAGCCTGGTCAACGTGGTGAAACCCCGCCTCTGCTAAAAATACAAAAAAATTAGCCAGGCATGGTGGCGGGCGCCTATAATCCCAGCTACTTGGGAGGCTGTGACAGGAGAATTGCTTGAACCCGGAAGGTGGAGGTTGCAGTGAGCTGAGATTGAGCACTGCACTCCAGCCTGGGCCACAAAGCGAGACTCTGTCTCTAAAATAACATAACATAACATAACATAACATAACATAACATAACATAACATATATAAAATAAAATAAAATAAAATAAAAAAATGGAATCCAGTTCTGACACATGCTACAACACAGATGAACCTCAGGACATCAAGCTTAGTGGGACAGGACAGACGCGGAGGTCACATGTTGTGTGAACCCATTTACACGAAATGTCCAGGGCGGGCAAAGCCACCGGGAAAGGAGGGAGCTCTGTGGTCCAGGTCTGGGGACGGGGAATGGGGAGCGGGTGTTCCGTGGGTAGGACATTTCCTTTTGGGCTGATGAGAATGTTCTGGAACTAGGTGATGGCGGCCCAGCACTGCAAGGTGCTAAACACCACTGAGTCGTTCACCGGAAAGTGGCTTATTTCATGCTATGTGAATTTCGCCTCGAATTTTAGAAAAGTAAAATGAGGCCGGGCACAGTGGCTCATGCCTGTAATCCCAGCACTTTGGGAGGCTGAGGCGGGTGGATCACTTGAGGTCAGGAGATCAAAACCATCCTGGTCAACATGGTGAAACCCTGTCTCTACTAAAAATAGAAAAAAAAAAAAAATTAGCCAGGCGCGGTGGCGGGTGCCTGTAGTCCCAGCTGCCCGGGAGGCTGAGGCAGGAGAATGGCGTGAACCCGGGAGGCGGAGCTTGCAGTGAGCCGAGATCACGCCACTGCACTCCAGCCTGGGCGACACAGCAAGAGACTCCATCTCAAAAAAAAAAAAAAAGTAAAATGAAAACAAAAGAACGACAGACAGCCCTGCACTGGTGTTTCAGAATCGCCCGGAAGGCGCTGTCACCTCTCGGAATACATCGTATTATTTACACTCACCTTACTTCTTCATCTGTATTAAGCAGCATCTAGCAGTTTAAAAATAACATTTAGATACAAGTGTGTCTTATTCCCTAAGAAGGCGCTTCACTTAAAAATAGAGGCTTCTCCGCAAACCCAGAGCAAGTTGCAGCGGCCAGGAAATCGGCCAGGTGGGGTCCTTCCACCCTGCAGCTCAGCGCCCGGCGGCCACAGGAACCCGGGCTCTGCCCTGAGCACCTCACACCAACCTGAGGCGGGAGGAGGAGGAGGGCGTCCTGAGTTTGACCTGTCAAGCAAAAACTAAGAAAAAAGCCAGGCTGACCCAGAAGAGGCCTGAGGGAGTGGAGATGAGGCTCGGCCACCCCAGGGCTGCCCGGTGCTGGGGGAGAAGAGGCTGAGAAGAAGAGGAGAGTGGGGAGGGAGGGAGGGAGGGACTCCCCAAGAGCACGCAGGCTGAAGACTGGGCTGTCTCCCCAGAGACCCACCGACAAGCCTGCCCTGGGTGGGACCCTGTCCCCACCATCCCAGCCTGCGCCAGCACGGCCCCTGGGACCCAGGCACACACAAGCCCATGGCTGGCCACGCTCCCAGCAGCTGCGGGCCCGCTTCAGGGAGGAATGAGCCCCTGTCGGCACCTCGTCCAGCTGTCCCCCAGCACCCCAGCCTGGCAGCTCCTGCCGCATCGGGGCCATTGTCCCTGGCATGCGGCTGCAGCTGTCTCTGGCACCCACAGGAACCCAGCGTGGGCCCGAAGCTAATCGTGCACCCTTCATTTACCCCAATTTTTCATGTCCTGGAGTCTGTGTATGGAAGGGGAGCCCAGGACCCATCGATGCTAACGTCTGTCGCCGCCTTCTGGAAGGGTGGTCGGTTTGAGCAGATCCTGCCGTGACTGTCCAGCGGCCAAACTCCCCCACGTGAGGCTGGCAGGTGCGGGTGGGGGCTGAGAGAGCAGGTGTCGTACCATTTGCTGGTTGTCCTGGGACCATGACTCACAGACGGCTGTTCTGCTTGGCTCACCCTGTCCTCTCCCTGCATCCTCAGCTACAGGCCACGAGTGCTCCCACCCCTGCATCCCAGAAGGAGACGCGGCTCCATGTGACCCTGCAAGCTGGCAAGCCATGGTTTCTAGGCAGAGCAGAAAGCACAGCACCCAACGTGGTGATGTTCTCTGGTTGCAGGACCCTGTGTGAGGAAACGAATGTGTATTATTTTTTTTTTTCCTCTAGGAATCATATTCTGCGCTGGAAGAAGCCTTGGAAGTTGCCTGGCCCAGAGACCACAAACTAGAGCCCTGCGGGCTGAGCTCTACCCACAGTGCAGTTGTCAGTCAGTGTAGCGGTCACCAACGGCCACAGTAATGCTGCGTAACAAACAGTGTCGGAGCCCAGCGTTGTGTGTCACCCGGTGGTGCCACCCAAGCCCAGGCCACAAGAAAGGCAGGGCAAAGGCAGAGCTGGGCCTGTGCCCTCTGTCCTTTCTTTGAGCCTCTAGAGCAGAGCTTTGCTGAAGGCTCTCATCTGAACCGAGACCGCGGAGGAAACACATTCAGAAAAATGAATACTTGGGAGACAGCAGACATTTTTACAGGGTGTGTTTTAATTTGCCTTTGGCATTAATGGGTCTCTGGAACGTTCCATCCTGGCCGGGGAGGTCAGGACCTGAGCAGCCAGAGCCCATTTTGAGAAAGCGGGTTTTCCTTTGCGGCATGCTTATTTCAAGCACCATTTTCCCTCCCGGTTATATTTGAAATGGGCCTCGGTGTTGGGAGGTTTCAAACGTGGACATTCCGGGCAAGGAGCCTCATGAAATCTGAAGGTTGAGTGTGGAAGGACGGACACAGGTCTTGGCAGCCTAAGTGGGCACAAAGGCTGATTTTTCTGGAGTCAGTCCTCTCCTGCTGATGGGCTGAGAGAGCCCCGCCGGGCCCCGTGTCCCTTCTCAGAGGACCTCAGCCCCCCTGGTGCCTGGGCCTGGGATGGACTGGGGGCTGGGGCCCAGGGGAGCCAGGGCCTAGCATCCTACAAGGGCCCAAGGGCTGAAATGGGGCTGGGGTCCCTGGATCTAGGGGATGAGGGCCTAGAATGAGGCTGGGGTCTGGGGTTCAGTGGCATAAGGACCAGGAATGGGGCTGCGATCTGTAGTGTGGGTGTCTGGTGTCAGATAGCGCCCTCCTGTACAGGGCACAGAAACCCACATCTACACTGCAGGGTTAGGGACAGCATTTACTGCCACCAGTGAAAGTGTTGACTCCACGTCACAGACACCGCCCCTAGGCTTGGCCTCCCTCGGCAGGAGATGACGCCCGTGGGGAGGTCCTTGGTACTCACCTCTCCCTGGCTGCTTGGAGCCCCAGGGCGCTGCCTGGGGATGTTTTAGGGCTGGAGAAGGACCCTCTGCCCACTGTCAGATGAGAAGTGCGGAGAGCAAATGCGTGCTGTTGGCGCTCCCCCCACCCACCACTGAGAGGGGAGACGGATGGGCCCAGCCGGAAGCTTGGGGACCCGCTCCCAGCCTGGAGTGACAGACGCTGAGCAGCAGGAGTCACAGCTGTTCCCGACACATCCGTGATCTGAGCGTGCACCTGTCACTGGGGAGAGGGCAGCGCTGGTCTCCATGCTTTGAGCTAAGCATCGCTCGCTCCCCGAATCCTTTCCACGTGAGAACAGCCCGGGCAGGGGTCCTCAGCAGTCAGTAGCTACCCCCGCCAGCACGGGTTCACGGATCAGGAGGCTCCCAGTGTGTCAGGGGGGCGGAAGATGGAGATGGGGAGGGCTGGGCTGGAGACGCTCGTCCTCCGTGGAGGCCGGGGGCATCAGGAGGACCAGGAGGATGTCTGGGCTGCAGGCAGAAGTGAGCTGCAGCGGGGCCAGCTCTGGCTGCAGAGGGCCCAGAAAGCACTGCTCCTACAGGGTGCCGAGAAAGGCTCACTGAGTGGTTTTCCACTGCCCTGTGAGCGCCGGGAAGCTTAAGGCACAGACAAGGCCAGTTCTCAGGCAGACGCCACCCCGGCCAACAGGCCAGCCTTGACCCAAACCGGAACTCGTGTCCCAGCTGGCACTGTCAGCACCCGAGACAGTGAAGCACAGGGAGCTGCAACCCAGCCCAGAGCTCCAAGTGTGCGCAGCCAGGAAGCTGACTCCCGAAGGGGGTCTTGAGAGGGGTCCTGCGAACCCCTCCTCTCCGCTGGAGACCCATCCGGGGGTGGGGCCTTTCCAGCCTCTGTTCACAGCCTGTGCCGGCCCAGCCTGTAGTCACTGTAGTCTCGCCAGACCAGCCGTCATTAAAAGCACCAATTAATCTCCCAGGCTGTGCCAGGACGCTGCCAACTGCCCCACGGGTGCTCGGGATGCAGGGGCTGGGAGGCCCGGGCCAGGGCTGTGCACACACTGGCTGCCAGCGGGTTCACGCCCGCCCAGCCCTCCCTGTGCTTCTCACAGGCAGCACAAAAGACGGGCCGCCCGCCGTAGGAGGAGGGACGGTTGGGAGGTGGATGGTGGGGGACAGGGGAGGATGGACAGGGAGGGATGGAGGGGGACAGGGAGGACAGGCAGGGAGGGATAGGGGCCTCTCCAGGGTGGCATTTTCCTCGGCAGCCCTGCTTCCTCCTCAGGCCTTGGGCCCAACACACACACACCACACACACACACATCATACACATCACACACACCACACACCACACACATGTACCCTGCACACATACACCACACAAATCATACACATGCACACCACACACACACCACATACATCATACACATGCACACACACAACACACACCCTGCACACATACACCACACACATCACATACACCAGACGCACCCCATACACAAATCATACATGTGCACACCACACACACCACACACCATACACACACACCACACACACCATATACACACACCACACATACACACCACACACACCATATACACACACCACACACCATACATACACACCACACACCACATACCATACACACACCCTGCACACACACACCACACACCATACACACACACCCTGCACATACACACCACACACATCATACACACACACCACACACACCACACACACCATACACACCACACACCGTACATACACATGACACACATACCACATACCATACACACACACCCTGCACACACACCACACACCATACACACACACCCTGCACACACACACCACACACATCATACACACACACCACACACACACCACATACCACACACCATACACACACACCCTTCACACATACACCACACATATCACACACATACACATCACATACACCACACACTCCATACACACATCATATACACATCATATACATGCACACCACACACACAGCATACACCATATACACACCATACGCACACCCCACACACACATATCATATACACCACACACATCATACACATGCACACCACACAGCACACACCACACCACACATACTGTACATGCACCACACACACTATACACGCACCCATACATATATCCCACACACACACCACACACGTATAACCTCACACATACACCAAACACACATACACATGAACACATGCGCCTCGGAGGTCGCCATTCCTAGGAGCCACGGATGGGGTGGGATCATCTCTCGTCTGGAAGTGTCCCCCGGGCCGTCCCTGCCCCATCTCGTGGGCAGTAGAGCCTGCCCACCCACATTCTTCTCTGCAGCTGCCCTTGGCACCCTGGCCAGGGCATGTGGAGCTACAAATGTCGTCTACACCAGCTCTCCATGCCCGGCACTCATGGCCAGGGGACAGCCCTGGTCCAGGTTCCCCCGTCAGGTCCTCCCGTTGAAACTGCAAGGCCCACTAGCAGGTGGTGAGGTCAGGGTGGGCGGGGCCATGCGGAAACGGCAGAGCCAGCCCCAGCTGAAGGGCTGGGGCAGGGATGGGAGACAGGGGAGGAGGGGGTGCAGGTCCCCCCGGATGAGGACATGGGCCCATCAGGTGGGGTCAGAGGTGGCTCCGATGGCTGCCCCTCCACCCCGGGTCCCTCTCTTATCATCAGACACTGTTCTAGCTTCCCCAGGGAACATGCTGGCGTCTCCCTGCAGGCCAGAAGCTTCAGGGCTCGGCTTAAATGACACCAAAGATGCTTTACCAGACCATCCTTCCTGAGGTCCCCACCTCTGAGAGGTGCTTTTGGGGCTACCTGCTGCCCGCCTCCCTCCACAAGGCCAGCGTCTGCGGGACAGGGGCTGTGAGGGTGGTCCGGCTCTGTCCTGCGTGGGAAAGTGCCTGGTACACAGCAAGTGCTTACTTAATACCTGGCGACACTCAAACCACTTGACACCTCCCTCTCTGAAAGCCCCGTCCTGGTGTCCAGTCAGGCCTAGTGGCTCACACCTGCGGAGGACAAGAGCATTTTCCTGGGGACTTCAAGGTGGACCAGAGACGATTCTGGAAGGGAGGCTTCTGGGCGCCACCCTGTATGGGGACCCTCACCCGCATTTACTGCCGGGAGTGCAGCAACACATCCTCAGCTGGCTGGCCTAGGTCCCCCCCTCCCACCGCAGCGACTCCCCACCTCCCCACCCCTCCCGTGGCAGCCTGCACACCTGGCACCTCCCCTGGTGGTCACTACAACCTGGGGAAAGGAGCAGGTGCTGGTGCAACCCAGGGCAGGGGCTCGGTTGCACAGACCACCGTGCCCCCGAATCAGGCCCTGGACGCCCCCCCACCTCAGTCTCCCTTCCTCCAGGGGCGCTGGAGTCCCCCACCTCTGTCCCAGGGACTTGAAGCCTCGGTGGTGGGTGGGGAGCCGGGAACAGGCCACCCTGCCTGCTCGCAGACCTAATGCAACTTTGCTTTTCTTTGGCAAAGACGAGCTCTCCAGGGAGGTCCTCACCCGGATAGCACTGCGAGCCCGAGTGGATGGTGTCTGCTTTCCCAGGGGCAGGGGGTGGAAGGTGGCACAGTTTGGGCTGGGCCTCCCACCCTCACTGCCTCCACTTAAACCCCACTTCTGCCTGCCTGCATCCCAGGCCTAACAGATGAGTTCCGTGAGCGCCCCAGGCGATTCTCTGAGGGCCAGGGAAGGATGCGCGACCCCGAGCGGAGGGCAGGGCCTCCAGAGGGAAGGTGCACCGCAGACGGACGTGTGGGTCTTCCCAGGCAGGTGCCAGAGCCAAGCGAGACGGTGGGGCGGAGAAGAGTGGGCAGGCCAGGCTGGCAGCCAGCTTCCCACCTACGATGCGTGGAGCCTCCCAGCGCGCAGTCCGCCTCCCCAAAGCTGCTTCCTCTGACCTGGCCAAGGGGGGCTGCAGAGATGAGACCCCCCTCCCTGCAGGTGGCACGGCCCTTGCTCTTCAGCCCGGAGGTCAACGCTTCCTCCAAAGGCCTGGCCCCCTCAGCTCCGGGCCTGGCTCGGGTTGTTCCCAATGCAAAGCAACAGCGGCCCCGGGGTCTGCGGACCGGGGAGCACCAGCTCTCGGCCAGGCCAGAGTCGGGGTAGGAGGCGAGTCCTGCGCGGTCGGTGGCGGCCCCAGGTGGGTGCGGTGCGCGGGCAGGAAGCGGCAGCACGACCCCCGACTTCGCATCTGGACTTTTCTGGTAACGGACCAGCTCCTTCTGCCGGCCGGGCCGGGGAGACCGCGTGGCTCAGGGGCTGCGGCGGCCACCGGCCCGGGCGTGGGCGCTTTAGGGGCACCGGCGCAGTCGGTCACCCGAGTTTCGCGGGCCGCAAGCTCGGAGACGCGCGTGTTCCGCGTTGGCTGCCTGACCCGAAATGGCGCAGCCCCGTCATCTCCAGCGCGCTGGTCGAAAGGATCCGAACCACCCTCGGGGACGGCCGGGCCGAGGCCACTAGCGGGGGCGGCCTTGGGCGGGGACCCGGAGGCGCGGCTGGGCGCTCGCCTCGGAGGGCAATGTCCCCTCTGCGACCCCGCGGCCCCCACCAGGGCAGCACACCCCGCCCTCTCCCGCCTCCGCAGGCGCCCAGGGCTCAGAGGCTCGGAGCGGCCTCCGCCTCTGCCGGACCACCCAGGGCCGCCCCGCCGGAGAGGCCTCCCCGCCCCCGAGCCCTGGGTCACGCCCGGAAGGCCCGGGGCTCCCGCGTCCGGCCACGCCATCCGCCCGGCGGCCCCAGGGACTCAGCGCCGGGTTCAGCGCAGGCCCCGCCCAGCACTCCCGCCCCTCCAACGGCCCGGCCCCCGGGACCGCGCCCCCGCCCGCGCTCTCCACGCTCGCACCCGTATGGGGAGGGCGTCCCGGGGTCTCCCAGCTCCGAGCCGCGGCCCCTCGGCGCGCGTTACCTGGACGTGCGCTGCCCGCAGACTCTGGACGAGCTGGGCCTGGGCGTTGCGCGGCGGAACCAACCCTGTCCTGGACCGCAGGCAGCAGCTGACCCCGCGCCACCGGTCTGCGGGCGAGACCTCGGGTGCGAGACGGGCTGAGTGTGTGTGAGTGTGTGTGAGTGTGTGTGTGGGTGTGTGTCGGGGGAGGGGCCCGATGACCCGCTTCCTAGCTGAGCCTCGGGACAGGGGGCGGACTCCTAGGAGCCGCGCGGCGCCCGCAGAGGAGAGGGAGCGCCGGAGACCCCCCCCCCCAGGCCTCCCTGCCCTGCTTCCCTTCCCGGGGCTCCGGAGAGGGGAGCTCCAGGCGTGGGGCGTCGGGCCCACGTGGTGCGGCGCCGGGCGGGGCGGGCGGGGGCGCGGCGAGAGCGGCGGAGCTTTCTTTATGGGTGGGGGGCGGGGGCGGCCGGGCTCCGCCTCCGGGGGATCGGGGCGCGCTCCGCCAATGGGCAGCCGGGCGCGGGGCGGGGCCGCGGGGCCGCCGCTTAAAGAAACTTGTTGCGGGTCCCGGAGCGGGAACCGAGCCTCGGCGGCAGCGGCGGCGGCGGCGGCAGCAGGGGCGAGGGTCGGGGCTACCGCGCGGCGACCTCGGGTCCCGGAGCGGCCGCAGGGCAGCCCCGGGCGCCGGCCCCGGTGCGCGTCTCCGGTGCGCGCCCCTCCGCGCGCGGCCCCGATGCTGGACATGAGCGAAGCCCGCTCCCAGCCGCCCTGCAGCCCGTCCGGCACCGCCAGCTCCATGTCGCACGTGGAGGACTCGGACTCGGACGCACCACCTTCTCCCGCCGGCTCCGAGGGCCTGGGCCGCGCGGGGGGCGCGGTGGGGGGTGCCCGGGGCGACGCGGCGGAGGCGGCGGACGAGCGCTTCCCGGCCTGCATCCGCGACGCCGTGTCGCAGGTGCTCAAGGGCTACGACTGGAGCCTGGTGCCCATGCCGGTGCGCGGCGGCGGTGGCGGCGCGCTCAAAGCCAAGCCGCACGTGAAGCGGCCCATGAACGCTTTCATGGTGTGGGCGCAGGCGGCGCGCCGCAAGCTGGCCGACCAGTACCCGCACCTGCACAATGCGGAGCTCAGCAAGACGCTGGGCAAGCTGTGGCGGTGAGTACCTGCGCCCTGGGGGCGGGGTTCGGGACCCTGGCGGCCCCTGGTCTCGGACTGTGAGCGGGGGCTGGAAGTGGCGGCCACACGCAGGCTCCGTGCTCTGCACCCGGGGCGGGTGTCAGGGCGGATCCCCGTGGAAAAACACCCTCTGGCCAGCCGGGGTCCAGCGCCAGGTATGGGAGTCGGGGTCCGCGGAGGGCAGCGCCTGGGGCATCCACCCTCGTGGCGGGTGCGCTCTGGAGCCAGTTCTCCTGTCGGGGAACACCCTGAGGAGGGCCATGGCTGGCACCCCGAGGTACCCTCCAGCTGCTGCCAGTGGCCCCAGCCCCGGGAGGTCCCCCGGCACGAGTGCAAGCTGCATGCGGCTCTCTGGAGGTGCGCCCGCCTTAGAAAGGGCTCAGCTCCTCTGGCTCCTGGACCACCCATGGGGAGGGAGTGGGGCAGGCGTGTGGGTGGGCATCAGGTTTGCCTGCGAGTACCCTCCCTGCAGCCTTTCCCTCTCCTGGCCACTCTCTGTCCGACGCAAGGAGGGCAGGAGTGGAGATGATGGGATGCGGCCTGTGCACGCCTTGGCGTGGTGGAGCCGGTCAGTTTTCCAGAAATTAGGACTGCAGTGTGAAGAACTTGTTGCTCAGGACAGGCAGCCCTCACCAAGTGTTGAGCTTAAAATGGTTCTCTTGGTTTGGGGCTCTGGTTCCTGTATCCTGCTCCTCACTTGGAAGATGGGAGCTTGGAGCTTGCGTATCTGCACCTCCTGCCTTCTGTCTGTATCTAGGGCGCAGCCATGGGGCGCTGTAGACTGCAGACCCCTGCTCCCCCAAGTCCTGCCGCACAGGCGGTTGGAGGTGAGCCTCGAAAGAGTCCCAGGGAATGTGTCCTGAGGCTCAGTGAGGACGGGCGCCTGGGCCCTGCCAGGGCTTCTGGGTGTCTGCGAATGGAGGGACAGCAGCCCAGCTGCCCGCTGGAGGCCGGCACTGTTCCCGGGAAGCCTCGCTTTTGTCCACCGCCGGCTGGGTCCTGCCCGCCTCCCCCGCCTCCCTTAGAAAGCCCCAGAGGGAGGGAACAGCCGGCCCGGAATAGGGGGAAGTAGAAGGAGGAAGGATGGGAGGTGTGGGCCTTGTTCTTTGGCTGTCATAAGCATACCAACCTCCCCAAACAGGCGCCTCGGGCTCCCGCCAGCCGGTTCTCCCAGAGGGGCTTGCTCCCTGGTGCCACGGGAGGCCCCGGAGCCTGCGGCAGGCGGGTTTCCGTGGTCAGAGCCTCCCGGCCGTGGTCTCTGCTGCCGGTCCCCCCGTGGTGTGTGCCCATGCCGAGGGCACAGTGGGCGCCCTGGCCATCCCTGCCTCTGCCCTGTGCTGCAGCTTGCTGAGCGAGAGCGAGAAGCGGCCCTTCGTGGAGGAGGCAGAGCGGCTTCGCGTGCAGCACAAGAAGGACCACCCCGACTACAAGTACCAGCCACGGCGCAGGAAGAGCACGAAGGCCGGCCAGAGCGACTCGGACTCCGGCGCCGAGCTGGGACCCCACCCTGGCGGCGGTGCCGTGTACAAGGCCGAATCGGGGCTTGGAGACGCGCACCACCACGGTGACCACACAGGTGGGCTCCAGACCCCCGGCATATCTGAGGGTCCCTGGTGGGGGAGGCAACCATGGGGTTTCTGGCTGAGATGGGTGCATGATGGTGGAGGGGGGCAGGCGCCCTCGAGAGAACCAGGCCTTCCCCGGGTCCCCTGAAAAACCTCCCAAGGCCCCGGCCACCTCTGTTTTTGGTGCGCAAGGGACCTGCTTAGCCGCCTCGAGTGCTGAGGGGCTGACAGCTTCGCTTGGCAGGGACCCCGGGACGTGGTGTTTTGCAGCAGGACTCAGTCGAATGTGGGCTCGTCTTCCCACACCGAGCCGCTGCCCACACGGCGCTCAGCAGCCCCGGCTTCAGGGCCAGACTGACAGGGTGGAGTCCTGCCGGGGCCTCGGTCAGTCTGGCTGACGCCCGCCAGCCTCAGAGTGCTTGGCTGGCCCGGGGAGGAACAGGGTCTGTGTGGTCCCCCAGCGCCCTGTAAACGCCAGCTCTGGCCAGGCTGGGCCTGTCGGCTTCTTCCCCCCACCTTGGTCTCTGGGAGGGGCCTCAGGTCTTCCCATAGCACAGCGCTTCATGGAATTTTCTCGGCCGAGGAGTGAGGTCTAGGTCTGACTTTGCTGGAATTTCTGGGAAATGTAAAGAAACAAAAAGCCGTTGATCCCCCCTGGCAGTTAGCACGGGTGTCCCTCCCCTTCCAGCCTGGCCGGCCCCACCCGCCCCACAGAAGGGGCATTCATCCCTGAAGCCTGCTCTCCTGTCCCCAGGGCAGACCCACGGGCCGCCCACCCCACCCACCACCCCCAAGACGGAGTTGCAGCAGGCGGGCGCCAAGCCGGAGCTGAAGCTGGAGGGACGCCGGCCGGCGGACAGCGGGCGCCAGAACATCGACTTCAGCAACGTGGACATCTCCGAGCTCAGCAGCGAGGTCATGGGCACCATGGACGCCTTCGACGTCCACGAGTTCGACCAGTACCTGCCCCTGGGCGGCCCCGCCCCACCCGAGCCCGGCCAGGCCTACGGGGGCGCCTACTTCCACGCCGGGGCGTCCCCCGTGTGGGCCCACAAGAGTGCCCCATCAGCCTCCGCGTCGCCCACCGAGACAGGTCCTCCGCGGCCGCACATCAAGACAGAGCAGCCGAGTCCCGGCCACTACGGCGACCAGCCCCGAGGCTCGCCCGACTACGGTTCCTGCAGCGGCCAGGCCAGCGCTGCCCCGGCCGCCCCCGCCGGCCCCTTCACCGGCGCACAGGGCGACTACGGCGACCTGCAGGCCTCCAGCTACTACGGAGCCTACCCTGGCTACGCGCCCGGCCTCTACCAGTACCCCTGCTTCCACTCGCCACGCCGGCCCTATGCCTCGCCCCTGCTCAACAGCCTGGCCCTGCCGCCCTCCCACAGCCCCACCAGTCACTGGGACCAGCCGGTGTACACCACCCTGACCAGGCCCTGAGGGCCCGGCTGCAGGGAGGGACTCGCTGGCGTTGGGGGGCAGCCTTGTCCCGGCCTGGCAGGGACGGCCTCCCAGTGCGCGTGGCCAGGGCAGGCGGGCCGCGGTGGCTGAGCTCCGTCAAGTGCCTGCTGAAGTCTGCAGGGAAATGTGCTTGCCTCCCGTGGCCCTCAGCCTCCAGATGGCCACACCTCCGCCAACGGACGAGCTCTCTCTCCCTTCTCTCTTTCTTTTTGAGGTGGCGGGATGATTTCACAAAGAAGGGCTGCCGTTTGGTGCCTCTTCTGTGAGGACTGGCGGCAACAGCACCTTCAGTTTGCATCTCGGTAGAGGAGAAACGGCAGCGCAGCCCAAGGACCAAAGGAGGGGGTGGCAGGGGCCTTGCAGGGCGCTCTGAGGTCCAGGCTGGCCTCGGTGCTGAGAACCCCTGCACGCATGGCCTCATTCCCTCGACGACGGCTGCACGGGCTGTCGGGGATCCAGGGTGTCCGTCTGCAGACCCTCTGGGACGCGTCTGCTCCAGCATCTCCGGGACCCGCCTGTCAGATCTGAGGCGTCTCCTTGCTGGCAGAGTGCGCCCACGCAAGGTCTGGCTGGGATTAACACGTCTCTCTTTTATTTTTATGTTTTTGATAATTTTTATTTTTGAAGCTTAAATGTGTTTCTTTTGAAAGCTGTTAAAGATGTATTTATGTTCTGTATTATTTTATCTTTAATTAATTAGGTAATTTGGGCAAAGAGTAGAATTTAAGAGAAAACAGAAGCTGGGAGGCTTCCCTGGAGGGCAGGCAGGAGGTGGCGTTGCAGCTGTTGGCCGGCATCACATTGCTCAGCTTCTGGGAGGCCGCCCTGGAAGGCCCGGAGGTCCCAAGGTCCCTGGGAGGACGGGGCCCCTCATGCCTCCAGCTTGGCAGCTGAAAACTCGAGGGAGGAGAAGGGACTTGCCTTGTGGCATCTCTGATCAGGTTGGGGTGCCCAGCACCCAGTATCAGTTTGGGGTTTAAGAAGCAGGACTCTGTCCCTGCCCATGACTATGCCACGTGGTAGGACACATAGGACACAGGAATTCCTGGGTCCCTGCCCACGACTGTGCCACGTGCTAGGACACAGGACACAGGAATTCCTGGGAAGTGGTAGCTTCAGAAGTGATCTTGGCTCGCAGGCACCAATGCCACGTACCAAGCTGTGAAACTAAACCTTCTCCACTAAACGTCGTTAGGGCCTTAGTTCTAGACGAATAATATCTGATTTACCTGCACTGCTCCCCGTGTGCCGAGCACAGAGCATACGATAGCGCCTACTTCACGCAAACTTGTGCCTTTAAACTTTGTAAATTTAAATACACCCGAGAAGTTGCTTCTTTTTACTTTTTCTACTTTTCCTACCTTTTTGTAGAAAAAAAAAAAATAATGTCTCTGCTTCTATTTCTCTGGGAGTGGGGGCAGGGAGCCGCCACAGACCTGTTTTATGTAGCGTCTCCCTCGGCACCGCGTTCGGAGGACGCACCCTCACTCGCCTGCTGCCTTCGCTTCTTTCTGACCAACGCTAACTTTTGTACAGATCGATTTGATAAAATTAAACAAAGTGCTTTTTATGGACGTGGGCTGCATTTTGTGTGTCGCTTTGTGTGAGCCTGGGGCTCCCGGGGCAAAGGTGTCCAGCAGAGGCAGGATCAGGCCATGCCACCCGTTCACACGGCTGCGCCACCCGTTCACACGGCTGCTGGCCTCACCCCAGTGCCCTCCACGCCGGGCGGCAAGGAGGGCAGCCGCAAGCCCACCCGGACCCCGAGCGGCAGGGGCAGCCCGTCGTGCCACAAAGCGTCAACAGGCTTCAGTCGGAATGGAAACACCTGTGTCCTTCGCGGATCCCGTCGCGGCCTCTGGGAAGTGAACTCCTCGTCTTCTTTCCTGGAGGGCCTCCTTGGTAGGCAAAACGGGTCCAGATGGGCCCGATTCGGGGCTGTGTTTTTCCTCCCAGGCGAATCCCAGAGCTGGTTTCTGGGTGGCTGTGCAACGCCGGGAAGCCGACGGCATCTTTCGGGCCTTGGCAGGGAGCCAGGCTGGGAGCGGATGAAAGCAGCCCCTGCAGGAGCTGGCAGAGCTGTCTGGTTGGAGGAAAGTTTCTAGGGAGAAAATGGCTGTGGGAGTGACAGCCAGTGAGGGGCAGCCGGTCCCTTTGCCAGGCCTCCCGGGCACCCGAGGCTGGTGTGGGGGCGTCTCAGGGCTGGGGGCTGCCCCCGGAGTGCAGAGACCCGGCTTCTCAAGGCATCTCGGTCACAGGAACCCAAATTCGAGGATGCACTGCTCACAGGAACCCGGATTCGAGAGGCAGCTGCATCTACGATTTTAACAGAGTGGCCTGGGTAGGGGGCCGCCCAACCCGGTTCCTCGCCCGCCTGGCCGCTCTGCCCCTCACCCCACAGTGGGGATCCCATTCCAGGACCTGCCAAGAGCAGCGGGGGAGGGGCTGTCCGGATTTATGACGGTGCCTGGGGGGTGGGGTGTGCCAAGCCCCGCAGGCGAGGAGGAGGCTGGGAGAGCGGTGCGGAGAGCCAGGTTCACAGACACCCATGGCCTCCGCAGAACCGGCCCAGCCCATCCTGTGTCCAGCCAAGGGCTGTCCAGGCCCACATGTCCCTCAAAGCTCACACATTGACACACCACCTGGGGAGAACCCAGCGTCCGGCTAGCCGGCAAAGCCAGCTCTGCCCCTGGGCTGCCCTGGGACGCGCTTTGGGGCTTGCCAGGTTCCCAGGGGCTGGGAGGCCCTGCCAGTTTTGTGTGAACTTGGCAGGGCTGCTGCAAGTTAACTCCTGGGGGCCCAGGCCCTGCGTCTCACTGGTGTGTGCCCTGGGGGAGGAAAACCTCACGTCCTTGTCCTGGGTCCCGGGTGTGTTCCTGTGGGTTTCCAGTATCTTGAGTTTCGTGAAGGTCAGGGAGTGCTACCCTGTCCTGGCGCGTCCACACCCTGCCCAGCTGAGGGGCGCACGACACCTCCTCCCCCTGCACAGCCCCGCCCTTTGTCCCTGCCCCTCCCATCCCTCCTCTCCGTGGGTCCCCGTCTGGCAGGGCTTATGGCTTCCGCCTTCGGCACTGGACGCTGGCCCTGGGAGTCTCCAGATGCTGGTCCCCCTCCCCCCGTGCTGCAGGGAAGAGGCGGCCAGAGTGGGTGCCCCGGGGGTCGGGCCGCTCTGCCCTGGTCTCTGGCTGGTGGGGCTTTTGCTGGAGACGAGTCCTCCAAGAACGCCAGGCTGACAACGTTGTTTCCAAGCTGGCACCATCCCAAGCCCAAGCTTCCCTGCGCCCGGTCCTCCCAAGAGTGCTGCGTCCCAGGGCAGGCCAGCCAGGACAGTTCCTCGTGTTCCATGTCCTCACCCTCCAGAGAGCCTTGCCTCTGATCTCAGCTGAACAGAAGGCCCTGTTCAGCCCCGAAAGGGGAAATGGCGTTGGTGATCCGCCCTGGATTCTAAGAGACTGGAAAAGCCCCTCTGGTCTTCCTGGGACAGAAGCGGCCTTAGGACCAGGTTATCGGTGTGGGTGTGAGTCACAGCTGTGTGGCTGTTCCCTCCCAAGAGGGCCTGTGTCCTCCCAGCAGCTGCCTGGGAGGGGCCTGAGGTCCCACTTGCCCACCTCTCCTGGGCAGTGAGATTCAGGGGCCTGCTCGGTATGCTGTGCCGTTGGGCCACAGTCAGGACCATGGAATGCTGGGTGTCGTGGACCTGGGGTCCTGGCCTGCTGTCTGGACCCCAGTCTTGCCTCCCCAGCCCAGGACAGAGGACCTTTCTTGACCCCATCTCTAGCTGCTCTGGACCTGCTGGTGCTGCGGCTGGAGGCTTGAGGGTCGTGCTCCTGGTGGTGACGTCATGACCACCAGACTCCAGACAAGCCCTGGTCACCTGTGTGGACGGCCGCTGGGCACATTCCACCGGGCTCACAGCAGAGCTGCGCCAGTCAGGACCCAGTCTCAGGCAGCGAAGCCAGCACTTGGTTTGAATCCCTCAGGGGCAGTGTAGACCCCAGATGGAGATGGGTGGCCGCCCAGCGACTCAGGCAAAGAAGCACCCCTGAGGAAAAGAAATGCAGCTCAGCGCTGCCCCCAAGCTTCAGCCGGGCCCTTCCTGCAGGACCCAGGGCTGCACCCAAGCCTCAGCCTGGACCTTTCCTGCAGGACTGCAGGGGCTTCAGACAGGTGACGGAAGCCAGAGGCTCAGATCGCCTGCGGCCCAGGCCCTGCCAGCGACGACACGTGCTTCTCTCTCCTGGGACCAGAGGCCCCACCCCTGCTCCCCACAGCCTGGCTCTGCCGGCCCAGTCCTGAGGCCACTGCAGACAAGGGGGCTATGGCCTCCTGATTACTCACTGGCCCTCGGCTGCCTGGGAGCTGCAGGGACCCACCCGGGCCTACCACCTGGGAACCCCAATATTTCCAAGAGCTGGGGGAGGGGAGGGGAGGGAAGGGAAGGAGGAGCTGGCTGTCCCTCCACCTCCCATCTGGCGTTCAGAGACGTCATCTAACGTCCCCGGCGTCCCCTCTCATTCTGGTGTCCCCTGTGTTCTAGAGGAAGCATCGACTGTGTCTCCAGGACGGGCTGTGGGAGCTGTGGAGCTCCCAGGGTGGCAGGAGCCCTCCGGGGAGAGGGGTGGGCCGTCCTGGAGCAGAGCAGTGTGGGGCCAAGCCCTGTGTCTTCTGCTGCTGCTCTCCGGCTCTGGGGCAGATGGCCTCCTCCGGGGCCTGGGCTTCCTCACCGGCACGATGGGAATGACCCTGGAGCTCTGGGGAGCTTGGTGAGACCAGGGCCTTCCCCCAGCAGTGCCCCCAGGTGCCTGACGGGCCGTCGTGCTGTTGGTGAGACCAGGGCCTTCCCCCAGCAGTGCCCCCAGGTGCCTGACGGGCCGTCGTGCTCTTGGTGGTATTATGACCACCTCGGGCCACGTGATGACCCTTTTGCTTATCGGCAAAATAAGGTGGGTTTGGCAGCAAGAAAATCAAAGTGAAACTGGCGAAGGAAGTGCCGGCCTCCTCCCCAGCCTCACAGCCCCGGGACTCAGACCCAGTGGGCGCCCCTCCTGCTGCCTCCTGCTGTGTCCGGGGCATCCACACAGCCACCCCACGGGAAGGCAGGATGGGCTGCTTGCCAGTTGACCTGTGCCTCAGTTTCCCCCGTGACCCCGAGGCGATGAGAGCTCTGCTGAGCTGCCCCAGGGATTAACTGAGCTGGGCTTGGTGTGGCTGTGGCCAGCACGCTGGTCCTACCCCTCTTGTTGGTCAAATCTCAAGCTGACTTGTCCCAGGACCCTGGGTCCTGTGTGTGGCAGACGCTCCTCCCCACCCTCCCCGGCCCCCGCCTTCCCCATGGGCCCAGGGCCAGGACTGAGGGACTTGCTCCAGCCAGGGGATCGTCCGGGATTCCCAGGTCCAGGCCCACTGAGGTCTGCCACGGACAAGCATAGACGCCCGGGACCCTTCCTTGGCAGCGCCCAGACGGGCCCAGGCCCGGCTTCTCCCCAGGGCAGCTGGCAGCTGCATAATCCCTGCTCCCCCAGGGCCCTGGCAAAGGCCGGGCACCCAGCCCAGGAGACTCCACAAAGGGTTAAGGGGCGCGGGCGGCTGTGCCCACAGTGGGGCGGGGCAGCCGGGTTGGTGCTGGGCCAGGAGCACGGGCGAAGGCGCTGCATTTTAATGAATCATTATTGCCGGTGAGGCCTTTGTCTTTCTTTATCCGGTGCACAATAAAAGAATTAATTAGACAGAAAATGGCAGGGCAAGGAACTGACAAGTCATTACGGGCTGCTGAATGACCGATGAGATGCAGCCGGGAGGCTCTGGCCGGCTCCGGAATGATAATGGCCGCTGGGTGCTTTGTATGCACGACCAGCAGGCCTCTGTGCCGGGCCCTGTGGCGCTGCTGTTGTGGCCGGCAGACCTGTGGTCCTGCCTCTCCGAGCAGGGCAGGGGGTGGGAATGCCGGACAAAATCCGAGTATGAATTTCTGGGTCCAGACACGGCAGTGCGTGTTCAGACGTGGAGGGGACTTGGGCAGGTGGTTCTGTCCTTTGGACCTGACTTCCCAGCGTGGGAGCAGACATGGAGGTGGGGTGTGGTGGGGGAGCTCTGCACACTGCAGGCAGCAGGGGTGTGGGGAAGAGAGGGAGAAGAGGCGAGGAGAGGGGAGGGGAGTCTCAGAGGATCTGGAGAAGCCCTCCCCGGAGCCAGGCTGGGCCAGCGTCAGCTGCTGCCACCATGGTGACTCAGACGTCATCGGGAAGAAGGGTCCCCCGAGCCCCCCCGCAGACCCGGTTCTCCCACTCAGAGGCTTCAAGCTTCTCGTGGGTCTGCAGACTTCCCCGTGATCAGGAAGCATCGAGAACAGAGCCGCCCAGCCGGGAGGGCGGAGGGAGAGGCTGGTGGAGGAACGTGCCCGGGGTCCTGCTGCCTGGCTTCTGTGTGGGAGGCTCCCGTCCTGGCCCTGTGATCTGTGGCCCGGGAGCTAGATTCAGAAGCTGCCTGGAGTCCCAGCTCTGCAGCTGTCTGCTGCTGGAAGGAGCATTTGTTTCCTAAGCTGGGCTGTAGGGAGGGGAAAGGCCCCAGACAGGTTGGAAGAGGGGCCTCTCCCACCCTAGAGGGTGATAGGGACGTCAGAGGCCTCAATGGGTATGTCGGCCTCCAGTCAACAGCCCTTCCTAGGCTGGGTGTGAAGAGCAGGTGACATTCACGCTGTGGGCTCCGCCGCGCAGCAGCCCCTAATGTGGCTGGCCTGTCCACCGGGGGCCGTGCCAACATCCTTTCCTGCAATTGGCACTGAGGTCCTGGAGAGGGACACGGGCAGCCCCGAGAGACAGATGAGAGAGCAGATCACACGCGCTATTCTCTGTTCACGGACTTGAGCCCTGGCCAGGCAGCAAGGCCATGTCCAGGAGCTGCTGGATGCGAGTCCTGGGCCTGCGCGACTCTCAAGGGGAGGGGGCTGCTATGCCCAGAGGACAGTTCTGCATGCGGGCAGGGGCCTGGGGGTCTCTGGGTAGAGGACGCTGAGATGGGTGGGCTCCACACAGAGCAGAGGCTGGTCCTGTTTCTGGGTTCTGAGCATCCTGCGGGCACTGCTGGGCATCTGGACACCACGGGACAGTGTCACTATCGCTTCTGACACTCAGCCTCTGACAGGGCGTGCGCCTGTGAGACGAAGGTGGGCCTGGACACCCTCCGCATCACCTCCAAAGATGGGGGTCTCTGCCCTCTTCCAATTTCTGGGGTCACTGTGGTCGCCCAGGGATTTTGTTTGCTAAAGGAAGGGGTGGACAGACCGGGCACAGTGGCTCACACCTGTAATCCTGGCACTTTGGGAGGCTGAGGAGGGTGGATCACGAGGTCAGGAGTTCGAGACCAGCCTAGCCAATAAGGTGAAATCCCGTCTCTACTAAAAATACAAAAATTAGCCGGGTGTGGTGGCGGGCGCCTGTAAGCCCAGCTACTCGGGAGGCTGAGGCAGGAGAATCACTTGAACCCGGGAGGCAGAGGTTGCAGTGAGCCAAGGTCGCACCACTGCGCTCCAGCCTGGGCGACAGAGTGAGAGTCCATCTCGGAAAAAAAAAAAAGGATGGGGTGGACAGAGGTGATTAGAGGGCCTGGGGGACTGGCTCTAGAAACCCACGTCTTGTACCTTTTCCCCTGAGAGGAAAAAGGGTGTCAAGGAAGGGTCAAAATTCATCCTGAGGCATGGCATCCTATGTCTAGGGGTTGAGACTGAGAAAGGAGTGAGACACTCGGCTCCCCGAAAACGCCCTGGTGTGTACGGCCGTAGACAAGCTGCTGGCCTCTCTGGCCTCAGTAGCCCATCTGCAAAATGTGGAGAATGGTGCCCAACTCCCCAGCAACAGCGCTCAGGAACACAGGGTGCTGGTGGGTCAGGTGCTCAGCACGGGGTTTGGTTAGAAACAGCCACTCAGCACACGTCACCTGAAGTTGTCACTGAGCCACAGGGACAGGACTCACACCTACATATGATCAGCAAAGAGTCTGCCTGCTGGACAATGGTGGCAAATACTCCATACACCTGCCCATCCACCCAACCGCGCATCCACCTACCTCCCATCCTCCACCCATCCCCATCCACCCACTCACACATCCACACACCCATCCATCCACTCACCCATCCAATTACTGACCCATCCATCCATCCATCCATCCACTCACCCATCCAATTACTCACCCATCCATCCATCCATCCACTCACCTATCCATTTACTCACCCATCCATCCACTCATCCACCCACTCACCCATCCATCCATCCATCCACTCACCCACCCATTTACTCACCCATCCATCCACCCATCCACCCACTCACACATCCACACACCCATCCATCCACTCACCCATCCATCCACCCATCCACCCATCCACCCACTCACCCATCCACCCACCCATCCATCCACTCACCCATCCATCCACTCACCCACCCATCCACTCACCCACCCAACCATCCATCCACCCATCCATCCACTCACCCACCCATTTACTCACCCATCCATCCATCCATGCACTCACTCATTTACCCACTCGCCCACCCACCCATCCGTCCACCCACCTACTCACCCATCCACGCACCCATCCATCCACTCACCCATCCAACCATCCATGCACCCGTCCATCCACCCACTCACCCATCCACTGCCCCATCCATCCACTCACCCACCCATTTACTCATCCATCCATCCATGCACCCACCCATTTACCCACCACCCATCCACCCACCCACCCATCCACCCACTCATCCATCCATTTACCCACCCAACCATCCATGCACCCACCCATCCACCCACTCACCCATCCACCCCCCCATCCATCCACCCACCCATCCATCCACTCACCCACCCATTCATCCCCACCTACTCACCCACCCATCCATCCATCCATCCACCCGCTTGCCCATCCACCCACCCATTTATTCATCCATCCATCCACCCATCCATCCATTCACCCACTCCTCCATCCATGCACCCACCCATCTACCCACTCACCCACCCATCAATCCACTCATCCACCCATTCATCAACCCACCACCTACCTGCCCATCCATCCAACTACCACCCCCTCACCCATCCACCCATTCATTTATCCACCCACCCACCCATTCATCCATTTATTTATCCACCACAACCACACATCCATCCACTCTTCCACCCACCCATTCATCCATCCGTTCATCCACCCACCCACCTACCCATTCACTCCCTCCTTCCTTCCTTCCTTCCTTGACTGTTATGTAGTAGGTGCTGAGCTTTAAAGGAGAAGGAGATAGACTCAGCCCTGAGCTCCATCAATACATCAGGAAAGGGCAAAACAGGACAAGTACAGGGGACCATGAGAACCAGCACAGGGACCCAACTTGCCCTGTGGTCAGTGGAGGCTTTCTGAGGAAGTGGGGCCCTTGAGATGTTTCCACTGAGTCTTGAGCAGGGTTCTGGTGAGTCTTGTGTTCACCAGGATAGAGTTTCCACTGAGTCTTGTCTTTGAGCAGCTCATCTCTCACTCAGATATCATCACCCTTCATTTCTTCACTCAGTCTAAAGGATCCTACCTGGATGGCTCCATCTTGCTCTTTTCTCTCTGAACCTGAGTGAGTAGTAGTGCTTAGGAGACACCTGGAACAGGTCTGAGACATGCCTGAGGCAGGCGGAACCACTGGTTCCATATACAGCCCTCTCACAGCTGTGGGTCCCAGGACTCGGTGAGCACTAAGGTGCCGAACTCATCCTGGTTTGTCTGGACGTTTCCAGTTTTTGCACTGAAAGTCCCATGTCCTGGGAAGCCTCTCAGTCCTGGGAGAACCAGGATGGGTGATCATCTAGTGGGCAGGTATGGAAGGTTCCCCACTGCCCATTCCCATCTGTGGAGAAGAACATGCTTTGTGTTGTGGATGTGGTGTGGAGTGGGGGTGGAACATGAGCCATGGCTCACAACATGAGCCATGTGTCCCTGGGTGGCCTTACGAGCTCAACAAGCTTGGGGCCATGACTGTCCTTGGCCTTCACCCACTACCTAAATTATCCTGAACACAGACCAGATACTCAATGAGTATTTGCTGATTTAACACATAAGTGAATGAGTGAATGAATGAATGAAGGTGAAACAGGGAATGTTTGCTCCAGACAGAACAGAGTCAAGTCTCTGAGATATTTCAGAGCATTGAACAGAGCATTGAACCAAAGGAAGGCTCAGTGGTAATGAAAACAGGCTGGGCAGCAGCAGGAAGCTCAGGGTCATCATTGCTCTCTTTAAATTGCTCCAGTGGTGAGAGCAATTTCTACAGGAGACCCACTGGCAGGAAGGGCAAAGGGGTAGCCAACAGGGAGGTAAGCATGGAAGAGACCTCAGGAGCCCCAGGCAGCTCCGATCTGTCATCTGGCAGCTATTGTGGGTTCTGTGCAGGTGGAGTCATTGCTAAGCAGGGGGTCCCTGAGTGCATGACATGGGAGACCTGACTGCTCAGCTTGAGTATATCATTAGGACTGTGGTTAATGCTAATGACTGCGACCGAGTTATCAAGACGTGGTAGAAGTGTGTGTCAAGCTCATTTCTCTAAAAGATGCAGCACCCACCAGGATGGCTAAAGTTCAGAGGGAAGACATCCAGTCCTGGTAAGGACATGGGCAAGTAGAGCCTCATCCTCCTGATCGAAGCTTGTATTACACAACCACTCCAAAGATGGTTTGTGGTCCCACCTAGAGCTGGCATGCCAGTGACCTATGACCCAGCAATTCTGCTGCCAGAAGTCCATCCAGGTGAAATGCATGCTTGTGTTCACCAGGAGAGAAGGTTCTTTGTAGATCTCAAACAGGGAACTTTTCACACACCCCTCAAGAGTGGGTAGATAAACTACGGTCTTTTCCCACTCTGAGATCCAGCTCAGTAATAAGGAGGAACCAGGCAGGCATGCTGAGCCCCTCCTGCAAAGGAGCATGCTAGGTGGCTCATTTGCATAAAGCTACAAGGTGATTTTTTTTTTTTCCCAGACAGAGTAGTAAGAAAAACAGTTCAGGTCAGTTTCTTCCAAAATCAATTCAGAGCTATGTAGACCCACTGGAAAGCCAGGTCTCCACAGCAGCTGGGGTTCCTCCCACTGAGTTGTGGGTATATCCCCCCAGCTTCCAGCTAAAAATCAGGCCAGCTTCTCTCCAGAACCCAGGGTCCAGGTTCTGAAGTCTTCACATTCTAGAATGTTCCTCTCTACTCTGCAGATGTGAATAAAATACCCCCAAACAGGTGAACTGCCATGAGGGCAGTCATGGGTACTTCCTGAGGCTTCATGGGGGCACCTGCAGGAGTGAAGAGGAAGGGAGGAGGCGAGGCGGCTCGCAGCCGCCCGATTCCCCTGCACGGTGAGTTTCTCATCTCTCTAAGCACCAGAGATGTCTTGGCAGGGGAAGAAGATTCTGTGAGGAAGAGGAGACTTAGCCTCTGTCAGGGCTTTGGTGCTCATCTGTTCTGAAATGGGGCCCTGAGCACCCCAGAGTCAGGGCTGGGGGGCAGAGGGGAAAGGAAGGGAATGGGGGCCGTGACGGTGACAGTGATGATGTGTGGAGGGCGTCTGGGTGCTCGGCCCTTTTCCAGCTTGATCTCAACAAAGGCACAGAGGGCTCATGGGCTGGTGCGAGTTTTCACCCCATCTAACAGAAGAGGGACCCTGACTCCACTTCTTAGTAATTTACCCACAGTCCACCCCTCACAGCCGGGGCCCAAGCCCAGGAAGAGGAGTGGTGGGGATGGGGCCAGGGTCTGCTCCCTGCCAAGGCCACAGCACGCCCGGGGCCACACCCACACCCTGCACGGGGCTTCCTCCCTCTCAGGGAGGAGAAAGGAGCGTGCTGTGTCTCTGAATGGGAGGGGGCTCTCGAGCGCAGACCCCAGAGCTCTGTCTCCCCTCTGGACACGCCTGGGCAGCATCTCCTGTGCCCTGTCAGCCCCCACACCAGCCCCTTCGGGGAAGGGTCCTTGGGTATCTTAGGGAAAAGGAGGGTCTGTGGCTCAGAGCAGCCCCTGCTTCTCCCTGGGCCCCTGAGGGAGGGTCCACAGGCACAGATGGCTGCCCAGGCCGGGCCCTACAAGCACATCCAGGGACCAGGTACCTCTGAGAGCTGCCGGTGCCCGCAGGGGCCCTGGGTGCTGAGCCTGCCCGCCTCCTCCACGGTGTCCAGCAGGGGAGGTTGCCGGCGGCAGGAGCTGCAGGGAGGCCGGGCAACCTGAGCAGGAAGCATCCGGCTGGAGCATTTCCTTTCGTTAAATACCCGCCCGGCTCCCCGCCAGGGGAGGAGGCAGGTCACAGGCCGTCCCGGGCCTTACCGCTTCAGGAATGTACGGGGTGTCAGGGGAGCTGCGGTGCCGTCACTGGGAGGAAGACAGAAGCTGGCGTGGCGGAGGTGGGCGTCCGCTCCCATCTGGCAGAAAAGTCATCTTCTTGCAGGGCAGGGATGGAACCAGCTGAGCTTCCTTTGAAAATGAGACAGATGACATTTCAATCTTCCATGGGGTCTGGAGGCCTCACCCCACCCCCGCCTCCCGCTCCACATGCCCGCCTGTGAGGTTCGGGGCGCGGTTCCCCTGGGGAGGGCTCCCTGTCACCTGTTCCTCCCATCTGAGAGCTCGCCGGAGGGCTGTGGGTGGCAGCGGGCGCGGCAGATCCGGCGTGTGGGCGCTGGACTGCTCCTGCCTCACTGCTGCGGTGCCCTTGGTTACCAAACAGCCTGCGCGGGGGCTGGTTTGCAGGAAGCCCCCAGAGAGTCCCCACCCAAATCCTCCTTTATTTTAAATCTGTGAAGCTCACGTCTGCTAAACCCACCCCCAATCCCCCAGCCTAAGCTCCAAAAATGCTGAGGGAGAAGGAGCTCTGCTTGGAGTCGGAGGGGTGCAGGGACCCCAGGTGGGGCAGCTCCTGGTGGTCCCTGCCGGCTAGCTCAGGCCAGGCCTGCCAGGAGCTGGCTGAGATGCCGTTACTGTGTCTGGGAAATGGGCGCCCTGGGCCCCCTGCATGGTGTGTCAGAGGGCAGCGGGACAGACAGCAGGAGAGGAGCCTGTGGCTGGAACCAGGCAGGTGGCACCCAGAGCCGGCTGGACAGGCCCATGGGACACATGAAGGCTGCTGGGTGCCAGGGCGGTGCTGGGCCCATGTCAAGAACCCCTGGACGGGGCTCAGACTCCAGATCAGGGTTCAAGGCCATGACCCTGGCAGGTCCTCACCTGCAGTGATGCCAGCCTTGCAGAACCCATGGACAGAAAGGGAAGGGCGTGGGTGCCCTCGGTGCCCGCAGGAGGCCCTGGGAGCTCTGGAGCAGGCAGGGGGGACACACCAGGTGCCCCACAGTGGGAGCAGCTGGAAGCCATGAACTGGATTTGGGGACTGCCTCCTGGGGAGGTGCAGGACAGAAGGAACCCAGTGAGTGGCAGTGTGAGGGCCCCTGCCTAGCCCATTTATACAAACGGCCGAGTGCACCGAGCGTAGGGGTTCTCCAAGGCCCAAGGAGGTTCTTCTCTCTAAGGAGGACGGCAGGAAGGCCCAGAGGCCCAGCCAGCTGGTGCCGGTGGGGAAGCAGGCAGGGAGGAAGCTGACAGGCGGCATGGGAGCCAGGGTGAACCACCTGGCCAGGACTGAGGGGGGCCGCGCAGCAAACTGCATCCAGATTTCAGAAAGAAAGAGGAAGGGGGAAAGAGGAAAAGCCAGCTGGTTCCACGGAGCAAGCCGGCACGGGCATTCCCATGGGGCCGGATGGGAACCGAGTCGGATCACGTGTCTGCCTCTGGCAGGGGCAGGAAGGGGCCCCTGGAAGCAGCTGCCTGAAGGGACATTTCTCTTCCTGGGAGGAGGGGGAGCGGTGTCTACTCTCCTGGGCCCTGGAGTGTCCTTAGCCCTGAACCTGCCTCTCCTGTCCGTGCCTCTCACTCTCGGCTCACATGCTGC
The DNA here is from genome assembly GCF_043159975.1 of Macaca nemestrina. NCBI lineage: Eukaryota > Metazoa > Chordata > Mammalia > Primates > Cercopithecidae > Macaca > Macaca nemestrina. The sequence goes on from NC_092142.1 coordinate 1,403,508, forward strand.
CTCCTCCTGGAAGCCCTCCTAAACTGGCCCAGATGGAACCCTCTGATGGTCTCCTTCAGGGCCATGGTCACCGTCAGTAACCACTGTGAGGGGTGGGACTGTGTGGGTCCCAGTTTCCCCATCCCCAGGCTGTTCCTCCGTGAAGTCACAGCTGACCCTGGTGCCTCATGCCAGGCACACGGAGCTGCTCACCAGCCCCCGTGACCAGCTGAGCGACTTCAAGCCACTGAGGGGTGAATGGAGGCTGGAATTTGGGCCGGAGTCTGGGTTGGAGACTCATGTCCTGGCCCTGGGCTGAGCTCAGGACAGGTCCCTCGAGCTGCTGGAACCGGCGGTCAGAGGCTGATGTGGGGTAGGGCTCTGTGGACCTTCAGGCCTTCCCAAGAGCAGGGAGGCTCTTCTGGGGTAGCCCAGCCGGCAGGGGCCAGGCAGGTCCGGGCAGCGTGGGCTCCCTGAGGCTTCTGAGAGCCTGGCCTGGGAGGGTGGCAGGGGCCGTGCCCCCCGGGGGTGCCCACACTTTGGGACAGCTGCTGGTGCTTCCCTGGCCCTCCCTGGTGCCCGCAGGCTCAGGGCCCCCGGATCAAGATGCACGGGGCCGGGACTCGATTTAACCTCAGACAAGACTGAGGTGGGGCTGGCAGCTGGAGAGCTGAGGCTGCACCTGCCGCCCCCTGTGAGGGCCGCATCCCGTCCCTGGGAAGTACCGGTTGGGAGGCCGCTGAGTGCAGTGTCTCCCCACCTCAGAAAGGTTCCCAAGTTTGGGATGAATTCCTTCTCCTGCCCAAGTTTCTTAGTGACCTTGAAAAGTGGCCCGAACAGCTGGCTCTCCAGCTGGGGCCGGAGGAAGGAGTGCTGTTGGCCATGGGACCCGGGACGGGGACCCCAGTTCCCTGACCTCCAGTCAGAAGCCCCCAGGCCCCTGTGATGCCGCGTACACAGCGCGCTCCCCGTGGCCTCAGCTGGGTGATGACCCGGGTCTGGGTGGGAACCTCGCTTCTCAGGCCATGTGGGTTAAACTCGGGGATCTTGACCTGCTTTGGAAAATCGAAACCGTATTTTCGCTCCTGGAGCTCCCCAAAGTGTTTGAACCTGGACTCGGAAAGCTCATTTGGACACAGACGCAGTTTCTCCCCAGGAGATTCCGTTTTCCCCGGAATGCCAGCAGGAAAGTCGGCAGGAAGCCGGGCTGGGGGTGTGGGAGGGCAAGCAGAGTGGGGGTGCAGGGAACACATGCCCCTGGCTCTGCACAGCGGCTGTGGGCCGTGGGCTCCTCACTCAGCCCACCTGGGCTGCTCTTGTCCTGAAGACCAGGCGGTGCAGAGCAGGTTTCACAGGTGAGGACACACATCCCAGCTCGTCACACAGCAGGGGCTGCTCCCGGCCTAGAAGGAAGGATAGCAGCGCTGTCTCCATCACTGGGGAGAGGGAGGTGATGGCTCCATTCGGGGGGGTGGCCGGGAAAGGCCCCCGGGACCCTGACACCTGCAGCTGTCTAAAGTCTGTGAAATCCGAACCACTGTTGGCCACGGCGTCCTTGGCTCCGACGCGCAGGCTGCCCAGTGGCGCCTCCAGGAAAAGCTGCTGGGTGTGAGGGGCAGAGATGGGGGCTGTGAAGTGAAGCCTGGAGGTTGGGGAGTGTCCACTTGAGGATCAGCCTGTCGGGGTTCGGCCCAGGGGTCCCCAAGCTGTGGGACGTTCAGGGCTAAAGCCAGGAGAGTCCCAGGCAGACCTGTGGACGGTGGGTCTCCCCTCTTCAGCTCCCCAGGCGCTGGCCTTTCAGGTCTGGAGGTGCTGCCCCTCCAATTCGGCGGGGTAGGGCCCTGCCTTAGTGCCCCCGGACACGGCAGCTAAGAGCATCTGGCTGGAGCGCTGAGGGCCCCCAGACTTGGGGCCCAGGTGGCCTGGAGATGCCTCCTCAGCTCGGCATTTACCGTGAGGTGGGCGGTTCCAGATGCCTGGAGCTGAGGGCCTGGCTGTGGGTGTGTGGCAGTGCCACATGGCTGCCCGGGTAAAGTGCCAAGAGCTGGGTGGTTTACAAAACAAACCTGTCGTCTCACAGCTCTGGAGGCCAAAAGTCTGAGATCGAGGCTTGGGCAGGGCCACGTTCCCCACAGTTCCAGAGGAGGATCCTTTCTGCCTGTCCCAGCTCCTGGTGGCTCCAGGTGCCCCTTGGCTTGTGGCCACATCACTCCAACCTCTGCCCCGGCTTCACGCTGCCGTCTCCTCTGCACGTCTGTCTTCTCCTCTGCTCCTATGAGGACACCCCTCGAGGGATTTAGGCCCCACCCAGATAACCCAGGATGACCCCACTGCAAGATCTTTTGTTCAATTACATCTGCAGAGACCACTTCCCAACCAGGCCAGAGTCACAGATTTCCAGGGTCAGCTGTGGACACCGTTCAGCCTGAAACGTCATCTCATCCACATCTCCCATCGCCACCATGGAGGTGAAGTTCAGGTTCTCACCGACTGCCCTGTACCGTTTCTCCAGGGAACCCTGGATGTCCACAGAGGGGCCGATGGCTGCCCCTGGCCTGTCATGGGGCCCCAGCTCTGACACCTGAGCTTCCGAATTCACTTGTTTAGATTTTCAGGAGCATTTTTTCTTCCCAGGGCACCGTGTGCCTTTCCAGGGAGCCCTGGGAGTGGGGGCATGGAGTGCTCCCCTGGGTCTCCCAGAGGCTTCTGCTGCCCGAGGGGTCCATCCAAACTGTACATCGGATCCGCCGCTGCTGCCCTCCTGGCCCGGCGGGAAGCTGACGCCTCCGGGAGTTCTTGGTGGTGAGCCGTGTGTGGAGAGCTCCTTGCTCTGGGGGCCCTGTCACCTGGGCGCAGTTCAGGGTCCCTCGGAGCTGGAGATGTGGCGGGAGGGAGGCCCAGCCCCACTTCTGGGCTCCCTGAGGCTCCACTAATCTTGGGAGGGGAGAGAGGCTGAATTCCTGGTGGTGACCTGAGGACTCACACAGGTAAACCGAGCAAGACTGTGGGACCGTGGCACCCCACACCTGTGCACCTGCCGCAGCCCGAGGTCCATCCCCGGGGGGAGGGACCCACACCTGTGCACCTGCCACAGCCCAATGTCCATCCCAGAGAAAGGGACCCACACCTGAGCACCTGCTGCAGCCTGAGGTCCATCCCCACGGGGAGGGACCCACACCTGTGCACCTGCCACAGCCCGATGTCCATCCCGGAGAAAGGGACCCACACCTGTGCACCTGCTGCAGCCCTAGGTCCATCCCCAAATGAAGGGACCCACAGACATGGCTCATCCTTACCGTGGAATGTGAGCCACGAAAAGGGGAGGCCTCAGCTCAGCCACCGCAGGGACGGACTCAACACATGCCGAGCGGAAGAAGCCAGGCCTGAGAGGCCACTTGCAATTCCACCTGCGGAAATGCCAGAAAGGGAGGTCCACAGAGGCGAGAGCTGGATTTTGGGGACGGCCAAGGGGCGAGGGGTTTCCTTCCAGATGAAATTGCCCTGGAACGAGATGCGGGACAGGGGGAGGTGGCCACAAGATACTGCGGCTCTGCTGGATGCCATGGTACCGCATGCTGTGAACGGCTAATTCTATGCTATGTGGATCTCACCTCAATCAAAGAATTGGAAGATTCCCAGCAGCCGAGATGACTCAGGTTCGGGGGTGACTCATCCAGGCCACTGGCATTACGTCACTTAAAGACAAGCCTGACCTTTCCCCAGAAGCCTCAAGACCACAGTGGCCTCCCACGGCGGAGGGCAGTGCTGAGGGGCCGGTGTTCATCCAGCTCACGGGACAGGCCTGAAGCGCAGACGTTTCCTCTGCCAAGCAGGGGACGCAGGCTCAACCCTCCCTGGCCTGGGGCGGCTCTAAGTTTGGAAAAATGAAAGTCCCATGGGAGGGTGGGCCGCTGGGGTGGGATCCTGGAGCCAGGGCTGGGTCGAGAGACCTGGGGGCCTTCCCCGCAGCTGGCATGGAGTGATGGGGAGGGGGTGCTGGGTAAGAGGGAGCTATACAGGCCACAGGAGGGGTCCCCAGCCTCTAGCGCCTTGGCCATGGCCTCAGGGGGCATCCTGGCATTCCCATAGAGTGGCCATGTCCAGGGACTGAGCTTCAAATGGGGAACCGGGCGGGGTCCAGAGACCCAGAGACCCTGCACTCACACGGCTGGACCCCACCTGCTGCCACAGTCCCTCATGGCTGCTGTCCTTGGAGGAAGAGGGACACGGGGGGCTGCGACCCCATAGGCTGCTGTCCTTAGAGGAGGAGGGACACAGGGTCTGCGACCCCACAGGCTGATGTCCTTAGCGGAGGAGGCAGGGGCCGCGGCAGGCACAGAGGGACCAGCCCAAGGGCCCCTCAGGGGTCTGGAGGGCTCTTCCCCCCCGAGGTCGCCCACTGACCTGGCCCGAGGACCCTCTGCTGGCCTGTGTGGACCCCCTGGGCGTGAAGCACACGGGGCAGTGGGTGGCACTGATGGAGCAGCCCTTCTGGAACGTTCCACCCTGGCTTGCGCCAGCCCCGCGTGTGGCCCCGGGAGCTCAATTTCCTGACAACTCTCACTCCTGAGGTTTCCTGCCCCCGCAGAACCATCCATGAGTGTTTTGTGGTTACAAAAAATAAAAAGAAAACAAAACCAAAACCTGTTATTTTTCCCAAGGTGAGCATGAGCGCCCTACGAGGAGGCCCAGGCGATTTCCTACCCTTCCCACGCGTCTCGGAGCCCAGAGCACGGCGGGCACAGGAGTGACCGGCAAGCCTGGCCCTGGCCCCAGCCCCACTCCTGAGCCTGGGTCAATATTCATTCAGGAAAGGTGGCTCCAGCCTTGCCCATGGTGGGGGGGACGGGTGGGGTGCCCCAGGAGGCTGCCCAGAGAGACCCCTGGAGCCAGGGATCCATAGAGACACTCAGGCAGGGGAGTGGGTGAAGATGGGGGAGTGAGAAGATAGGGGGGCTGGGCACCGTGGCTCACGCCTGTAATCCCAGCACTTTGGGAAACCGAGGAGGGGAAATTGCTTGATCTCAGGAGTTCAAGACCAGCCCGGCAACATGGCAAGACCCCATCTCTACAAAAAATACAGCAATTAGCTGGGCGTGGTGGTGTGTACCTGTAGTCCCAGCTAATCAGAGGCTGAGGTAGGAGGTTCACTGGGGCCCAGGAGGCAGAGGCTGCAGTAAGCGGAGATCACACCGCTGCACTCTACCCTGGGCAACAGAGTGAGACCCTATCTCAAAAAAAAAAAAAAAAAAAAAAGATGGGGAGGGGGTAGATATGGGGGAGGGGACAGAGGAAGAAGAGATTGGGGTGTTCCTGGAGAGACCCTAGGTTCCCCTGGCCCGGCTGGCTCTCTCCACAGCATCCCGAACCCAAAGACTCTTCAGCTTCTTCTTGCTTACCTCCTGAGACAGAGAGCTCACTCCCTGTGCAGGCCTCCTGTGCTGGGGCTGGGTGGCTTGGAGTGTGGCAAAGTGTCTGATTCCTTCTTCCTCCTTCAGCTGTGCCCCCAGGGTCTGGAGCAACAGAGCTGGGCGTGTGACCAAGCCCCTCGCCGTGTCAGGGCAGGCGTGCTGGGGAAGGGGCTGGACGCCAGCTTTTGTGGTCCTGTCCAGCAACCCCAGCGAGGCTAGCGAGGGAGGTGGCTGTGAACAATTGAGCGAATGGGAAAATGGGCGGATGGATGTGCGGTGTAGACCCAGGAGGACTCGGCGCTCCTTCTGTCCGGAGAGGAGTGAACCCGCCCCACAGGCCCCGATTGGCAGGTTTTCTTCCAGCATCCACGGCGGCCGAGCCGAGCGTTATGAAAACACGGGAGAGTACGTCAGAACAGGCAGCGCCACGCTTTGCCGCAGGGTGACAGGTTCAACAAATCCCTCCTCAGAATTTACTGCCTGCATTTTTGCTTCAGAGTGACGCCCTGCCGCCGGACGTATTTCTTTTTTTTTTTTTTTTTTGAGACGGAGTCTTGCTCTGTGCCCCAGGCTGGAGTGCAGTGGCCGGATCTCGGCTCACTGCAAGCTCCGCCTCCCGGGTTCACGCCATTCTCCTGCCTCAGCCTCCCGAGTAGCTGGGACTACAGGTGCCCGCCACCTCGCCCGGCTAGTTTTTTGTATTTTTAGTAGAGACGGGGTTTCACCGTGTTAGCCAGGATGGTCTCGATCTCCTGACCTCGTGATCCGCCCGTCTCGGCCTCCCAAAGTGCTGGGATTACAGGCTTGAGCCACCGCGCCCGGCCGCCGGACGTATTTCATGCAGAAATACCTGCCCTGAGCGCCCGGGGGCAGGACGCCTGTTCACAGAAGGCAGCTCTAGACTTGTCTATGAACAGAGGGACCATCCTGGCTAACACGGTGAAACCCCGTCTCTACTAAAATTACAAAAAAACTAGCCGGGCGAGGTGGCGGCGCCTGTAGTCCCAGCTACTCGGGAGGCTGACGCAGGAGAATGACGTGAACCCGGGAGGCGGAGCTTGCAGTGAGCCGAGATCGCACCACTGCACTCCAGCCTGGGAGACACAGTGAGACTCCGTCTCAAAAAAAAAAAACAAAAACAAAAAACCCTCACCCAAACCAAGTCCTTTACAGAAAGACATTTGTAAAACTTACTTTCCAGCCACCAGAAAATTAGGGGGTAAAAGGGAATTTCCATCTGAAGTGGGCAGTGATGATTTTATTTCTTGATTGTGTGCTGATTCTGTTTTTTGGAAACGGTGTGGGGAGGGGAGGCGGTGGTGCTGGGGGTCCGTGCCACGCTCCACCATCCACCGGGAGCTGGGCCCCCTGCCTCCCTCCCCATCAGGAATGGGGTGAGGCGTTGGCCCACGGGCATCGCAAGGTCGATGGGACTTCAGAGCGGGTTGGGGCTGAGCTTCAGGGATTGGGCACGCAGGGTGAGGTTTGGGTTATGAGAGCTGGACGCCCCCTGCATCCACCACTCAGCCCCAGCCCCCCGTGCCAGGGGAGGGCTCTGTCCTGGGATGGTTGATGTGGGCTCTTGGGACAGAAGGGTCACTGGGCCTTGGATGCGTCCTGGGACCTGTCCTGTTCCTGCAGCACGTCAGCCGGTCCAGCCTCACATTCCTGCTCCCTCTGCAGCCACCTCCCAGACAGAGCTTGGAGCTGAGCAGGGGACGCGGCCACCCCGTCGGCCCTGTCCATGGAAACCGTCACCCGAGCTTGGAGCTGAGCAGGGGACGCAGCCCCCCCATCGGCCCTGTCCACGGAAACCGTCACCCGAGCTTGGAGCTGAGCAGGGGATCCAACCACCCCGTCGGCCCTGTCCACGGAAACCGTCACCCGAGCTTGGGACTGTGCAGGGGACGCGGCCACCCCATCGGCCCTGTCCACGGAAACTGTCACCCGAGCTTGGAGCTGAGCAGGGGACGCGGCCACCCCATCGGCCCTGTCCACAGAAACCATCACCCGAGCTTGCTCCACATTCCAGACCGGGGCAGCGGGTTCCCCAAGGCTCCGTGGCTGTGGGATGTGAGGACTTGGAGCCTTCCCAGAGTAGGATGGAGGGGAGCAAGGCGGGAGGGGCGGTGGGCAGCGAGTCCGACGCCCTCTTCTAGATGGGGACAGGCTTTGGTGCTGGGGGACAGAGGGCTGGGCCCCGGGATCATGGAAGGACAGGCCCTGGTAGCCAGTCCACCAAGTCATGCCTCCCAGTCCTCAGGGAACACACCCGGGGTCCTCACGCCTCTGGGAGCCTGCAAAGGTATTTATTCAGCGCTCTGGGGTGCGGCCAAGTGAAGGCTGGAGGGGGCATTTCCAGGTGGCAGCTCCTGGCTCTAAGGGGATCCCAGTGCCTCTCTGGTCCTGTGGGTGTGAGTCACTGGGGCACACAGGGGAGGCCATGGGTGGCGGCCGTGCCTAGGTCCGGCCAGACGGGTCATGTCTCCACCAGGCGCCTGAAATAGCTCTCTGGGGCATCCAGCTCAGGGAAGAGGGTGTGGATGCCCTGCAGGACGGACGTGGCTAGAGCTGCAGCAGCCCTTCCAGGTAACTGGGACCCCGCCCAGCGACACACTCTCTGGCCCAGAAGCCAGGAGCCGACCGTGCCCCATCCCTCCCCATTACAGCCCTTTGTCCTTCTCCCACTTCTGCCCGGCTCTGCTGTGCCCTCGAGGGGAACCTGGCCAGCTTGGTGCCAAGTGCTGTAACTCCCAGCAGGCAGCATTCTTCCCACAGCCCGGGAGGGGTGGGGGCTCCTGGGATGCTCCCACCTGGGCCTCCAAACTCTAGCAGGGATCCCTGCTGTCTGAACCCCCCTGGCTGACCCCACGGCCCCTGGCCCCGTTTCCTGGTACACCCTATCTCTGTCCCTGATGGAGCTCCAACCCCTCACTCCCCTCTCCTCATCACCAAGTCCCGGGGCCCAGGCTTCCCAGTTGGGCAGAGGAAAACTAGGACATCCTTGGAGGACTCAGGAGGTCCCTTCAAGGGGGACCGTGATGGCCGAGGCCCCAGGACCTAGCAGGGTGATGGATGGGGGTGGACGTCAGTGCCCACCAGGCAGTCGCCAAGCTGGGCCGAGTTTTGGAAATGACCTCATCTTCCAACCTCTTGCTTCACAGACAGGGGCACAGAGGGCAGGGACCTGGGGCCTGTGGGAGGGGATGGCCTTTGAGAGTCTCCAGTGAGGACCCACAGGGCGGTGGCCCTGATGAGGACACCTGTGGTTGTGTCTGGAGCTGCCATACAAAGTGCCACAAACTAGGAGGCTCAGGACAACAGAGTGTGCCCCTCACAGCTCTGGAGGCCAGAGGGCCAAAGTCTAGCGTCTGGCGGGGCTGGTTTCTTCTGAGAGCCCCGGGGAAGATCCTCCTGGCCTCTGCCAGCACCTGCTGCTGCCCGTGCTCCCTGGCTGGTGGCCACATTGCTCTGCCTGCGTGTCCGTGGGACCCCGTGAGCCTCTCCTCTCTTCTCCTTATAAGGGCACTTGGGCTAAGACCCACTGACCCTAGCCTTGAACCAGTTACCCCTGCCATGACGCTATTTCCAAATAAAGGCAGGTCCTGAGGCTCTGAGGACGTGAGTCTTGAGGGACACAGTTCAACCCACTACAGCGCCCAGTTGTAGTTCAGGAAGTTGAGGTTCAGAGAGATGGGGGAGCCCCCAGACTCACCCACACCGGGGACCTGTCGCAGGTGGAGACCCCCAGACACTGGTGGGAGTGATCTGGTTTTAGGGGGTCACCCAGGGAGCTGGAGAACACAGGGAACTGGAAAAAAGTGGTCAGGGCTGCTGCCTCAGGTAGGTGTCTGCCAAGGAGACCTGGATGTCTCGGGGGTGGTAAGAGGCTGAGGGTCCATGAAGCAGGCCGGATGATAAGCTGGAATTGGGCTTTGAGAGGTGGCGTTGGGCTGCGATTTAAATAAAGGAAGGGGCCAGGTACAGTGGTTCACACTTGTCATCCCAGCACTCTGGGAGGCCGAGGCAGGCGGATCACATGAGGTCAGGAGTTTGAGACCAGCCTGTCCAAGACGGCGAAACCCTGTGTCTACTAAAAATACAAAAATTAACCGAGTGTAGTGGTGAGCACCTATAATCCCAGCACTTTGGGAGGCCCAAGCGGGTGGATCACCTAAAGTCAGGAGTTCGAGACCAGCTTGGTCAACATGGTGAAACCTCATCTCTACTAAAAATACAAAAATCCACTTCAGGAGGCCGAGGCGGGCGGATCACGAGGTCAGGAGATCGAGACCATCCTGGCTAACACGGGGAAACCCCGTCTCTACTAAAAATACAAAAAATTAGCCGGGCACGGTGGCAGGCGCCTGTAGTCCCAGCTATTCGGGAGGCTGAGGCAGGAGAATGGCGTGAACTCAGGAGGCGGAGCTTACAGTGAGCGGAGATCGTGCCACTGCACTCCAGCCTGGGGGACAGAGAAAGACTGTCTCAAAAAAAAAAAAAAAAAAATCAGCCAGGCGTGGTGGTGGGCGCCTGTAATCCCAGCTACTCAGGAGGCTGAGGCAGGAGAATCGGTATAAATAAAGGAAGGGAGTGTGTGGGGGAATGACACAGGGAGACTCCAGGCCCGGAGGATGGGTCAGGCCCTGCACACAGCAGGTGCCCAGAGGATGCCAGCAGGAAGCACGTTGCTGAGAGGAGGCGAAGTGTCAGCGTGGGACTGGCAGAGGGAGACACCAGCGAGGCAGGGCTGGTTGACCCAGGAGCTGCCCCAGGCGCCAGGAATTTGAGTGGGCAGGAGCCCGAGAGCTCCCATCTGCGCCCGCCTGTCAATCCCAGGCCGCGCCGGGCTCTGGGATGGAAAACGAGAGCAGCAGGTTGTTCTGGAGGGAGGCAAAGCGTCTCCAGGAGGCCGGGCGACTGCCCAGCCTGCAAGCAGAGCGGAGCCCGGCGCCAGTGCTGGGGGAGGAGCAGGTGTCGGGGCTCTGTGGTGCGATGGGGCACTCAGAGTCCCCAGGAAGTGGCATAGGGTGCACGGATCCTGAAACTCAGTACGTGAGGGAGATGGGAGACAGGTCTGGAGGAGCCAGGGACACCAGGAGGGGCTGGGCCTGGGAGTCCTTCTAGCCCAGCCAGCAATGAAATCCCACAGGGACCTAGGAGAAGAGGGGGTACCCTGCGTGCGGGGCGGGGGCCAGGACTAGGAGAAGAGGGGGTACCCTGCGTGCGGGGCACAGGCCAGGACTAGGAGAAGAGGGGGTACCCCGTGTGCGGGGCGGGGGCCGGGACTAGGAGAAGAAGGGGTACCCTGCGTGCGGGGCGGGGGCCGGGACTAGGAGAAGAGGGGGTACCCCGCGTGCGGGGCGGGGGCCGGGACTAGGAGAAGAGGGGGTACCCCGCGTGTGGGGCGGGGGCCGGGACTAGGAGAAGAGGGGGTACCCCGTGTGCGGGGCAGGGCCGGGACTAGGAGAAGAGGGGGTACCCCGCGTGCGGGGCGGGGACCGGGCCAGCCTTGCACATTGATGATGCTTGCAAATGGGCCTCTGGGGCTGAGCAGGGTCCCCCAGGCAGTGCAGAGGCTATGCGGGGGCCTCTGCAGGGTCCTGGGCCTCCCTGTGCCTCTCAGCTGAGTGGGGGACCCAACGCTCCCAGGCCACTGTGTCCACTGCGGATGGAGGGGCCTGGCCTGAGGGGAGGTGTGGGGCGCACTGCGGGGAAAGGCCACCAGGAAGCACTGCCCTGTGGCAAAGGCGGCAGGGAGAGGGACGCGACTGCACAGGTCGGGAGCCTGGCGTCTGGTCCCAACCTGCTTTTGCTTCCTCACCCGGCAGCTGCCCAGGCACAGCCACAGGGAAGCCAGGCTGCGTTCCCGGCGTCTCCAGGAGAGACAGGGCCCCTTTCCGGCCCCCTGTTCGGCAAGTCCTCCCCACGGCCGGGGGAGGGGCCGGGCGTCACAGCCACCGTCTGTGATTGTGAGCTCACAAAAGCGGCCGGTCGGAGGCCGGGCAGAGGCAGCGGCAGGCTCGGAGGGGCCCTGGAGGACATGCTCCGTTGCAGTGGAGGGCCCGGGCGGCCACATGGTAGTGACCCCATAGTGCAAGGCACGGCCCATTCCTAAGCGGAAGAATGTGTGGAAACGTGTGTGGCTGTGACATGGAACCCAGCGGCACCCGCCGGGCGGGAGGGGCTGCAGTGTGTGGCCATGCCGGTGGCTCCAACCACACGGGCCCGGGCTGAGGCTGTTCTCACTCGGGGGCCGTCCGCTGTGTGTCCACATGGCCGCGGCCCCGTCCCGGGACAGGGCTGATCAGGTTCCCCTGCACTGTTGTGGCTTCAGTGTCTGTGGCAAAGTGAGACCCCACGCCTGAGAGACGCACGGCAGGCGGGGCAGGTGGTCTCAGGTCTGTACACCTTGCCACAGGCTTTTGGCTTTGCTGGTCTCCAGGCACGTGGGGAGACAGACGCTGGACAAGTGCATCCTACGCTGGGTTCCAGGGTGGTCCCAGGAGCGCCGGCAGTGAGCAGGTCAGGGCTGTGGGCACGGGGCTTGGTCCAGCAGGCAGGAGCAGCCCCGCCTGGGGGAGTCTCCCTGAAGGGAGACAGAGGAGATGCAGGGCAGAGACGCAGGGCAGAGCGGCAGGGCAGAGACGCAGGGCAGAGCGGCCAGGGGCAGACCCGCAGGGCAGAATGGCCAGGGGCCCAGAAGCTGGAAGAGGCAGGAAGGACCCTCCCCTGGGGCTTCCAGAGGAGCCCACCTCTGCTCACACCTCGATTTTAGGCCTGGTTTCCAGGTCCGCTCGGCCCCTCCTGGGCTCAGTCCTGTGAGCTGACTGGGTGAGCCGTGTCTGTAGTGCCAGGGCTCTGGGTATGGGCGTCTGAGGGGCGGCCCCAGGCCCCTGTGAGTCTCGGTCTTCCGGTCCGTGGAGTGGGGTGGACTTGTTCTCTGATGCTGGCCGAGGGGGCCTCCTACAGTGTGGGCTGTGGCCTCCATGGGTCCACCTGCCCGTCTGGCTGGCTGGCCTGCCCTGCTAGAGGACTCAGTGCCCGAGGCCGGCTTCCCTATTCACCTAAGGGAGAACAGAGCCGTGCCTCCCTCCCAGCCCTGAGCAGGGCCTGTGCGGGGAGGGCCAGCTCCCCTGGCCCGGAGTCGTCTCCCTGTCCCAGCCAGGCTGGAGGTGAGTGGGACGCAGAGCTCCTCAGGGCAGGTGCTGCCTGGTGAGGAGGAGGGCGGCTTCTCCGAGGTTCCAGCGAAGGATGGCCAGGTCCGGAGAGGATGTGGCCTGGCCAGTCCCGATGCCGGAGGTGACGTGGCGAGGGCCGGAGGTGGCTCCTCCTGGGAGGCTGCCCCAGGTTGGAGGCTGTGTGTGTTGGGTCCGGCCCATTCTCCGTGGCCAGATGCCACCCACCCCCACGTCTGCTTAGAGCAGAAGGCAGGCCAGCAGCTGGTGCCAAGTTCGCCAAGGACTGTAGCCCTCAGGCCTGCAGCAGGACAGGAGAGCACGTCCAGCCCACGGTTTCCCGTGGATCTCTAGAGCCCCAGCACCCCCGAGATAGTCCCCAGACCTCAGTCCCCATCCCCAGACACACACACACACACACTCTCACACACACTCTCACACACACACTCTCACACACACACACACTCTCTCTCTCACACACACACACAGAACTCTTGTCGCCCAGTCTAAGCCAGCTGACCCGGTGGGAGCACATTCATGCAGGCCCTGGGAGATGCCGGTGTTTGAGGATCGTGTAGAGTCCACTACAGAGGGTTCCAGAAGAGCCGACAAGAGGTGGACAGGGCGGGGCTGTACTCGAGGGAGCAGGGGGCTTGGCCGAGGACCCCGCGCCCTTCCGCTTTGAGCTGTGGGTCTGAGGGGCCTCCGTGCGGGGCTGGCCCTGGGAACTGTGGTCACTCGAAGCCATCTCCTCCTGCTGATGTCCACCCAGGGACAGGCCTCCTCCAGCAGCTGGCCCCAGAGGGACAGCTGTGTGCCCAGACCCGCGGGCCGCGTGCTTCCGCCCTATACAGCCTTCATGGGGGACCGGGGTCCCCCCAGCCAGGCCACCAACAAGCTCCAGACCCATTCCTGGCCCTCACGTTCATAAAATCCTTGAGGCTTGAAATATTTTTCAGATTTTAGCCGTGGTAGTTGCTGGAAAGGGCCTCTCTGGCCAGCTTCCTGCTGCAATGATCCCTGAGCCCTCTCCCCAAGCTCTGCAGGCCTGGTCTGACAGGGTCACCCACAGCAGCATCCCCTTGAACTTAAGAGCAGGCTGCAGGCCGGGCACGGTGTCGCACACCTGTAATCCCAGCACTTCGGGAGGCCAAGCCGGGTGGATCACCTGAGGTTGGGAGTCTGAGACCAGCCTGGCCAACCTGGTGAAACCCTGTCTCTACTAAATATACAAAAATTAGCCGGGTGTGGTGGTAAGTGCTTGTAATCTCAGCTACTCGGGAGGCTGAAGCAGGAGAATCTTGAACCCAGGAGGTAGAGGTTGCAGTGAGTCAAGATCACACCACTGCACTCCAGTCTGGGCAACAGAGCGAGACTCTCTCTCAAAAAAAAAAAAGAAAGAAAGAAAGAAAGAAAGAACAGGCTACAGAGGGCCCCGGGTTGGAAAGAGGGGGCATGTGGTGGCCCCTGCAGGGGGTGACATCCTGGGGGGTGACATCTACCTCCAAGGGAATAAGACCCTGAAGCAGGCAGGTGGGTGGGGTGGGGAGACGTCACAGGGCTGGGATCAAAGGCTCCAATCCCAATCACTGAGGCGCTGGTCTGGCTTCTGCCATGTATCAACTGGTGACCTTGGGCCTGCCTCAGTTTCCCCATCTACGTAGCCCTCCTCCTGCCTGGACCTTGTTGGGATTAGCCGAGTTGACACCTGACAAACACCTGGACACACTCAGTGGAGTGAATCGTCAACAAATGGGACCCCACAGCCCGCCATAGTGTGGGTGTTTCCATCTTTGCTTTGCCTGCCAGGAAGCTCTGTGCAGAGTGTTAACTGCCCTGGCACTGGCTGCCTCTCTTTAGGGTTCTGGGCACTCTCTGAATTTCGTAGTTTCTTTGGCATTTTTTTTCTTTCCTTGTTTGCTCTTTATTAATTTTTTCATAATTTTGTTTCTTAGACATAATTCACATGAGAGTCACCATTTTAAAATGTACAGCTCAATGATTTTAGCACACCCACTAAATGTACTGGGATTGTGTAACCATTATCACCATCGATTTTATCTCCTTTTTAATTTTTGCAGATACACAGCAGGTATTACATTTAGGGGGCACATCGGAGGTTTTGATGCCGGCACGCGGTGCGAACGAAGCATGATCCATTTTAGAACATTTTATCACCTCCCAGAAGAAATCACAGAACCTTTAGCCATCATTTCCGGGGCCTCCCACGCCTGATTCCCCCAGCCCTAGACAAACACCAATCTGCTTTCTGTCACTACGGGTTTGCCTATTCGAGACATTTCACGTAAATGGGGTCACACAATGTAGGGATTTTTGTGTCTGGCTTTGCCCAGGGAGCTCACGTGTTTCAGGTTCATCCATCCGGTAGCGAGGGTCAGAATCTCGTTCCTCTGAGAGGCTAGTGTCCCGTTGCTTGGGTGACCTGTACCCCATCCACCCATTCGACTGCTTGTGACTGTTTGGGACGCTTTTCCTTTTTTTTTTTTTTTTTTTTTTTGGCCATTGTGAATTGTGCTATGAACATCCATATACAAATTTGTGTGTGGATATATATTTTCACTTATATTGGGTAGACAGCCAGGAATGGAATTGCCAGGTCATGGGTTAATTCTAGGTTCCGACTTTTGAGGAACTATTACATCGTTTTCCAAACTGGCTGCCTCACTCTCCATTCCCACCAGCGGTGCCCGAGGCCTCGTTTCTCTGCATCCTCACCAACACCGACATCCTGGTTTTCCTGACCGTAAGCATCCTCACCGGTGTGATGTGGCCTCTCTCTGTGGCTTTGATCCGGGTTTTCCGGGTGGCTGGTGACACGGAGCATCTTTGCATCTTTTCATGAGCTTGTTGGCCCCTGGTGTATCTTCTTGGAGAAATATCTGTTTCTATCCTTTGCTATTTTAAATCAGGTGACTTGTGTTTTTACTGTTTTTTTGTTTGTTTGTTTGTTTGTTTCCTTTTTTCTTTTTTGAGACGGAGTTTTGCTCTTGTTGCCCAGGCTGGGGTGCAATGGCACCATCTCGGCTCACTGTAATCTCTACCTCCTGGGCTTAGGCGATTCTCCTGCCTCAGCCTCCCGAGTAGCTGGGATTACAGGCACCTGCCATCACACCCGGCTAAGTTTTATACTTTTAGTACAGACGGGGTTTCCCCATGTTGGTCAGGCTGGTCTTGAACTCCTGACCTCAGGTGATCCACCCGCCTCGGCCTCCCAAAGTGCTGGGATGACGGGCGTGAGCCACCACGCCCGGCCTTTAGTGTTGAGTTGCAAGGGCTCTTTATGTATTATGTATTTTAAATATACCCTTATCAGATAAATGACGGGCAAATATTCCCCCCACTGGGTGGGTTGTCCTTTTGCTTTCTTGATGGTGGCCTGTGAGGCACAAAAAGTCTGTAACTTCAAGTATCTCTCTATATCTTGCGCTGCCTTTTGTTGCTTTTGGTATCCTTATTTATTCTATTTCTTTTTCAAGACAGGGTCTCCCTTTGTCACTCCCCCAGCTAGAGTGTGGTGGTGTCATCACCGCTCCCTGTAGCCCCGACCTCCCTGGGCTCAGCCATCCTCCTGCCCCAGCCACCCGGGTGGTCACGGCTCCAGGTGCACACCACCACACCCGGCTGATGTTTGTATTCCTTGTAGTGATGGGGTCTTGCTATGTTGCCCAGGTTGGTCTCAAACTTCTGGGCTCAAACAACCCTGCCTTGGCTTCCCAAAGTGCTGGGATTACCGGCGTGAGCCGCTGTGCCTGGCCTTTATTCATTTCTATGTGGCTGAACACATTTTGCAAGGAGCCCAGGCCCTTGGTGAGCTGGGTAGACACACGTGTGGATGTGGGCATGGGCAGGCACAGGTGTGGTGGGAAGAGCGTGCCCAACATTAGCTGTCAGGGGAGCTCAGGAAGATTGAGGCAGTCAGAGAGGACTTCCTGATGGAGGAGGCTGGTCCTTCAAAATGTGGAGTGGGGACCTCTCCCCTTCAGTCTGGTTCGGGGGTGGGGCCCCACAGCCCCCCTCACATTGGGGGCGTGTTCCCCTCCTCCTTTTGGAGCCCAGCCCCAAGCTGCAGGAACGGTGAGCAGCGAGACCACAGGGCTGGAAGCACACCGGGTAATTAATTTTGACTTACAGGAGCTGTCTTAAATTGGATAGAAACTGGCGAAAATAGGATTAAGAGGGAAGCTGAGCCAAGAGCAAACAGAAGGAAAACTCCCCGAGAGCCGGGCGCCTGGCGGGGCTCTCGGAGCCGCTGAGCGGGAAGAGGCGCGGGACATTGTTGGACGATCGCGTCATGTCCGAAGGCGGCCTCCCCGTGCCACCCCACGGGAGCGGCGGCCGCGCTGGCTGGGAAGATGGGAACGCGGCACTCTGCCCTCCCTGCGGCTGGCTTATCTGCGCTGAGCTCACTCGATTCCGAGGATTAATTTGGAAACAATTAAAATTCTGTGCAAAACAAGCAGTGGGCTGGGCCGGCCAGCGGGCTGGCACGCACGGAGCCCTTTCATCACCAGTGCAGAAATCTAATTAGTGCGGGATTAAGTCTGCCACAAATCAGCGAGCCGGGAAGGCTCCGGCAAGGGCAGATGAAGCCCCGGGGCGAGGAGCGCCTCACAGCGCGGGTGTCCGGCCGGCAGCAGCCCTGGCCCTGCGCTGGCGTCTCGGCTGAGTTGAGCCGGAAGGCCACCCCCACAGGCGGTGTCCTGACCCCTCACCATCCGGTCACCCCCAGCCCACGGGCCCTTTCCCATCCACGTGCTAGGAAATGGCAAACCCATCGGAGCCCCGAGGGAAGGCGGTGGAGGGCGGAGGCCCCTGCAGGCCTCGCGAACGGGGGCCCACTGTGCAGCTGGGCTTTGCGGCCCCTCAACGTGCCTGGGCCCTGCCCCGTTGACTTTCTCTTTCGAGGTGCCTTCGGGTGTCTGGCAGCCATGACTTTCTGTTGGGCCGCCTTTCTGGCCAGCTTCCTGCTGCAAGGATCCCGGAGCCTCTCCCCAGGCTCCGCAGGCTGGTCTGAGAGCATCAGACGCGTGTGGCTGATAGCCGGGCTGCATGTGGCTGTTTGCTGGCGTCTGGAGGCGCTGGGTCTGGCCGGGACACGGCCGAGAGCTCCCTGTCGGGCCATCGGGTAGCAGAGGTGACAGCCCTGTGGGTTCGCCTGTTGGCCAGATACGTGAGGACCACGGGTGGAGCTGACTCCATGCCTTGTAAGCTGCCCCTTCCGGGATCTGCAGGCGAGAACACAGCCAGAGGGGAGGCAGAGCAGCTGTCTGCAGAAGGTCCCTCCAGGTCGCCTCTGGGGCAGTGGCCGGCTTCCCGATGCCCCAGGAACCAGCAGACCCCTCCCAGAAAAATGCATCCCCCACAGTCCCTCTCCACCTGCAAGACCCGTTCTGGCTGCCCTCGGGCCCCGGAATACAAACCCTGTGGGGCTGCTGGGCACAGGGACGTCTCTCTGGGGGCACCTGCAGCCCACTGGCAGCTCTGCACCGTCCCGGCACACAGGGAAGCGTGCGAGCGCGTGTTGCTCATAGGGCTGGGGGGAGAGGGGGACCAGGCAGGCTAAGGGGCCTGAGGGCAGCAGCCCCGGATGGGGGGCCTTTCATACCACGAGGGTGGGGGGAAGGCAGGGGGAGGAAGGGCAGGGGGTGGGGAGGCTCACCCCACCCATGGCAGGGGGAGAGCCTTGGGGGGGACCAGACTTCTCACGTCCCTTCTGTCACCTCCAGTCACCCCACAAAGCCAGCGGGCACCAGGCCCTGCAGACGTCCTGGGGACAGGAGTGGAGGCAGCAGATGCTTCCTGAGCTAACGAGTTTGACCTCTGGCCCTGGCTCCGCCTGATGAGGGGTCATCCTAGGAGGGGCTTTTTATCGGCTCCATGCGAACGTCCATTATTCCTTGACTGTTTGGAGCCAGACACGGCCCAGCGGGGCAGGGGCGGGGGAAGCCCCGTCCCAGCCCACGCCAGGGGCTGATAGATTAGCAAGGCCACGGACCACTCCCAGCGGGCAGGTGGGGTGCAGGGAAGCATGGCGGCCGCCCCTGCAGATGCTGCCCATGAGTCGGGAGAGGGACCCAGGTGGAGGCGGGAGCCCGGCCTCAGGGAGGAGAAGTGACTCGCCCAAGTCACACGGCGGACAGGGGCTGCGCCTGCCCCCGCCTCCCCCGGCCTTGCCCCCACGGCCTGGTGTCCCCACACCCGGGAAGAAAACCTGGGCTGTGCTGTCGAGACCCGCCTTGACGCTCCTCTCACCTCTGAGCCTGGGAGCTGGGAGTTCCTGGAATTTGCTTCCAAGGCGTCCGTTCCTGAGGCCCACGGGGAACTTGGGAGCAAAGGCCTGTAGCCCTCACCCCACCGTGACCCTCGCCGGGGGTTTCGAGGTATCTGAGCAAACTTCTGCTTCTGAAAATTCCCCGGCAAAGGAGGGACGTGGGGTTTTCCTGGCTGGAATGATGCGCTCGGCCGCGGAGGTGGCCCTGCCTGCCTGGTGGGGCTGCCGTGGAGGGCATGGCAGGGCCGCAGGGGCGCAGTCCGGGTGGAGCCGGGGCCTGCCTTGGGCTCGCGGCGGTGCTTGGACACATAGAGAGGTCGGGGAGTCTCTGCAGCATCTGAGAGCCAACGACAGGCCACAGGAGGACTCGGGTCCACCTGCCTTTGAGCCGTCCCCACCCTGGCCAGCGGCCCAGCCCTTCCTGGCCCAAGTCCTGGAATTGGACTCACAGTGGCTTCGACCCCTTGGCTGGGTCCTGGACCCCATCAGCGGCTTGCTCACCCCGGGTCCCTGTCTTCCCTGGGGAGTGGGGGTCTCCACACGTCAACCTGGGTCCCTGTCTTCCCTACAGAGCGGGGGTCTCCACACGTCACCCCGGGGGTCTGACACCTCAAGTGTAAGCACCCCCTGCGATCTGGCCCCTCCCACACCTGAGCACAGCCTCAGCTGCTCCTGCGCCCCCATGGCACCCGTTCCTGTCCCCTCCCCAGCTGAGGTGGGTCCCGGGCTTGTCCGGAGCCCCTGGGCACCTGTGGCCGGACTGTGAGGGCTGCAGGCTCGGAGTCCAGCTGTCAGGGACCCCAGTGAAGCGTAAGCTGGTTTTTCTTTTTTTTTTTTTTTTTTTTTTTGAGACGGAGTCTCGCTCTGTCCCCCAGGCTGGAGTGCAATGGCGCGATCTCGGATCACTGCAACCTCCATCCCCTGGGTTCATGCCATTCTCCTGCCTCAGCCTCCTGAGTAGCTGGGACTACAGGCACCCGCCATCGCGCCCGGCTAATTTTTTTGTATTTTTAGTAGAGATGGGGTTTCACCATGTTAGCCAGGATGGTCTCGATCTCCTGACCTTGTGATCCGCCCGCCTCGGCCTCCCAAAGTGCTGGGATTACAGGCTTGAGCCACCGCGCCAGGCTGGTTTTTCTTTTCTGAGGAGCTGGCCAGGGCTGGCTGACTAGGGGAGGAAGGCCTGAGTGCTGCTCTGTGGGACCTGCAGCTGGGGGCCGTTCGGTTCTCTCAGAGGGGAGGGAGCCAGGTGGGGCCCCTCCTGGGGGCTGGATGAAGGTGCCGATCCCACTTCCTGATTTGCTTGGAAAACACCCTTGGAATCCGCTTGGCCAGCAGCCGAGCTACCTCTGCAAGGAGCTTCCTTCCGATTCCAGCGTGATGGGTCAGCCGGGCCCACCCAGGCGCACAGGCGGGATCCCTGGGGCAACGCCCGGAGTCCCTGAGAAGCTGCGGCGTCTCCCTATCGGGATGGCCAGACGGAGCTGGGACGGGCTGAGGACCCAGGTGCCCGAGGCCAGGACACACTGGCTCCTGCTTCCTGGGAGAAGACAGTGCGGCTGGGGGAGCCTCCACCTGAGGGAGTCTGGGTCTGACGGGTGCCAAGTCTCACACAGGCACAGAGGCTCAGGTTCAGGCCGCCGCCTGGGCCTGGTGGGCGAGCTGCCTGGAGAGTCTTGGGCCCTGGCCCGAGCGCAGGCAGAGAGGGCGAGGTGTGGTGGGGCTGCCGGGGGCTGCAGGCTGAGCGGCACCAGCTGAGGCTTGGTGGGGAGTGACTTAGAGCAGGCCACGCCCTCCCCCCATGCCTCAGTTTCCTGGTCCCCGTGGGGTCCTTCCCATCACAACTAGGGGAAGTCCCCGTCCACCGAGTCCATTCCCGACACGGGGGCCAGGAGGGGGGTGCGGTTGGAACCCACCTCCGAGCTGGTGTCCTCGGCAGACCCCTTCCTGCTCCTCTGAGTCCCAGCACCTACGTCTGTGAAGTGGGCAGAGCAGAAGCCGCTACTTCGGCCTCGCAGAGGGCAGGGGACACGGGGCAGTGCCGGCCTAGGGAGGGGGGCAGGGGACACGGGGCAGTGCCGGCCTAGGGAGGGGGGCAGGGGACACGGGGTGGTGCCAGGCTGGGGGGGTGGCAGCGGACACGGGGCGGTGCCAGGCTGGGGGGTGGCAGCGGATACGGGGCGGTGCCGGCCTAGGGAGGGGGGCAGGGGACTTGGGGTGGTGCCAGGCTGGGGGGTGGCAGGGGACACGGGGCAGTGCCAGCCTAGGGAGGGAGGCAGGGGACACGGGGCAGTGCTGGCCTAGGGAGGGGGGCAGGGGACACGGGGCGGTGCCAGGCTGGGGGGGTGGCAGCGGACACGGGGCGGTGCCGGCCTAGGGAGGGGGGCAGGGGACAGGGGGCGGTGCCGGCCTAGGGAGGGGTCCAGGCACTGATGTTGCGAATATTAATTGGCAGGCAGAGAAGACCTGACTGGGAGAACCCTGGGTCCAAGTCCCAGCCCCACGATGCCAGGCTGGGGAGACCCTGCGGCAGCGGCCAGGCCTCTGTGCCTCAGTTTCCCGTCTGTGAAAGGCGGGGAAAACATTTGGGCCAGGGCGGGAGAAAGGATCTTGGGCACCACACCCACTCCCCCCGGTCCCTCAGGTCACAGCAAGATGCCGCAGTTTCCAGCAAGAAAGGCCTTTGCTGGTTGGAGTTACACTCACGGCCCCTCCAGAGAAGTCGGGGTCTGGGCCTCTGGCACCCGTGTGGCCGGCGTGGGCTTTGGCTCTGAGGTCTGCCGGACAGGTTTAGGAGGCGGCTGGATGTGTGTTTAGGCCGGAGCTGCCAGTCATGTTCTCTGCCCATGTCTATCCCCAGAGCACAGTCTCCCCGAGACCCCGGGTCCTGGCTCCTCCTCCCGTTCTGGGTGGCGTCCCCGTGGTCGGGTGGCCCTTGAGGGAGGCAGCCTCGGAGGAAGGTGCGTCTGGGACCCAACTGGGGTGGTCAGAAATCTCTAAGTCCCTGGAGCTAATCCCAGTCTCGGGTTCTAAGTCCTCCCGGCTCCAAAGCGTAGGTTCTTCTAACCATGAGCAGAGGCTGAAAAGAGGACCCGACTTTCCCGAGCCTGGTTGTCCGGCCAGTCCACTCTGGCCACGGGAGCGGGAGGAGCGCCCTCGGGGTTCGGGCCCTCGAGGCACCCCATGTGTGATGAACCGTCACACTTGTGAAGTTGGAGTGGGGGAGCCCCAGCCCTGCCCTTTCAGGCGGGGTGACCCTGAACAATGGTCTGTTCCTCTGTGCCTCAGTTTCCCTGTCTGGAAAGGAGGCAGCATCTACAATCTAAAAGGACTACGGGGATGTCAGCCGAGTCGGCTCCTGCCCAGGCTGGCCCCCACTGGCAGCCACAGACATCGTTGGGGGTCAGGGAGAGGGTAATTCCTCAAGGCCTTCGTGTTCTGGGGGTCCGGCTGCGGGCTCAGAGGAGGCAGTGCACGGCTGCCAGCCATTGTCGGTGGAGACGTGGCTCCGGCCTGATTCCCACCGCTGCCCCTTCTTTGCTCCCTGGCAGGGCCCCAAGAGAGGAGCGGGTGCCACCCGATAGGTGACATTGTCCCGTCACAGGTGGGGCTCAGCTGACAGCAGCTCCCAGCCCTGGACGCCTGATACCCCTGAGAAGGTCCCCTTTGCCCTGTCGTCACCATGGAGATGGCCACTGCCCAGCACAGAAGGAACACGTGTAGGGGACAGCGAGGGCACAGGGGGCAGGCCAAGGATGCAGCCGGTCCCCACACTGGGCCCTGCACCACGGTAGCTAATGGGGCCGGTGTTTATGCCACCCCAGAAGATCCGGAATGTTTCCTTCCATGCTTCCCTGAAACCTTACAGCTCGTTCTGTTTAGAAAACCACACACAAGGCCAGGTGCGCTGGCTAACACCTGTAATCCCAGAACTTTGGGAGGCCAAGGTGGGCGGATTGCCTGAGGTCAGGAGTTCGAGACCAGCCTGGCCAACACAGTGAACCGCCCTCTGTCTCTACTGAAAATACAAAAATTAGCCGGGCGAGGTGGCGGCGCCCGTGGTCCCAGCTACTCGGGAGGCTGAGGCAGGAGAATGGCGTAAACCCGGGAGGCGGAGTTTGCAGTGAGCTGAGATCCGGCCACTGCACTCCAGCCTGGGCGACAGAGTGAGACTCCGTCTAAAAAAAAAAAAAAAAAAACTATACAGGAGTAGCCGGTTAGGGAACGTCTCTGCAGGGGCAGCACACTTTCCTTCCTCTTGGAAGCCAGAGGCTTTGACTCTTCCTGGCTGCAATACGATCTCCTCAAGGTACTGCTGGGGTCAGCCATCACCTGCTGAGGCTCGGGCCGGAGCCCCGTGCTGCCTGGGTGTTCACACAGCTCCGGCTCCACCGCAATGCTGAGACCAGGCAATGCGGCCGGGCAGGGTCTCCACGAACTGTCAAAATGCAAAAAAAAAAAAAAAAAAAAATACGGCGGCATCCATCGTCCCTCAGTATCCATTCCAGACCCAGGAGGACACCAGGGTCCACGGGTGCTGAGGTCCCCGACTTGGAGGGTGCTGAGGTCCCGGCGTGGAGGGTGCTGAGGTCCCTGGTGTGGAGGGTCCTGAGGTCCCAGCGTGGAGGGTGCTGAGGTCCCGGCGTGGAGGGTGCTGAGGTCCCGGCGTGGAGGGTGCTGAGGTCCCGGCGTGGAGGGTGCTGAGGTCCCGGCGTGGAGGGTGCTGAGGTCCCCGCTGCGGTGGGTGCTGAGGTCCCCGCTGCGGTGGGTGCTGAGGTCCCCGGTGTGGAGGGTGCTGAGGTCCCCGGTGGGAAGGGTGCTGAGGTCCCTGGTGTGGAGGGTGCTGAGGTCCCGGCGTGGAGGGTGCTGAGGTCCCTGGTGTGGAGGGGGCGACTGCGCGTGCAACCGGCACTTTACATCATCTGCAGACCGCGATGCCAGGCACACGCGCAGACGCCGTTCCCACACTGTGGCTTGAGCAACAGCAACAATAAAAAAGTCTGTCCGTGTTCAGCACAGACGCAGCCGTCCACCGAAAGATATATTTTCCATCTGAGGTTGGTGGAATCCCCAAAAGTGGAGCCCACGGACGCGGCCGACTGGCTGTATCACGCAGCCATAAAAGGGAAAGACGTACAGACACCCCACGGATGAGTCCGGGAAACATGGCGTGTGGTGACACGAGCCAGACACAAAAGGACGCACATGGCAACTCCATTTACACGACAGGTGCAGAGCAGGAAAGTCCGGAGACAGAACAGAGCCCGCTGGTTGGTGGGGGCTGGGGAGGGGTGGGAGTGACTGGTGGGTGGGGGGACTCTCTTTGTGGTGATAAAAATGTTCTGAAAGCAACCGTGAAGACGTTTGCACAGCCCCGCGAATACGGTAAAGGCCCCTCGAGCTGCGTGCTTCCGTGGCTGGGTGGCGTGCTGTGTGCATCACATCGCAACAGGGCTGTTGTTTAAAAAATGTAAGCATCTCATTCATGATTTTTATATTGATGGCACGCTGCAATGATAACACTGTGGGTAAGCTGGGCGAAGTGAAATATTAGCATGAACTTGAATTTCACGTCTTCTATTTCATCGTCTTCGGTGTGGACGCCAGAACATTCGCAGTTCCCCACGTAGCTGGGATTCGTGGCTGGAGTTCTGTTTGTGGAGCTGCTCCAGGCCCTGACAGCGCTCAGGCAATGTGGGGGCGCTCCCTCGTCGCCGTGGTGACAGGCCCCCGCCCCGCAGGCTGCCAGCGCCACTCCCAGGCTGGAGTCTGTCTGCAAGGCAGTGGTAAGGGGGTCCTGCCCAGCGGACCAAGGACACAGCCGGTCCCCACGCCAGGTCCCCTGCACCGCGGCAGCTAACGGGGCCAGTGCGGCGCAGGTGCAGCAGTGGGGGCGGCTTCTGTTCTGCTTGCCGGGTGAGCACGGATGGGTGCTGCTGCGTGCCAGGGCCCTCACCCCAGCGTGCCTGTGGACGTGAGCGTGTTCGGAAGCGGGGCCTTCGCAGGCGTAATTGGTAGCATTAAGGTCATATTGGCTGGGAGTGGGCGTGGATCCAGTGACTGGGTCCTTAGGAGGAGAGGAGGTGACACAGGTCCAGGGAGGCCAAGCGCGGATGGAGGCAGAGACTGGAGCGGGGCAGCTACCAGCCAGGACCGCCTAGGACAGTGGCAGCCGCCAGAAACCAGGAGAGGCAGGAGGACCCCTAAGGAACCTCGCAGGACGCACAGCCCGGCCGACGCTGTGGCTTTGATTCCAGCCTCTGGAGCTGGGAGAGCAGGGATTTGTGTGGTTAGAGGCCACCCAGCGTGTGGTCATTCACCACAGCAGCCCTAAGAGAGGAAGGCGCCTCCTCCTGGAGATGCTGCCTGGGTACGGCTGGAACAGCCTCTCAGGCCACACGCCGCCCTCCATCCCCACCGCTGGAGCTCACTAATCCCGAACCATGTGGCACGGCTCTCTGTACCCGCACACCCTGAGTGACCCACCGGCCCGGGGACCTGCCACACAGTCTCATCTCCCACCTGACCACGGAGGTTCTGGGAGGCCCAGACACCGGCCCAAAGCCACCCGCAGGGGAGGGGGTGCTGGGGGTGAGCCGGATGCAGCCTGTGTCAGGGAAAACCCACCCTCAGACACGCTCAAAATCCTCGGCGGGAGATCACAGAAAATCTCCCTTTTGTTCCCATTCTGGGAACACGTTACAGTGAACACGAATGCAAATTTATTTCAGATATCAACGCCTGCCTCAGGGAACAGTTGTTCTTGCGCTATTTTTTCCCCTGTGGGCTGTGAGTTCTGGAAGTTTCCAAATGACAGTGACAACGGTGACGGTGGTGGGAGCAGGGAGAGTGGCGTCATTCCGTCCCTAAGCACACGCAGGCCAGGCACCGTTGACCACATCACCTTAGCGAATGACTTCTTTCTCACGGTGGCTGGCGTTCTATTAGCTATTAAATATAATCATTATAATAATTATTAAACACAAGAAAGCTATTGTATTCTTTTTTTTTTTTTTTTTTTTTTTTTGAGACGGAGTCTCGCTCTGCCGCCCAGGCTGGAGTGCAGTGGCCGGATCTCAGCTCACTGCAAGCTCCGCCTCCCGGGTTTACGCCATTCTCCTGCCTCAGCCTCCCGAGTAGTTGGGACTACAGGCGCCCGCCACCGCGCCCAGCTAGTTTTTTGTATTTTTTAGTAGAGACGGGGTTTCACCGTGTTAGCCAGGATGGTCTCGATCTCCTGACCTCGTGATCCGCCCGTCTCGGCCTCCCAAAGTGCTGGGATTACAGGCTTGAGCCACCGCGCCTGGCCAGCTATTGTATTCTTTTACGGATGGGCAAGGTGAGGACGTTGGGCCAGGCCCTTCCCGAAAGCCAGAGACCCTGGCCTGCTCTCGGGGGAGGAGGGAGGTGGGGCCGGTTGGTCTGGGGCCCCGCTGGCCAGAGCAGGCCCGGCCACTGGACACTGGGTAGCAGAGGCGGGCGCGGTGCTGCCGAGGGTCCCCGGGGGTCCGGCGGGCCCCACCTCCCACAGAAGCAGCAGGTGCCTCCAGAAACGAAGCCCTTCTGTGGCTGCTTGGGTCCTGTTGGGAGGTTGGCTTCTCTGTGCTGGTGTTTCCCTTCTCATGAAGTCCCATCCCCGGCCCGGCTCCTGTGAATGGCGCTGCGGTGATCACGGTGTCTGTGTCGGCCTTCAGCTCCTCAGGGCACACGCCCACACGCGTGAAGATTCTGCGCGGCTGTCTGAGGAACTCCAAGCGGGTCCCACAGCGGTTGCACCGTTTCCCCGGAGCCGTGCCCCCCAACCCTGGCTGGGGACCCCTACCCCACCCCCACACTCTCCTGCCTGGATGGAAGCTCTGGCCCCTCCAGGACGCCCCACCGAGCTCTTCTCCCAGTAACCACGGAGCAAGAGCGGGAGGGCCTAGGGGCCCCTGAGAGGCCGCCGGACGCTGTATCCAAGACCCTGCCCAGGGACCAGCTCATCTGAGGCGAGGCTGAGAGGCTGGTGTGGCTGGTGGGAGCGGGGGCTGGGACTGAGCCACGGGCACCTGGGACCTGCCGGAAGGCTCAGCTTCCTGACTGCAGGGCGGGGATGTGGACTGTGCCCATGGGGGCAGCCGAGGAGGATGGAGGGGAACCCGCCCTGACCTCAGGGCTGCCGGCCCCGCTCCCGCCATTTCCTCACGTTCCCGTCGAGGTGGGCGCCTGGTTTGCAGAGCCTCCCACCTGGGAGAGGCGGCCCCTCGACCGTCTGCCCGACAGAAAACAGATGGCCCCTCTTCCTGCAGAGCCTGGGACCGGGGTCCTGGGATGCTCTGTGCGGGTGCGGGGCCCAGGGCCACGTTCCGGCATGCACTGCTGCTTCCCCTCAGCCCATTGCTGTGGAGCCCCGGGAGGACGTCTGCAGCCTGCCAGACGCAGCCCCTGCCCCAGCCCAAGCCCATCCGGACGGGCCTCTGGAGGCCTCGGCCCCCTCCCCAGAGTGGAGCCCCCGCCCCACCCATCCTCTTCTCACCACTGGGAGGGTGGACCTGGCTGTTTCTGGTCACCACCGAGGCTGCCGGTCACCAGGGAGGCCGACTCCGGACTCTGGTTCACTGTCCCCAGACTCTCCTGGCCGCCCCCTCTGGGGCCTGCGGCTGCCTCCCCAACCTTCTGGCGCTGAGTGTTGCTGCTGGGACCCCAGGACCCACCCCACCCCCTCCCTGCTCCCTTCCCCGGGCACCGCTCAATCCTCAAGCACCGGCTGGGGGCTGCTGCTGCGGGGCTGCACGGGGAGTGAGGCCACAGGGCTGCACGGGGAGTGAGGCCGCACGGGGAGTGAGGCTGCTGGGCTGCATGGGGAGTGAGGCTGCGGGGCTGCACGGGGAGTGAGGCTGCGGGGCTGCGGGCGTCCCGCCCACTCTCCCCCTACCCTGGGCTTAGCAGCCCACTGCCCTCCAGGTGCCTCGACTCCAGTCCAGCCTTGGGACCCCGGGCTACTGCCTCCCCCCAGCCTGTGCACCCAGGCCCAGGAGACACTGCCTGCTCTCCCAATGTGGCCCACAGCGGGCCGGCCCCAGGCCTCAGGGCTCCAGCTCTCCCGGAGTGCTGCGTTGAGCCCCCAACAGCCACATCCACATCCACACAAAACCTTAGAACACGGCCTAGGCGGGGTCTTCGCAGACGTAATCAAGGCAGGGGCACGCGTGCAGGGTCAGGGTGGCCCCAACTCCAAGGACCTGTCTCTAGAAGAAAAGGAGAGAGGCTGGGCACGGTGACTCACGCCTGTAATCCCAGCTCTTTGGGAGGCTGAGGCGGGTGGATCACGAGGTCAGGAGATCAAGACCAGCCTGACCAACATGGCAAAATCCCGTCTCTACTAAAATACAAAAAATTATCCGGGCATGGTGGTGGGCACCTGTAGTGCCAGTTACTCGGGAGGCTGAGGCAGGAGAATGGCGTGAACCCAGGAAGCGGAGTTTGCAGTGAGCCAAGATCGCGCCACTGCACTCCAGCCCAGGCGACAGAGCAAGACTCCGTCTCAAAAAATAATAAAAAAGAAGAAGAGAGAGAGACAGGCAGACGCTGGCCGAGGACCCCGGAGTGATGAGCATGAGCCTGGGACACAGGCAGCGCCCGAAGCTGGGAGCCACAGGAGGCTTCGGAGCAGCACTTGATTTGGGGTTTCCGGCCCCCAGTGTGGAGAAAGAATGCATTTCTGGCATCTCAAGGCGTCCTGTCGTGGGGCGCGGTCCCTGCAGCCCCAGGACAGATGCATGGCCCAGCCACTTCGGCTCCGGGTCGGTCCCCAAGGCTGGCCCTGTGCACAGATGCAGCCGGGCACAGCCCACTGGGCTTGAATGTGGGTCACGCCACAGCTGGGATCTTCCATGTGCACGAGTTCCCGCATCTGTAAAAAGGGGGTGGGGGAGGGGCCCAGACTGAGGCCACAGGAGGGCTCAGGGCTGCTGCCGGCACTGGCTGGCCTCTCTCGCCGCAGACCCCACCCCCGCCGTGTCAGTGAGGCCTCCGAGGAAGCCTGTCCTTGACACAGCCAGCTCCAGGCCCCTGGCTCCTCCCGGCCTGAGGACCCTGCCATGAGGCCCCCCGACAGCCCGCTCCCAGGCGGCCGCCGCGCCTCCTGTTTAAATTGCCGCCTGGTCGGGTTCCCACTGCCTCCCCCGCCCCCCGTGGCTCCCCTCCGGCTTGGCGAGGCGGGCGCCCTCCTGGTTCTGGGCTCTCTTTCCAGTGGGCGTGGGCCGGCTGGAAAATGACCTCAGAGGGTGGGGCGGCTGGCAGGCCTGGGGCGCTCACGGGGCTCCGGAGAGGGGGGTCCCCACACCATGGGCTTGCTCCGTGAGCTCTGTGCCTGGCATCCTCAGGGATCTGTGTTGTGAGGGTACCTGAGTGCCCAGCGCATCACAAGGTCCCAGTGTCGCCACTGCCCAGTGTTGCTTGTGCCTGGCCCTGCTGCCCGGCATGGGTCTGTCGGAAGGGCATGAGCTGGGGCTGGCAGTGGGCTCTGCTCCCACCACCTGGACCCGAGAGCTGGCCGGAGGGTGCCTGGGGCTGCCCACCTTGCAGACCACACTGGCAGGACTCAGCCAGGGCCTGGGTGTGAGGGCTTCACCCACTGGGACTCACCGAGGGTGTCTGTGGTCCCTTCGGCCAGATGGACAGTGGGCTCAGAGGCTGTGGTCCCACTGCCGGGTGGGAGCCAGTGGCGTCCCGTTGACAGGATAACAATATTGATAACAGTGGCCTCTGAGGCAGGGACCCGCCAGGTAACTGCTCCTCCCCAAGGTTTGTAGACCAGGAGAAGCTGGGGGTCCCTGACGGGGGCTCAGAGGAGGGGTGAGGCCTCCATCCATCACGGCCATCGGAGGGTGAGACTGGTCACCTGGCAGAGTCTAGGACACTGTTCCTTGTCAGGTGGGAGCCAGGGCTGGAGCCCTGACGCTGCTGAGACAATTTCAGGGGGTCTCTGCCTCCCCGACCCTGGTCTCCCACAAAGCCCACCTCTCTGGGGACTGCCCGGGGCTGAGCAGGGCAGGGAGGGGAGCTGCTGTCTTCAGTGCCAGCCAGGTGCTGGGCTCAGGTGCAGCTTCCAGGCTCTGCTTCCACCAGTTACTACCTCCACCATACAGACAGGGAAACTGAGGCTCAGAGAGGTCAGGTGCCCAGCCTCGGCTACCCAATGCAGTGCTCGGTGGGCAGTGTGGGGCTGACCACCTGCCCTGGACTGTGGGCACAGCGGCCCCCACGTCGGCTGCCGGGACTGCACAGGCTGTGGTGGACTTTAGGGTGGCAAACGTGCCCAGGTGGGGGCCTACACCCCCAGGTTGAGGGAGTGGCTCCCTGGGGTGGCTGCCGTCCATCCTGGCAGTTCTGGGATTGTGGACGCATCGCCCCAGCCCTGCCTGTCCTCACGTGGCCTTCTCTGCGTCTGCATCTTTCCCA